>NC_059105.1:147718163-148395663 GCF_020740685.1 Jaculus jaculus | reverse complement strand
AAAATCATGCATAATTAATTATGATCAACCAGACTTTAGGAAAATTCTTAAAATATGCAGTCAATTCATAGAGAAATATGGACTGTATCACTGTACTGGAAAATAGAAGTAGAAAATTTGAAGTATTTATTTTGGCATAGTGAGTTTCTGAGGAAGAAGAACTGGGCCTGATGAATACCCATTGTGTATTCATGAGGTGATAACAAAAAGTAGAAGCAAATAGAAATGAATGTTTTGAAAATAAACTCTAGTTCTTAAAAAAATGAGGATGTTACACTGAAGATGAAGACTGAAGGCTGATTGCAAGAAGAAAGGGCAGAAAAGCCCAAAGGCACTAAAATGACCTTAAACTACTCCCTGAGGAATAATTAAAATGTTATTTTTTGGAATAATATTATTATTACATAAAAGTAAATCCTTTATGACCTGCTAGTATATGCTCAGCAAGAAACTATTTCTTAGGAAAACATAGAAATCTACTTTTATTCCAGCCATAATAAAAGAATATATCTATCTTGACATTTAAGAAGGACATCTAAGCCTAAGTCTCAGCTATAGCCATAATCTGTGGATGAAGAAATGATTTTATAGTGCTAGAAATATTGCTCACATTTGAAGAGAAAATAACATGTATTATTTTCATAGTAAGCAAAAGGCATCACAAGAATTTTGTCTACTGTTCTAAGTGTGAATACTTATCTTCAGTTTGGGTGGAAATGATTTCATTTAGGAATTAGAGAAACTCATGATGATATGCTGAGATCCATACCAAGCATAATATGTATTTATCCAATAGAATCTCACTGTTAGACAGCTGAGGCTCTGTGAGCTTGCCCAGTGGTGATCAGATTGCCAACACCCATGGAGAAAGGTGGACATGTAGCGGTGCATGTAGCTGTAGTCCCAATGTACTTATGTCAATGGAAGGCAGCGTTAGGAGACTCCTGAAGCTCATAGGCCAGCTCGTCTGGCTTTCCCAGTGGTAAAACAATAAGGAACAATACCTTGAGGTGTCCTCTGACCTCCACACATGCACTAGATCATGTATGCACCCTCCATGTATGCATACATATACATGCATACATAAGTAACAATAAAAAGGAAAGAATTAAAAAGAATCATATTATTAACTTTTTATTTAGGATGAGAATTAGGCTGGAAGTGGCAAGTCTGAGTAATCTTCTCATTGTAGGCACAGAAGATGCTGAACGTATTGGACTAATCGTTAAATCCTGTTTTTGCAGATGTCCCCTTCAGTGCCACTCCAGTAAATGCCTTTTACAATGGCTGCATGGAGGTGAATATCAATGGTGTACAGCTGGATCTGGATGAAGCTGTCTCTAAACATAACGATATTAGAGCTCACTCATGTCCATCCGTTTGGAAAGAAGAAAAGAATTTATAAAGCCTATTTTCTGTGATGATAAGATCTCTTTCTTGAGTATAATAAGTGTACTTATTAGCACCTGGTCAATTGTACCCATGATGTGCAGTCTTTGATTATTTCATGGTACTTTCATATTCTTGGAAATTTTTTTAAAGGCTTCCCTTAAAACTATACTTTCAGAGTTCATTTCTATAGTTTCTTTGTAAAAAGCACCCTTTCTAGAAGAAAAATCAATTGTGATCAAAGATACAAATCACATTTAAAAACCAGCTTCTATTGCATCTAGAAATTAAATAATGAAACACACAAAAAATTTAAATTTCAATTTATTTGGTATCAGTAATATTGCTTCAGTTTTTGTTTATAAAAGTAAAGTTTGAATTAATTATCGTTGATTTAGTGTTCAAGTATTTGTTTTTCTCAGAAAACAAACCAGTAAACCCAGACAAAAGCTCATGTGAATGAATGCTAACAAACAAAAAGGCAAATACCATATTTTCGTTGTGACTTCTCATGTGATAGAGGCAGAAGAAATAGTGGCCGACAGAATGTGAAATAAGTGAAGTCTTAAAGCTTTATTCTAAAATCACTTCTCGGGGACCAGTGTAGACTTCACGCTTCTTTTACCCAGCTTCACAGTTGAACCAGTACTCAATGAATTAGGCCATAAGAGGAGAGATTTAATGCGTGTAAGACATGAGTCTTGCTTCTTAGGAACTGCTCTCTATGACAAAGATCTGATTATATTGTGATGAGTGTGGGATTCTGGACACATTCCTTGTATTTGGCTATAGTGGTCACATGAGCTCTGAATCAGACAGGCAGCAGACTTTAGTGGTGGAAAGAATGAACAAATGTAAAAATTCATTGTTTTCTTTTAATCTAAAATTAAAATTGAATGTGATTGCTGCAGGATAAAATAAATGATGAAAATAAAACAATTTTTAACGGATAATGGCAGAGGGATATAGGAAATATTGTATTTTATCTTTGTAATTTAAGTAAAGAGGTCACACTGCCACATGCATGTTACAAGTGCATTTCGGCTGACAGACTGTTTTGCTATTTGTTGTTGTTTTTCCTCCCAAGCCCATCACCATTCGTTTCAGGTATGTACCAGAGGTTTCGTTGTCATTTTAGAAAATAAATTTTATTTCACTACAGACATTTTACATCACATTAAACTTAATAAATTGATGTGTATTTTTAAAATATGTATGAATTGTGTTTTTATTGAAACAACTCTGGACAGAACATAAAATTATGTAATATACATCCAACTCTTCAGTATAAGCCTGAGAATTTCACCTGAAGGACAAGTCAAACTCAGATACTTGATTGTTAGTTGTATTGGTTGCAGAGCGGAGCTCAGAAAGGGAAGCTGGAAGGGAGGGCTGGAGGAAGGGAGGGATAAAGAGGGGAAAAGAGGTGGAAGAGACAGAGAGGCAATGGTGTACCAATGATTCCTCCAAAGTTACTTCCCCAGGGACCTAGTTTTCTTTCTACTATGTGTCATCTTCCGACGACTCCACTGACTCCCAATAGTGTCATAGAATAGGGGTCAAGCCTTTAACACATGGCCTTGGTAACATGCAATATCCCAACAAGAACAATAGATGTCCTTTTAATCAGATTGTTATCTTACTTAGTTTTTTATCTGACACGTTCCAGGTTAATTTTTAGTGTTAAAGTTCAACAAAAAATGTTTTATGGCTAGGTGTGGTGGTGCATGCCTTTAATACCAGCACTCAGGATGCAGAGGTAGGAGGATCACCGTGAGTTTGAGGCCAGCCTGAGACTACATAGTCCAGGTCAGCCTAGGCTAGAGCAAGACCTTACCTCAAATAAATAAATAAATAAATAAATAAATAAATAAATAAATAAATAAATAAATAAATAAGGTTTTGTGGGTAGGATGTCAACATTTGGAAAGTGGAAGCAGGAGAATCACAATTTCAAGGCCAGGATGGGACACATAGTAAGACCCTGTCAAAGAGAACAAGAAAGAGGGAAGGAAAGAAAAGAAACAAAGAGAAAGAAAGAGAGAGAGAGAGAGAGAGAGAGAGAGAGAGAGAAAGGAGAAAGAAAAAATAAAGAGGGATTGAGGGAGGGAAGAAAGGAAAGGAAGAAGGAGGGAAGGAAGGAAGGAAGGAAAGAAGGAAGAAGGGGAAAGGGTGAATCTTACTAAATTGTCCAGGCAGGTTTTGTCTTTTTGTCTTAAGCTTCCTAAGTAGCTGAAATTATAGGGCCTATACCAATAAACCTGGCTGGAGACTGGAATTTAAAAAGTATTTATTTATTTGTGTGTGTGTGTGTGTGTGTGTGTGTGTGAGAGAGAGAGAGAGAGAGAGAGAGAGAGAGGGAGGGAGGGAGGGAGGGAGGGAGAGAGAGAGAGAGAGAGAGAGAGAGAGAGAGAGAGAGAACTCAGGACCGCCTGATGCTGCAAATGAATTGCAGAAGCATGCGCCGCTTTGGGCATCTGATTCTAGTGGGCACAAGGAAATCAGCAAATGCCTTTAACCACTGAGCTATCTCTCCAGCCTGAGATTAAAGTCTTAAAGGAATCAAATAAGGTTAAAGAAATTTGGAAGAATGGGTCCCAGCCCCACGATTTGTGCTTGCACACGCACAGGAAACCCATGGAGGGACAAATGAAGAAGGCAGCTTATCTGAAGACAGAGGCCCCAAGAGAAATAAAGCAGTTAAGACTGGGTTTTGGATTTTTATTAATCTCTCAGATCTGTGACTCAGTATATGTAACGTTAGGACTCCAAGTGGTTAAACAAAAGGATTTTTGGAAAGGTATTTGTTTAATTTAAGGAACTCATGAGGGGGGGGGGAAATATTCCTGAGATTTGGATTGCCCAGAGGAAGAAATAGTTCCTTCCCTTTATCCTTGCCACTTCTGTTTGAGTAGCTACTTTTGACCGCCTAACACATGCGGGATATCCCCTCCCCTTCAGGTAACATTGTGGAATAGGGCTCCTAACCATGTGTCCAGGTCACATTCAGCCCAGACATCACTGATAGCGCTCACATACTTAGTTCCCAGTCTTAGAGCTGGAATTCCAAGGGAAAGCTGATTGGCCTAGTTTGGTCATATGTTCCATACTGAAGCAGTGTGAAAACACCGGGAACAGTGGAGCATACTTGTAGTTACAGGGTTGGGAAGACAGACAAAGGACCCTGGGACTCACTGGACAGCCTAATTGGTGGGCAACCTTGAGGCCAATAAGAGACCCTGACTAAAATAATAAATAAATAAAAGTGTGGCTGGAGAGATGGCTTAGCAATTAAGGCATTTGCCTGTAAAGCCTAGGAACCTATGTTCAATTCCCCAAGACCCATGTAAGCCAGATGCACAAAGTGGTGCATGAGTCAGGAGTTCATTTGTAGTGGCTGGAGACCCTGGAATGACCATTATTTCTCTCTTTATCTGACCTTTTCCCTCTCTCTAAAATAATAAATAAAATACAATATGTATATTATTTATTTATTTACTTATTTGAGAGTGACAGAGAAAGAGAGAGGCAGAAAGAGAGAAAGAATGAGAATGGGTGTGCCAGGGCCTTCAGCCACTGCAATCAAACTCCAGATGCGTGTGCTCCCTTGTACATCTGGCTAACATGGGTATTGGAAAGTTAAGCCTCGAACGAGGGTGCTTAGGCTTCACAGGCAAGCGCTTAACCACTTACGCCATCTCTCCAGCCCCCAATATGTATATTTTTAAGTGGGTGACATTCATGCAGGTGAGTGAGAGTGACACCTGATGCTGTCCTCGGGCATCCCCATGCACATGTAGCCATGTGCACATGTATACTCACACATGAACACAAACATGCACACACATACACTTCATTAAAATGTTGAATTGAAATATCAGATTTTCTCTTGAATTTACCTTCATATTGGATTAGAGATTCTTAGAAAAATGTATTCAAATGTTTTGTTCTCAAAATTATTACAGTTTGTTCTTTTATTGTATTTGGTCATATTAGAAGTTTGTACTTAAACAAGCTTTCTGTAATATTACATACAAATATCTTCATAGATTTTTAGATGGATAGATCTATGTTGTTATAGCTACTGTCTCGACAGTTGCATTGTAAGGAGTGGTCCCCTTCCTGTGGCTCTTACATTCTTTCTGCCACCTCTTCAGCAATGGACCCTGAGCCTTGGAAGGTGTGATAGAGATGTTTCAGTGCTGGACACTCCTTTATCACTTCTTCTCAGCTCTATGTTGCCTTTTGGGTTATCCCAGTGGTCTCCACCATCCAAAAAGAGAAGCTTCTCTAACCAAAAGTGAGATTAATGTGAATATATGAATATGAACATTAAGTGTAGTGCTTAAGGCAGTTTGGTGTGAACAATATATGCATTTAGCCAGACAAGAGCAAGCTTTATACCCCTAAGGCTCCTGACTTCCCCTGCCATAGGCTTTTGATTAGGTTGTTAGTACCAGGCACATATTCCCTCCCATAGAGTGGGCCTCCAATCCAATTAGAGAGCAGTTGGTTTCCCCCAGAGCAGATATGCCACTATTGCACACATTTGGTCATTGGACCTGTCTGGCCAAACTTGAGGCTATCAGTGTCCACTGTTTTCACTGCTGATGACTTCTGTCTCCCATAGGGTTGCCTGCAGTGTGAGTTTTCCCAGCTCTCTGTTGGCTGATCTACAAGGGGAAAGTTTTCAGCTCAGTACCAGCTTGAGTTCTCAGTGATGTTGACATACAGGCATGGGAAGTGTTAATAAATAGGGTCTTACCATCTGTTACTCATGGGAAACCAAGGGCCTTGGCAATGGCCTGTAGTGTTTTGGAGGCAACAGGGACCTCCCTGACCAACAAGTCACTGGAAGGTATCCCATTCCTGGCACTGAAAAATTTCAATCTATGGCTTCTGGGTGTGCCATTATTCAAAAACGTAGACTTTAGCCAGGTGTGGTGGCGCACGCCTTTAATCCCAGCACTCGAGAGGTAGAGGTAAGAGGATTGCTGTGAGTTCGAGGCCGCCCTGAGACTCCATAGTGAATTCCAGGTCAGCCTGGGCTAAAGTGAGACACTACCTCGAAAAACCAAAAAAAAAAAAACCAAAAAAAAAACAAACAAACATAGACTTTCATATGTCTTATTCAGAATATCTTGAATTTTGAGTGACCCTCCCCCACCCTTCTCCTACGCAATCTCTTCCCCTGCCCTCACTTAGGCCATTCCACTCCCTGTAATCTTTTCTCCTACTTATATATATAATGTCCTTCCTTCTCTTCCATCCCTTATAGCCTTTTTCTTTTCTTTTCTTTCTTTCTTTCTTTTGTTTATTTATTTTTTTCTTGAGGTAGGGTCTCACTCTGGCCCATGCTGACCTGGAATGTAATCTCAGGGTGGCCTTGAACTCCTAGTGATCCTTTTACCCCTGCTTCGTGAGTGCTGGGATTAAAGGGATGCACCACCATGCCCGGCACCTTATAGCCTTTTACTAGATTACTGGCCCTGCTACAAGTTTTTGGTTCCAGCTCACAATACAAGTCTAAACATTTGTAGCTAGGATCAACATATGAGAGAGAACATGTGATGTTTGGCTTTCTAGGTCTGGGTTACCTCACTTAGTATAGTCCTTTCCAGATCCACCAATTTCCCTGCACATTTCATTTTTCTTTACTGCTGAATAGAACTCCATTGCGTAAATGTACCACATCGTTGTTATACATTCACCTGTTGAGGGACATCTAGACTGGTTCCGTTTCCTAGTTATTGTGAATATAGCAGCAGTAAACATGGTTGTGCAAGTATCTCTAAGGTAGTGAGAGGAGTCATTAGGATATATGCCTAGGAGTGCTATAGCTGGTCATATGGCAAATTTATTTTTAGTTGTCTCAGGAACCTCCACACACATTTCCACAATGGCTGTACCAGACTACATTCCCACCTATGGTGTAGATGGGTTCCCTTTTTTTCTTCATCCTTACAAACATTTATTGTCATTTGTTTTCTTGATGATAGCCATTCTGACAGGAGTCAGATAGAATCTAAAAGTAGATTTCACTTGAATTTCCCTCGTGGCTAAGGAAGTAGAAAACTTAATTAATTAATTTATTTTTTAGAAAAGTTTTTAGATGTTTAGATACCAT
The DNA here is from genome assembly GCF_020740685.1 of Jaculus jaculus. Lineage (NCBI taxonomy): Eukaryota > Metazoa > Chordata > Mammalia > Rodentia > Dipodidae > Jaculus > Jaculus jaculus. Next base: position 148,388,147 of record NC_059105.1, on the reverse strand, counting down.
CTGTATTTCTTCCTTTGAGAACTCTCTATTTAGTTCCATAGCCCATTTTTAAAATTTATTTATTTATTTACTTGAGATAGTGAGACATAGAAAGGGGCGGGGGAAGAATGGGCATGCCAGGGCCTCCAGCCACTGCAAACAAACTCCTGACACATGTGCCACCTTCTGCATCTAGCTTATGTGGGTCCTGGGGAGTCAAGCCAAAGTTCTTTGGCTTTACAAGCAAATGTCTTAACTGCTAAGCCATCTCTTCAGCCCCCATATCCTATTTTTTAATTGGGTTGTTTGATTTCTTGTTTTATTGTTTGAGCTCTTTGTATATTCTGGATATTAATCCACTCTCACATGGTTAACTGGCAAAGATTTTCTCCCATTCTGTAGGTTATCTCTTTGCTCTACTCAGTGTCCTTTGCTGTACAAAAGTTTTGTAATTTCATGAGATCCCAGGTTGATTAGCGCTTTTATTTCCTGAGCAACTGGGGTTATATTCAGAAAGGCATTGCCTATGCCACTATGTTGAAGCATTTTCACTACTTTTTCTGTAGCAGTTTCAGAGTTTCAGGTCTGACATTAAGTTCCCTGTTCCATTTGGACTTGATTCTTGTGCATGGAGAAAGACAGAGATCTATTTTAATTCTTCTATATATAAACATCCAGGTTTCCCAGCACCACTTGTTGAAGAGGCTGTCTTTTCTACAATGAGAATTTTTGGCATTTTTGTCAAAATCAGATGGCTTTAGTTGCCTTGGTTACATCTGGGTCCTCTAGTCTGTTCCATTGATCTACATGCCTTTCTTTGTGCCATGCTGTTTTTGTTACTATGGCTTTGTAATATAGCTTAAAATCAGGTATGGTGAGAGTATCAGCCTTATTTTTGTTGCTCAAAATTGTTTTGGCTATTCAAGGTTTTTTGTGCTTCCAAATAAATTTTTGGATTTTTTTTCCTATTTCTTTGAAGAATGCCAATGGAATTTTAATGGGGATTGCATTAAATGTGTAGATTGCTTTTGGAAAGATTGACATTATCATAATATTGATTCTTCCAATCTAAGAACATAGGATGTCTTTCCATTTCCTAGTTTCTTCTGCAATTTCTTGCTTGAGTATTTTAAAGTTCTCATTGTAGACATCCTTCACTTCCTTGGTTAGGTTTATTCTAAGACACAATTTTTTTGTTTTTTTTGTAGTCAGAGAATACAGTCAAATTGGTACCATTGTTAACCTCCTCCCTGTCCTCCTTCCTCCATAGGAACCTTCCTTGTTCGGGTATATGGGTCCTGCATTGTGGGGTTAGCCTTTAGTTTTGGGTATGAGGAAATGTCTCATGTGACATGAACCAACATGTGGCTCTGACATTCTTTCTGCCCCCTCTTCCGCAAATTTCCCTGAGCCATGTTGGGTTCATATTATGTCTGCTTCATTGTTGAGATCTTGGGTGACTCTGTGTCTCTGGATATCTTGTTTGGTATGGGTTGATTGTTCTCTATGTCTATCTCCTTCACTGTTGTGCTGGTTCCCAGTTCACCAAGAAAATAGCAGTTTTGCATGTTTCCCCAATTATTCTTAGTTTCAGCTGGGGTCCTTTTGAGGTATGATGGGGTGGTCAGGGACAGAGCAGAGCCAAGGGGGGCCAGATCTAAGGATCTGCATCTATCTGAAAAAGAGAAGCAGATTCTCTGATGGAGAGTAAAGTTAGCACAAAGTAAATGTGATAACTATTGTCTTTTATTCTGGTTGTTATTTTCTAGCAATATAGCATTGTGATCTGATATCATGCAGAGGATTATGTCAATCTTCCTAAATATATGGAGGCAGGCTTTGTGAACTATTTTAGAGAAGGTTCTGTGTGCTGCTGAGAAGAATGTGTAGTCCATGGATTTGGAGTGGAATATTCTATAGATATCCTTTATGTCTAAATGTTCTATGGTTTTGTTGAGCTCTCTCACTTCCCTGTTGAGTTTCTGTTTGGATGATCTATACATTGCTGATAATGGTGTATTGAAGTCCCCAACTATGATGGTGTTGGTGGTTATTTCTGTTTTATTGTCGAGTAGTTTTTGTTTTATGAATTGTGGTGCATCTGTGTTTGGTACATAAAGATTAATGATTCTAATATTCTCTTGCTGGATTGTTCCCTTGATCAGTAGGAAGTGGCCTTTTTGGTCTTTTTTGATTATTTTTGGTTTGAAGTCTATTTTATCCAATATTAGTATGGCCACACCTGCTTGTTTCTTACTCCCATTTGCTTGGAATATTGTTTTCTACCCTTTCACCCTGAGGACATGTCTGTTTTTAGTGGTGAGGTGGGTTTGGAGTTCTGTTAGCTCCTTGTATCTTGATGGACCTTTCTTTTAAGACAGTGGGAAAGTTTTCTTCAATTAGTTTGTTGAATAAGTTCTCCATGTCTTTGGTCTGAATTTCTTCCCCTTCTGGTATTCCCAGGATCTGAATGTTAGGACGTTTGAGGGTATCCCACATTTCCCTCATGTTCTGCTCGCAGAAATTTTTGAACTTATTGAAACTTTTGAACTCTTTTTTTTTTTTAAATTTTTATTTATTTATTTATTTGAGAGGGACAGACACAGAGAGAAAGACAGATAGAGGGAGAGAGAGAGAATGGACACGCCAGGGCTTCCAGCCACTGCAAACAAACTCCAGACGCGTGCGCCCCCTTGTGCATCTGGCTAACGTGGGACCTGGGGAACCGAGCCTCAAACCGGGGTCCTTAGGCTTCACAGGCAAGCGCTTAACCACTGAGCCATCTCTCCAGCCGGAAACTTTTGAACTCTTGAACTGTTGCTTCTGTTTTGTCTTCCAGATCTGAGTCAGGACAGAGTGGGGAAGGTCAGGACTCACCCAGGGGCAGGGCTGGGCTGAGCAGAGCAGGTCTGAAGTCTTTCTGGTCAGGGGAGAACCCTAGTGGAGGGGGACAGAATTCACGTGGGGGTGGGGCCTGCTGGGTTGGATCTGAAGTCCTGGGCCCCAAGTACAGCCGGCTGAGGGGAGTTGTGGGAGGGCAGGCTGCACAGGGCAGGTAGAAGTCGAGGGGGACAGAGTGGAGGGATTCTAAAGTCACAGTGGGAGGGGGCAGGGGCAGGGCAGGAAGGGACCAAAGTGGGGGGGGGGGTGAGGAGGGTCTGAAGCTACTGGGGGTGGGGCGGGATTTGTGACCACATGGGGGAGGGGGTGTGGATCCCTACAATTGCCTTTGCCTGGGGCGCAGGTGGAACTACTGGCCTGGGTCTCCTTGCCTGCAGTTACTGAGAGAGTAGCCTGAGGCAGGGACTCTGGTTAGGAAGGCCACTTGTGACTGGGGGACTGGTGGGTAACCGAGAGTGTGGGAATCTGCTGATTCCTTTTTGTTGGTGTTGCCCCTCCACACCCTCCCACTGGTGATCTATTAGAAATTGCTCTACCCTAAAAGTCCCAGTGACCCCTTGATTCCTTGCTTCTCCTTCTGGGGAGTAATCATGTGGTTAGGCAGATGCCATCTTGACTGGAAGCCAAACTTTAATTTTTTGAGGCAATTGTGAATGAGGGAGGTTCCCTGATTTCATCCTCCTCATGTTTGTTGTTAGTATATAGCAAAGCTGCTGATTTCTGTGTGTTTATTTTGTATCCTGCTATGTTGCTAAAGGTGTTTATCAGTCTTTAGGGTCCTATATGTTTAGAACCATATCATCTATAAATAATGATAATTTGATCTCTTCCTTTCCAACTTGTATCATTTTTATGATTATCTCTTGCCTTATTGCTACAGCTAGGACTTCTACTAGTATATTAAATATCAATGGGGACAGTGGAAATCCTTGTTTCTTCCTGAATTTAGTGGAAAAACTTCAAGTTTTCCCTCATTAAGTATTATGTTGGCTGTAGGTTTGTCATAAGTAGCTTATACTATGTTGAGATATGTTCCTTCTATTCCCAGTTTTGGTAGGACTTTTACCATGAAATGATGTTGGATTTTGTCAAATGCCTTTTCTGTATCTATTGAGATGATCATGTGTTTTTTTTTTTTCCTTCAGACCATTTATATGCTGTATTACATTTATTGATGTGTATATATTGATTCATCTCTGCATCCCTGGGATAAAGCCTACTTGGTCAGGGTGAATAATGTTTCTGATATATTCTTGTAATATATATATACATATACACATACTATATATACATATATTTGTATATATATATATATATATATGTATATATATATACAAATATATGTATAGATATACTATATGTATATATACCTATATATGTATATATATGCACACTATATTATATATATACACATATATATATATATACTATACATATATATATGGTATGTATATATATGTATATATAGTATATATATATATGTATATAGTATATGTATGTAATATATATATATTGAAGTAGAGTCTTGCTTTAGCTCAGGCTGACCTGGAATTCACTCTTTGTTCTCAGGGTGGCCTCAATCTCTTGGCATTCCTCCTACCTCTACCTCCCATGTGCTGGGATTAAAGGCATGCACCACCACACCCAGGTTGTTTACCAATATTTTGTTGAGATCTTTTTTTTTTTTTTTTTTGCATGTATGTTCATGAGGGAGATTGATGTGTACTTTTCTTTTTTTGTTTTGTCTTTGTCTGGTTTTGGTACCAGGGTGATGTTGGCTTTATAGAAGGAATTTGGTGAAATTATTTCCTTTTTTATTTTATGAAAATCTTTGAGAAGCAGTGTTGTTACTATGAAGTTCTGGTAAAATTCACCAGTGAATCCATCTGAGCCTGGACTTACATTAGTTGGGAAACTTATTATAACTGCTTGGATCTCTGTACTTGTCATAGGTCTATTTAAATGGTTTATCTCATCTTGATTTAAGTTTGGTAGGTCATATGAATCAAGGAATTTATCCATTTCTTTCAGGTTTTCAAACTTAGAGGGGTATATGTTCTTAAAGTATGCCATTATGATTTTCTGAATTTCTTTGGTGTCTGTTGTAATGGTGCCTTTTTCATCTCTAATTTTATTAAGTTTTGTCTCTTCTATCTTTCTTCTGGTCAGTTTGATAAGGGTTTATCAATCTTGGTTATCCTTTTAAAGAGCCAACTCTTTGTTTCATTGATTCTTTGTACTGCTTTTTTGGTTTCTATTTCATTAATCTCTCCCCTAATCTTTATTATTTCTTCCCATCTGCTGATTTTTGGTTTGCCTTGTTCTTCTTTTTACAAGGCCTTAAGATGAAGCATTAATTTGTTTACCTGTGATCTCTCTAATGTTTTAATATAGGCACTTAGAGCTATAAATCTCTCTCTTAGGACTAACTTCATTGTGTCCCAAAGGTTTTGCTATGTTGTATTCTCATTGTCATGTCATTCTATGAACTTATTGATTTCCTTTTAGATTTCTTCAAAGACACATTTATCATTCACTAGTTCAGTCTCCATGAATTTCTGGATGCTCTGTATTTTTTTGCTGCTGATTTCTAGTTTCATCCCATTGTGGTCAGGTAGAGTAGAAGGGATTATTTTAATTATCCTGTAGTTGTTGAGATTTGCTTTATGTCTTAATATATGGTCTATTTTGTAGAATGTTCCATATATTTCTGAGAAAAAAATGTATATTCTGCATCATTTGGAAGGAATGTTCTGTGGATATCTGTTAGGTTCAGTTTTTCCATGACATCATTTAATCCAGATGCCTCCTTGTTTATTTTTTGCCATGATGACCTGTCAACTGATGAGAGTGGGGTATTGAAATCACCCACTACAATTGTGTTTGGTGTTATCTGTGACCTTAAGTGTAATAGTGTTTATTTGATGAAATTGGGAGCCCCCATGTTAGGAGCATATACATTTAGAATTGTACTCCTGTTGGAATGTTCCTTTCATCAATATAAAATGACCTTCTTTCTTTCCTCACCATAAGTTAATTTGAAGTCTATTCTGTCAGGTATTATGATAGCAACCCCTGCTTGTTTCCTAGGCCCATTTGCTGGAAATATTGTTTTTCATCTTCTCATCCTAAGATAGTATCTATCTTTCATTGAGAGATGAGTTTCCTGGAGGCAACAAACAATAGAATCCTACCTTTCAATCTAGTCTCCAAGCCTGTGTCTTTGGTTAGGGCATTGAGGCAATAGATATTAAGAGTTATTATTAAAAGGTATGTGTTTATTCTTGCCATTCTTCTTGTTTTGTAGTGCTTCCTGTTCCCCTTCACTCTCTTGTTTTAACTGTTATTTGAGTGTCGCTTATTTTTTCCTAGTTCCTCATGTGTGTGTTTTGCTTTGTATTCAACATAAAGGTTTCCTTCAAGTATTTTCTGTACAGCTGGCTTAGTTGCCATGAAGTCCTTTAGCCTGTTTTTGTTGTGGAATGTCCTTATTTCTCTTTCAATTTGAATAGATAGATTTTTAGGATTAAGTATTCTTGGTTGATAGTTACTTTTCAAAACTTAGAATACATCATTCCAAGCCCTTCTGGATTTTAAAGTTTGTGTTGAGTAACCTGCTGTGATCCTGATGGGCTTGCCTTTATAGATGACTTGCTTTTTATCTCTAACTGCTTTCAATATATTTTCTTTGTTTACATGTTTAGTAGTTTAATTATAAAATGGCAAGGAGAGGTTCTTCCCAGGTTTTGTCTGTTTGCTGTTCTAAAAGCTTCTTGTATCTGAATTGGCATTTCTTTCCCAATTTGGGGAAATTTTTCTTCTATGATTTTGTTGAAAATGCCTGCTAAGCCTCTGAACTGAAATTCTTCCCTTTCCACTATACCTTGAATTCTTATGTTTGATCTTTTCATAGTGTGCCAGATATCCCTAACCCTAACCCTATTAGCTTGTCTTTCTTTTGTTGGACTATATTAGATCTGCCACCCGGTCTTCTAGTTTAGATTTTCTGTCCTATTCTTCATCCATTCTACTGGTGAGACTTTCCACAGAATTTTTTTATTTGACTGTGTTTTTCAGTGCTAGAATTTTTGCCTGATTTTTCTTTAGTATTTCTATTTCCTTAATCATGCCTTGTAGTGACCTCCTTATTTCAGTAAGCTGGTTTCCTGTGTTGTCTTGGAATTCCATCAGGAGTGTGATTTCTTCTTTAATTCCTTTGCTTTTCTTCTTTGATTCTTTTGATTTCTCCTCTTTGTCAAGCATTTCTACTAACACAGTCTCATTGCAGGCCATTTCTGATGGATAATTTCTGGTGGGATTGTATTATCTTGACTCTTGTGTTTCTTGTATTATAATCTAGCAATTTTTCATCCTGAATTGATTTGATACTTGGGTTTTCTAGTAATCAGCAATGCTTTTAAATTTGGAAACACAACTTCATGTACCTTCAGAGTAGGAGTTTAAGGTGCCAAGTGTAGCTCTTGGACTCCAATCCAGCTGCAGAAGTCATCCTAGCTGTTGAGTTTGCCTGCTAGTCAAGTATTCTAGTGGGCTGGGTGGAGCAATTTACTGGCAAATTCGAAAATTCAACTGAGCAACATACACATTCAATAAAAACCAGCACTGAGTATGCAAGTGTGGGGATTTAAACAAACACATAACCTCACAAAGCCAAAATCCCTAATGGTTTGTGTTGTTCTATAACCTTAATTCTGTCATCTGGGAGGTCAATAATTCTGTTCTGAATTGGGTTCCAGGTCAGCCTGGGTCTGAACCAGACTCTGCCCCCAATAATGACAGAAGAAAAATTCAAAGGCCCTATGAATCTGAAAGCATCAAAGTTGGCAATAGTGAATTCCAAAATATAGCTTAATTGAGAATGGTAATGCCAACCAAGAATATGTAAAACCCATAACCTGCCCTGACATGGAAAGAGAGATTAGCACTTCCAGTGCAGGCCTATGTACTTGCCTTTTGGTCAGTCAACCTTGTTACCTTTTGTGGGGTGGCTTCCAATCTCACCAATGCTGAGTGCCCACCCGGATCCTTCTGTTTTGTGCTGTGGATCTGGTGTTCTGATCAGCTGTGCTGGATGCCCTGCTTCAGGAAGCTGAGTGCGTTCTCTGCAGGGTGGCAGTGCTGTTGGTTGGGGGATGGGAGAGTGCAGGAAGCCTGGAGTTGGACTGGAGCTGCTCAGCTGGTCTGTCATGTACCCCATTCAGCAGCTCCTCTGCGGTCTCCCCTTCAGGTTTCTTGACTTTGCAAGGAGGCTGAGGAGGTTGGAAAATCCCCTTGTTTGGACTCTGCTTCTATAGCTAGGTGCCAGGCAGGTGCATGGATTCATGTGGGTCCATATGGATTGGGTCTGGGTCTGGGTCTGCAAGCACTTCAGTGGGATTCTGGCTGATTTCCTCCTTTCTGATAGATCTTAGTCTCTGCTGCTCCAAGCTGTTGCTGATTAAAAACAACCAAAAACCAAAAAAACTATACACCTTTACTTTTTAGAGGAAGAATGTGCTTTGCTGTGGTTTTGCTTCAATCCCTCCCTAGCCTGGATTGGTGTGACTCCTATGCAGCCATCTTATGCAGAAGTCCTTATTTATATTTTTAATATTTCTCAATTTGATAAGAAATAGGTAGTATTGTTTTATTTGCATTTTAGTGATAACCAATGAAGAATAGTGATTTGAATATAATTTTGGGCCTTTGAATACTCTTATTTGAAAAGAAATGTGTGTTACTGCACATTTTGCTATGAGAATAATTATCTCTTATTGAAACACATAACATAAATATTAAGTATCATCTATGATTCACATTTCCATCTATTTAGATGTACCATTTAATTGAAATCTTTTGCTAGATTTCTTTTGTTGCCTAACTTTTATGTCATTACTAAAATGATAGTGATTTTTCTTCTTAGTTCACTACACCTCAGTTATTTTCCTTACTTATTACATTGGCTTGGACTTCCTGGATATTATTAAAAATTATTCTGCTTTTACTCTAGACTTGCATAAGTTTATTTTTAGTGTTTTACCACTAAAAGGAAATTTCCTGTGGATTTCATATGTATAATTTACTATCCCATGTTTTTAAAATCTGAATTGCTTATACAAGCTTATCATAGGTGTTATCAGTGTCTTCAATATATTCTATTTACAATGTTTCCACCCACATAATCTTCAAATCATTTCTATTCATAGTATATTCTGACAATTTTATATTTATAAAGTGGGTTAATTTGGATTAATGTAAACCAGTTTTTCATAGTTCTGTCCTTGTTCAGTTATGCAGTTCAGATTATGCTAGTTTGAAGAACAAATCCTTCAAGGATAAAGACCAGGAAAGAAGAGGCATAAGGACTGAAAAGGAAGATACAAGATAATGAATGTATGTGGTAGAATGGATGTTTGCCTCATATATACAACCTTATGACAGGTGACTTAAGCAACAAATTTTATTATTTTGTATTGTTGGAGGTTAGAATTCAAAATCAAGATCTCCAAACTGGTTCCTTCCGAGGGTTGTGAGAAAATGCTCCACTCCAGGCCTCTGCCTTTGGCTTGCAGATATCTTCTTGCTTTTTCCATTCTTCACAGCATTTTCTCTGCCCTGTGTTGGGCCTTCAAATCCCCCACTCTTTTTTTTTTATTGACAACTTCCATGATTGTAAACAATATCCCATGGTAATTCCTTCCTTCCCCCACTTTCCCCTTTGAAACTCCACTCTCCATCATATCCCCTCCACCTGTCAATCAGTCTCTCTCTCTCTCTCTCTCTCTCTCTCTTTTTTTTTTTTTTTTTGTTTTTCGAGGCAGAGTATCATTCTGGTCCAGGCTGACCTGGATTAACTAGATAGTCTCAGGGTGCCTTGAACTCATGGCAATTCTCCTACCTCTGCTTCCAGAGTGCTGGGATTAAAGGCATGTGCCACTATGCCTGGTCTCTCTTTTATTTCTATGTCATCACCTTTTCTTCCTATCATGATGGTAGTGTCAGGCACTGTGAAATCATGGATATCTAGGCTATTTTGTTTTTTGTGGAGGGCACTGTAAGGAGTCCTACCCTTCCTTCGGCTCTTACATTCTTTCTGCCACCTCTTCCACAATGGGCCCTGAGCCATGAAGGTGTGATTGAGAAATTTCAGTGCTGAGCACTCCTCTGTCACTTCTTTTCAGCACCTTGCTGCCTTCTGAGTCATCCCAAGGTCCTCTCCCTCTTCTTATAAAGGCACCAGTCATAGTGAATTATGTCCAGCTCTAATGACCTCATTTTAGCTTGAATTCCTCTGTGAAGACTTCATCACAAATAAGGTCATATTCTGAGAGACCTGGGGTTAGGATTTCAAACCATGAAATTTTGGGAAAGAAAATTCAGTTGATAAATATATTTCTGCCGCAGGGTCTCAGGTAATTTCAATTCAGGAAAGAGTAACTGGAAAAAAATCAGCAGACATTTAAATGTGAAGGTATCTGTATAGATTTTATGCAGACACCGTACTTCAAGTTTTGATTAAATTTTATTTCAGCTTAAGAAACTCTGATGTTTGGAATGAAATGCTAAAATTATAAGACAAGACTAATCTTAAGTAAAATGTGCATATGTGCTCTATGTGTGTGGCAGGCACAGAAGGTTTAAAAATACTCTTTTCCAATACGTTATTTAACACAAGAACTAGGTTCTTAATTGCTTGGAAATTATGTGAGGGGGAAGGTAAGAAATCTGGGAAATAATTAGCTAGTATAATTCATTTAGATATATTTCCTCTGAAAGCAATAAAATGTCTTGCTTCCTGAAAGAATTACTTTAAAGGACTGATTTACAGTAGTTACTTTATATAATTTCTTATTGAATTTGTCCTTTATTTTTAGATTCATTAAAATAAAAATTAAGGGCTGGAGAGAGGACTTAGTGATTAAGGCACTTGCCTGCAAAGCCAAAGGACACAGGTTTGATTCCCCAGGACCCATGTAGACAAGATACACAAGGTGTTGCATGCATGTGGAGTTCATTTGCCCTGGTGTGCCTATTCCAATGCACTCTCTCTCACCCAGGAAAAAAAAAAAAAGGATTTAAAAGTTTTTAAAGTCAGAATATAGAATTATATAATATCTGCTTATAAATGACTAGGTTATACAATAGAATTTTTATTTTATAATTATTTTTTTTGCGGTGGGGAGAGAGAGAATGAATTGGTACAATTGGATTCCAGATGCTTGTGCCACCTTGTGGGCATGTGCCACCTTATGCTAGCCTTACCTTTGTGCATCTGGCTTATGTGGGATGTGGGGAATCGAACCTGGGTTCCTTGGCTTTGCAGGCAAGTGCCTTAACCACTAAGCCACCTCTCTAGCCCTCAAATCCCTTTTTATAAAAAACAAATGTAAGGCCTCTTTGGTGTGGGTATAATTAGGAAAATTAACTGAAAGAAGAAAAATATTTAAAAAAATTAGGTAATAAATTAAGAAAAAACACCTTTAGCCCATTGTATTTTTGAAAGTGGTTTTAATGTAGTTAATTATTACTTATATTTAATTTAACTGAAAGGAACTTAAAAGTATGGGGCCATTAAATTTAGAAAAATTGCCTTGTAATTTTGTTGTGAATGAATATATATTTGATAATTTTTCTAGGGATTCTACATATCTTTGTATTCAGTAATACTTCAAGTTTAAGACATACTATCTCTTAATTATAGAACAAGATATATAATATATAAAATATAAAGTGTATAATAAGGCTGAGGATGGACGCTCAAAGTACTTGTATAAGTTTATTAATTTGAATAAATGCTGCTCATTTTTGTTCTTAAAACTGTGGTAGTTATTTTTAGGTGTTAACTTGACTAAACTAAGGGATATAGAGGTAGCTGGAAAAATGGTATTTCTGAGTATGTCTGTTTGCCTGTTTCTCAAAGAGCTTAGTATGTGAATCAGTGGACTGAGTAAGAAAGATCTGCTGTCACAAAAGGTGGTAGGTCTAGATAAGGAAAAGACAAAAGAGATGTGACTTTGATCTCTCCCTTCTTGAGTTGGGGCATTAAAACTGCAGGGTCTGTGCCCCAGTGGCCCCAAGATCTTGAGGCTTTTGTTGTCTCAGACTGATAGTTATACCATTGGCTTGGAGGTCTTTGGGCTCAGAATTGAGCTGCAATACTGTTGTCCTTGGCTCTCCAGATTGCAGACAAACTGTAGTGGCAATAAATCTATCTATCTATCTATCTATCATCTATCTATCTATCTATCTATCTATCTATCTATCTATCTATCTATCTATCTATCTATCATCTATCATTTATCTCATCTACCTACCTTCCAACTATCTATCAAACCTATCTATACATCATCTATTCAAGTCTTGTTGATCATGTGTCCCTGGAGAATTGTGACTAATGCAATGACAATTTACAAAGCACTACTTTATATCCATCTTTCCCCACTCATCCTTTCATTTTCCTATATGTGAGAAGCACATGGTAATTAGGAACAAATGTGAGATACTGGTACATACTCTCAGTTGTTTTTCCCAAATCCTGTTTGTCATCTCTTGAAAATATTTTCCCATCATAGGTATAAGAGTAACTTCGCTTAATCCCAGCACTCAAGAGGCAGAGGTAGGAGGATTTTCCTGAGTTTGAGGCCACCCTGAGACTGCATAGTAAATTCCAGGTCAGCCTGAGCTAGAGTGAGACCCTACCTCAAAAAATTAAAAAAAAAAAAAAAAAGAGAAAATTCTCACTATAGACTAGATGTGCTAGCTATATAGTTAGACCCATTTAAAGAGCCAACATCTTTCTTGGCCACTAATCACTTTGTTTAATGTTCAAGCTCTCTAGAAGATTTGCGGTACTTTTCCAGTTACTTTCCCCCTCCAATATCTTTATCAAATCAGTTATTTTGCAGTTCTTCTCAGGTATTAATTAATGCATTTGTCTTACTTTTCTTTTGCTTATAAGTTTGTTTGTTTGTGACAGGCTGGCCTTGCATTTGTAATCTTCCTGCCTCTAGCTGCCACATAGCAGGATTACGGTCAGGTACCATGATATCTATTTCACTTATATATATATTTTTGTTTTGTTTTGTTTTTCGAGGTAGAGTTTCACTCTAACTCTGGCTGACCTGGAATTTACTATGCTGTCTCAGGGTGGCCTCCAACTCATGGTGATCCTCCTCCCTCTGTCTCCCGAGTGCTGGGATTAAAGGTGTGTGCCATCATGTCTGGCACTCACTTATATTGTTCATGAAAATACAATACCTCCACCATTATTCAGATATTTTCTCCTAAATCAACCCATCTATTCTTCTTTGGCTCACTACATTTTTATATAATATGTGCTGTTATTTGCACAATATCTCCCCTCCATAGATTACACATTTTAACTGAAAGGGTGGACATTGTCTGGACTCCATGGTATGGCATTTAAAAGTACTACAACCTTTAAAAAGTTTTTCTTTTCTTTTCTTTTTTTTTTTTTTCAAGGTAGGGTCTCACTGTAGCCTAAGCTGACCTGGAATTCACTATGTATTCTCAGGGTGGCCTTGAACTCATGATGATCCTCCTATCTCAGCCTCCCCAGTGCTAAGACTAAAGGTGTACACCATCATGCCCTGCTTTTAAAGTTTTTTTTTTTTAATTTTAAGTTTTGTTTATTTATTTACAAGCAGAGAGATAGAAAGGACAGAGAGAGAGAGAGAGAGAGAGAGAGAGAGAGACAGAGAGAGAGACAGAGAGAGACAGAGAGAGGGAGGGAGAGCATGTCAGGGCCTCTGCCACTGCAAAAGAAATCAAGATGCATGCACCATTTTATGCATCTAGCTTTACATGAGTACTGGGGAATCAAACCCCATAATTACGCTTTGCAGGCAGCACCTTAACTGCTGAGCCATTTCTCCAGCCTCCAGTAATGCATATTTTAATCCTAAATTCCATTACTTATGTATTCTTGCTTCACTTCCTTACCAACTAGACTAAAAACACTGATGTACAGGGAAAAATATCTCTTATTATTGGGAATCTATATCTGTTTCTATATCATCTCTGTCTTCTGAGTACTGATGACTTCAGTGATACTTGAAAAATCTTGCTTGATTAAAATCGTGGGATGTAAGAAAAGACCAATGGAAGACTGAGGAATGAAGCAAAAAAGAATGTGAACTTTAGGATGCAACTTTTAAGTATACTAAAAGTAACTATAGTATGCTCCATTATCATTTCTTCCAGAAGAATATATTTTCAGTGAAATCTCAGAGCTGAGTCTTTATAGCAGAACATTATCAGGAGATAAAGGGAAGCACTGAAGACTTCTGGATTTCTGTCCTGTCCACAAAGAAGGAAGAATGAGTTATCCCCATTTAAGACCACAGCAGAATGATTTAGGGGAAAAGGCATTGCACTCTAAAGAGTTATTATCCAGCAAGGAAGATATTGACATGCAAGATGTATCCTATTTTTCCTTTCATTCTTGGAATTTCGTGTCCCAGGCAAAACAGATGACTCACATTACTTCAGAACATCCCCCAGCCACAGATCATGCCAGAGCTGTCTCAGAGGGAATCTTCCACTTTTATAGCAACCTGGACATGTCATTATTTTCCAATACTCTTACAAAAGTAGTGTTTTATCATTATTTTGACATCCTTGGGAATAACTTGGGAAGTGAATTTCTGGTCATAAAGAAAAATAAAAAAATAATTTACTGTTTTCTTCTCCCTGACTTAAAAGCTACTTACTACAGTTTTCTTTGTTTGTACATTTTACATTTTTGCTTGTGATACTGTTTTTCTATCTCTGGATGACTTTAAGGATAGACTCATATTTCTGTCTTAATTTTGTTTCATGTCAGAAGAGTCAAAACAGAGCCAAAACACATGCTTGTAATCTTTGAACATCCTGGCTTTTCTTTGTTTCTATTGTCTCAGTCTAACTTTGATTGCATGTTTTTTAGTCTTTTGCTTTTGCTCATGACTTATTTTTTCAATTGAAGTAACATTCATACAACATAAATTACTGGTATGTTAAGGTTATTTGAGGTATGCATTGCATTCACAATTTGTTTGCTAATTCCAGTGTCTCTCTCACTCACCTCCCAAATTACTGTACTCTGGAGGGGGGAGGGGAAAAATATGATCTGTATCTATACTGTGTGTATATGTATATGTGAATGCTACATAAATGAGGATTTATGATGGACATTGACCCATTCTATGGTGGCTCTATGTTATACTGTCTACAAACGGGACAACTAGAGAAGCCAAGGGTGTCATTAAGTCTGAGCTTCTTTTAAAATTTTTACTTATTTTCAAGTAGAGAGAAAGAGAGAATGGGCATGCCAGGGTCTTTAGCCACTACAAACAAACTCCAGATGCATGCACTACTTTGTGTATCTGACTTTATTTTACATGGGTGCTGGGGAGTCAAGCCCAGCTCTTTAGGGTTTGCAGGAAAGTTCCCTAAACACTGAGTCATCTCTCCAGCCCAAATCTGAATTTTTGAGGGGACCGTGTAGTTCATAGTTTGAGACCAAGGGCCTGGCAACACATGAGATGTCAAGGGCAGAAGAAGTCAATTCACCCTTCCTGCCTTGTGTTCCAGTAGGGCTATTAGTGGATTGAATAATGCTGTCCACATTGGTACAAGTGAAGCGCCTTTATTCCCTCTATGATTCAGAGGTGGGCTTTTTCAGAAATACCCTCAGAGATATACCAGAAATATTTTATACCAGCTTGTAAATTACAGAAACATTTTTTCCCACATTTGTGGAGGCTGGGAAGTCCAAGGTCAAGGCACAAGAAGGTACAGTAGCTGTCAAGGACCAGGTCCTTCTGATCCCAACAAAGCAAATTGCACACTGTGTCCTCTCATGATGGAAGGGATGGGTATAAAGAACCAAAGGGAAGGATGTAGCTGCCTCACCCTCTATAAGACCATGAATAAGAGCTTTCTTGATGTCATTTCCTAACACTCCGCCTCTTCCTTCGGTCATATTGTTGAATGCTTGAGCATATTAATTTGTGGGACACAATGAAACCACAGCATCTGCCATTGGTCTGTCACTAGATTGGGGTCACTGTGAGAGGCTCAATGTTTGTAATCCGCAAGCCCTTTCTGCTATTGGTTTATGCTGGTAGGGATGATTGGTGGGAGAGGTTTTCAAACCTGAGAAAAAAAGAAATTCATAACATTTTAAGCAAACAAACTTATGGTAATTTGTTACAGTGGCCATAAGAAAGGAAGAGTAAACTCATGTCTTTTCAATAAAAGGACATTTGCTTTCAAATAGCTCACGATGTTCTAAATGCTGTGTCTTGGTGTTATATGTCGTCCCATCATAGTCTGTTGACCGTTTACTAAATAGCATAGTACTCTTAAATACATGTAACAAATGCCCCTTCTTTGCTTAGACAAATGAGTTTTTGTACTTGACACCAAGAGCAAATTGGCCAAAATTGCCTCTACTCTTCCTCCTTCCTCACATACAGGCGTGTGAAGCCAGCAGTGCTTCTTGGGTGGAAAGCTCAGAGACACTCTTCTGCAAGCCATCATTGCTTTTCGGGGCCTGAAAAATCAGGGGACTTTCTTTTTGTAGTCCTACCATTTGTAGCTATCCCTGCTGCTCTTGCTGTATGAAATTCATGATGACTTCATTAAAATTTTATGGGATTGGTATACAATTAAATACTTTTGGGCCTGGTCTTGTGATCCTACCTCCATTGATTATGAAGTCCTTTAAGAGTTTTGTGTAGACTAGGTTTTGCTTACTTGCTGAGTTTGTTTTATTTTCCACAATAGATACAACAAAAATGATAGCGCTTAGTCTTCAGGTGGAAAATATCTTCATCTACTCAGTACAGTTTTTCCTTTCTTGATTGTGATGGATATAATTACTAGGTTATATTTTCTTTGTTTTCACTTTCTATTCATACATGCATATTGATTTTTACAAAGGTGACCACAACAACGTGGTTTTATGTAGAACTATCATAAAGCTTTTGACTATCACTATATTATAGAATTAGTGACAATTTAAACCCAAAGGTATAAATGTAGATTTCTGATGATTTTATATATGCTAATAACGATCTCTTACCTAATAAGAAATTTGTGATTGATTCAAGAGAGGAAAGAAAAGATTTGATTTTGTCCCAGAGTTAACTTATGTACTCAGATTTAATTTATGTATTCAGATTGTACATCATAAAGCAGTGTGTTACGAAATAGTTGGCAGTTTTTAAGACAGTCTATATAGGAAATAGAGGTGAAATGACCATATTTCTCTCTTCAGACTATTGGCTAATATAAAAATTATACTATCCATTTAGTACTTTCTAGAGAAAGTTAATGGCAATGAGAGAAGTCAATGACAGTATTATACTTGCCTGTAGTGCTTCCTACAGTAAAAAGTTCAAAAATATTTTCTAGACAAAAGTTTTACGGCTTTAAAAGATAAAAATCTTTGTGTTTGAGCTGGTTGTGGTGGTGCACACCATTAATACCAGCACTCAGGAAGCAGAGGTAGGAGGATCACAGTGAGTTCAAGACCACCTTGAGACTTCATAGTGAATTCCAGGTCAGCCTGGGCTAGAATAAGATCCTACCTCAAACAAACAAACAAAAATCTCTGTTTTTAAATCCAGAATCATTCTATTGCCAAAACAAGTTTTTGATTTCTGTGTTTTGACCTTAGAAAATCTTTTTTATATCATGAGATAAAAATCAATTAAAATAATCTTATTACAATCATGAGTCACACATTTCATTTTCCCTTCTGTATCAAAAAATTATTTTTCAAACCACAGAAGGGAGTTGTACATGTTTGATTTTATACCTTGCATGCAGATATGATCTAAGTGATCAAAGTATGCTGCCATATGTTTAACATTTCCAATTTATATTGCTCTCATTCACCCCTACAAACATTTATACTTGTTCATTCATGGAGAAAGATATCTGGTTAATAAAGACACTACAGTTGTTGACTATCACTTTCACTGTAATTTTATAAAGCATGCACTTTTGCACCATTGATAGAACTTTTTCTAATGAGACACTCAGAATATTAAACAGCTCTGAAATGGAAAATGTTATTTGCTACCTGTGATCTGTTAGCTAGAATGGCGTAGTAACTTCAGATACATACTATCTCAGCTCACTGCTAAATGAGTTCTTGGGTTTAAGTCTGTGGCATGGGATTAGTATGGCTAACTTTTTTTTTCTAGGGTCTCTTTTTTGACAGTTACTGGCATAAGCCAAATCAAATAAGCACGTTTCTTTCTGCAGAAGACTGTTCAAACCGTTTTAAATAAACTGGTATGTGCTTCGTTTACCACACGGTGGCGGTACATGAATGCTATTGTGGAGGTGCTTGACTACTATAAATGAAGAGTGCACCCTTTAGAAGAGATTTCAGACTGGGTAACAAGACAAATTGTTCACTTAAAACATGAACATGTTCAAATTCAGTTCCCCTAGTCCATATAACACTATTTATATTAAACTATTGTGAATTTCATGTCCATTTAATTGCGAATTTCCCACTTCACCATAGAGGTACAAGCTAGTAAAACCACTCTGTGAAAGGTGTTCATTTTTAGTGAAAAGAATGTTCATTTATGACATTCAGCAGGAATGTAGCAGAATAAACTGATTAACCAATATCTGATGCCAAATTCATCATATCACTTCTAGAAAGTGTCTTTTCTCTATTTAATTAGCTTTCAGGATATCCCTCAATGGTAATATCCTAAACAACTATTGTTTCAGTGACAGCATTAATAAAATATTGAAACTTCAAGACAGGTAGAAGATAGTGAGCATTATTATTTATAAGGGTACAATATTTGGGCAATATTTATATTCTTACCAAACAAACAAATTAAGCTCAGTAGGTAGGAGTTATGAATCTTTTAAAAGATAAATGAGAGATTTGAAAGTAAATATGATACATTTCATTACTTATACCAAAGTCTCATATCTGTTCTGAAAATGTATGTATAGACAAGAAAATTCTATTCCTATCATACATACATTTTAATAACACTCCATTTATTTCTCTTGTTATATTTTTGAGCATCTATTAGCATACGTTTTCTTAAAATGTTTCTATTTATGCATTGCACTGTATATTTAAGTCACCCTTTGGTAATATAAATTTCTAATTTTTATATGTAATCACTGTGCACTACTTGTACTGTTCTCATTATTTTTGTTTATTTTGAAGATACCTGAACAGAGCCCCATATCCTGTCTTATTGTTTGATCCTTTCTGACATTTTGTGTTTCCTGAGTCTCTTTGAGGCATCAGTCATGGGTATGAGTCCTCTCATCTTTTAAAAACATCTTCTGGCAGAGAAAAGTTCAACACAGAACTGCTAGTTGTCTTGAGGATGCTTCTGAGAATGAACAACTATTGATGTGTCTCCTTTTACTAATCTACTTGGATGCATAAACTCTACCATATGTACAATCACAGTGGTTGTCTACTCAGAGAAAAGCAATCTTGTCTGTTCTGATTTCATCTTCGTATAAGTCTGTTCTCTGGTGCTCAGCTCAGTTTCTTACATCATTTGAGTGTGTGGAACATCAAAGCTACAGAGAAAGGACTCAAAACAAATGGTGCTGTTCCTGCTGCTTCCTTTCCCTGCTATGTTCTTCTCCTTTGTCTTCTTTCACTCTCCCTTTCTCTCCGCTCTGATTCTCTCTCCTACCTTTTTCTCCCTCCTTAAAAGTGGAATTTTGGGTTCTCAAAAACAGATGAGAAGGACAGAAATAAGTAAGAAAACGTACAGTTTAGAACTACAGCCTCAAGGGAAACAATAATTACTATCAATCTGAAGTTATTTGGGACTAGATTGCATGGTTATTATAGACACATGCAAACTGTATGTAAATAAACTTGTGACCCACTTACATATTGATCTTGGAAGTCATAACTAACTTCTTAAATGCTGTTCACTCTGATTATTCTGAAATTTTTCTATCTTCAGCATGAAAGATTATCCCCATTAAAATAACAACAATATTTTCATTTCCATTGTTTTAAGTACAGAGCCAAAATAAGCATCTGTGAGCTGTTGCCTAGTCCTCTTGTCCTCATCTATATTGTTGTGATGATTACACCCTGAAAGTAGCTTGAATTTTCTTGGAGTTCTGATTCTAAAATGATGCATGTTACTGTGATGAGTAAGAGTTTTTTATGGAGCTGGCTTCATTTCCTCATCCCTAGGATTGGGTTTCCTCTCTGGATGAATTAGAGTAGTATATTTGAGATTATATTTCATTAGTTTTATTGCTGCTTGTTAAAGTTTTATTATCCTCTCTGTTTTATATTTCAGACTGGCAACACTTGCCAGTGGTGCTAAGTGACTTGATATATATGAATCATAACTTTGTGACCTATGAATATGCTGTCTGCAAATATAATGGTGCATGGAAGTGATATTTTATAACGCTGTTAAACACATGCTTTCACAAAACTGCTCCTAGCTAAAACTGAGGAACTTTATTTCAAATTTTCTTTCATCCTAGTGGAAGTATTTAGCATTTCTCATAAGTGGTCCATAATGTGCTTTAAGTAAGAATTCACTCATTCTGAATGATTGCCATTTATTTGTGCAATTGTTATCTACTATGTAGTTTAACCCGGTAATGCCTGGGAAACAGTCTGGTACTCAGGCAAAATGGAAGCTCCCTCATGATTGATATATCTTTACTCAGCTGAATAAACAGTTGAAGAATGAGGACAGTGGATAGTTACACTCACATCACTGAAGTAGTTCCAGAGAGGTGGGCGGGAAGCACATATTCTACTCTCGTGAGCACTCCCGATGCCTCGAAGTCAGTTAACTCTGGATTCGTGTTCTGCAATGGAGATGAAGAAGGTAGTACTCCAGGGGACATGTGTAGGAATTATCAAGATGAATGCAACTATCATCAGAAAGAAGAGGATTCAAGTACAAATCCTGGGAATGGGCTCTTTTTTTATTTTTAAGAAAAACTTCACTTTATAATGTCTTCTTTTTCAGATAGAGTTAATGTTTTAGTTTCCTAGTTCAGAGAGTATCTGCATTACTTTGCATAGTATAGTCTTTGGAAGAATGGTTTGTTTATACATACTGATTGAGAGGTTACTATGGCATAGTAAATATATTAGAATTGTTTTGGTACCAGTATTATTTTTTATACATTACCTAATTGAAACTATAATTCCTTAAATATTTCACACAAAAAAGTAGTATGTTCTGCATTTTATGGTTTTTTTGGTAGTGCTCTAGCACACTTACTCAATAAATAAAGCTTGATAGTTCATGAAATCATACCTCTCCTTACTCATTTAAAGCAAAATAGTTAAGAAGCAATGTGTATCAGAGAAGAATAGGCCACATAGAAATGACAGCTTACTAGTTCTAGAAATGACAGAAATTCCACACTTGCTTTCTGGTGAAGGACATTGGGGAAGCATTTCTCTGAGCACATGGTAATATAGTGTCCCATAGTTTCTTTGCAGGGGCCAGAGAAGTATGGAAGAATTTGGCATTTCTCAGTGTTGTGGACTCAACGTTTCTGAAGTGTCAAGTAACTATGGAGTTTCCTAGTCAATTTCCAAAACCTGAGGGATCTGCAAAGGAAAGATCCGAAGATCTCTTGAGAATTCTAATTGTCTTCTGAAGATCCTAAAGTTTGAAAGCAAAATGAAACTTAATGGCAGTAAATTGTTGTGAAACCAAACATTTACATGAAATGGGAATAAAAAATGTAACATATGTGTTCTTGCCCCTCTTTCCCTCTTGTTTTCTACTTAACCTGATCTCTAGAGAGAATGGTCTGTTCCTGTGTCACCTTAATGCTATGCTAAGCAAATAAATTACATAAATAAGACCAATGTACCCCAAAGGGGAAAGATGCAGTATTTACTTTGAGAAGAAACCAAACTGAGTCTAGAAGGGAAGTAAGAGGGCAGACAGAAGCCTACATGGAGGGGTTGGACTGTGCACAACATTTGGCTGGTGATGGAGAGCATCAGTGAGGACGACTTCCAGCTGCTGCCATCCACATGGGGACGGTAAAGAGTAATCAGGAAGGCGAGAATGGATATTTAAGATGGTCTGTGGTTTTCAAAGTGTATTTCCATCTTGTCATTTTTCACAGGACATCTTTAAATGATTTGAATGTCTTGTAATTACTTCGGGTTATTGTATTGTGTTTCTTTGACCACAAGTCTCAGCTGAGCTGGGATCACACAGGCATGTTATTACTGGGGTTTCTCTGCATTTCTGGTAGACATCTGCTTGCTGAATGTAGGGAAATTGTGTGATCATTTTGCTTATCTCTTGGTAGGAGGTTTTATTCCATGCCTACTTTCCAGATAGGTGTGCGATGGAAACATATATACACTATATAGTTCATCACCTTGATGTTACAGGCCTGACATCCTAGCAGCAAATTCACTTTCATGAGTTAGTCTCTTGGAATAATCAGGAAAACTATTGTTGAATGTGAGCTTTATAAGAAAGATCTGGAAAGGATGCTTAATCAGTGTCCCTGAGTCAAACTTTATTCCCTGGAGATGCCAAAACTTGAGGTCTTGAAATGTCATTGAAACTTGGAGACTCTGTGGCTCTTTGCTTAGTATTGAAAGAAGAGAGATCCTGGTCAATAGAATTTAAATTTTTTAGCTATAGAGCTTTACCAGTAGCAGAAAGGGTTGCAGAGATCTCTGTCCACATTCTTGTATTGGTTTACTACTAGTATTCATTTTTAACTGAATATTAAAAATGATTGAAAATTTGACATTGAAAGAATCATTTTTTTTTCTTCTAGGAGCTCTCTTCTGAATTTCTTTGATTATAATTCTGATTTCTTGGGTTTGGAACTTAGAAACAATTCCTCATTTTCATCTTCATTCTTGTCCATTCCTGAATTACTGGTAAGATCTTCCTTTATCATGTTTCTCAGCCCTGTTTTTTTGCCAGTCATATGATTATACTCAAGGTATTCCTGCATGTGGTGAAACCTGTCTCTTCCTTCCTTCTTTATATGTGTATTCCATAGCACATGACCTTGGATGTCAGCCCTCACCTTCTACCTTATTTGAGGCAGGGTCTCTTGTATTCACTACTTTGTTCACTA
Source organism: Jaculus jaculus (assembly GCF_020740685.1). Lineage (NCBI taxonomy): Eukaryota > Metazoa > Chordata > Mammalia > Rodentia > Dipodidae > Jaculus > Jaculus jaculus. The sequence continues at coordinate 148,365,140 of NC_059105.1, read as the reverse complement.
GGGTAAATGGCTTATAAGCTTCTGGGAGATTCTCTTTTCTATACTTCCCATCTCACAGTAGGCTCACTAGGATTTTAGAACTCCCCATAATATCTCATATTTTACATGGGTTCTGGGGATTTGTACTCAGGTACTCATGTTTGGCTTTGTCCACTGAGCCATTTCTCCAGCACTCCATCCACTTTTATGGATGCTTGTTTATATATTTATTTTGTTAGTGCATGTATGCATATTGATGTATGGACATGCATGCCATGGCATGTATGTGGAGGCCAGAGGATAACCTTGAGGTGCCTGTGCTCCACCTTCATACAGTTCTTTAGGACAAATTAAAGTTCAAGGTAAAGTGATATTTAAAATTATTTATTAGCTTAACTACTCTCCCCACTTTCTGCCTACCAAGTGTGGCAGTGACATTGATATCCCACAGAGATTTGTCTGATTATTAAAGAGAATTTCTCATCATTTCAAAGACATGTTTTTTTGAATTTTTTGTTTGTTTTTGTTTTTCGAGGTAGGGTCTCCTTCTAGCTCAGGCTGACCTGGAACTTACTATGTAGTCTCAGGGTGGCCTCATGGTAATCCTTTTACCTCTACTTCCCAAGTGCTGGGATTAGAGGTGTGTGTCACCATGGTCAGCTCTTTTAAAAAATTTTTAAAACTTCTTCATGACAAGACCAGTGTGATTCATAAAATGAATAACATACTCAGGTCATTTAAATGACAGTGGGAAGTAGATCTGTACATCTTTTTTATTGTATTTACTGACCAAGATTTTGAGTATAGCAGCAGAATTTTAAAATCAGAAACTTTTATTTAACTAACTCATACTAAATCATGTTGTGTTTATTATATATTGAAGTGAATTTATATATTCTACAGTTACCATTATCATACATTTACCTAAAATATAAAGCCTAAATAAGATCAGGTTTTCTATTCAGAATTCAGTTTTTCTTCTATGAGATTTATATGAAACTCATGTTTGAATATGTTTTTTAATCATTTTTCAAATTAAAAAACCTTGCATTATAAATTTACAACAAACAGATTATTAGTATGAAAATAAATGTATTTTGTTACATATAACTTAAGTGTATAAATTATGTGTAAGCACTATGGTAAGATGTTTAATTTGGGCTAAGCTTACAAATTTAATATTTTGCATTTGTATATTTTGGTAATATATCACATTATTTGTATATGCTGATATTATCTATGTTATATATAGTTGATATTACATTATGTCTACCATATTCACCATTTTTCTTTTTTTTTTTTTTTTTGGTTTTTCGAGGTAGGGTCTCACTCTAGCCCAGGCTGACCTGGAATTCACTATGGAGTCTCAGGGTGGCCTCGAACTCACAGCGATCCTCCCACCTCTGCCTCCTGAGTGCTGGGATTAAAGGCATGCGCCACCACTCCCGGCTTCCATTTTTCATTTTTGAGTTTAATTTTAGGTTAGTTTTGTTATGGTTTGCAAATAAAATAAACATTACTAAAAATTGAATGCATTATAATGAATACAACAAATTCATCATTTAAAAATATTACATACTAGGTTAATCCTAGCACTTGGCAAGCAGGGGTAGGAGGATCATTGTGAGTTCAAAGCCACCCTGAGACTACACAGTGAATTCCAGGTTAGTCTGGGTCAGAGCAAGACCCTACCTCAAAAAATAAAAAATAAAAAAAAATTTACTAGGGCTTAGCTCAATGGCTAAGGCATTTGTCTGCAAAGGCTAATGATCCATGTTCTATTCTCCAGTACCCACATAAAGCTAGGTACACAGGGGCACAAGCATCTGGAGTTTGTTTGCAGCGGCTGGAGGTACTGGTGCACCCATTCTCCCTTTCTCTGTCCTTCTTCTTCTCTTCTTCTCCTCCTCCTCCTCCTCCTCCTCTTTCTTCTCCTCTCTCTGCTTGCAAATTAATAAAAAAAATTTTTTTAAAGTAACAAAATCACTTACTGGGCTGGAGAGATTGCTCAATGGTTAAAGGCGCTTGCTTGCAAAGCCTGAAGGCCTGAGCTTCATTTGTGAGTATCTGCATAAGCTAGATGCACAAAGCAGTGCATGTATCTGGAGTCCGTTTGCAGTGGCTCTAGGCCCTGGTGTGCCCACTTTCATTTTCCTCTCTCTAGCTCTCTACTTGAAAATAAATAAAAGTATAGAAAAATCACACACAGGCATATTCATAATGTATGTTATCTTAAACATATCAAATAACTTAAATATTATTCTCATATTTAGCATATATTTGTCCTTAGTATTCCAGTAAAGACAAAAGTTTTCTTTTTCTTGTTAACAGATTAATTAGGCCAACATCATTTTCTTAAATTAAGGATATAGTTTATATGGACACATAATGTGTTGGTGCCATAATTTCCTTCCTACTTGCCCCCATTCTGTTGAAGGCTCTCCTCAGTGGGATTGCTGGTATCCCCCATGGGGTTGTGAGTTATGTGTTATAAAAGCAGCAATCAGTCATTGTTGGGGGGAGGGTAATATCTCTAGGTATTTCCTACCAACCTGTGGCTCTTATGATCTTTCCACCCCCTCTCCTGCAAAATTCCTTGAGCTGTGGTGGGTGAGTTTTAAATCTACTTTAGTGCTGAGCTCTCAAAAGCTTCTGAAATTCTGCTTTGGTATGTGCTGAGAATCCTCAGCATTTCTCTCCTTCACCTTGGTGCAGATTGTCAGACTCACCATGGAAGCAGCACTCTTGCTCATCTCCCTCCTTCCTCTGTGGTTTCTCCTAGGCCCTGGCTGAGGTGGGAGAGGTGGTTTATCTTCTCAGTTCTCATTACCTTGTGAAAAAGAAAAACAGTTTCTCCAGTGGAGAATGAGGTCAGCGTAGGTTAAATGGGATAAGCATTGTTAATTTTGAGAGATTTTGATGGATGCAGCCTCTCTTTTAAAAGACTAGTGGGAGCTTATCTTTGGAGACCATAATCTTTGTTTCCATAGCATTCTGACCTGGCTCCCAGTTCCAGCTATGGGCTCCTTTTTACTGAGTGGCTTTCTTAGCCAATTGGGAAGCCATTGTTTACCAACCAAGGCTTTGTACCATTATTGCCCTGGGTGTGTGCTTCTTCTCCTCAGTCTTGTAGCTTCTGAGTAGCTTAGACCCCTGCTTGCTCACGCTATTGTTGGCCATTTTTCCCAGTAGCTCATGCAGCACTTTCCAGCACTATACAGGCTAACCATCTGGGTACTGGTTTCCTTCCAGATTCCAGCAGGATCTCTCTATGTTTTTCGTTAGCAGCATATGGTGTCTTCAGCACTAGGGTCTTACTTTTTAACTTCAGGCGGGTACTACAGTGCTTTGACAGGAGCCTGTCTTGTTTAAGGGACCTCATAGGTATCTCTGATCAACAGCTCAATGAGGGTAGCAACCAATTTCTGGGGCTAGGAGTTATAAGTGAGGGCCAAATTTTTTAAGGTAAGACTTCATTCCACCCTCTCCAGGGCCCTTCTTACCAGGTGATCCCCCCATACTCCTGCTGGGGGTGATATCTCTTAGACTACTAACCAGTAGAAGGATTCCTATGGTACCAATTCATTTTGGGTTGTTTTGTGTGTATCTGCCCCCAACTTTCCATTCCAGTCCTCCCCAAATTTTGAGTAGACAGCTCTTATCCAACTTCTGCTTCTACATTTAAAGTTAATTTGAAAATAGATTTTAAATTATCAACTACAAAAATATGTTCAACTGTGTAATTGTAAGTGCTTCAATATTTTCAATATTACTTGTATATTTTTTCACATAGATTCACCCTGAGGAAGTATAAATGTGTCTCAAAATGATGATTTCCAAAATGTAGACAATGGTAAATTTTGAGGTTTTCTTAAAACAATCAGTCCTGCCCTTCATGCCAAGGGCTTTCAGGCCACAGCCTGTTAGAATCACTTTAGTTTACTGGAACTGCTAGTTTCCTCAAGAGTATTTGCTTCAAGAAATGAAGCCTACAGAGATTGTTTACCAACACCATGCCATTTCATTCAGTCATTATTGATGGAGTTTGGGAGGGTGCTAATAAAGCAGCTGCCTCTCTAAACTAACAACGTACATAACTGTCAAGTCACAATTTCAAATTTGCATTTTTATGTATATTTCACACCTTCGAATAAGGATTTGTGGTGCCTACAATATTGGATATAAAAATAAACCCATTGATTAAAATAATCCATCCCCATTAGCCAATAAATACATACTTGACTGAGCTCCTGTCTTGAGATTTCTTGATTGATTTAGGACAGTATTCTTGAGTGATTTTTTAACATTGTATTTAGCATTTGTATTCTGCAATTCACTATATTTTTTTAGAGCTAGCTGATCTAGATAAGAGTGGATTTTAATAAGTGGTTATTCAACTTGCCTGCATGTTAGATTAACTAAAAAATCTTTGAATAATTATAAAGTCTCTGCAGTAGTTTAAATCAGTTGTCATTCTAGAATTTTCACAGGTAAGGCAAATGAACAGTTCAAGAGAAACAGATAAATGCAGTATGCATTCAGATGGAAATGGAAAATATAATTATGGTGGTTACAGTGAAAATGTTCCATAAGTAACCGCAAATTATGAAACAACACTGACAACAAATGTAGCAGTTATCTGACCAGAAGCAGCTAATGGCAGGAAAGCTTTAAAGGGAAGTTTCATGATGGCAGAGGAAGCAGGACACAAGCAGGAAGCTGGCTCATATTGTCACATATCAGCAGGGAGATAGTAGGCAGAGTGAGCTTAGCTATGAACACCCAATTGGGCTGGACTAATCAATCTTGACTGGCTTCTGGGGACATACCTTCTTCACAGCTCTACCTCCCAAAGGATCCACTAGCTGGGAATTAAGTATGAGGCTAAATCACAAACACATGAAGCTATAGGAAGCACTCCACATTAAAACAGAATATACATAAACAGAATTTACTCATCTAATCCTCAGGTAGACTTTATCAATTACTTCCGTGTGCAATCAGGTCAATTAAGAAGCAAAAGATATAATCCATAGACAAAAATTACAGTGGGAAATGGACTGAATGACAGCTCAGGCACTCTACTACAGAGCTTCTAGTCTTTGCTGTGACCCAGTACTCCCTTGCACATATTAGTTGATGTTGCTGACTTGCTTTTGTTACTGCAGGCTCACCTCTTGAGGAATTCTGGTACTTGAAATATTTGCTCATTTGCTACTAATGATCAATGTATGCAGTAAAAGCCATTTCTAACCAAAAAATGAGGTCAGAAGTAACCTTTTTTCAAACATTTCAACCAAAATAGATTCCTGGACAATATTGCAAACTAGAAAAAACATCAGAATGCTGGGAAAAGTATTTTGTTTGTTTATTAAGCCCAGAGGAACAAAACATGAGCAGATGCTACTTAATGACAAAAATGCTTTACTGGGGGGTTGAAGAGATGGTGTGATGGTTAAGGTGCTTACCTGAAAAGCCTAAGGACCCAGGTTCAATTTCCCAGTACCCACATAAACCAGCTGCACAAGGTAGTGCATGTGTCTAGAGTTTGTTTGTGGTGGCTATAGGTCCTGGTATACCCATTTTCTCTATCTGCTTTCCTCTTTCTAATAAATAAATAAAATATTAAAATAAATATTTCACTGAACTCATGATATTAGCTAGCATCAGGCTAGCTTCCTCATGAATGGAGCTGCATAGTATTGTCAATGATGTTACTTCTGTGGAGAAAAATATACCCATGGTCTTAGGTTTTGAGTCAATTGTTACACATTCACAAGTATGACTACTGTATGTATTGTAAAAAAAAAAACACCCTTCATTTGCATTATATGCTTACTAAATTTTGAGGATTTTTGAGTATAATGTCCATTGAATTCATGCCCATTGAAGTCACTTAGTACTTACCATTGTTAATTAAGCTTGGAACTTTTTTCATCTTATTTTTATTTTGTGCATAACTAAGTTTGTGGTCTGGCTATGGTCATGGTAATGGTATCTGTGACAGGTTTTCAATTTAACTTGCTTGAATCAAAAGCAGCAGGGTATGATGGGGGGGGGAGGAAAAAAGTCAAAGGAACAGTTGAAAAATAGTTAACAGTGACTTCTTTGTGTACTTCAAACATTAATCTGATTATTATTGTGAATTAATGTGATCTTTGTCTCACTGGAGACTTTTTATACAGCAATGATTGCTTGGTGCCACAGTATGCATTTGTCTTAAATATAATTGGAGGCTATTAGTGTTGTTGGGTGGTAAAAATTTGTTGAATCATTCTCTTTCAGTAACAGGAAATCTCTCAGATATTAAGCTTTCTATATATCCTCTCTAATGATTTGTCTCAAACTCAGAGAAGAATAACTTTTTTTTTTCAGTTAAGAGAAGGCACATGGTGCTTATTTAAGTATAGATACAACTTCCACTTTTAAACATTCTTTAAGGACTTTAGGGTCCCTGCTTAAATGGCATGTTTTGTTCTGATGAAGGAAAGAGTGGTTCTGAAGAAATTGATTGCTTTGCTTTGAAAAGGTATCATTTCTTCAGTGCACATTAAGCAGATGGAGAAATCTATTCTTGGCGATCACATCACAAGAACTCTCATAAAAAAATGTCTATGCTGGAGAAATAGCCGGCCTATTTCCTGTAAAGTGTAAAATTATTTGTTGCAAAATAAAGAGTATCACTAGTGATATTTTACTCAATCATGCTAAACTTCACCTAATTTGTTGACCAGTAAAGTTCTGTAAGTTTTTGCCATGTTTAAAATAGAAAACAGAAATATGAGAAAAAAGATAAATATTTTCCCCAATAGGAGAAATTCAATAGGGGGGAATATATTCAAATAAATGCATCCTCACAGTTAACTTACCCACAACCATTTTAAAACATACATTTTCTCTGAAATGGGGTAAAATAAAACCAAACATAATCTATTTGTTTTGTATTGGTGACTAATTTATGAATAAATTGATAGAATAAATACATACATTAATAAAATTATTTCATGTATTTGTTATCCTCTGTGTATAAATGTGTAAGAGGGAGTGAGAGAGAAAGAGAGAGAGAGAGAGAGAGAGAGAGAGAGAGAGAGAGAGCAGTAATTAAGAGAACACCTTTCCATAGGAAGGTAAAGCAAGGTCAAAATAGAATTGCGCATAACCTACCATTATTCTTGTTTTGTGCATGGATACTAGCTTTCAAATCTTTTTCATTTCTTTGCCTTGGTCTCAATTTTGGAGAAAGTAGCACAAATACAGTGATTACACAATGGCAGAGTGAACCTTATTCTAGCTTAAGATTGATTTTTAGGTTTTAAGAAATGGGAGGTGTATTTATATCAGGAGAAATTGTTACAAAAAGTATAGGTTTTCCTATGAAATTAATTCTCTTGTTTATGACTTTTAGTTAGTTCATGTGAGGAAAGATAAAGATTTCATTGTTGATACATTCAATAGAATAGTTGATATACCGGTACATTATAAAAGGAAATACACTATTTTATTGATTATTTATTTGCAATGAGAGACAGATGAGAGAAAATGACAGACATACAAAGAGATAAAGACAGACAGACAGAGAGAGAAAGAGAGAGAGAGAGAGAGAGAGAAATAAGTACACAGGAACAGGGCCTCCTGCTACTTCAAATGAATTCCAGACACATGTGCCATTTTGTGTACCTGGCTTTATTTTTAATTGAACTCAGGCCATCAGGCTTTACAAGAAAGCACCTTAACTGCTGAGCAATCTCTCTAGTGCACAATACAATATTTAAATCTGGAATACAATTTGGATTTAAGACAAAATCTCAAATCCACAAATACCTCTGATAAAGCAAGTCATCAATTTGGAGAAACTAAAATATTAATCTTTCAGCAGTGGTTGGATGCAGTAGACAACTCTGAAAAGAGATGATTAATTTCACAAAGAAAATCTAGCAAATATATTATTTATACAGCTTCATCATATTTCTCTCTTCTCTTCCTTGTCTTTCCATCTAGTGCATTAGCATTTTGTATGATGCTATCCAATTTAGTCAGATCTGAAACTTCTGCTTATTAGTACAAGTTAAAAATTTAGTTTGAATTAAACTTGCATTGTCCCATAACTGCAGAGTTTGTAGTATACTAGAACAGATATAATAGATGTACACTCTTTTAAACATAGAAACAGCCAGGCATGGTGGCGCACACCTTTAATCCCAGTACTTGGGAGGCAGAGGTAGGAGGATCACTGTGAGTTCAAGCCTACCTGAGACTCCATAGTGAATTCCAGGTCAGCCTGAGCTAGAGTGAGACCCTACCTTGAAAAAAGTACTCGACACTTAAGCAGGAAGACCTAGGAGGGCAAGAGGCCCCCCTGAATTTGACTCCCCAGTGTCCATGTAAAAATCAGGACATGAGCATGAATGTTTGTAATCCTACTCTGTGGGGCAAAGACCCGAGAATTGCTGGGGCTTGCTGACTATAAGTGAAAGCTCCTGGTTGAGGAAGAGACCCTGCAGATGAGCAATACAGGAGGGCACCCAAAGTCCTCTGGTCTCACCAACACATGCTCAGCAATTCAATTGCATTCTGTACCCTCATGTGCACACACCATATCATATCAATACTCTACACATACAATGCATAAGTAGATATATACAGACACATATATTTGCCCATATATGATAGAACACAAAGGAGCATAATAATGAGTGTGTTAAGAGAATAAATTCTGGAGCCATAATGCCTTGATTCAAATCCCATCTCTTTCACTCACTAATATGTGACCTTTGGCCATTGACTTCTATGTGCCCCACTGTAAAATGGAACTAAGAGTGCACTTGCCTCCTTGAGTGCCTATGATGGTGACATAAAGGTATACATATAAAATGTGTCTACTTTAGTTCTGTGGTACAAGGTTGACATTGATGATCTGTGTCAAAGGCTGGAGACTGGACTTCCCCTGGGGAGTGAGGGAAGAGGGAAGACATGAGAACTTTAATGTTGCAGTTAATGTGAAGGGGGAAGCACCATGTCTTGTATTAAGGGTCAAGCAGGAAGGGTGAAGAGTGGAAAGAGCCCATATTTTGGTCTTCTGAAGAGAAATTATTAGGACAAAATGGGAAGGTAGACATTGGAAACTAGAAAGATATCAGTATGAATTCAAATGTTACATATGAAAATAAAGGTGGCAGTTGTTACCAGAAATGATGTCATTATAAGAGTATGGGTGAGAAGAATCATTTTGCAAAGCATAAAAGATTAGTGTGAAAATTATATGGTGGTTACTGGAAAATGTAAATATAGAAATAAGATAATTTGTATATATTCATGAGACATTAAGCCTTGGGAAGCTTGTTTTTCTGTTTTCTATTATTGCACAGTAGGAAATAAAAGCTAGACTTGATTGACATGGAATTTATCAGGAGATTCCTATTCTATGGCACAGATATGTGTGGACAAAAAAATTATTGTGGCTTTTAGTGTATTTTTTGTTAATTGAATATACCTAAAATGTTATTATATATTAATAAATAAATCACAATTTGACAACTTATAAAAATCCTCTGTTTCCTGGGAAAACATAATACAGAAGATGTGTTATGATTGTTGTGTGTGTGTGTTGTGGTATGGGTAGTGTATGCACGTGTATAGGCTCTAGTGTGGCCTGCGTGCTTGCCCATGGTGGGATGCGCTTGCCTGGGATAGCTGGAATAGAATGTGGGTGTCTGTTCTTATTGGAGCTGGAGTGTCTCATATGTGATCCTGGAGCTTGCTGTTCCTCCCACCCCAACCCCTCGCCCCCGATGTCCCTGGTCCACTTTCCTATGGGACTGCAGTTCAAGCATGCACGACCTACCCATCTGTTTAGTGGGTTCTGGATATTCAAACTCCAGCAGTCTCAGGCCTCTTCAGGCCCTCTTGCTTGCACAGGAAGCACACTTACCACTGAGCCATTTCTTTGGCTCAAAAATTATATTATTGAATAATTGAATCAATTTAATTTATGTCAAATGTCAACTAATACAATCATGGCAAGATGACATAACTGTCAAAAATTAACAAGGTTATAAATTTGTGGTAAGTAAAGTTCTGTATTAATGCATGAATATTTATTTCTAACTCTAACCACAGACAAGGTTGAGGCTCTGTGTCCTGTCCTCTGGCTCCCACTTCTCTTTCACTTCCTTCTATCACTGTTCTCTCCAGGCATGCCATGTTTCCCTTTGTTTTTCCTCTTCTTCCTGCATTATACTGCCACAGGAACATTGTATGTGTTGCTGCTTCATATAAGAAATGCTATCCTTAGCAAACATCAAAAAAATCAAATGAAAATAAATGATGGCGAGGATGTGGAGGAGTAGGAACACTCATCCACTGTTGGTGGGAATGTAGGTTGGTAAAACCACTTTGGAAAGCAATCTGGAGACTCCTGAAAAAGCTGACTATTAGAGTTACCAACAGATACAGTTTTTCCCCTACTGGGCATCTACCTAAAACCTTCAAACCATAAGCCAGAGAAATGTGCTCAACCATGTTTGTAACAGCTCAATTCGTAATAGCTAAGAGCTGGAATCAACCCCGATGTCCATCACTAGAAGAATGGATAACTAAGATGTGGTATATCTACACAATGGAATTCTATACAGCAGTAAGAAAAAATGACACAAAGAAATTTGAGGAAAAATGGGTGAACCTGGAACAGATCATCCTCTGTGAACTTACCCAATCACAGAAAAAAAATCGCCACATAGTCTTACTCATCTACAGCACCTAACTTGAATCTACCCAAGATACCTTACATACCCAGCAAGCATCTCGTGGACTAGACAATAGGATGGATAGGGAGGGAGGGAAGGGCATAGAAGGGGTGAGAAATACTAATTTAGACCCAAACAGCAATGGTACCATAAAACTCTACTTCCTAAAAGGCAGACCAAATGGTTGAACCCTCACCAGGCCCTTATAGGAAACACTTGAATCACAAGACACTGGAGAGGGTAGGATCAATCTAACCTAAACCTTCTACATCTTCCCTCCCTCCTTCTCCCTCTCCCTCTCCCTCTCCCTCTCTCTCTCTCTCTCTCTCTCTCTCTCTCTCTCTCTCTCTCTCTCTCCTCCCTACCTCTTCTATATTAGTTATCTTTTCCCTCATTTTCTTAGTGGGCACTGACCTGTGACTCCCAGTACCAGCTTGGGGCTATCATCCACAATGAGATTTTGATCAGAGAAATCTACAAGGTTTCCTAAAAGAATGACAGATTTCTGTCAGAGTACTTGATGACCCACCAAAGGTCAGTGGTAAGTCCCTATTGCTGAAGACACCATATGAAGCTGATATGAAAAATGGAACAGCATGGCTGGAACCCAGGAGAGAGTCAATCCCCAGACAGTCAGTGTATCTAGTACTAGAAGGTGCTACATGGGTGACTGGGGGAAATAACCAATATCTGTCCAAGCAACTCATGGTCTAACCTACTTAGCAACAAATAACTGGTTGTGATACCCACACAAGTGCAATAGTGGCACACAGCCATGGTTGGGAACCAACTGCTCTTGATTTGGCTGAGACCCTCAGTGGTATGGGACCCATAGCTGGAGCTGGGAAACAAGTCAGAATCATATCCAAACATAAACCCTCTCCCCAATATCAAGCTACCATCAGTCATGGGCTACAAGAGGGCCTACACCTATTAAACTCTCTATTAAAAAAAAAAAGTAAGGGTTACTTCATTTGTCCTGGAACTAACTTACGCTCCGTTGAGAATCTGCTTTCAGATAGATGCAGATCCTAAGAAGAGAGCCACCCCATCATACCTCAAAAGGGCCCCTGCTAAAACTAGAGAAAATTAGCGAAACAAGCAAGGGTGCTGATTTCCTGATGAACCAGATACCAGCACAAGGGGGAAGGAGACCAATACAGAGAAAAATCAACTCCTACCAAGTCGGAGAGGCAGAGCCTCAGAGGCCCCCAAAACCTCATAACTGAAACAGACCAAAAATGAACCCAACCTGGCTCAGGGAAATTTTGCGGAAGAGAGGGTGGAAAGAATGTCAGAGTCACGTGTTGGGTCAGGATATGCAGAAACATCTATTGTACCAATAACTGTGGGCTAATTCCACAAGGCATGACCCATATACCTCAACAAGGAGGGGCCAATGGGGAGGGGATAGGTCATGGATGAGCCTAATAATGGTACCAAACTGCCTGTATTTGCTGAATAGAAAACTAATTAAAAAAAAAAAAGAAATGCTATCCTTGAGCTGGAAAGATAGCTTAGCAGTTATGGTGCTTGCCTGAGAAGCTTAAGGACCTATGGTCACCTTCCCAGATCTCATGTAAGCCGGAAGCACAAGGTGACACATGTGCAATGTCCCAAGCATATTTACAAGGTGGTGTATGTGTCTGGAGTTCGATTGCAGTGACTGGAGGTCCTGGTGTGCCAATTCTCTCTCTTTCTCTCTCTCTATCTCTCAGAAAGCTATGTGTCACCATGCCCAGCAGAAAAAAAATATTTAAACCTGCTGAGCATGGTGGTGCACACCTTTAATCCTGGCAGACTTAGGAAGATCTCTGAATTTGAGGACAGCCTGGGTCTACAGAATGAATGAAGGTCAGCCTGGGCTACAGTGAGACCCTACTTCAAAAAAACGAAAGAAAGAAAGAAAGAAAGAAAGAAAGAAAGAAAGAAAGAAAGAAAGAAAGAAAGAAAAGAAGGAAGGAAGGAAGGAAGAAAGAAAAGAAATGCTATCCTTTCACATAGCTGCAGAGTTAGTTCCTTTGTACTTTCAAGGTTTTCATTAAAATTTACCAGCACAGTGAGCCACCTTTATCAACATTTACATCGCCAACTTTCTTCCTTGACAATTCAACTTTCCTTAGTACTTTGATTGTGTTTTTTTCTTCACACTAATTATAATCTAACACACATACATGAACAATTGACTGATTTTCTGTCTTCCACACTATGAGAACATGCCATCTGTGTATGCCATCATGGCCACAGTGCCTAGCATTGGGTTGGCAAATTTAATTATTATATTCATGTTTTTACTTTAATGACTGAGAAGAATGATAGTCCTGTGAAATCTTGAGTGCTTTCTTTCTTTGAGAGTCGCCTATGCTGAATGTAAATTGCTTCTGTGCGTAGATCCATACGAAAGAGTTTTGGAAATCACAGAATTAATTTCAAACCCCTGTGGTACTTAAAGTCATCACAATTTGATAAACAGAAAGCTGATGTTTTAAAGATGTACATGCAATTTTGTAAGACTTTGGATTAAAATAATATGTATTGTCTTGTGCATTTCCCTATTGTTTTTTTTTTTTTCCTGAGGAATAAATAAATCAGCAGAAAAATATTTAGTTAGGTGGTATGCAGTGATACCATAGGGGAATGTATCTGATGTGTTCCAATAAACTATGTTCTAAGCAAATTATAATTGCTGCCCAGGAGAAAAAGGCAAAACCCCCCAAAATTATTTCTGTCTTTATTTGGTGGGAATTGTATGCACATAATGCACTTGACAAAAACTAATGAAACGGCAGAGGAAGAATGATCACAGCAGAATAGTCCAATTTCACAATGGAGTACAAGTCAAATATGAGGCTGCCTACAATGAAGGGAAGTTACGACATTTTTCTGCAGCAGCTCATAGAAATACTACTACAAACTGGCTTCTGTGAGCTTACTCTTTGTACCTGGTCCTATGCTAATGACACACATTACCACTCTAAATCATCACGTGACTCTATGAGGCAGATAATATTTTCTCCATTTTGAAGATGACAGACTTGATTTTCAGAAAGGTTATGCACCTTGCCTTGGTATCCTGCTGCCAAATGGGAGGACAAAGATTTTGTCTGGCCTAGACCCAATTAAACTATGAAAGATATTGTTGTACAAGGAAGCTGTAACTTAACTCCTAGATCTATAAGTGATTTTGGCTATTAAGTTCAATTCCATGAGCTCCTCATGTGTTTCTCTTCTGTCTCTATTTCTTTTTTCCTTTTTCTCTGTGTTTTTTACACATGCATGGTGTGTGTGCATTGTGTATGTATGTTTATGTTGGGGTGGGTGGGTGTGCATACATCTGTATGTGTGTACATGAGGAGGGCATAATTCAATGTCAAGTGTCTTCATCAATTTCTCTTCACCTTTATTCTTTGAGACAGGGGCTCTCACTGAACCTGGAGCTCACTGATTTTGCTAGGCAGTAAGCCCCATTGATTTCTTGTCTCCCCTTCATTAGCACTGAGGTAACAGGTGTGCACATTACACCCAGCTTTTTTTGTGGATACTGGAGATCTGAACATAATTCCTCATGCATACACAGCAAGAACTTTATCTACTTAGCCATCTCCCAGCTTGAGCTGTCTCATCTTTGGAGAATCCCGTAGGCTCAAATAATCCAACTGATATAGTCAGTAATGCATCTAAAAACAACTTTTATTTTATTTTACTTTATTTTTTGGTTTTGTGAGGTATGGTCTCACTCTGGCTCAGGCTGACCTGGAATTCACTATGCAGTCTCAGGGTAGCCTCAAACTCACAGTGATCCTCCTGCCTCTGCCTCCCAAGTGCTGGGTTTAAAGGTGTGCGCCACCACGCCCGGCTTAAAAACAACTTTTAACATCTAGACTTTCTTAATCATCATGTGCCGAGACTCTATGTACATCAGTTATTTAATTAATTTTTCTCAGGTTAGATTCAAAGTTTGCAAGACTTGTTATGAAGGATCAATGACTGAAAAAGAGAAAGGGTGCCAAGAGTTCCAGGTCATTATTTTTGGTGACTCATAGTTGACTCATTCCCCTTGGTCAAGGAAGATGAGTCTATCTATCTCTTTGACCTTTGGATGTTCCATCCTCTAGATAGAAACAAAGGGAGCCATGGAGAAGCAAAGAAAATGCAACTCCTAAAGATGAAAAAATAAGGAAAGGATCTGAGAATTTAGGTAATGTAAATGTTGGAAGTGGAACAACAACAACAACAAAAAAGATAAAGACATCAAGTGGGAGACAGGTGGGAGGGTTTAGGAAAAGTCACAACTGTGTTGTCTGTTTTCAGTGTGACTGGCACTCTGCTGTTGGAAAGAAGGATTTAGCCTTATCCAGAGGACCCTTGACTTCTGTCCTCATCAGCAACTCTATGCTGCATGCTGACTCCAAAGTGTTTTCAAATAAATTTGCTCATGTTCACCAGTTCTGCTGATTCCAGTGCTATTAAACACCCAATGATTTCTCGTTAAGCCCTGGAGAACATCATACATATGTATTATAAATCAACAACTTCACCCCTTTCCTTGTCTTTCTTTGTTTAACTTTCTCTGGCTTCTCTTAAAACTATACCCACTTTTCCCTAGTTGTAAAATTCTTCCTATATTGTTCTGTAGAGTTAGTCATAATCCACTGTGGAGCTTATGTTTTGTGATAGAACTTAACGTGCTATAGCATGAGCAAACTCCGTTTATTTAGTGCATTGACCTACTATGCTATGGTGGTGAAAACAAGAGACAAGTAACTAAGTTCTCTCCCAGGGATTTCAGGCAAATTCCTCCTGTCCAGATGGCTCCTGCTACTAAGCCTGCTGATTTGTTTACAGTGGCCCTTGATTGCTGGTAATGATCCCCAGCTGTGATGCCTTCCTAGTAGGGACTCCCTCCCACCTCTTACACCCCCATTAACCCCTTGGGGTGGGGTCTAGCTCCTCTGCTGTCTCTTCTTTACTTCTTTTGCTAAGGAAACACAATTCTGATTTACAATCTTAGGAAAATCAAATAACACAATTTTAGGGATGACATCTTTGACTTACATTTTTTATCTGCATACTCATGCAACCCTATATATTCATTTTGAGCCAGTTTTTTTAAAGAATGAATTCCAAAAAGTCCAAAAATACAAAAAAGGATTCATCCATGTACAGATCTCCATCCACTTTAGATTGATTTCTTGGGAGATTTTCAAAAGGTTTTCATTACTTGCAGACCACTCTTAACTACGATCTTACACTCCTCTGTACTTTATTATTTGTTTCATGTGCCCAAGGGGTAAACAAATAAAAACATCATAGGGTTATCCATTTCCCACTATGTGCAGAAGTGTAATATATCTGTGGCTTCTGCTTAAAATAGTTCATTTATTGTAGAATGAAAAATATGGCATGAAGAATCAGCTTCACTTTTAATTTTTGTTAGCATGTAGATAGAGTGTCAAGCAGACATAGCTCCATGAATTAAAGTGACTATTGCTTGTGAAGTTTTTTCTACATTCTCTTTTTCTGCCTTTAAGTATTACATTGTATTTTTCTCTTGGAGATATTTTTAAAAACATGACCCTTTTACTTTTTGTGCATAAGCTAACATCCTTCTGGTATGTTGTAACTATCAGCTAATGTGTCATACATACACATTTTTTTAAATCAAGATAGGGTCTCACTCTGGCCCAGGCTGACCTGGAATTAATACACTATATAGTCTCAGGATGGCCTCAAACTCACAGCAGTACTCCTACCACTGCCTCCGGATTGCTGGGATAAAGGCATGTGCCACCATGCCAGTCTCATTTCTTTCTACTCTGGTAAGTTTTGAGTACCCTCACTGTCTGTCTCCATCACCCTGGCACAGGTTGTTAGGCTCACCATGGACACAACACTCTTGCTCACCTTGCCAGTTTCTTGGTGGTTTCACATGGGTCCTCACTGATAGGCGAGGGGTGGTTCTGATAGGCAAGGGGTGGTTCATCTCCTGCCAGGGAGTCATCTATCTTTTCCTGTCTTGTCGACAGATTTTGGTTGCTCTTGGTTCTCATGACCTTCTGAAAAAGAAAAACAGATCCTCCAAGGGAGAATGAGATCAATATAGGTTACAGGGGATAAGTGTGGTCAATTTAGCAGGATTTTGATGGCTATAGCTTTTCTTTTGGCCAAAAACTAGTGGAAGCTTCTTGTTAGAGTCCATAATCTTGGTCTCAGTAGGATTCTATCCTAGGTCCCACTTCAGGCTATTGGTTCCTGTCCATGGAGCAGATCTTTTAGCCAATCAGAATCCACTGGTTACCCACCTAGGCTGGGTGCCACATTGCTCAGGTGTGTACACCTTGTTAGGCTGGCTGCTTTCATATGGTGTGAGTAATGCTTATTTTTTACTAAGGGTTTTGAGTTAGACCTTGAAATCAATCCCTTTGTATAAATAGAAATAGTATAGCCTGGAGAGATTGAGAATGAACATCATCTTGACAGCACAGTCTTAATAATAATTAAATAGATGACTTAGTTAATGATTGTTACCCCCACCCCCCCCAAAAAGCTAGTATGTTGAAGAAAATGAAAAGAATGCAGTATCCATTGTTTTAGAAAAAGAACTGTGAACTGTTGCCGGGAATGAGGCTTTTAAACTGCAGCAGCATTCAGTCTGGAGGCTGCTACTATAAAGGGTTTGTTAGATTAAACAGATCCAATAATCTCATCATTTTCTTTCCTAAGGGAGGAAGAACAGATTGCTTTGATTTCTTTCCTGGATGGCAGAAAGAAATCCTTGCCTAAGAAGGATTACATACTATGTACATTTTTTAAAAAAATAATAAAATGTAAAGGTGTTCTTATAAAATTAAAATTCCATAAATTAACAATTTATACTGTCTCGTAAACTGGTTTATTAAATTATTTTAGACTGAATTAAACAATTTTTTCACTATTATGCGCCCCAATTATTGGAAGGTTTTTTTTTTCTTTCTTTTTTTTTACTTACACTAAAATCAGGCAGCATAGAATACTCTTTTGCTACTCTTAAGAGCTTCTCTGTTTATAGTGTGTACTTAGAGCTTGACCAAAGAGGCTATCTCACAAGGAGGGCTGTCTTCTTTGTGGGAGCATGGGGTTGCTGGATTAATTCCCCTGGTAAAAATACACTATCTAAGACAGCACATTACAGTGCACTTTAAGTGAACAATACATTCCCAAATCAAATGATGTCCTGGAGTATTGCCCACATTTAACCAAACAACCAGCTGTGCAAATGCTAAAAGGCCATTGATCTACTCTAGAATCTGAGAATCATGGAGGGTCATTTAGTTCAATACTCAGATGGCTGCCCAGCAGGGCTGGAGACTTGGAGGGTCTCATGGTGACTGATATTAGTCATTACTGGAGATGATCAAAAAAATGACCTGAGCTTCTGAATCCAGCACCACTTTAGTCACATATGCCTCCTCCCAGGTCCCTGATTCTGTGCATTTCCTCCCTAAAGTTTAGCTAAAGGAAAGGTTTTTGGTACATGGTTTTCCTCTTTTCATTTCTTACTCCTAGATAGAAGTGATAAAATCCAATAATACAATGAGAAATCAGTATTTTTATCAAAGTAAAAATAAGAATTTTAGGTAAATATATGTACTTTTCTAGTATTTTTTTCTTCATGGTTTTTTGGTTGTCTACACATCGTGCTTTAGATAAATTTACTTAGTTTTATAATTTGATGCTCCTGAAATCTGTATTGACCTTTTGTCTTCTGTATGGAGATTAGTCATATAAAGCTTAGATTTCATTATTGAGTTGTCTTTTTTTTGTATTTTGTGAATTGGTGCTCTCATTTTTAAAAATTTTCTCAGATCTATCTTAATGAGTAATCAGCATATATACTCACTATATTTATATACGTTCATTTTTGTTTTGTTTAAAAATTATCTATTATTATTTGTAAGCACAGAGGGAGAGAGAGAGAAAGAGAGAGAGGAATCAGGGCTTCCTGCAACTGTAAACAAATGTCAGATGTATGTGCCACTTTGCATCTGGCTTTATGTGGGTACTGGGGACTCAAACCTGGGCTGTTAGGTTTGCAAGCAAATACCTTAACCACTAAGCAATCTCCCCAGATCTATACATTCTTTTCTTCCCAGTACATAAAAAAATTAATTCATTAAAGGAAATTATGTATTATAAAATATAGGAACATATTTTCAAAGATTTAGATTAGGTTTGATATAAAAATAATGAATTGGCAATCTTTTGCTCCTTAGATAAAGAGTCTTATAGAAAAAAGTATTTCCTCTTGGCTCCATGTCATTTAAAATTTCTATCATATTTTAGGACAATGATTTGAAACATGATTAAAAAATGTAATTTTAGTTGGGCATGGTGGCACATGCTTTTAATCTTAGCACTTGGGAGGCAGAGGTTGGAGGATCATCATGAATTCAATGCCAGCCTGAGACTACATAGTGAATTCCAGATCAGCCTGGGTGAGAGTGAGACCCTACCTCAAAAAACAAAACAAAACAACAACAACAAAAAGAAATGTAATTTGACTTTAATGTATACGTTTATTCTTTAAAAGAATAGCTTTAGATTGAAATTCCACATTCTCATGAGGTACAAACCCAAAAGCGGTCAATTAAAATTATGCTTGTGCTTAGATATGTAGCAACTTCATCAGAAAATGTTGAAAAATTACACCATCCTAGCATGAGTTCTACATACAGTAAGTTGTTTATTAACAACAGTCTTCATGGGATGCATTAGATTTCTAGATCTGTTTATCCTATAATCTGCCACTTTATTTTCTTACTTAAACTTTTCAATTTCCCTCTCTTGCATTTGCAGAAGCAACTTTGCTCTCAAAACACCTGAGATAAATAACTTAAAGAAGAAGTTATTTTATTTTTTAAATATCAGGCCTAGTCATCATGCAGGGCAGTAATCTCAGCTACTTGGCAGGCTGAAGCAGGAGGATCACAGGTACATCACAAGTTCAGGCCTGCCTGAGTTGCCGAGTGAGTTCAAAACCAGCCCAGGTAATTTAGTGAGATCATGCTTAAAAATAAGGAAGTAGGGCTGGAGAGATAGCTTAGCGGTTAAGTGCTTGCCTGTGAAGCCTAAGGACCCTGGTTCAAGGCTCGATTCCCCACGACTGTTAGCCAGATGCACAGGGGGCACACACATCTGGAGTTTGTATGCAGTGGCTGGAGACCCTGGCGCACCCATACTCTCTCTCTCTCTCTCTGTCACTCTCAAATAAATAAATAAAAATTGAACAAAAATATATTAAAAAAACAAGGAAGTAAAAAACAAAACAAAAACAACAACAACAAAAAAATGGTTTGGTGCTGGCAGGATATAGGATATAGTTCAGGGAAATGGTCTTGTTTAGCGTGCATAAGGCCCTGGGTTCAATCCCCATTACAATAAAAGAAAAAGAGAGGGAGAAAGAGAGAGAGAGAGAGGGAAAGAGAGAGGGGTCATTGACAATATATATAATCTTATAATCATAGACCATTTCCCTTCAACTAGAGGTTGTAGCCTCTTAAGTTTCTGTTACTTCCTAAAAGCCCATCAAATTATTATCAATATCTTAGTCTATTGATGAGGTCACAGCACCTATGTTCCGATCATATCCCTAAAGCCTCACCTCTGAGCATTGCTACATTGCTACAAGACTTTATTATGCATGAACTTTTGAGGGACATTCTGAATCAAAACTACAACAAAAGTGAAATATAGCATGTGGAACAGCATAGCACATTCATGCCTTCAAGTTATTAAAAACAAAACAAAATGAAAAAGAGGGCTAACATCAGAAAGATAAGACAAAGGAAATGAAAGCATACTTAGTTTTAAAGGAAACTGAAGTATATGACGCCACATACCCTTAACAGG
Organism: Jaculus jaculus; assembly: GCF_020740685.1. Taxonomy (NCBI): domain Eukaryota; kingdom Metazoa; phylum Chordata; class Mammalia; order Rodentia; family Dipodidae; genus Jaculus; species Jaculus jaculus. The sequence continues at coordinate 148,344,531 of NC_059105.1, read as the reverse complement.
AATAGATATGGCTAGTCCTTAAACCAGTTCTAAGATGTAAAATATCATTAATCTTTTGATAGCTGGATATAATTAGATTTGCATTATGAATGGGAACCATATATTATGGAAAAAATATAAGACATTCTTGCAAACTGTTTCAGGGCTTACATGATTGAGAAAGCAAAATTATGGGAGAAATAATGATTAGCCAAACTGAACTACGATTTTTGATCTTCCTATGATCTTCTCTATAGTTTATATTGTCTTTCAAGAGTTTATGTATGGAGTTTTGCTATAAATTAGTTCCCACCATTTTAAACATATTTTTCTTAACTTCTGGCTCTCTTCTTTTGTGTTGGAATATCAGTAATGACTACAATTGAATTACGATTTAAATTTTAGAGAGGTTTCATATTCTGCTTCCTACTTCTCACCATTTTATTTGAAAATAAAAGTTTTATTTTTAACCTGTGTACAGCCATAGGAAAAGGGAATATATTGCAATGAACTAGACGATTTATTTATTTACAATTAGTATTCATCTTCCAATTGTACAATGTTCAGAGTCTGCTGCTTTGATGTTCCCAGTGGTAAAGAAATCTGCACGTGAGAAATACTAATCTCTGATGCCAACGGTAAGACCTCACTGTAACATATTATTATGTTAAACACATTAAAATCAATGTGTTATGCCCAGCAACAATATTGCTATAGTAATTAGGTTCTTTAATATTGCAGGAAAAAGATACAATGAAATTACTTTTGGTAAGAGGTTGTATTTGTTTATTTCTGGTGATCCACTGACTTTAATTAGGGTTGCTTGCATATGACTACACCACTTAAGACAATGGAACAGGGTGCTAGGGATTCAGGAAAATCCTTGAACCCTACACCCTAGGTCTGTGAGAACGGGCGTGCCAGGGTCTCTAGCCACTACAAATGAATACATGCGTCACCTGGTGCATCTGGCTAAAGTGGGTACAGGGGAACTGAACCTGAGTCCTTAGGCTTTGTAGGCAAATGCCTTAACTGCTAAGACATTTCTCCAGTGCCCATTTCTACTTTTTTATTTTATTTATTTATTTTTGGTTTTTGGATTTTTGAGGTGGGGTTTCACTGTAGCTCAGGCTGACCTGGAATTTACTATGTAATCACAGGATGGCCTCGAACTCCTGGTGAACCTCCTACCTCTGCCTCCCAAGTGCTGGGATTAAAGGTGTGCACCACTACGCCCAGCAAATCCCATTTCTTCTTTTAGTCAAAGAATTCAATAAAATAAGACCGAGGAGGATAATTATTAAATTACTATGTTTACTGAGGGAAGTACAGTTGGGGAAGTACAGAACCAAGGAAAGACACCCATGTGTCTTGAAAGCCCACATGGAGAGTCTGGAAAAACTGTGAAAAGAACAGAAAAGAAGTTCAAAGAGCTCCTACCAATGGGGGAGCTGGAGGGGATAAAGAGCCCATGAGGAGAGTTAGGGCTATTGTGGGTCCTTCCTCTCAGCACTGTCCAGCCAGTACTCACCAGCAGTTGGAAGTTCAGGAGAGGCCAGGCAGCACAGAGACCTTGTTCTCCCCGCCCCACCTCAAACGTATTTATAAGGTTATGGTGGTGGGCCCTACCTTTTGGTCCAGCTCACCTGAGACAGCTGATTGGTTTGGGCTAGATGCTGTCTCTGGAAGAGGCTAGCCATGAAGAGGCTAGTCATGATGCCAAGTTCTGGAGGCAGAAATTGGACCAACTACAATTTAGGGCTAGATTTAAATCCTAGGAGAGACCTCCCATCCCAGCAGGGGCCCAAGTTGTTGGTGGAAAACCAGATCTAGAGAAGAGATAAGAAGGCAGATCTTGTTTTGATCTCTAGCAAAGTGGAGACAACAAAGATGGGCCCAAAGACATTCTTGCTTTTTTAACTTCCAGGGGCGCAGTTACCCTAACTGCCTGAAAGAACTATCTGACACCCTCTCAAAAATGTCTCTCCCACAGCCACCAGTAATTAATAATTAATTGCCAATAGCTCCTCAGGAATGGGCAGAGCCAGCCATCTCTACAAGCCAGCCTAAAATGCCACCTGAAACCTACTACTTAATAAAAGAGGATAACTTGCCAAGCACATCCTTTAATTTTAAAATGTGCAAATATTAAATGTAGGGATTCTAGTAGATCACAGATAGATCTTAGCTATGGTTTCAAAGCTGTCAGAAGGGTTTTAGAATTCTCCAAAGGTGGCTGGCCTTACTTTTTTTTTTTTTAATTTTTTTAATTATTTATTTATTTGTTTGAGAGCGACAGACACAGAGAGAAAGACAGATAGAGGGAGAGAGAGAATGGGCGCGCCAGGGCTTCCAGCCTCTGCAAATGAACTCCAGACACGTGTGCCCCCTTGTGCATCTGGCTAATGTGGGACCTGGGGAACCGAGCCTCGAACCCAGGTCCTTAGGCTTCACAGGCAAGCGCTTAACCGCTAAGCCATTTCTCCAGCCCTGGCCTTACTTTTGACTAGTGCCTGATTCCTGTAGCCATCAGCTGTGACAAAGGAGTGCTGCTGCTTCCTCAATGGACATCTAAAAGCATCAGGTACAGGAGAGAACTGATTCTGGCCACTGTTCTTAACAAGATACTGTGGCAGTGCATTCATCTTAGGATATGTGCATCTCCAGGGTGTGTATCTGATGAAAATGCTATTTGCTGTTCAGTAAATGTCACCTTTGTTATTGAAATCAATTAACTTAATCAAATTAGTAATGTTTTGTTAGTTTCATGAGAAAGTACAGTGGAAACTAAAGAATTCAGGGGAAATTGCTCTATGTTAATCTACTCAAATACATTTTCTTACCCAGGAACATTTCTAATTTCATACCTTTCTTCCTTGAAATCACATGCATTCAACGTGCACATATTGCTATATGAAGGAGTTGGTAGGACTCATTTGCTAAGAGCTAGAATTTCAGGGCTGAAGGACCAGGAATGGAGATTGTCAAGACATGTGAACTACCTGTGATAGCTCAGGGGCTGAGTCTAGAGAAAGCTCACAGTTTGGAGTTTAGTTTTATTTCTGTAAATGAAAAATAAAAAAATAAAAACACTGCCTGGGGTGGTCCTGTGTACGGCGGCCCTGGGGCTGGCGCTCCTTGGAGGCCAGCCCAAGACGGCCCGGGCTGCGCTCAGGTCCTGGGAGGAATGGAGAGGGGTCCTATTAACTGCCTTTTCTGAGAGTGCTCAGACAGTTCTTAAACAGAATTCTAATTTGGCTGCTACTTTGAAATACAAGCCCTAAAAATGCCAACTTCTTTGGACTTAGAGGACGACCTGGATAAATGACAAAAATTAAGAAGGACATTCTGGTTTTCTTATTACCCACTTGCACATGCTTCTGAAATAATATTCACTATGGTTTTGGATGACCTTCCAAACTTAGAAGATATCTATACATCCTTATGTTCATCAACAGAAGACGCAGAGATGGATTTTGACTCTGGACTAGAAGATGATGATGACACAAAAAAAATGACAGTATTTTGGAGGATTCCACAATTTTTGTAGCCTTCAAAGGAAATATAGATGATAAAAACTTCAAGTGGAAACTGGATGCAATATTAAAGAATGTGCTCAACTTGTTAAAAAAAAACACTGCCTGTTCTTCTTTTTTTTTTTTTTTTAACAGTATATTCTTAGAGAATAGAACAAATATAAACTGCTGGTTTTCCTCCCACTGGTTTTTGCTTTTTTTAATGGAATGTGTTATGAGGTAGTTAGGAAAAAACCGCCACCACCTTCCTGGGGAAGGGAGGCAGTAAAACAGCAAGAGGAAGAGAGAAGCTCCTTAGGTATTTCAGTAGCCTCATAAAACTGAATTCTACAAGGAGCTATCTGATTAAATTGTCACAGCCTGAAAGAGTCACTGCCCGCTCTGGGAGGAAGTTTCTAGCTGGTTAAAAAGAGGTTGGATTCACAAACTTCAAAAGGTATGAGGCTAAACACTTGGCTTACCAAGTCACACCAAATTAAAAACAGGACTGGGGGGAGGTTGCCTGCAACCTCTAAATTATGCAAGAGTTAGAGCTTCATTATTGAACCTCTTTTGCCATCTGTAACTTTGAGAAAAACAATAAGCTGTATTCTTTTGTTGAGTTCAGTAGAAATGCACTCATTTTTATAGGATGTGAAAATAAAGCTAACACTTATGGCAAATTTATTAAATGCCTAATAGTGCCTATGGTATCTTTTTGAATTTCACTTATCATCCTCAACAGCTTTTGTGTTGAGTCTCATTGTTGCTATTTACCATTACTGAGAAAATGGGTCTAGGGAAGTTAATCTAAGACCCTAAAGGTTGTAAGAGGTCTATCAACTAACCTGGAATTGTGTTCAAAATCACTAACTCAAAACCCTAAGTGATTTCAGGAGCCTGGACACATTTATCTGCTATTGTTCTAGGAACTATGAGAAGCTTCCTCCTGGAGTGAGTTATCTTGCAGAACCATTCTCTAGTTAAAAGTATGTTAAACAGCTGTTGGATGAAAATCTGGTGCCTCTTCTATTTTTCCATACACCTGCCTTGAGCCAGGGCCATACATGTCCTATGCAATGCATAATAAAATGAGAAATACAGGCCTCAGTATTCCCACGATGCTTCCTGCTTTGGAGGAGAGACGAACATATGACTGAAAAGTAAAGCATGCAAAATGAGCTGGAACAAGGGAGATTAAAAAAATGCAACACATTCCATTTGGTGTTATTTAATTAAATGTGCTTTGGTAGTTCTTATTACAGTAAGCTTTATATGCAGTGAAATGTTCAAATTTCACCATTACCATTTTGATAAGGTTAGCTGTTTAACTGATACCACAAATAAACATGGGATAATCTCATTATCATAGAGATTGTTGCCAGCCCTTAGGAACCATGATTGCAGGTACTACTATGACAGAGTTTCAGCTTGAATAGCCACATGCCTGGAAATCCCAGGACAAGGGAATCTTAGCCAGAAGGGTGGCAAGATGGAGGCCAGCCTGGGCTACACAGCAAGGCCCTCTCTGAAACAATACAATAATTTCAACTGGACTTCAAACACATGAAACCACTTAGTATTTCTTAAAAATCTACATTGTGTCAAAACACCATTTTGGCTGGATGTGGTAACACATGCCTTTAATTCTAGCACCCTGAAGGCAGAGGTTGGAGGATTGCCATGAGTTTAAGGCCACCCTGAGAATACAGGCTGACTTCCAGGTCAACCTGGGCTAGAGTGAGACCCTACCTCAACACACACACACACACACACACACACACACACGCAAACAAAAACACCATTTTGCAGATTTATCCATGTTTATTGCAGGTGTCATTCTACTTTTAAAATCAGATGTCAGTATTTCTTTGTATAAACATACCACAACTTGCATCCTGAAGATTGATTGTTGGGCTGTCCCCAGCTTTAAATGTGTGTAATTAACAGGAGCAGTTGAAGGACTCAGGAACCAGTGGGACGCCATGACAGGCTTCAGTCACCAGTAGGCCTAGGTTTCTGTTTCCTGGCCAGGTTTAAGTAAGAGTTTAACAGTTACTGGAAAAACCACAGACTGCTTATGCCATACATTCCTGTGGTCATAAGACAAGTTGCTTGAAGTGTTGCTTAAGTTCCTCAAATACACATAGCCAATCACAATAAAGGTTACCTAATCTACCTGGCATTCCCCTGGCCCCTGTCCACCAAATTTGCCCACCAAAATCCTAAGCCAATCAGAAGAGTACAAGTGCAGTTACTGTTTAAAATAACCAATCATGTAACCATCCCCTACTTCTATGTTCAAATCCCTATAAAAATAACCTGCTCTCCTGCCACTTGAGGCTCTTGCATGGATCCACTGTGCTGGTGAAGTCAAGAGTCTGAGCTTAAGCCTGAAATAAAGCTCCTTGCCTTTGCATACATGTCTGGTTCTCTTTGGTGGTCACTGGGGTGCCAAAAACTGGGCATAATAGCAGTAATCACCATATTTTTGTTTATGACAGGCATTCATTTAACAATTTTTATATATGCAAATACTATAAGCAAAATCACAAGAGATGATATACACCTGGGATGCTAGAGCATTTATTATTGGCTGAGGGTAAATTATGATATTTTTGAATCTTTTTAGTAATTTAATTTTATTTTTGTTTCATGTCAGTTCTGATTAAATTTTCATTGATTTTACAAAATGCCAACAATACATACAATCAGGTAACCAGTGAGAATCTCATTATGAATAATAGTAAATCTGACCTTTTCTTTTTAGTTAATATTTACATTGATAACCAGTCCTTGGTTTAATTAAAGGGGTTATTGTAAGCTGCTTGCCTGTTTTTTATTTTTCTTTTCTAGGTTTTAATTTATTTTATTTATTTGATGGGAGGGAATGGGTGCACAAGGATCTTCAGCTGCTACGAATGACCTCCAGATGCATGTGCCACCTTGTTCATCTGGCTTGCGTAGGTCCTGGGGAATTGAACTTGGGTCCTTTGGCTTTGCATGTAAGTGCCTTAACCACTAAGCCATCTCTCTAGTTCTTGCTTGCCTTTTTAATGGAGAGTTTAGTTAAAATTGAACAATGTCATCTATAAATGTACTTGGTTAAAAGTGAGTAAATACAATCTTCACGTCTACTTTCTAATGCAATTGTAGACTGTGGTATGTATTAATAAAATCAGAGCATATTCATAGATAGAGTGACTTCCATAACATTTCTCCAAACTATTGGGGCGCCATGCTTTCCTCAGGGCATCCTGAAATACTGTGGTTGATAAGAATATCTGATACATCTCCCCCACCCCCAACTAGCACTTTAGTGTTTATATGCATCTCAAAATCTAGCAAAGCTTACCTTTTTACTGTTTTCAATATAAGTCCATAAATAATTAGAAATGATGGGCTGGAGAGATGGCTTAGCGGTTAAGTGCTTGCCTGTGAAGCCTAAGGACCCTGGTTCGAGGCTCGGTTCCCCAGGTCCCACGTTAGCCAGATGCACAAGGAGGCTCATGCGTCTGGAGTTCGTTTGCAGAGGCTGGAGGCCCTGGTGCGCCCATTCTCTCTCTCTCCCTCTACCTGTCTTTCTCTCTGTGTCTGTCTCTCTCAAATAAATAAATAAATAAATAATTTAAAAAAATAATTAAAAATGACAACCTTCTCTACACTTGGCATAGGGGCTGCATTTACATACTTCTTGGGGGCTGTGTGCACTCCATTCAGGAGAACTCTCATAGGATACGGACTGGTGGAGCAAAGGTGCAATTACTAGTGGCCAGAGCACTCACTGTTGTTTAGTTGGAGCATGCTCACTAATGCACTAGAGAATATTATGTCAGCCACTAACATGTGTGGAGCTCCTTTGCAAGATGAGGCCTGGGAACCAAATAAATTCCCTGTCTTCTAACATTGAGTGAAGGGGAATTTAGTGTCTTCGTCCATGTACGCTTGCCAGGAAACTCATCTCTTCTTAATAGGATCTCTTTAATTACAACAGATTTTCAACAGACCATGTTGTCAGCTAAGCTCATCTTACCCATGTCTTTTCTTCCTTTTATAGTATATCAAAATTTCTTTTTTCCAGACTTTCAACAGATGTTCTGACAAAAACAGTGTTCAAGAGTCTGTTATAGAAAGTTGGCATGATCCTGAGGCAAATTTCAAAAAGTCAAGAATGAGTGAAAGAATGGTTCCTACAGCAAATACTGTCCTAAAAGGAGGTAGCAATAACTCTGGAGAGCAACCTGTAGCTCACTGCTTGCTGGAGTAGGGCTCACTATTATTTCTGATGCCAGCAAAGTACTAGCTATTTATCTAACCAGCAGGGAAAGTTCTAGCACACAGTCTTTTTTTGTTGTTGTTTTTTTGTTTTTTAGAGGTAGGGTCTCACTCTAGCCCTGGTTGACCTGGGATTCACTGTGGAGTCTCAGGATGGCCTTGAACTCATGGCAATCCTCCTACCTCTGCCTCCTAAGTGCTGGAATTAAAGGCGTGTGCCACCACACCTGGCTACATAGTCTTTTTAACAAGACAGTTAAATGTAGTTTGGAAGGTCAATATGTGGCAACTTGTGTATTTTGGATCCGTCTTTGCCCTACAATGCATTATCTAAATTATTAATTTAGGAAAATAAGAAATCACCTAGTTCATTTGAGCTTCATCTGATAGAGAATGAGAGCCATGGATACTTCAGTAGAGGGCAGTTGGATCTAGGCATCATCCAGGTTTAGAAAATAAGTAGTTTCTTGTGTAAGATATAGAAATGGAAGGAAGATATCCATAAGTGGCAGGCACGTAAGGATGGAAGCATAGGAAACGGAAATCATGAAATAGATCTAGGAAAAAAATACATTCACGTTGGTGATTGGCTAAATAGGAGGCAATAAACACTGTTCATGATATTGATTTAGTTTAAAGATAGCTTCCTCTGAAATAAAGAACATTTAAGTGCAATAATTATAAACACATACGTGTTTATATTCTACATGGCATCATACATGTGTATGAATGTATTTTTATTAAGCAAGTTACAGAAATTCAACTAAAGCTATATTTCCTGGAAGAATTCTTCCTCAGGAAAGCAAGCACATGAGTGTGCTAATGAAAACATGGTGGCTTGCCCTTGCCCTATTCCCCACCCACCCCCCCCCCCCGCCCGGCAGTGCTATAATGAGGAGCTGTTAGGATTTTAGTTGTCACCAGCTACTCATGCAGACTACATTAATTTTGAAGAAAATGGTCATTAAGGAAGTTAATTATTTCTAAAGTGTTAACTGATCATTTTGTAAGTACTATGTATTCACTAATTATTATTCGTTTCCATTAATTATACATAATTACTTAATTTCTAAAAGCAGATGAGTTTTGTTTGGTCATGCTGCTCACTTCTTCTATTCATTTGGCTCACAAGATAATCCTTTGTATTCATGCAGAACCATGCACTTGAGAATTCAAAGTAATTTGGTAAACATAAACTTATTAATCCCAATGACTTATTGGTATCAAAATGAAGAACTCCTTTCTTGCTAGCTTGAATCTTATAGTCACTATTGAGTTGACAATTGAATAATATCTGAATAAACAAAGATAATGAAACCATACATAATATTTGACAAGCCATGGAAATTATCTTGCTTCCCTAATGAGGGAAGGAAAATAAACTATACCTAAGGTTTGAAATTATGATGATTGTCCTGTAAATAAAGAAACTCTATTGTTTTATTATGAAGAGGGAATAAGTAAATACAAGTAAATATTAGTATTATTAGAGTTAGGGAGCCTTCTTTATAGCTACATCTTACACTCACATGTAAAAATATAAACATATGTGTTCACTAATCTAATTTTGGGACACAGTTTGATATAATCTATTGCTCCTTAATGATGTAAAAAAAGGACAAACAATTTAGTATTATACTATTTAGTAATGTACTGCTTTTCTATTTTCAGCACATTTGCTTTGGGTAGCTTTCTCTGCATTGTAAAATTATGGCTTTATATGTCATCAAATTCCATTTTTCAAGCCAGCATGCCACTTTAATTTTCTTGTACTCAAATTCCCACTGATTATCATTTTAAAACTGATGATAATTCTCACTCTCTTTTCTCTCAAGTATCTATTCAGATAATAGAAACTTAGAAGAAAATGCCCAAGAAAATGGAGTAGCTTGCAATCAGGAAATACATAATGTATTTAAGGCTTATATTTCATCGATTGCAATAAATTAGAATATTTTTCAAAACCATTTCATATGTTTATAGTAAGTAGTCTAAGTGACTATATAACTCTTTAAAAATATAGGAATTTTATGTACATGAGTTATTGAATACCAGCCTGAGCTAAATGGACAAGGAAAATAGTTTATGAACCAAGGAACAGTTAAACTATGCAACATGTGGGTTAGAAATATACCATTCACATTTGGTAGGCTCAGTACATGTGGATGTTACCAATTGCCAGACAATAAAATGACCTTGCATAAGTTACAACAATGGCATTTATTTTTAGAAAAACTGAGCTGTTGCAGTCATTTGAAACACAGGTTGGTAGCAAGGGAAACAGTGTGCTATCCCTTGTCCACAGACAATTTCCTTTAAATGAGTAGTAGTCAAACATTTAGTGCAGGAGAAAATGCACTACTTAAACAAAGGCTTATTTGAAAGTTTTTCTCATTGTAGCAAATTGTGCTAACTTACTAGTATCATTATTGTAAGTCATTAGACTTGGGTTCTAAAAAACTATCAGTGAATTTGTTGGGCAAATATTTCTTCTCTTGACCTAAATCTGTTCATTCTAAAGTAATGTAATTGGATAATAAAATCTCTACTTTCTCTTCAAATTTCAAAATACCATTTCATTAGCATTTAAACAAAAACATTATGGCTAAGATATGCTAGAAAACCACAGAACTTTCCAGGAAGAAGTTACTTTATTATGTCAATATGAGAATTACAAATATATACATGTCTAGTAATAGAGCTTGAAAATATGAAGCTACAAATTATGAACTTCTGTTAACCTAAATCCGCTCATTCTACCTTAACCTAATTGGACTATAAAATTTCTAATGCCTCGTCAAATTTCTTCAAAATACGAGCTCCAAAATTTGCAGGAGTTAAAGGATGAGTATAAAAACATGTTATCACAGCCAAGACCTCAATTCTCAGTTTCTTCCTTCTTGTCTGCGCATATTCCCTTCCCTTCCCTTAAGAGAACCAATACTTCTGAATTAGGACTTGTATTAGTTTCCTGTTTTTGTGACAAATGCCTAAGAAAAATCATTTAACAGAGGAAAGTATTACTTTGGCTGAGAGTTTCAGAGTTCAGTCCCTGGTGGGCTGGCTCCATAGATCTAGGACCACAGTGAAGCAGGGGAAGCAGCAGAGGAGTGCATGCAATGGTGAGAGGAGGAAGGGCAGCAGCTCACTTCTAGTAGAAGACCTCCCCTCGCTCCCTGTACCCTGCCCCACTTTGTTCTAACAGGACCTCAAGGCTGCTGCCACATTCAGGACAGGGTTTTGACCTTTAGTTAATCCTTTTTGGAAACACACAGACACATTCTTTCCTAAAATTGTAGGAATTTCTCACTCTAATCAGATTGACATCAAGATTAGCCATCAACAGTGTTCCTCAGTTATGACTACATTTAATGTTAGTAATATTTTTTTTTGTTTGTTTGTTTCTTTGAGGTAGGGTCTCACTATAGCCCAGGATGACCTGGAATTCACTCTGTATTTTCAGGGTGGCCTTGAACTCATGGCAATCCTCCTACCTCTGCCTCCTGAGTGCTGGGATTAAAAGTGTGTGCCACCACGATTGGCTTATTAGTCATTTTTAAAAAAATGTCTTCTCTCCCTGTGATCCCAGTGTTTTGGAGGTAGATACAGGAGATTCCTGGGGTCAAGACGGCTAGCTAGGCTAGCTGAATTGGCAATCCCTGGGCTCAAGTGAGAGTCTCTGCCTTAGTAATAAAGGTAAAAAAGCAAACAAGAAAGACCCCTGACTTCAGCCTCTGGCTTACACACACACACACACACACACACACACACACACACACACACACGCATGCAGTACACACATATACACATGTGCATGTGCTCACACGATGAGTAATTTGGGCAGGCTTGGTGGTGCACATCCGTAATTCCAGCAATCAAGAGGTAAGAGGCATGAGGATCAGAAGTTCAAGGTTCCAGGGCTTCATAGTGAGTTAGAGACTAGCCAGGGCTACATGAGATGCTGTCTCAAAAAAAAAGAAAAATCTAAAAAAAAATGTCTTCTCTCTCCCCTTCCTTCCTTCCCTCCTTCCTTTCTTCCTTCCTTCCTTCCTTCCTTCCTTCCTTCCTTCCTTCCTTCCTTCCTTCCTTCCTTCTTTCCTTTTCTTTCTTTCATTCATTCTTTCTTTCTTTTTTCTTTCTTTCCTTTCTTCTTTCAAGCTCAAGACACATATACCTCCTTGTGCTTTTGGGTTACTTGGGTCCTGGGGAATCAAACCTGGGTCCTTTGGCTTTGCAGGTAAATGCCTTACCCTAAGCCATCTCTCCTGCCCTTTTCTGTGTTTTTGAGGTAGGGTCTTGCTCTAGCCCAGGCATACCTGGAATTCATTATTTAGTCTCAGACTGGCCTCAAACTCATAACAATCCTCCCACTTAGTGCTGGGATTAAAGATATGTGCCACCATGCCCAGCATAAATGTCATATTTCTTAATGAAGTTACTTTGGACATTAGGGATTCAATATATAAATCTTAGCATGGCATAATTTCATCTCTACCATTCCAAACCCTGATTACTAATACTTGTGTCCTTCTGAAATGTAATACACTCATTCTGTGATGGTTAATATTATGTGTCAACTCAACTGGGGCAATAAATGGGCAAATGGCTGGTAAAAACTTATTACTGGTTGTTTCAATAAGGATATTTTGAAGGAAATTAGCATTTGAATCAGATTGCATAAAGAAGATCTGTTATGGGGAGGCATCACTGTAGTCTTTGAGGGTGGATATGGAATATAGAGGGGCTAATTTTTCTGTCTTCTTGAAATAAGGCCTTCTATATCACACTGCCCTTGAATATCAGAACTGTTGACTTTCCCTCAGACTATGTGAAATATACCAGGAGTATTTCAGTTTGTTGTATTTGGTTTGGTAAGAAAAGTTGTATTTAGAAAGTAGACTAAATTATGCTAATGGTTTTCTAGCTTCCTGATGGCATGTGTATTAGCATCTCATTGCTGTGAACAAATAAATACATGTCTGAAACAATGTAATGGTGAAATGGTTCTTGTTTCAGTGTTTTAATCAATAGTCTTGGGCTGAGGTCCATCATAAGATAAGGTTTGGTGATGAAGTGAGCATATGGAGGAGGCTGTTCACCTCATTGAAGACAGGGAGCAAAGAGAGACAGGAAAGGATTAGAGATCATGTATAACCTTCAGAGGCTTGGGCTACTGACTAACTTCCTCCATCTAGGCCCAACCTCCTAAAGTTACAAAAGCCTTCCACAATTGCATGATCAGCTGGGTGCTAAGTCTTCAATGCAGGAGCATGTGGTGGATATTAACCAAATGGAATGTCATGGGATTATGTGGCTTCAGTAATTTCATGAACCAATTCTTACAATAAATCTTATGATACGCCACTATGCAACCTATTTAATTCTTAATTTTAGGGATTAAAACAAGTGAGAATGAGTTTTGAAAGTAATGAAGGGACTTCCAGTCAAGATGGTGTCCACCTAAGCATGCTTTGGATCCTGGGCCAACAGCAGGCAAGATCTTTGGGGTTCCAGGATCAGCAGGTCCTAGCAGACCTCCAGTGGGAGGGCGCTGAGGAGCACAGTAGGGAATTTGCTGATTCCCACTCTCTCAGGTAGTCCACTAGCCCCTCAAGACCCCTCAGGGAGCTGTCCCAGCTGCTGTGCTGCAGACCAGGCTCACTACCTGCAGGCTCCATGGATCCCGACCAAGTGCTTCTCACCTTTCCCCATGCCAACTGGCTCTCATTCCTCCTTCCCACAGCCTTCCTCACTTTCTCCTCCCCTTTGCCCACCACGGGGAAAGCACCATCCTATCTCCCTGCTCCACAGTGCCACTGGGTCTGTGTCACCTGGTCCACGCTGTCAGATCCCCTTGCCCTGCCACCCACCAATGTGCACACCACTGGGTCCATGCCATCCCATCCCCACCCTGCTACCCTCCGACTGGTCCATGACACTGGGTCCATGCCATCCTATCCCCTCACCCCACCACATGCCAAATGGTACACACCATCTCATCCCCCCCTCCTAACCACCTGCCTTTGGGACTGTGCAATCTCCAAGCTCCTCTACCCACCCTACCACAGGATCTTCAGATCCCCACCATGGCTGCATCGACTCCTCCTTCCTGAGCAGACAGGCCCCCTTGCCATCACAAGCCTAATCTAGTCAAACATAACAGGGAACAATCACTAAACACACTTCAAGAGTAAACTACTGCTTCCTCCTGAATTAAATAAGATTCCCACACTCTGATGAGCAGACCAAAGAGCAAAAGGAACCCTAACAAGGTTGCTTAGTCCCACAATGGAAGTCCCACAATACAGAAGTGACAACAGGATCAGAACTCCAAAATGAAGATACAATATATGTGACCTTTACCAAGCAATGGGCAGAACTTGTAGAAAACCAAAAAAAGATCAACAACTGTGTGCATGCTGCCCTTGTTAGATTGGACCTAGTAGAACAAAACTAGAGAGACTTAAAAGAACGTTAAGTGATCTGAAGGAGAGTCAAAAAACAGAAGACCTCAACAATAAGCTGGCTAAGCTCAATGAAGGCCTAAATAAATGTAAAGATGAATTCCAGGAAGCACTAAATCAAAAAAATGACTTGAAAAGGGAACTTGAAAGAGGGATGGGTACTATACAGAAAAAGGCAATAGAAAACGCAAACCAAATTGAACAGGTCCAAACCTGTCTAGAAGTCCCAAGAACAGAATCAGTCATGAAAAGGACAGACCCTCAGAATTGGAAGACAAGACATAAGGAATAGTTCATGAGTCCAAAAAATTGAATAAGTTCACGAATTTTTATGAAAAGAACATGAGGGAACTGTGGGGTACCCTTAAACATCCCAACATTCAGATCATGGATATACCAGAAGGGGAAGAAATTCAGACCAAAGGCATAGACAACTTATTCAACAAATTATCAAAGAAAACTTTCCCACCCTCTCAAAAGAGAGTCCCATCAAGACACAAGTAGCTAACAGAACTCCAAACAGAATGGACCAAAGGAGAAACTCCCCAAGACATATTATCATTAAGACTTTAAACAATGAAAACAAAGAGAAATTCCTAAAGGCAGCAAAATAGAAACAATGCATTACATATAAAGATAACCCCATTATAATTACCTCAGATTTCTCAATGGAAACCCTGAAAGCCAGAAAGCCTGGGATGGAACATAAAAAAGTCTAAGAACTTATGGCATCGAACCCAAACAATGTACCCAGAAAAAGTATCCCTCATAACAGATGGCAAAAGTAAAATTTTTCCATGATAAAAGTCAGCTCTGCAATTATGAACACAAAACCAAATCCACAGAGAGTATTTCAGGGAATTTTTTATACAGAGGAATCAAACAACCAACCAATCTCAACAGCCTACAAGAAACAAACCACAATAACCAAACCTAGAGAAGGCTCAAAAATCTACAAAGTCCAACCTACTTTTTTTGGTCAATGGAACACACAGGAGCCATAGATTGTTACTAGAAAATTTTCAATTCCAGAGATGGGATACCTTCCAGTGGGTTGTTGGCCAAAGAGGTACCTGATGCCACCAAAACATTATAGGCCATTGCCAAGGCCCTTAGTTTCCCACTAGGAATAGGTGATAAGACCCTATTGTTGAATACTCCACATACTCAGGCTGCAAGGTCACTGAGAAACACTGCTGTTGCTGAGCTGAAAAGTTCCTCCATGTAGACCAGCCAAGAGAAAGCTGGAAAAAGCTACACTGCATCCAGTTCAATGGGACAGAGAGAAATCACCAGTGAAGATACCCAACTGTGGACACTGCAAGCCTTATATTTGGCCAGCCAGGCCAAATGAGCCAACAGGTGCAATAGTGATACATTTGTTATGGGAGAAACCATCTACCCTCTAATTTGACTGGAGGCCCACTCCATGGGAGGGAATATATCCCTGATACTGAAAACCTACAACTGGGGTAGTCATGAGCCCTAGGAGTATAACATCTGCTGCTGTCTGACTAAACGTATATACTATGCTCACCAAACTGCCCAGTAAGCACTTTTCTTAATGTTCATACCCGTATATTAATGCTACTCTCACTTTTGGCTAGAGAACCTTCCTTTTTTAGATGGCAGTGATCTTGGGATGACTCAGAAGGTACCATGGTGCTGAGAAGAAGTGACAGAGGAGTGTTCAGCCCTGAAATATTTCAATTACACCTTCCATGGCTCAGGGTCCATTGCAGAAGAGGTGGCAGAAAGAATGTAAGAGCCAAGGTAAGGGTAGGACTCCTTACAAGGTGCTCCTCCACACACAAAATGGCCTGGTTATCCATGACCTCACAGTGCCTGAAACTACCTACAGAAGACCATCATAATAGGAAGAAAAGATGATGACCTCAAAATAAAAGAGAGACTGAGAGGGAGAGGGGCATATGGTGGAAAGTGGAGTTTCAAAGAAGAAAGTGGGAGGAGGGAGGGAATTACCATGGGATATTGTTTACAATTATGGAAGGTGTCAATAAAAAATAATATATAAAAAATAACAAAAGAACACTACAAAGTCCAAGGAAATACCAAACCCCATAAAGCACGACAATATGACAGGGATTAAATCAAACCTCACAGTTATTACCCTAAACATTAATGGCCTTAATGCATCCATCAAGAGACACAAGTTAATATAGTAGATCAGAAAAATGGACCCCTCAACCTGAAACCCACCTCACCACTGAAGACAGACACCTCCTTAGAGTGAAAGGGTAGAAAATGATATTCCAAATGAACAGTAATAAAAAATAACCAGCAGGCATTGCTATACTAATATTGGATAAAATATACTTTAAACCAAAAGTAATCAAAGAAGACAAAGAAGGCCACTTTTTATTCATCAAGGAATGATCTAACAAGAGGATATGACAATCCCCAATCTTTATGCGCTAAACATAGGTGCACCGCATTTCATCAAACAGAACCTACTTGACAACAAAATAGAAATAAACACCAACACCATCATAGTTGGGGACTTCAATACTCCAGTGCCATCAATAGATAGAACCCTTAAACAGAAAATCAACAGGGAAGTAAGAGAACTCAACAACATAGATCAACTAGACCTAATGGACATCTACAGAACATTCTACCCAAAATCTAAAGAATGCAAACTCCTCTCAGCAGCCCATGGAAACTTCTCCAAAGTTGATCATATACTGGGCCACAAAGCCTGCCTCCATATATTTGGGAAGATCGATACAATTTCCTGCATGATATCAGATCACAAGGATATATTGCTAGAAATTAATGAGAAGAGATGTAATAGGAATTCCCACCAGCTCCTGGAGACTGAACAACACACATTTAAACAATAAATGGAAAGTGGATGAAATAAGGAAGGAAATTGTAAAATTTCTAGAATTGAATGACAACGAGAACACATCATGCCAAAACTTATGGGACACATTGAAGGTAGTCCTTAGGGGGAAACTAATAGCATGAAATGCCTTCATAACAAAAACAGAGCAATCCCAAAAGAATAATCTAACCATCCATTCAAAAGCATTGGAAAAACAAGAATCCAACCAAAAAAGCTCCAGACAGAAAGAAATTATCAAGATCAGAGAAGAAATTAATGAATTGGAAACTAAGAAAACAAGAAAACTGATGAAACAAAGATCTGTTTCTTTGAAAAAATAAACAAGATTGATAACCCCCTGCCCAATTTGATCAAGTGTTAAAAAGAGTTGCTTCCAATTAACAAAATTAGAAATGAAAAAGGAGAGGTCACAACAGACATAAATGAAATTGGAAGAATCATCAGGACTTCTAAAACCTTTACTCCATAAAACTGGATAATCTGGAAGAAATGTATAAGTTCTTGGATACATACCACCTATC
Source organism: Jaculus jaculus (assembly GCF_020740685.1). Classification (NCBI taxonomy): domain Eukaryota; kingdom Metazoa; phylum Chordata; class Mammalia; order Rodentia; family Dipodidae; genus Jaculus; species Jaculus jaculus. The sequence goes on along the minus strand of NC_059105.1, from coordinate 148,326,908 downwards.
AAAACTAAACTCAGAGCAGATTAATCTCCTAAACAAATTTTTCATATCCATCAAGATTGAAAAGGTAATATAAAACCTCCCCACTACAAAGAAGTGTCTAGGACTAGATGGCTTCCCAGCCAAATTCTGTCAATCAAACCTTTAAGGAAGAACTGAAACCAATTTTTCTCAAACTGATCTACATAATTGGAGAACAGATAATGCTCCTCAACAGCTTTTATGAAGCTAGTATCATTATAAAACCAAAAATAGACAGAGATACAAGAAAACCATAGGCCCATATCCCTCATGAACTTGGACTCAAAGATCCTGAACAAAATTGAATTGAACAACACATCAAAAGCATTATCCACCTGGATCAAGTAGCCTTTACCCCAGGCACACAGGGTTGTTTCAACATACAGAAATCTGTCAATATAATACACCACATAAATAAACTTTATCACAAAAACCATATGATCATTTTGATAGATGTAGAAAAGTCCTTTGACAAAATACAACATCAGTTCATGATCAAAATGTTGGAGAGAATAGGCATGGACAGGTTATATCTCAACATAATAAAGGCTAAATATAAAGCACCCAAAGCCCAAATAATACTTAATGGGGAAAGATCAAGGAATTCATATTAAGTTCAAGAACAAGACACTCTCACCTCTGCTCTTCAACATGTTACTAGAAGTTCTTGCTCAAGCAATAAGGCAGGAGAAAGAAATAAAAGGGATACAAATTAAAAAGGAAGAAGTCAAGTTATCCCTGTTTGCAGACAACCTGATACTATATGTACATATGTGACCAGAGAACCTCCATCTCAAAACTCCTAAAGGTGATTAATTCATTCAGCAAAGTTGAAGGATACAAAATCAACAACAAAAACCAGTAGCCTTTCTGTATGCAAAGGGCAAAGACACAGAGAAAGAAATTAGTGACACTGCCCTAGTTTCAATAGCAACAGCAAAACAATAACATACCTTGGAATAACACTAACTAATAATGTGAAAGACATATAGTGAAAACATAAAAACACTCAAGAAAGAAACTGAAAGGAATTGAAAAGATGAAAAGACCTCCCATGCTCCTGGATAGGCAGAATTAATATTGTGAAAATGTCAATCCTATCAAAAGAAATATACAGATTTAATGCAATAACAATAAAAACCCAGCATCATTCTTCACAGAGATAGAAAAAATGATCTCAAAATTCATATGGAATGGTAGCAGGTCTAGAATATCCAAGCATATCCTCAGCAAAAGAAAACACTTCTGTTTACTATAAAGCTTAAATAAACATTCTGCTTATAAAAAAAGAAAAAGAAAAAAAGAAACACCTCTAGAGGTATCATCATACTGATAAGGCTATATTACAAAGGCATAGTAACAAAAATCTCATAAAAACAGGAATATAGACCAGTGGAACAGAATTGAGGATCCAGACTTTAGGTCAAATAACTGTGCTCTTTGACAAAGGTCCTAATAATATAGACTGGAGAAAAGTCAGCATCTTCAACAAATGATGCTGGACAAACTGGATAACCATATGAAGAAAAATGAAAAACTAGTCCCACACATCTCGCCATGCACAAAAATCTAGTCCAAATGGATCAAAGACCTCAATATAAAACCTAAAACTCTTCTGCTACTGGAAGAAAATATAGGAGGAACTCTCCATAACATAGGAGTAGGGAAAGACTTCCTAAACAAAACCCCAATAGCTCAGGAACGTAATCACTCAACCAATGGGATCTCATAAAACTGAAATCTTTTTGCACAGACAAACTAACCATAAACAGAGCCAATAGATTACTCACAGAATGGGAGAAATTTTTTTCCAGCTATACAACTGACAGAGACCTAATTTCTAGAATCTACAAAGAACTGAAAAACCTAAACAACAAAAAATCAAACAACCTGCTCACAAAGTGGGGCAGAGAACTGAATAGGGAGTTCTCAGTGGAAGAAATACAAATGGCAAGCACACACTTAAGAAAATGTTCAGTATCCCTACCCATCAGGGAAATACAGATTAAAGCAACTATGAGATTCTACCTTACTCCAGTAAGGATAGCAAACATTAAAAAATCAAATGTTGGCGAGGATGTGAAGAAATAGGAACACTCATTCACTGTTGGTGGGAATTTAAGCTGGTACAACCATCATGAAAATCAATATGGAGACTCCTAAAAATGTTGACTATAGAGTTATCAACAGACCTAGTTATTGCCTTGCTGGGCAGGTACCCTAAAAGCTCCATACCTCGGTTCAGAGATATTTGTTTAGCCATGTTTATAGCTGCTCAATTCATAATAGGTAAGAACTGGAATAAACCTAGGTGCCCATCATTGGACGAATGGATATATAAAATAAGGTATACCTACACAATAGAATTCTACTTAGCAGTTACAAAAAAATGGCCCAATGAAATTTGTAGAAAAATGGTTGAACTTGGAACAGATCATACTCAGGGAACTCAGACAATCATAGGAAGAGAATCATTGCATGGTGTCACTCGTTTGAGGTTCTTAACCTGGATCAGCCTGAGATGCTGACATGCCTAATAAGCATCTTGAGGACAATATGGAAGGCAGCACTTGAGGGGAGGGAAGTACAAAACTAAACCCAGTGGAACTTGTACCATAGACTCCTGGAAGATAGACTTCAAGGTTGAACCCTCAACAGGACTTTGTGGGAACACCTGAATCGAAGGGCCCTGGAGAGGGTGAGATAAAGCCTAACCTAAATTTCTCCTGTTTTCTTTCTTTCTTTCTTTCTTTCTTTCTTTCTTTCTTTCTTTCTTTCTTTCTTTCTTTCTTTCTTTCTTTCTTTTTCTTTCTTTCTTTCTTATTTCTTTTTTTCTATTTTCTTCCTTCTTTTCCCATAACATTGGCCTATAACTCCAAGTACAGGATGTGGTTAACACACACAATGAGCTATTGATTAGAAAGACCTACAAGGTTCCCAGAAACAAGACAGACTTCTGTCAGGGCACTTGATTTCCCACCAGAGGTTAATAGTAAGAACCTACTGCTGAAGACACCATCTGCTGTTAGTACAGGATGTGGAGAGACCTAGCTAGAATCTGGAAGAGAGCCAATCCCTAGTTAGCCCATCTACAAGAAGGTACTACATGAACTATTGGGAGAAAGTGGCCAACATCTGTCTGAACAACTTGAAATCTAAGCTACTCAGAAGGAAAGAACTTGATGTGATACTCACATAAGTGCAATAGTGGCACACAGGCATGGTGGGTAACCAGCTGCTTCTGGATTGGCTAATAGATCCATTCATTGGAAAGGGACTCATATCTGGAACACAATAAAGCCCATATATATATATATAACACACCTAAAGCCCAAATAATACCCCAGTTCTACAGAATATACATTCTTTTCAGTTGCCCATGGAATGGTCTCCAAAAGAGATCATAAAGCATGCCTCTATAAATTCAGGCAAATTGATGCAGCTTCCTCCATTATATCAGGTCACAGTGTTTTAAAACTTGAAATTAGCAATAAAAGACACATCTGGAATTCCACCAGTTCCTAAAGACTGAATAGCAAGCACACTTTTAAACAATGAGTAGGTAGTAGAAGAAATCAAAAAATAAAAATTTAAATTTCTAGAATTGAATGATAATGACAACACAACTTATCAAAACTAGTAGGATACAATAATGGTAGTCCTCAAGGGAAAATCCATAGTACTAATGGCCTTCATAACCAAGACAGAGAGATCTCAAATTAATAACCTAACCATCTATGTAAAAGCATTGGAAAAACAAGAAGAATCCAACCCCAAGAGCTCCACAAGATCAGAGCAGAAATTAATGAATTGGAACCTAATAAAACAACTAAGAAAATTGATGAAACAAAGAGCTGGTTCATTGAAAACATAATCAATATTGATAAACTCCTGGCCAATTTCATGAAATGAACACAAGAGAAGTCTCAAATTAACAAAATCAGGAATGAAAAAGAGAAGTCACAATAGACATCAATGAGATTGGAGGAATCATCAGAACTTACTTCCAAAATCTCTACTCCAAAAAATTGGATACTGTGGGAGAAATGGATGAATTCTGAGACATATACCGCCTAGATAAACTAAACTTAGAGCAGATTAATTTCCTAAACAATCCCTGCATATCCACTGACATTAAAAAGGTAATAAAAAACCTCCCCCAAAAGGAAGTTCAAGACCAAATGGCTTCTAGGCTTAATTCTATCAAAACTTCATTGAAGAACTGAAACCAATTTTTCTCAAGCTATTTCACTTAATCAGAACACAGGGAATGCTCACCAACTAATTTTCTGAAGCTAGCATCACCCTAAAACCAAAACCAGACAGAGATAAGAAAAGAAAACTATAGGCCTGTATCACTGATGAATTGAGATGCAGAGATCTTGAACAAAATCCTTGTAAACGAATTCAACAACATATCAAAAGCATTATCCATTTTGATCAAGTAGGCTTCCCAGGGATGCCAGGATGGCTCAGCATATGGAAATCAGTCAACATAATGCACCACATAAAGATGTCAATGATGTAGACTGGAGAAAAGAAAACATCTTCAACAAATGGTGCTGGAAAAATTGAATAACTACATGTAGAAAAATAAAGTGAGACTGACTCATCACACTATACATAAAGATCAATTGCGAATGAATTAAAGATCTCAATATAAGACCTGAAACTCTCCTACAACTGGAAGAAAAAAATAGGAAGAACTTTCCAGGATATACGTATGGGGGAAGACTTCCTGAATAAAACCCCAGTAGCTAGGAAATTAAACAAACATTCATCCAATGGGATTTCATGAAGTTAAAAAGCTTTTGCACAGATAAACATACCACAATCAGAGCCAATAGATTACCTACAGAATGGATTTTTTTTTTTTTTTTTGCCAGCTATACCACTGACAAAGGCCCAATATTTAGAATCAACAAAGAGCTCAAAAAGCTAATCTGTTAAAAAAAAAATCAAACAACTCATTCTAAAAATAGGGCAGACAACTGAATAGGGAATGCTCAGAGAAAGGAATAAAAATGACTAACACACACTTAACAAAAGTTCAATATCCTTATCAGGGAAATGCAAATTAAAACAAACATGAGATTCCATCCTTACTTAAAGGTGGCAATCATTAAAAAAATCAAATTAGGGCTGGAGAGATGGCTTAGCAGTTAAGGCTTTTGCCTGCAAAGCCAAAGAACCTCACATTTATTCCCCAAGACGGAAGCCAGATGCACAAGGTGGAGCATGTGTCTGGAGTTAGTTTGCAGTGGCTGGAGGCCCTGGCATGCCCATTCTCTCTCTCTCTCTCCCTCTTTCTCTGTCATGCTCTCTCAAGTTAATTAATTAATTAATTAATTTAAAAAAAGTCAAGTGACAACAAATGCTGTTATCCTTTTGGTGGGAATGTAAACTTGTACAACCACTACAGAAATCAATATGGAGACTCCTGAAAAAGATGAATATAGAGCTACCCACAGACCAAGTTATTTCCTTAACTGGGTATTTACCTTAAATGCTCCATGCTTTACTACAGAGATATTTGCTCAACCAAGTTTATAGCTGCTCAATTCATAATAGCTAAAAATGGGAATCAACCAGGTGCCCATTACTGGACAAATGGATAGTGAAGTTGTAGTACATTTACAGAATGGAATTCTACTCAGCAGTAAGAAAAAAAACAAACAAACAATGTAATGAAATTTATAGGAAAATGGTTGGACTTGGAACAGATCATATTCAGTGAACTCACATAATCACAAAAGACAGATGCCACATGGTGTCACGTATTTGCTGTTCCTAATCTGGACCAGCTCAAGTTACTGACATACCTGATAAGCAACTCAAAGCCCAGACAATGGGGATGGAAGGGCTTGGGTGAGAGCAGGGGAGTTTGGGGGAAACAAATACAAAACTAAACCTAAGATGAACTGGTACCATAGAAACCTTGGGGGAGTGCCCCGAAGAGGGTAGGGAGAAGCCTAATGTTAAAAAAAAAATGGCTTTGGCCAGTACCAGAAATTGGCTGCTAACCACAATTAGCTATTCATTGCAAAGACTTACATGGTCCCCCAAACAAGACAGGCTTCTGTCAAAGCACTTAATTGCCCACCTGAGGTAAAAGGTAAGACCATATTGTTGAAGACACCATATGCTGCTGACCCAGGATACAGAGAGACCTGGCTGGAATCTGGAAGAGAGACAGTCCCAAGACAGACCATATAGTGCTGGAAATCACTGCATGAACTATTGGGGGAAGGTGGCCAACAAGGCGTGAGTGAGCAAGCAGGGGTTTAAGCTGCTCAGAAGCAGCCAGCCTGGCAAAAAGTATGCACCAGTGCAATGGTGGCACAAAGCCTCAGTGGGTAACCAGTAGCTTTCTGATTTGCTAAGAGATCTGCTCAGTGGAAAGGAACCCATATCTAGGACTAGGAACCACATCAGAATCCTATGGAGACAAAGCTTATGCTCTTCAATGACAAGCTCACAGTAGTTATTGGCTAAAAGAGGGTATACATCCATCAAATTCTTCCTTAATTAATAACACTTATTCCATTTAACCTATGTTGACTTCACTCTCTGTTGGAGAATCTGTTTTTCTTTTTCAGAAGATAGTGAGACCCGAGGAAATAAACCTCTCCTTGCATGTCAGTCATGGCCCAGCTGAAACAACAAAGGAACTGGGGAGAAGAGCAAGAGCACTACTTCCATGCTGAACCTGATAATTAATGCTAGGGTATAGGAGACAAACACTGAGGATACTCAACACCTACCAAAGCAGAGATCCAAAGGCTCCTGAGAGCTCATCACTGAACTAGACTTAAAACATATGCATCAAGGCTCAGAGAATTTTGCTTAAGAGGTGGTGGAAAGATCGAATGAGCTACAGTTTGGGATGTCTGACTGCAAATATCTGACTGCTACTCTCACAACACATAACCCACAACCCCATGGGTTATGTCAGCAACCCCACTGAGTAGGGACCCCAGTAGAATGGGGGCAGGGATCAGAGAAAGGATGGTACCAACACATGATGTATACAGACTAAGTACGTCTGTAATAAAAAAATACATTAAAATATTACCTTTTCTTTGTTGCTATACAGCAGAAAATATTTAACCTAGTTATAATAAAGATTAGAGTAGAAAGATGAGCTATCAAATACTTACATAATGAAGTTGATAATATTATATTACTATGAAGGAAACTAGACCTCATAACAAAGAATGCTACCAGGGATAAAGTAGGATATTAAGTAATAATGAAGGAGTTTCTTTGTCATGGCAATATGACTTCTATTTCGCTAAAGAACTCTAAATAATATGTGCTGGTATTTTTTTTTTTTTTTTTTTTGAGGTAAGGTCTCACTCTAGTCCAGGCTGACCGGGAAATCACTATGTAGTCTCAGGGTGGCCTTGAACTCACAGTGATCCTCTTACCTCTGCCTCCCGACTGCTGGGATTAAAGGCATGTGTCATCATGCCCAGCTTCTAATTAATATGCACTTTTCCCCTACAGAGCCCAGATTAACCAATCCTAGCATAAATTCCTACTCCAGACTCTTATGTAAATGTCATTTAAATCACATATTGGTGAGGTCAAAGATATCATTTAGCAACAGTTTCCCTCCATCTATGAATCTGTGAAGCCAAATAAATTTTGCTCTTTCAAAAGATAATGATGATTTAGGCATAAAATAGACATTTCCATTCCAAAAATGACAAATAAGAAAGAAGAAAAGAGTATATGGGTCTTATGCAAGTTCAAACCTAGCAAGAGAGGGCTCAAAAATATTTTGGCCCAGCCGGACGTGGTGGTGCACGCTTTTAATCCCAGAGCTCGGGAGGCAGAGTTAGGAGAACTGCCGTGAGTTCGAGGCCACCCTGAGACTACATAGTCAATTCCAGGTCACCCTGAGATCCTACCTTGAAAAACCAAAAAAAAAAAAAACCCCCCAAAAAAACCCCAAAAATACAAAACAAAACAAAACAAACAAACAAAATATTGGCCCAAAGGTCTACCCTCTGAGCCCGCTGGGTGGCAGTGTCATCCTGACAGCTCTAGGCATCAACCTGGCCCTGTTGTTCCACAGAGTGGCCATGCTCTTGAGGTACTGGGAGGTGGGTGCTGTGCTGACCCTACTCTATAATGCCAGGGGGAAAAATAGGCCTTGGGCCTGTGGGGTGGGGAAGGGACAAACCTGATGATGGTCTCCAAATTGCCTTCAGGGCCAGTCCTTTCTTATCTTAAGGGTAAGGATAGTTTTATTTCCCTATCCTGCCAGCCAAATCTTTGCTGAATCCCTGAAGTCTGAGGGTTTTCCTTTATTCCATCCTGTTTTCCCTGTGGAAGACAAGGGCAGTCAAGAAGAATCACCTGTCTTAATATTCCCCAAAAGAGTCTTCATGAGCTCCATGAGGATATGATAGAAGCTTGCAGGTGGCTGACTTCTCACTGCAGCCACATGCTACACTTCTGTGCATGAGAGAGAGGGAGATAGAAAGGGAGAAAGAATTAGAGAGCTCTTCTTACTATATGAATACCATTCCTGTCATATTAGAACATTATCCTTTGTGACTTTTGCTTACAATTTCAACATGTGACTCTGGGAAGTTGAGAGGAACCTAAATCTGTGGATAACAACATCAGATTCCCAACCTTTAATTGATTTGAAGAACAAAAATATGGATGACATTGACTTAGTGTAAACATTCACTAACTTGGGGATGACTAGTCAGTTTTGCTTATTTATAGCCTACTCAGTATTCATAATGGTAGGCAGAAGGCCAGGAGCTAAAGTCAGCTCATCATAGGTCTAACAGCTGATGCTGGTCTGGGATTTTAGCAAGGCTGTCAACTAAATATCTACATTGTTCATGGTATGTCTCTTTCCATAGGTGAGTGTCTCAAGGGACAGAGAAAAAGCCAAGCAGAAGACATATAATCACCTGCTGTGGTTTAACTGAAGGGTCTCCCATATAGTCATAATTTCGAATGCTAGGTACCTCAGCTTGTAGAAATTTGGAGGTGGGATTATGGGTGTTATAGCCAGCTTTCCTTTGCCAGTATTTGACATACTGTCCTTCTGCTGTTGTCACTGGATGTTGGCCAGAAGTTGATATCTACCCTGTGCTCATGCCATCATTTCCCCCTGCCATTATGGAGCTTCCCCTCAGGTCTGTAAACAAAATAACCCTTTTCCCCAATCCCACAAGCTGCTCCCTGTGGGTATTTTCTACCAGCAATAGGAAACTGTCTACAACAGTAAAATTGGTACGAGAAATGGGATTATTGCTGCTAGAAACCTGATTCTGTGGCTTTGACCTTTTGGAAGTGCTTTGCAAGAGGAATGTGGATGAATGTGAAATCTTGACCCATAAGACTCCTTGCAGTGCTGTACGTACAGTTTGATGGACTATTCTGGTCATACTTGAAAGACCTGAATGCAATAAGAATGGGGCCCTGTGAGATTTAGCTACTAAGGGTGAGAAAGAGCTTTACCTGGACTGGCTAGAGGCAGTTTTTACAAGAGGCTTGCTGTTATGCCTGAGTCCTGAGAACTTGTGCAGGGTTGCATTGCATAGAAAGGGACTGGTGTGAGCAGAGGCATATGCAACAGAAAAATATAAAATTTTGGGACCAAAACTGCTGCCCACTCAGCTGCAATTGTTTGAAAGATTACAACCATTAAGATTGAGTCAGCTGGGGCTGGAGAGATGGCTTAGCGGTTAAGCGCTTGCCTATGAAGCCTAAGGACCCCGGTTCGAGGCTCGGTTCCCCAGGTCCCACGTTAGCCAGATGCACAAGGGGGCGCACGCGTCTGGAGTTCGTTTGCAGAGGCTGGAAGCCCTGGCGCGCCCATTCTCTCTCTCTTCCTCTATCTGTCTTTCTCTCTGTGTCTGTCGCTCTCAAATAAATAAAAAAAAATTAAAAAAAAAAAAGATTGAGTCAGCTGACCTGTATTGGGACAGTAGGAATGATGCAGACTCTTCTGAAGGGACCTGAATGTTGAAGGATGCCCTGTTCTTCAAAGTCCCTCCTAAACTAATAAGTGGGCAGCCCACCTGGTATTATGGAGTATAACAAATGCAGTAAAGAGGGGAATCATTGGATTTGCAATATGGTTTTGTGTTTTGAAAATTGCCATGGACAGTGTGAAGCAGGCTTGTTGGATTACCTGCATGGAAGCTCAATGGAGCCAAGTGGATGAACTGTGGGTTGCAGTGGAGACTCAGTGGAGATGCCAGGACTATGGGATGGCTTCCAAGTTGTGCTGCCGGCACTGGATGAAGTTTTCCAGGACTGTGAGCAGCCTAGCTGGAGAGGTGGAACTGGAACTCCAGAGACTGGTTGGAATTATCAGACTTGGAGATTTGTCATTGGTTAGGGTTGTCAGACTTTGAGTGACAGAGTTTGATGTTTGCCCTATTTGTATTAAATCTTGTATTGGCTCAATATTTCTTAGCTATTCGCAATGCCATCTTTTGCAGTGTGATTGTTTATGCTGTACCATTATTATTATTATTATTATTATTATTATTTTGGCATTACAGCTCATTTAAAAGACCTTGGACTATGGGGATGTTTGAACATCATTAGGATTGATAAAAACTATGAAGACTTAGAAAGTTGGTTGAATGCATTGCATTTATTATCATTGATAGTTATCAGTTTATGAGGGCAGGGGTGGAATATGGTAGTTTGATTCAGGTATCCCTCATAAACTTATGTGTTCTGGATATTAGGTTCCCCATCTGGTGGTAATTTGGGAATTGAAGCCTCCTGGAGGCAGTGCATTGTTGGGGGGTGGGGCAGGCTAATGGTTGTTATAGACAGCTTCTCCTTGCCAGTGTTTGGCATACTTTCCTGCTGCTATTGTCCAGCCGATGACAGCTAGGAGGTGATGTCTACCTTCTGTTCATGCCATCATTTCCCACTGACATCAAGGAGCTTTTCTTTGAGTCTGTAAGCCACAATAACCCCTCTCCTTCCACAAGCTGCTTGTAGGTGTTTTCTGGAACAGTGTGAAGTGACTGCAGCATGACCTACGACAGCTCCCAAAGTTACCCAGCGTCACTAGTGCTGCCTTAAAAATTTTTTTTTTGGTTTATTTTTATTTATTTATTTGAGAGTGACAGAGAAACAGGCAGAGAGAGAGAGAGAGAGAGAGAGAGAGAGAGAGAGAGAGAGAATGGGTGCACCAGGGCTTCCAGCCACTGCAAACGAACTCCAGACGCGTGCGCCCCCTTGTGCATCTGGCTAACGTGGGTCCTGGGGAATCCAGCCTTGAACCGGGGTCCTTAGGCTTCACAGGCAAGCGCTTAACGGCTAAGCCACCTCTCCAGTCCAACTACTGCCTTTTATTTGAAAGTCACACTCAGCTTCAGGAGCAGGGAAAATATAGTCTCCCTCTTGGAGGAAGAGTAAAAAATGACATCAAAATACTGCTGTGGAATAAGAAATAATGCTGTAAACATTTATTAAAAATACGATTCATCAACTATATATAGTTAACAAGCCTTGAGGATTATAAATTCACATCTTTGCTTTGGTTTACCACTAATCGTATCTTCTCTTACAGTTTGTATCACAGCAAGTAATCAATCTTAAGTATTTTTCTTTTACTTCAGTGTCTCCAAAATGACAAAGGCAAAAGCCACCAGAAATTTCTGCTTAACTCTGCAGTTTGAAGATTAAGCATGTGCCATTTATATTTAATCTAATATGGCTTCTTAAGAAGAAAGTCCAAAATTTTAGCAGTCAATTGTATGAGTTCTTTTAACCTGGGAGGTGGTTGTCCTTAAACTGGATGAAAACAGGTAAACATAAACTCTGTTTTAGAAAATATTTCAAGCAAACTGAAGTCCCCAAAGTATTCTACAGATAAGCATCACGGATTCTTGTGAACATACGACTGATTTTCTTAGGTTATTGTGCTAAAAATAATGACTTGAAATTAATACAAGTATCTAATAAAGTTAGTAAGGCACTTAATAAACTAATTTTGTTTGGAGCATTAATTTTTTAAATTGTCTCTATAAAACTCCACTATGCGTAGTTTACTGGTGGCACCTCATGTTACAGTGGCCCATTATTCTGGGACTCTAAGGTTTAAAGTCTGTTATAGAGAGAATCAAGCCCATCGTTCTGTCTCTCTATTGTCTTTCCTCCCTTTTTTACTGCCCCCCCCTTTTTTTTTACTGTTTCCCTCAACCTCATTTTCTTAGTTATTTTCTGATTGAGGTGATATACAAAGGAAGGCATTCCTGAGTGTGACTGGTTTTGAGTACTTCCCAGGTTAGATGCCAGTCTAGTGCTTATGGGGAAATAAAACTTGATTTTTGCCCCTATTCCCCCAGCTGCCTGAGGGTCTGTTTATACTTTGGTACCAGACCAAAATGAAAAACAAAGTTATGCTGAGTCACATAGTGATTATGCTGTGTATGCCATTTAAAATTTTTTTTTTTCTGAGTGCTGCACCTTTTGATTAAGAAGTAGGAACAAACTGAGATGCAGCACAGTTTTATAATCAGTGTTCAAATTTACTAGCATTAGTTTTCAAACATATTCTCAGTTTGATATATGGCATGCAGTTGTTTAGACAAGTAAGTAAGTACTTGGTGAGGGAAGAAAAGAAAAACATGAAATGGAAGAAATGAGTGAATTTTTATAAAGAAAGCAGCACATATTTTCAGAACAGGTGAATACACTCCATCATTAAAACAGAATATGAAAACACTACTATATGCCACACTTATTCAGATTCTGTGAAAACTTAGTGATGTAGCGTTTCAGAGTGGGGAGATCTTTTATCAAGGTTTGGTGGGTTTAATTTAGGTAGCTTAGGTGCTGGAAATTGACCACAAAAGCTCTGCCCCAATCAGTAGTGGCTCTCTAATTCGTTGGCCCATGACAATGAAGAATTAAGAAATGAGGATGAAATTAAGGGATGTGAACACATGAAAGCAGATTTATTATGGAGATAGAAGGGCTCCCAAGCAGGCGGGGCAATGAGAGAGGAATAGAGATTGTTAATGAGTTGCCTGGTTTATTGGTCTTTGATGGGACTTATGGTGTGGATTAGATTGAGGCTGAGATATTTTTACTAAGGCTGGATGTACACTGCATGTATCATGGGCAGAACCAGTGAGGAGACTATATACTCTGTGCATAGATCCCTGGTCTACCTGGGAAGCTGATCACTCATCTGCCTAATCAGGGGGATGGTCACCCATCATGGTTGTCTTGTCCATTCCTTCTCCCATCTGGTTGTGCTTGCTCTAAAGGAATTGAGTCCTTTGCTATGTGGCTGGCTTGTAATGTATAACCTATGTAAATGTCTTGTACTTTACCATGGATGCTGCCCTTTGTACCTAGAGTTGCTCACTCCTGTCTCATACTATCAGCAGAGGCTGTTGCACATACTTGTTTCCCATGCCAGAATGACATCTATAATAAATCCTGGAGTACGTTGAGGAGAAGACTGTTGCTTACTACCTGGCCTTAATTTATTCACCACTGAACTTTTCTCAGCCTACAAAGACAAATAAATTGATAAATAGATAACAACCAAACTTCCATGACAGGTTCTTATTTTAATTGAGAACAGCTCTTCTCTTAGAAAACTTGTCAACCAAAGCATACAAATTGAATCTTGTTTATTTTACTGCAATTAAGTCATGAGTGGACATTTTCCATACCATTCTTTAAGAAATAAACAATAAGGTAAGTTGCTTTTTACATTATTTATTTTCCCAATATGAAACTAATTAGTGAGCTCATTCTTTTAACAGCTGTCCCTATTGTTCAGGATTTTTCTGGGAAGATTGAGACCATTTGATGTAAAATAGAACTTAAAATGTAATAACAACAACAACAATAATAACAAATCCACAAAGCATGTCTGAAGAATTAAGTAAAAACAATAAATAAGTCATTTTACAAGAGTGCAGTGATCTTGAACTTCCTTTTCCACTTATTCACATTGAGGTTGTGTCAGTTAGTGTCAGTGGGAAATCTTACCCTAAAATGGAAAAATATTAGCCATGAGTCAACCTCAAAGGGTTCACGATGAGTTTGAATAAGTATTCCGAGTTCAAAAGTCTCCAGGGATCTTAGTTAAACCTCCACCATATACTAGTCCAGACCAAAGACTTGGAACTGGCCTGTGTCCAATATTGCCTCAGCATCTTCTGTTCCTATCAGGATGTTAATTTCCAAGTTCCTTGTATTGCTTAAGTTTAATATCTTTTCCATTCATGCTCAGTGTGTGTTCCTTCTTTACAGACTTAGTAAAGATGAAAGTAAATTTACATACAGATGATATGTAATGGAAAGAAAAGTTAAAAATCTCATGCCAAAGAGCAGACTTCATTGTTTGTTTAACCTTTGATTCCAAGTGAATGTGAGATTGAGTTTCTAACACCCTACAAAAATACACAGCAATAAGTAAAAACAAATCAGCTGGATATATACACTAAATGCTATTTGTACAGTTTTGTTTTGTTTTTTTTTTTGCAAAAATAAGAGCTATTATCTCTTTGGTTGCTAAGCAAGATTTATCCACTTTATCAATTTCCAAGTATTTTTTAAAAAAATGATGGTGGAACTTCTGAACATTAATAATTCAATTAGTTATTGTTTAGATACTTTATCCCACACCAGCAAAACCTTGAAGTAGATTCTCTTCCACCCCCGAGTCATTTATCCTCTAGCCCTCATAACTCTACATTCCCTATTAGTGGATTTAGAATTGAACAAATTTAGAAGGAAACAGGATCAGTCAAGTTCTTTCCTACCATTATTCCGCTAACACAATTTTTTTGTATGAATAAAATACTTGGTTCATAATCCTCAATGGATGATAAAATAATTAAAGATTCCTAGAATATTTGCAGGATAGCAAAATATCATCCGAAAGATTACTTGCTTGTAACAAAGAGGAAAGGAGGGATCTGGCTGTCTTTACAGATTAGTGTTGGCATGACCTTAGTGCAGCCATGAAACACTGCAGTTCTTGCTGTGATGTGGAAAGGAGGCATGCCCTCCCCTAGCTGCACTGTGTCTCATCCCACCTGACCAGAGCAGAAGATTCTCAGGTGGCTTTTTCAAACCACACCTTTACTTTTGGAGTACTTAAAGGTGTAATAAGCAAACATCATGCTAAGTGCAATTAAGTTGTTTTACTAATCCCTCACTTGTTTTGCATGCATGTTTATGTGTGTATAAGTAGCCTATGGGAAGTGTGTGATACGTGGTATATGTGTCCTTGTCTTATTGCTCATGGGCATGTTTCTTTCCTTGAGATAAGTTCTCTCCCTCAACTTGGTGCTGCTATAAAGCAAGCCCTGATGGTTACCATGTCTCCAGTAGTTGCCTCTGTGGTGTGGAATTACAGAGTAGCCATACCCAGATTTTTATTTGGGAAGTTGAATTTGGCAATCTTTAGTCAATAAGCTCTCATGCTTAAGTGACAAGTGTTATTAACTACTGACTCACATTCCCAAGGCCTTTTTCCCACTTTTGGATGCAGAATCTTACTATGTAGCTCATGCTTGTTTTGAGTTTGTAATCCTATTGCCTCAGACTCTTGAGGGCTGGGATTACCAATGATGTTTCCTTACACAGGAAAATATAATTTTAAATTTCACAAGAAGTGATTCAAAGATAATGTTTATATTTAGTCTAAATTGTTACACTCTCATCCTGCTTTCAAAAATTATTTGAGCTGGGCATGGTGGTGCAAGCCTTTAATCTCAGCACTTGGGAGTCAGAGGTAGGAGGCTCCTGGTGAGTTTGAGGCCACCCTGAGACTACATCATGAATTCTAGGTTAGCCTGGGTCAGAGTGAGACCCTACCTTGAAAAAAAAAAAAAAAGAAGAAGAATTGACTCTCATGATTAGGAAGGATGGTGGCAAGTCCAGAACTATCCAGGTATCCTGGCTACTGTAGGGATAGGTGTGTGCTGCAGCTGAAGTTTGAATGCACACAGGTTGTGTGCTAACAGGGTTCATGCAGCTCAGGGCAACTCAGCCACTGTTTTGTTTTTTTTTCAGGCCTTCTGCTGAATTGATGAGACCCACCAACAGCACAGAGTAATATGCATCACCCAAAGCCACTTAGATGTTAAACTCATCCCAGAACCTTCTCACAAGAGCAGCTAGAATAATGTTTGGGTACACATGTGACAATGTGGCCCAGGAAAAATGGACATGTAAAGTTAACTATTACAATGGGCATATCAGAATATGTTATTATTCCTACTTTTCTAAAAGGTTAAAAAATTTTCTTGTAGCACTTGGGAGGCAGAGGTGCATGGATTGCTGTGAGTTTAAGGCCAACCTGAGACTACATGGTGAATTCCAGGTCAGCATGATGGGCTACAGAGTAAGACCCTACCTCAAAAAACCAGAAAGAATTTTTTTCTAACCAACAGCTTTCAAAATACTTTAAATACTTATTCTGTTGTTTTTCTATATTCTAGAAAATGATAGGAGCTGAAAATATTTTGTTTCCCTAGTAGGATGAGAAATTAAAGTAAATTTTGAGAAGAGAGAAAACTGTTATTATCCCTACTGACCTTAGTCAATGATAGTTGCATATAGCTCTTTATAGCATACATAGAGGATAGAGCAAAAGAAAAAAAATTTAATGACTGATGCTTAAAGTGAGAAAAACAGATGCATGTGGGTCTAGGTTTAGGTCTCTGCTGTATTTTAAGCTGCATCCTCAAACAAAATCTAACCCCAAAGGAGCTTTCAACAAAAATTACTTTTTTGAAAATTTTACATCTCAATTAATTACTATGTTTAACAATATTTTATATGGCTACCTTTAAGTGGGATATCACATGTGCCATGGCTTGTAATGTTAAGACAATTGTTTTAATTATTTGAGTACTCTCCAGGAATCCCACAAACTGTTCAACCTATTTAGAATACAGACTTTTAGCCCCAGAGTCACAAAGGGCAGTAGAAAGGGCTACTATGCAGCATATCAATGACATCAGAGCACTTACAATGACTAGCAAGATTAAATTTACCCCAGGTAAAATCACATTTTATAGGATATTGAAATAAGTGTACACATCATTAAGTGCCATCCTTATTTCCTTCTACTTCTTTATTTAGTCTTCGTTTGTCCATTCTAAACTTACCACTCCTTCCTCTGAAATGAAGGAAAGAGTATCTTGGCATAATCCTAGTACTTGGAGGCTAAAGGCAGAGGATTACTGTGTTTGAAGCCAGTCTAGGCTACATAGTGAGACTTTCTCAAATAACAACAATTATACATTATGAACAGAACATTAGAGACCAAGCTAACCATCTCTGTACTTGGAAATGTAGATATTTGGAGAACACAGTGCTTTTATCTTTAAAATATCATGTCATTGCTTATGGAGTCTTCCTCTCAAAGTATCAAATACAGCTCCAAAATGATCATACAAGCTGGTTTCTGGTCTAAAACTTTCAAAAGAACATCTTGTTTTACATTGAGTCATAGAACTTCTACTTCATTGTATTTTGTTGCTGATTTTAATAAAAAATATTTGCACTTTTTATCTAGAGGGCACTCTATTTTATTTGGTCTTTGGCTTTGAATATTAATAATATCACATAGTAACCATGGATACATAGGTTAAGAAGTGTAAGTCATTTATACACATAACCCTTAAATATACAAGTACTGTTGGATTTTCTATATATAAGTAAAATGTATTTATACATATGCATGTTCATGTTACTGATATTTGAACAGAATTAATCACAGGCTGGTCAATCAGGAACTGCTCTCATGCCTAGCCCTTCCCTGTATGAGCTCTTTAGCCTACTCTAGTTTATGTAGGGAGCTACTGTTTGAGTTGCAACTTAGCCTCAGAAACTATGCTTTAATAAATATAACACCTTTGTGAGGCAAGTGTGATTTGCATATAACAGGAAAGAAAACTAAACTTCCAAAGGGTTAGTAAGAGGAAGGATCACAACAGAACCACCTATTATTTCCCCAGCAAGGACAAAATCAGTAGTATGCGATTATACTGGCAAATTGTGAGGAAGTGCTCTATTAATGAATGAATTTAATGTAACTTTTTCTTCTCAGTGTTTTAAATGAAAGAAGAAGTTTATAAAATCTTAGCATAAAAATTCATTTTTCTGTAGAAACTAAAAAACTAAAGCAATTCACAGCAAACTAAATTAAGATCCTTAATTTAGTTTGCTGTGAATTGCTTTAGTTTTTTCACTTATATAGAAATAATCTGAACAGTCACATCCTAAAAACTTATGTAAAAAGAAATAATATTCACTAAGATAATGTCAAAATATGCTTTATCTCCTAGAAAAATGAAAATACCATTATTCTTACAATCTCATCCATTATCACACCATGTATTTGCTAGTCTTATTTTCACAATGTCCTTAAATTCTACTTAGAAAAGCTCTGCTTATAGAAACAAACAAACTAGATTTTATTCTCAAGTCTAGTTTGTAATTTATATATTTTATATTTCATGTAATCTCTTCTTTATTTAATTTCATCAGCATTGAGAGCCTTTGCATTAAAAATTGTATTATCCATATATTGAAAGAGTTCCTCTAAAGAGGTTAATTTGCATAAGGACATTTAATAGTTGATAGAAACACTCTTATTTTACTTCACATTGCTACCTGTGTTGTTATTAAATTAGATTATTATTAACAACATGAAACAAGTTACATTTTCATCATTATCCCAAGGTTATTAACAATACAACTGTCATATTGCAGTTGTGCTGTGAATTCACACAGCACCATTACTTCACCAAACATTCATTACTGTAGTGGTTTCTCAAACTTTCATACTCCTATTGGTATAGACTATCTCATATTATAATATCCTCCTATAGTACACATGATATTTTAAAAGTGGAAATGCAGGGTGTATGAGAATGTGAAAAGATGCAACCCATCTTTTAAACTAAATTTCTTCAAGCCTTTCAATGAAAATGCTAAGATGGTGCAAATTAGTGAATTATGAGAAGAAATAAGTAAAAACAAAAATTATTTCAGAGAAAATGGTTCTCAGTTGAAATGTGATTTTGTAGTAGCAACAGGAAGTCACAGGAAGAACAGGATGGTAATGCCTAGCACAACACAATCTTTTCTATTTCCACAGTTGTCCCTCAGTGATGAAGAAATATCTACTCTCTGTATCATCATGATTATTGGTGCCCATTGCAGAGCAAAGTTTTTGTAAAGTGGAAAAGTATACCACATAAATATCAACTTTCTCTTTGAGAAAGAACCAGGTTATTTTAAGAACCAGGTAAGAACCAGGTCAATTGATTTGAGCCCCAGCTGAGCTTGGACCAATAGAAAAGTTATTGTTGGGGCCAACACCAAGCTAGCTTTATCCTTCAATGTGTAGTGACCTGAATAATGTCAATCAGAAGGATTTACTCAGTATCAACTGGGGGGAAAAAGTTTTCCTAAAGAGCAAGAAAAGAAAAAAGAAAAAAAACTTTTATTACATCTCCCCTCACACTTACTGAGGCTATCAGAAGAAAAGGAATTGTCAGAATAGATTGTGTTCCTGATGCCACATTTTTAGAATCAGCTTATTCAGGTAAGTGCTAGGGCACTTCACAGGGCAAACTGTCAAAGAAATTGCAGTCATTGCCCTGCTAAACCTTGGAAGGAATGAAGAGTTTCAGTCTTCGGTACTGTTAGATTGACACCATCTATTATTCTTGAATTGGCTTTGAAATAAATAAAACAAACCAGTCCCTTTAAGATCCTCATAATAAAGGCAACTCCCTACTGTAGCTCATCTTGGTTTTAGAGTTGATCACAAAAAGGGAGAGAGAAAAAGATTTCAAGTGCTCAATACTCCTAGAACTGCAATGCACACTGGAATCAGACAATCTCAAAGTTACTGAAGTAGGTATTGATTGCAAACACTGGTGCTGTTGGCTATTTGAGTTTTCAATTTTCAGGCCATGAGCTAAAATTCACATGCCTGACAGAAAGCATGCTCTGGTTCCTGGAAGCCAGAATTTACGTGACTTGAATGCACTAGAAGAGAAGAAGTTATGTGGGAATGAATAAATAATAGCTAGTGTTCTGACCATCCAAACATGATATATAACACTCTTAGAAAAAAAAAATGACCACAATGTAATATCTCTTGTATTAATGTTAGGAGCAACTATAAGAACTAAATCATTTCAAAGTCACTGACCAACTTGGGTTTTTTACAAGTTGGATTTGTCAGGCACCATCCTTCCATCAGTTGGTGATATAGACATCTTACTGGGTAATCAACTGTCTCCTCTCTTAGCTTGTCTAGAGAACTTGAAAGCTAATGATTGATAAAGGATATCAGGTCACACTGTGCCCTCTTATCCAGACTTTCTGCATGAGAAAATAATAGAAAAATAGTGAGTTTTTAGAGAACCACAAACCAACGTATTTGATGTGAAGCAGAAAATTTCTTCTCTTTTAATTTAATTTGTAGATGGAAACTGCCACAGCTGTTACAAATTAGGCCTCGCTTACCGCTGCTGGTAGACAAATCTCCACTGAGTACATTTGCAGGCCTCCTTGCTTTGGTTCACATTAAATCTTAACTGAAGTGACTCCTTTGAATTAACCTCATAGGAGTTGAGTACTGGACACTATTGTCCTTGAGGTTGCTCTTCTGTAGACCAGACAGTTATATCTTAATGCTCATTGAGAATATTTAGAAACAAAGGTTTGACTCTTAATCCACACTCTTTATTTGTAAGGAGGCATGATACCTAGATTGGAGAGTGATTGAAATTAGCTTTTACTGCAGTGATTGGATAGATGAAAAGGGCAATGAATACATGAATAAGTAGTCAAACAAGTTGCATAGCTCAAAGGAAAGTATATGGATCAGGAGTAATGAGGCCCTCAATCTATGTTCTTTGAACATATGAGCCATGGGACTAATTTGAGCCTCAGTTGTTTTATCTAAAAAGTAAGGATGATGGAGTCAGATTCTATCTAGAATTAAATTCTGTCATGAGATGAGGTTCTACGTTAGACTATTTTATATTATACTACCCAAAAGGGACAATGATGAATTTATTTCCCTGATAAACTTTAAGCAGAGGCATTTGTGAGTAATGGAATTTTACAATCTGGCCCCATCTTTACACAGACAAGTTCACCAACACCTGCTGGCTTTCAGAAATCTATTGGACCTTTACTACTGACAACTTAATACCTCACTTGTAAATATAATGTGAGAGTTTACTACATTAAAGAATATGTCATTAAAATTTACTATGCTTTGTGAATTTAGACTATCAGGTCATTTTGTAGTAGATGGAAGTAGATTAAAAAAAATCATTCTGCACATTATATGATATATATAATGTTATCCAAATGTTGTGATAGACTGAAAAATGACCTCTCTCTTAAAGATAGAACTGGAACTTTTGAATGCTTCTTTAAATTGGAAAATATGGGTGCTTCTTTTGCAAATATGATTAAGTTAAATATCTTACTAAGAGCTTATTTTCTTCTCTGGATTATCCAAGTGGTGTCTACATGAAATTCTACATATTGTTATAAGAAGAAGCAGAAGTGGCTATCACAAAGCAAGAGAGTATAAAGCAGATATGGAAAGCAAAATCAGGCAGTGATCCAGTCATGATCATACAATGGGGAGAGCCATGAGAGGCCAAAAGAGGAAAGGGGCAGACTTGCTTCTAGCATTTCCAAGGGAGCACAACTCTGAGGGATCTAATTTCAGATCATTGGCACTTGTTTTGGACTTCTGTCCTTCAGAAAAATTCTCTGGGAGAGAATATATTTCTTCTATCTTAAGACACCAAGATTGTGATAATTATAGCAGCCACAGGACAATAATTGTAATGTCAACTTATTTCCATTTTTAATACCAAATAACATGGGCAAAGTACATCTGGATGCCAGAGATTTCCAGAAAAACTTAGATGGAGGCATTCTTGTTTTTATTTTGGTCTCTTTTTGGTGTCTTTTTTTGTAGATCTCACACATATGAATGCTTCTACAGAATAATCCTAGGGAATTTTGTGTTCACAAGGTGACATTCCAAGATTAAAAAAAATTATTTACCTTTTGATTGACAATATACCATGATAATAATCCCTTCTCACCTCTCTCCCTTACTCCCCTCCCAAATTCCCCTTCCACTGAATCTCTTTTTCTTCTAACACTTCCTTGAAAACAAACATTGTACAACTGAATTTTTCTTGCATTACTATGGTCAACTGAGAAGCTGGGTGGGGCAGACACTGATTTTTTGGTCATTCATACATCAGTTTCTTACTTAATTTTATGTTTCAAGTATAGTCCCAATTTAGGAAATAAGATGTGTAGTAGTACAAGATGTTATTAAGAACTATGAAGTGATTTACAGTCAAAGCTTGTTCTTCACCCCTAGCTCAGCCTCAGATAGAAAATGCTTACAGTAGGTAGGAGTCATGCTTGCTTTCTTCTCAGATCCACTAAATTGGAAACCACTACAGCACTCTTCTCTCACTACTTCCTGGCTCCTCTGTAGACTAGCTGCTATCTCTTATCCTGCAGAATGAAACGGAGAAGAGAAAGGAAAGTGAGGGTGTTATGGTCTGAATATGAAAGAACCCCTAAAAAGACTTATGTGTTGAAGGCTCGGTCCTCCAAGCAGTATTCAGAAGTATAAGCTGGGGGATGTGATTGGATCTGAAGGATTAATCGACAGATGGAGTCATAGTTGGATGGAAAGATTAAGAGTTGCTGGAAACCTTAGGAAGTAGGTCCTATTGGAGGCAGTAGGTCACTGGGGTCAGGCCTTTAAAGGATGTATCTTGTTCTGCTCTCCTTCCCTCCTCCCGTCTTCTGCTATCTTCCTCCCCCTCTTGTTCTCTCCCTTCCTATCTCCACGATGTGCCTTCTCCTTTACCACATGCTCCTGCCCCCATCATGGGAGCCCCATCATCATGGAGAAAACAGCCAACTGTGGAGTCAAAGCTCTGTCACAGTGAGCCAAAATAAATCTTTCCTCTCCTTAGGGTTTTCCTTTCTATTGGCCATAGCAAAGAAACCCTGACGAACACAGAATGATTTTCAAAGTTCTGGCTTGAAATTGTACCATAGATATCTGTACAAGATTGTGCTCCCTGGCCTAATAGATGTTTTTACTTCCTGGCCTCATGGGGATTCCCCATGCCTTCCACTTTTTCTTCCTAAACAGCAGAAAAGGAACAACTAATGTCGTTTCTGAGAGGGGCAAATAGAGACTTCAGCTCCTTTCTCAGATCCTAGACACCCAACTTGACACACTTAATGCATGGAGCCTTTTAGTTTTGCTTCTCTATTGTGCCCTAAAAGGAAACTCTAATAAGCCCCTCTCCCTGACTACTTCTGAGACAGCAGCCTTATGGCAACATAGTAGCTCTCTCTGGGCTTTGTTTGAAAGTCTTTGTTATGTCTTCATTCCATTGCCTGGAGTTAAACCCAGGCCACTGTGTCCTGAACTCTTCCAGGCCCAACTTGTCACCTGTCAGGTTGTTCAGTTCTGGAGACATCTGAAGTGAAGGAACAGCCACTCTTCTATTCAGGTAAGTGGAAATGGCTTTTCTTCAAAGACATTCTCATCATAACACAGCTGTTCTCCACACTCTATCCAGTATTATTGGCTTGTGATTTGCTGATGTGATTTAACAGTCACAGACTTGGTTCATAGCAGAGTTGTCTAGAAATCTGTGTCTTTTATTCATATACCTCTTGGGTGTTCTCTGAGTCTGGCTGTGGCACTTCACTTGCTGAGGCATAAAGAGGTACATCAAAAGTCCTGATGGCATGTGACTGTCAGTGGGGGATGGGAATGGAATCACACAAAACTTCTTTTAAAGTAGGGAGTTCCTACTCTGTGAATCACAATTTCCATGGTCTTGTGACTAGGAATAGAAACTTTTGAAATCTAAGAAGAGTATTATAAAATACAAGGCTTGGTTCATTGATCCATACATTCAATGAGACATGCCACATGTGATGCTCATAGATATACTACAAATGATATTTTTTTAAATAAAAAATATATTCTAAATAATTCATATCATAAAATTGCATTTTGTTTTTGAGACAAAGTTTCCTTATGCAGTGAAGACTGGCCTTACCCTTTCTCTCCTTGGAAGACCCTGATCACACACATCTAGGAAGCTTAACTTCACCAGAAACTGAACCTGTGCCTTCATCTTGGACTTTACATTCCTCAGAACAGAGACAAATCCATGTCTGTTGTTCATAAGCTACTCAGTGTTTTGTAAGATCATATTTTGTAAGATCAGCCTGAATAGATGAAGAGACCTACCTAATTGTGGATGTGACATCATATCATCTTAGCTAAACATCATCGATTAGGAGCAAAATAAAATTGCTGGTTCCAGCTCTCCCTCAAGAGCAAAAATTATCATAGATGAATGTGGATTATAGCTATTGGAGGCCACCTAGGAAAACCACAACTCAAGTAGGTCCAACTGCTTTCTTCCTGTATTTTTATAATTTTAGTTAGAAGCATCAGCGGGGGGAACTTCTCATGCTTGAAACTTGATGTCATGCTCATCTGGCCTCTATTTTCTCTCACCACCCACATCCAGTTCATCCCTAAGCCAGGTAGATGCTCAGACCAGAGTTGTTCTGGCCGACTATAATCTAGTGCATCGTCACTGCTCACCACTGCCTGTCTCTTTACTTGTGCCACTGCATGATCCTTCAGACTCTCTCATCCACCCTTCTCGCTCTAACACATAACTTCCTGAAATTCATACTTTGCTTGGGTTATTTATTCTACAGGGAAAGAAAGATGGACAAAATCTTTCTCACCAAATTTTGTGGGGTGTATTTTAATTGCTCAATCTCATAGAGCATGTGTAACACATTGAAGAATCATTTTTCCAAAGGACCATTGAGATGGTTATGTTGGCATTTTTTTTGGCATGGCCATGAATGGTGGGAGTAGCCGCATATACAGTGTTGTATTGTGCGTGGCTCATACCCTCCATGATGTGCTTTTCCCACAAGTACATATGCAATCTGTCAAAAATTGGAAAAGACTGTTTTTGTCCCTTGGAAGGTAATGTGTCTTCCATTATACTTCATTGACTGAGATTTTGTTCAAACAGTAACATAACAGTGAAAATTTGGATTTTTGATATGTCACACTGCAAAGATCTATCTTGAAAATGTTGGAAATAGGTGGCATATAGTAAATTATGTTCAAAGAAAATCTTATGCAAAGGTCTTCCAGGTAAAGGCTTGTGTTCACTTTTTCTTTTAATTTAACTGTATGTCTGCACACATTCTTATAGTAAAGAATGCTGTTTTCAGTTTGTAAACACTGCCCAGAGCTGAGGCATTTTTTCCATCCTTATTTACTTGGTCTTTGCTGGTTCCTTTGTTGATGTTCAACTGAATGCACAGTAATGGTTAAAAACATACAAACAGGGCTGGAGAGATGGCTTAGTGGTTAAGCGCTTGTCTGTGAAGCCTAAGGACCCCGGTTTGAGGCTCGATTCCCCAGGATCCATTTTAGTCAGATGCACAAGGGGGTGCATGCATCTGGAGTTCATTTGCAGAGGCTGGAGTCCCTGGCAAGTCTCTCTCTCTCTGTCTGCCTCTTTCTCTCTCTATTGCTCTCAAATAAATAAATAAAAATGAACAAAAAAATTAAGGAAAAAAAAAACATACAAATATCTGGGCTTGGTGGCCCACACCTTTAATCTCAGTACTTGGGAGGTAGAGGTATGAGTTTGAAGCCATTCTGAGAATACACAGTGAATTCCAGTTCAGCCTGAGCTAGAGTGAAACCCTACCTTGAAAAACAAAACAAACCAAAACACAAAAAAATAAAATGAATAAAATAATTTTTGCATCTGCATGCATGTGTAATTTGTGTGTGCATGGCATATGCATGTTTGCCTACTTGTAGGTGTGTGTGTATGTGCATGTGCATGGGTGTGTGCATGCATGTGGAGGCCAGATGTAGATTATTTTTTGAATCAAGTTCTATCATTGAACCTGAGGCTTATTGATTGGGCTCCTCTAGGTAGCCAGCAAGCCCCAGTGGCCATCCTGTTTCTGCCTCCCCAGAGCTGGAATTACAAGCATGAATCTCTGTGCTCAAATTTTTATGTGCATGTTGGGGATCTTCATCATGAAATGTGGGCTTAGTCTGACCATAGAACTACCTTCTTCCACCTGCACTGCTCATGTCTGTCCTCCGCCTAATAGGAAATATAAGGTCAAGGAACAGATAAAGGAAACATGAAGTTCTTGTCAATGCAACATTGTTGCAGACATACTCCTTTAATACCTTGGGTTTTATTTCTTATTGCAATCAACATACTACCTCAGTCATTTGGATAATCTAAAATTTACAATTTTGGGTGAGAGTAGTAGTCACCGAGGTTCTCTGTTGAGAGGTTCTGATAAGCTTCTGAAAGTGGCCCCAAAACTGGAAACTAAATAGTTTTGGTGTAAAACGATATGCCTGTTATGAGATACATGATTTTTATATACAAGACTTTATTTTGCATGTCACAAAAAAGAAAAGTCCTAACAAAGATGTGTTTTTTAAATTCATTTTAGCAATTAGGAAACATGGGTATTTTACATGCTAGATCTCCATAGACCTGACTTATCAGAGATTTGATATTTGATTCCTTTGTGCATTAATTGAAAGCCTTCTTTTCATAGACACCCTGATTACTTGATGATAAATATGAATTTTATGTGAAGTATCAATATAAATTTATCAAGAAGAATCAGTATCCCTATGAAGTTATTGTTATACTAATTTGGCATTTTCATGATTGTTTCAAGTTATTCCAATATATGTGTATTGACAACCTACTCAGTGAAAGTTAGTAGCATAGAGATGAATGCTTAATACATTGTGGTGCTATTACCCAAGTGAATCTTGCTACCTAGCCGAAAAATTCTACATGGGAAATGGGCAACTACTGCATTAGAATCTTAGTTGCCCCAAGATCTTGTAGGCAGAGTACAACCAGGTGCCCTGAGGTCTTGTAGACAGGGTACGACCAGCAAGCTATTGTTGGTCATACCCTTCCAGGTTCAATTTATCTCAGGCAGACCAGACACCTTTCCTTATTAAACAGTTTTGCTTACTATCTGAGCTGAACTTTCATGCCCTGGAAGAGGTCTTATGCAAAAACAGAGAGTGCAAATTTATGTGGTAGGACGTGTGGAGAAATAGATCATCCTGTTCCAAAAGTGGCAGCTTTTGAATGACAGGGATTATGAAACACTGAGCAAAGAAAAATGCATTGATGCTATTGATCAGGGAGGGAAGAGACTTTGGGAGAGAAGTGAAGTATTTAGTTTTTAAAAGAAACAGGAACAAAAACCAGATGAAAGCCTGGAGTTCTGTGGCAATGGAGGGCAGAGCACTGTCTGGGAGCTGACTGCCATCTATGCTCCACTAGACACTATCATATCTACATTAACGCGGATGATTAAGGGGACTGGTAGGAGGGGAATCACAATTAAAAAATCTTATGACTTTATGTTCAGATTTATTTTATATATTTGAGAGAGAGAGAGAAAGAAGAGAATGGGCACACCAGGGCCTTCAGCCACTGCAAATAAACTCCATATGCATGTGTCATCTTGTGCATCAGACTTACATGGGCCCTGGGGCAACTGAACCTATGGCTTTGCTGGCAAGTGCCTTAAATGCTAAGCCATCCCTCCAGTCCCCTAATTGTTTTTTTAAAAAAAAATTTTTATTTATTATATATTTCAGAGAGGAAGAGAGAAAGGAGTACATAGAGAGAGAATATAGGTGTCTCAGGGTCTTTAGCCACTGCCAAAGAACTCTAAATGCATGTACCACCTTGTGAATCTGGGTTTGTGTGGGTACTGGGGAATTGAACCTGGGTCCTTTGATTTTGCCATCAGGCACCTTAACCACTAACCCATTTATCCAGCCCCCTAATTGCTTTTTATTTTTAAAAAATTAAAAAAAATTAATTTTATTTTGAGAGAGAGATAGAAAGAGGCAGATAGAGAAAGATAGAGAGAGGAGGAGGCAGTGGGTATGCCAGGGCCTTCAGCCACTGTAAATGAACTCCAGACTCATGTGCCACCTTGTGCATCTGGCTTACGTGGGTCCTGGGGAATTACAGCTTGGTTCTTTGGTTCATAGGCAAGTACCTTAACTGCTAAGTCATCTCTCCAGTACTCAAGTTGCTTTTTGGTTTTTGCTTTGATACCAAGCAACTTATTTAACAGTTCTGTGCTTAGTTTGTTCTTTTTTGAAATGAAAAGTAGTTACCCCATGAGGATGGCATGATTAGAATGCAACAAAATGCAATGTTTTAGTAGCTCTATTAGGCAGGGTTCTTCAGAGAGAGAAAACTAATCTATGTGTGTGTCTGTATATCAGCCTATCACATCTTGAATATATGTTCATGAATATATAAATGTGCCATGTATCTAAATAAGAAGTGAGTTCTCTGTAGAGTCTCAGGAGGCCTGGTTGTGTAGTAGAGAGCAAGCGTAGGGTTTGCCGTCCAGACCTGGGGCCCTGACAGCCGGTGATGCTAAGAGCAGGTAGCAATAGGCAAAGTTCATTCAACCCTCCTTCTGCTTTTGTTTTAGTCAGGTCTTCGGCTGCTTGGATGGCTCCTGCCACACTGGGAAGAGCCACAAGCTTTCCTCACCCCACCTTTTCAAAGGCTCATCTTTGCCATGCAGACATTCCAGAAATAACATCCAACCAGGTATTTGGATGTCTTGTGGGCCAGGCAAGTCAAAACAGGAAGTTAAACATCAGGGTGGCTCAATAATGAATAAGTCAAAGGAATGAATACAGAGCCCCTGTCAAGCCTAAGTAAGAACTGGCTAATTAAATTCTCGTTCTTTTCTCTGCTTTTCAGCATGCGCTACCATTTCTATTGAGTCTGTACTTTTCTAGCCATGAGCCCACACTGCTAATCAGGTCACTGTGGCCTTGATACGGCAGAAAGCAGAGGGAAGGAGCCGAGACCCTGAAACTGCAGGGCGCAGAGCTCGGCTCTGACATTATTAGTTTCTCTGTAAAACAGAATTTCCTTCTGAGAATTTCTTGACTTAGAACATTTAGAGCAAGTGGCACACTGAAAGCCATTTAAAAATATCAGTGTACATTAGACAAAAGGCACCTTGGTCAGGGGAAAGAGCAATGTTTTTAAGGCAAAAGTCAGGGACTATGCCTCATGTCTTAACACCTGCTTGCTCAGACCCGTGGGGTATTTGTACCAAATTCTAGATGCTTGTTTATAAAATTAGGCTGGTATTATGTACATTTCCAGTCTTTCACAGGGTGAAACTAAATGAGAGGGTCTAAATCATATGATGAGTGTATTTCATTTTCAGCAATGTTATTATCTAGGGTGATGTAATTTCAATTATTTATATTCTACCAGTGTTCTAAGAAAGCCATCTATTAAACAGTTATGAGACATTTATTTCACACAATTTTAAACTCTCAGGGCTAAGTCTTTGGTATGCTCTGTCATAACCACCAAAGCATTAAGACAAATCCCATAGGTATTAAGTTTGGGAAGTCCCCTGGATTGCTGGGGATTGAACTCAGGGCCTTGTTCATGCTGGGCAAACACTCTCTACAGAGCTCCATCGGCTGCCCTCCAGGTTACGTTTTCATATGCCATCTTTCTACACCCAGGGTGCTCAAGATGCTTTTATGTCTGTTTCTGTTACCATTTATGAAGTTGGAATTTATTTTTAAGCAATGTTATTCTGGACAAATACCAATTGTCTGCCATGTTTTAAGGCAAATTAACTCTAATTAGCTATGCCATTTTGGTCCTTTTTTCTTCTAGTTTTTTATTTTTATTTTTTTTTTTGCCAAATGTAGCTGAAGTCATTATTAGTACAGATTTCCCAGTGATAAAGGCTTTCTGCTTTAAGGCTCTGACTAGAAATGCTGCCTGTGGTTCCAACCTGCTGACTGCCGTACATATTTTAAATTCAGGACTGCAATGTTAACTCTTACCTGAGCTTTGGCCTTCTTACCATCAAAAACATTTTAAGTTAACTTTCATAACCGTGTAGATAAATTCCTTGGATGGCTCACTCTTTCTCCCTGTGTCTCTGCCACTCTTGCCTTCCCCTTCCTCTTTTCTGACTTCCTTTTACATTCCCTCTCCCCCACCCTTCCCACTGGTCTCTTTCATATAGTATTGCATGGATTTTGCTTTTCTGAAGGACCTTGAATGAACACATGAGACACACATTTCAATAGTCTAAAGTTTTTAATCAATTTAAATATTTTTGACAGGCCGTGGATTAAAGATAGGTAAGAGACCTCTACACTTAGTGATGTGACGAGGGCAGATGCGGGCACAAGAACTGAGTGGTGTGTGCAGACAGGTGGCGGGGCTGCAGAGCAGTGGCCACGGAAAGAGAAGAGAGAGAGCCAAGTGAGACAATAACAGACAAGCCTTTTGAGAGAACGCAGGGGCAGGAGGACCAGTGCGTCCAGCCAGCCTCACCAGCCTGTACACTGCCCTGGAGAAAGAGAAACCGAGAGTCCAAGATGATGAATTTCATGTTATTTCAGTGAAACATGGCTTACTATAAACTTGAGATTGAGTAACAGAAATAGAGCATCATATTTCTTTTACAAAACTTCACTTCAAAATTTCAAACCCACAGATAAATTGGAAAAAAAAAAAAACTGCACAAAGAACTCTCTGTTGGGCTGTCTTGCTAGGATTTGGCCATAGTCCTTGTCTCAAAGTGGGCTGCAGCTTTGATACTCCATCACACCTAAGTATGCCAGTGTTCACTCTCCAAAGGACACTGTCCCATAGCCCCTTCATGTTGGCCTTTCAATCAGGAATCCAGCATTCGTACACCACCACCCAATCCAAAGGTCCTATCTACATTTCATCATTTTTTCCAATAATCATGCTTCTTTTTGCTCCAGGATCCCATCAGGAACCATCTAGAAGCCTTTCTTACAGGTAGTCACAAGGCTTCACAGAAGAGTCTTTCCTGGTTTGAATGGCCTTGACAACGCCATCCTCATCCTCAGTATTGGCCAGGCCATGGATTTTGGCATAGCCAGTACAGAAATGATGCCATGCTCTTTCCAAACCATAGTCGCACTGGAGACATACGTGTTGTATCATCTCACTGTTGTCTTTGATCACTTAGTCAAGTTAGTACATATTAGTGTCTCCACTTCCCATTTGTATATTTTCTTCTGGGGAAAGAAATTTTGATTACAACCCTTTGACTTGTCATACATTTAGCCAGCCACAGTATCCTTTGTTCACTTCCATCTGCATTAGCCACTGGTCCACAATGGTTGTCCAGTAGGTTATTTTCAATGTCCAGCACTGAAGTTTTATGCATGAACTATCATCCTGTTATAAGGGAAAGCTTTTTCTTTGCATCTTATTAGTTGTATATGCTAACGTGCACGAACGAACTCCTACTTTACTGGATAGTTTGGTAATCCATGACTTTGCTTTATTTCGATGCAGAGTATCAAATTGGATTAAGGTGATGCATGTAAGTTTTACGTTTTCCTACAATCCAGCTCAAGAACTTGTCCTAGTCTCTTCTTTTTTTTGCCTCATCCCAGCCATGAATTAGCCATTTTCCTAAGATTCTTTGTTTCCAATGAATAGAACGTTTATTAAGAAGCCAAAATCTGGGCTTAAGAGATGGCTTAGCGGTTAAGTGCTTGCCTGTGAAGCCTAAGGACCCCGGTTGGAGGCTCAATTCTCCAGGTCCCACGTTAGCCAGATGCACAAGGGGGCGCACATGTCTGGAGTTCGTTTGCAGTGGCTGGAGGCCCTGGAGCGCCCATTCTCTATCGATCTGCCTCTGTCTCTCTCTTTTTCTCTCCCTCTGTCACTTTCAAGTAAATAAATTAAAATAAACAAAAAAAACCCCAAAATCTGTGTATAAAGTTTGTTGTTAGTTTTATGCCATTGCTTTACAGACCATTCATAAAACATATCTATGGAATCATATATATATATATGCAATGGAATCATATATATATATATATATATATATATATATATATATATATATATGATACACTTCCATGTCTATATGACTATTTGCATAAAAAAGTTCATACTGCTATTTATTGTTTAATATTTACTTATTTGTTTTAGAGAGACAGAGCAAGTATGGGTACTCCAGGGCCTCCTACCACTACAGACCCCAGATACGTGCACCCTTTTGTGCATCTTGCATTATGTGGGTACTGGGAAATCACACTTGAGCTGTCAGGCTTTGCAAGCAAGCACCTTTAAGTGCTGAGCCATGTCGCCAGATCATACTAATATTTCCTTTTCAAATTCCTCCCTTGAGTATTCTTTTTATCTTTCTTTCCACTCATGTTTGTAATCCCTTTTCTGACAGTGAGAAATCTACTCATTTTATTCTGTTTTCTCCCGTCTCCTCCATACTCTTACTTTCTCAATCAACTCACAGTTGTATTAGTGAAACCAATATTATAACCATTATGGGAAGCTCTGTTCTGAGCAACACTGTGTACCTTAAGCTCGCCCACTGGCCTTGGCTTTCAGCTACACAGTGAATGCTATTGTGTGAACTTGTCACATCACTGGCCTGTAGTACTGACTCACAGTGCTGAGAATATATTTCTTACTCTCCTGAGCACAATACATGTTTACATATTCTCCTCAAAATTATTGCATATTTAAAAATGACTTACAGGTTGGAGAGATGGCTTAGCGGTTAAGGCACTTGCCTGCAAAGCCGAAGGACCTCCATTCAATTCCCCAGGACCCACGTTAGCCAGAAGCACAAGGGAGCACATGTATCTGGAGTTCATTTTCAGTGGCTGGAGGCCCTGGTGCACCCATTCTCTCCCTCCTCCCATCTCTTTCTCTCTCTGTCAAATAAATAAAAATAAAATAAAATATTTTAAAAAATATATAAATGACTTACATTGAGACTCTGTTAAAACCTTCTTCTTGAAGTCCTGTCAGATATTCTGAGTCTGTCCAGCTCATTCTTACTTTTCATGTCCCCCCCCCCCAACAAACCCTTATCTTCAGGGCATTAAGAAGAAACAACATGCACATTGATGGCTGAATAGGCATTCACCTAAATTATGAAGGTTTTCTGTGATTGATTCCAGAATTAGATGAGTCAACTTTCTCTGTTTCTTATAATCTTTGACCTAGCTTTGTGTGTCATGTGGTTTGCAGTAATCATTACCTGTGTATCTCTCTCTCATTTTGCTACTGCCCTCACTTGCCATCCAGCACATTCCCTGTGAACAAGGAACTGGTGACATGCAGCATTGCCAATTTTCCCTATATCTAGACAACGCTTTTGGGCTGTGATAATTTATCTGAAGGTCTTTATGCCCAAAAGTGAGTTAACATGTTCTGGTGTTGGTGTCT
This sequence comes from Jaculus jaculus, assembly GCF_020740685.1. Classification (NCBI taxonomy): domain Eukaryota; kingdom Metazoa; phylum Chordata; class Mammalia; order Rodentia; family Dipodidae; genus Jaculus; species Jaculus jaculus. The sequence goes on along the minus strand of NC_059105.1, from coordinate 148,293,441 downwards.
AATGCCTCCTGCCTAGGTACATAGTTCAAACTGCCCTGAACACTCTGACACTTAATTAAACTCCTTACTCTTTTTTTTTTTTTAAGCCTTTGGAGGTAGGGTCTTACACTGGCCCATACTTAGTCTCAGGCTAGCCTCAAACTCTTGAGATTCTCTTACCTGTAACTCCTGAGCGCTGTGATTACAGGTATGTGCCACCCTATCTAGCTTAAACTCCAGACATGTCAAAACTGTGCAAATAGGACTTTCCTAATGTTATTTGTTAATGATTTATCCTAATGTCAATACATGATGAATTATCTTTCTTTGATATTCTACACTGAAAGAATTATATTCCCGGTTTGTTATTTGATGGGAAGGGTTTTGTTTGACAATAATTTACTAATTTAACCCACCCAATCCAATTATTGTGAGACAATAGAACTCTAGAAGTTTTCTTGATGATTAAAAACTGCTGTATTGAACTTTTTTTTTTGAGACAGGGTCTTGCTCTAGTTCAGGCTGACCTAGAATTCACTATGTAATCTCGGGGTGGCCTCGAATTCATAGCAATCCTCCTACCTCTGCCTCCCGAGTGCTGGGATTAAAGGCGTGCGCCACCATACCTGGCTCTGTATTGAACTTTTTATTTGATTTAGCTTTGGAACTTTCAATAGACTTGAACTAATACTAAAGTGGTTTTCTAAGGAAAACCATCATCAAGGGGAAAAGGTTATTGTATGCTTTTGAGGGTCTCTGTTTCTGAAATTTCAGATTATTTCATCCATTTGAACAAATTAGAGCATCGCACACAGAATTTATTGGTTATTCACATGTTTTAAAGGTGATGACTCATCTACTCAGAGGCTAGACTCACTCATAATTCAGAGAAAGTCTGTTTTTGAGTGGGAGGGAGATAAGATTTTGCTATGTAGCCCAGACTAGCCTAGAGCTCATGGTGCTCCTACTTCAACCATGTGAATGCTGAGATTATAGGCTTGTGACACCTAACCAGGCTATGACATTTATTTTTCCTGTACATCATTTTAAATATGTCAAATACCAATAACTGTTACAGATCACTATGTGCAAAATGACTGCCTTACCAATGGACAATAACATATAAAAACACTAAGTAGGGAACAGGAGAGATGATTCAGTGGACAAAATGCTTGCTGTGCCAACATAAGTACGTGAATTGGGGACCACAGACACCATATTAAAGTCACAGCTGTGGCAGTCTTGTGTAATCCCAGCATGACAACTGTAAGATAGAGGAAAGAGGCAGAACTCCCTAGAAGCCTGTGGGCCCATTAGCCTGGTGTGTGCATTACAGTGTCCCACAACGTGATAAAGGCCCTGCCTCAAAGAAGTGGAAAGTGAGACCTGACCCTGACCTCCTCTGGTGTACTATGATATATATATATATATATATATATATATATATATATATACACACACACACACACACACACACACACACACACACACACATATAAATATATATATGTGTGTGGGTGTGGAGATATATATATACCCCACACACATGAACACATGCCAACATGCACACACATCACATGAACACATAACTGAAGACACACTAGAAAGGAAAAAAAGTAAAAGAAACACGTTAAATAAATATAAAAAATTAAAAGTACTTTATGTGCTTCCTCCCTGCAACTACAGGTCCACTGTTGGTAATTTTGTTTCTTTATTGCCTATAATTATTATATATTTATTTATTTTTAAAGCATGATGAATATTATTTTTAACATTTTATTTATTTATTTATTTATTTATTTAAGAATAAGAGAGAGAAAGAGGCAGAGAGAGAGAAAGAGAATGAGCATGCCAGAGCCTCCAGCTGCTGCAAACAAACTCCAGATGCGTGTTCCACCTTGTGCATCTGGCTTCCATGGGTTTGGGGAATTAGAACCAGGGTCCTTTGGCTTTGCAGGCAAGTGCCTTAACCACTAAGCAATCTCTCCAGCCCTATTTGGTTATTTTCAAACAGGGGAGGGGGGGGGGGAGGGGGGAGAGAGAGGGAGAGAGAGAGAGAATGAATGGACATGTCAGGGCCTTTTGCCACTGTAAGCAACCTCAAGATGCATGTGCCACTTTGTGTATCTTGCTTTACATGGGTACTGGGGATTTGAAACCATGCTGTCAGGCTTTGAAAACAATCACTTTTAAGCAGCGAACTTTCTCTCACTCTCCAGGCCCCAGTTTTGCTTCTTAGGGGCTTGATGCACTAGTCAGCTAAGAAGCTTCTTGGGTAAATTTGCAGCACACACTGAGCTCCGTGCTCACCTGAACTCATTCTTGTACTTATGGCAATTTTCTCAGTAGATAGATTCAGTTTGGTTTTATGAGTTGCTCAAACATAAAGGATCTTACTTAATATTTGTTCAGTCAATTTTATTCAATGTAAAGCTTTGCTTTGCCCAAATTCCTGACAAAGTAGGCTCTTTAGTCTACATTCCATTCATTAAAAAAAAAAAAAAATGACAGTGAGAATTGGGCAACTTTAAAGCCTTGTTCCTATAAATTGCTCATTTACTAAGAACTTAGTAAGGCCAGGCAAAGTGGCACATTCCTGTAATCTCAGACCTCTGGAGGCTGCATTTGGAGGATCCCTGTTGGATGCCAGGTTGGGCTACATAGTGAGGACCTGTCTAAAAAGCAAGCAAACAAGTAAAATAAAACAAACCAAAGCAAAAGCCAAACCAAAGACAAGACCAATCAAATCAGCCAACCAAAAACTTGAAACTCCAGTTTGCTCTAAAGATTCTTAAACATGCATGGGACCTGCTCAGTAGCTTTTACAATGGAAACGGATAGTATTTTTTTTTTTTTCTAGCAGCACAAGTTTTTATAGTCTGCTTAAGAAAACTGAATATAGCAAAAACTCTTTAAGAAAAAAGAAACCGTAACTTTTTCAGAAACACTGTCACTACAAGTTATTTCATCTTCTAAATAGAGAACAGAACCAAAAATTAGAGACAATTTTTTCCTTCTTTTGCAATCCTGCATTAAAATATTTTCTTTATCATTCATTTACAAGCAGAAAGAGAGGGAGGGAGGGAGACAGAATATGGACTGCCAGGGTCTTTTGCCATTGCAAATGAATTCCAGACGCATGTGCCACTTTGTGCATCTTACTTCACATAGGTGCTGAGGAATTGAACCCATGCCATCAACCTTTGCAAGCAAGCATCTGTAACCACTTAGTAATCACCCCAGTTAATCCTGCATTTTATCAGAAACCCAGTGTTGCTTCTTCAGACTTTCTTACACAGAAGAACAGAACACTGTTTTTCCTGCTTTGGCATGACAACTCAGATTGACTTACAATGAGTTTTTCCTCATCTGCATAAACCAGGCAGCTCCACAAACAACACATTTTAGATCTTGTTAATTAGAACACATAAAAAAAAAACAAACCAACAACTAATAACTGACCCAGAATACAGTTTGGGCTAATATGATGTGCACCTACAATAACTATTTGTTGGGCTCAATGGCCTTGTGGGTCAATGATGACAACTCATCAGCTATTGGTTATGTGTGTTGAGCTTTTATCATAGCAACTTCAAATCAGACATGGAGCTGGTCTCCTGTGCTCCATGTGGAAAATCTATCATCCATTACAGCTTTGTTTGCAAAATTTAATAACGGTAAAAGCATGAATATGCCGTCACAAAGATACTGCACTTTTACTCTCAGCTTAATCAACTATTTCACAAGGTAGTGAAATGTTAAACTCAGCCTGTCTCCTCTTCTTCCATATGCAAGATACTGCAAATGCATAGATTTCAGAAAATGAGCATAAATATACCTTACGGAGAGACTATCTTTAAAAATTCATAAATGCATTCTTCCCAAAAAATCCACAGTTGATTCATTGTGTTGAAACAACCATTCCAAGTTGCAAACTGAATTTTGCATTTGTATTTGGAAGGTCCAAGCTTGATCTAGGGCTTTATAAAGAAAAACTTATTTAAAAAAATTTATGCATTTATTTGCATGTATAGGGTGGGAGGGGCTCACCATGACCTCTTGTTGCTGAAAATGAATACCAGATACTTGTGCCTGCGGTAACCATGTGTGTAAGTCTCTTCATTTACTCATTTGTCCTCTGAATTTTTTGTGCTCTGCTTTGATGTTTTCTCTCTGCTATTCTTCCTGAAGTCACCACCGTTTCTTCTTTTAACTTTCTTCCTAAAGCACATGGCAAATGCCATGAGTGTTCTAAATCTCCCTGCACAGACTCCTAAACCATCCTTCCAGTGCTTGTGGCTCTACTCCATTCCTTGAAAGCCTCAATTTCTCTTTGATGAACCTTATGAACTATACAATGTTTTCCTCTTAAGTACATGGTCCCTACTTCCCACTTGTTTATGACTCTGCTCCAGCTTTCCTCCCTAAATCACACTCTCCCTTAAAATAAATCCCACAACTTGTGATTTCTCCCTAAATAAACTTAACAATTCATAATTTATCCTTATTGAGTCCATCTTTTTCAATTCTTGGCCTTAACATATTTGACATAACCCCCTCATGACCCCCCAAACCCTCCATCAACAGAGCCTCCAAAGTAAAAATAAGAAAGTATCCTTGAGCCTATAGGGAAGAATCTAGGTTACTCCACCTTGCTATAGGCTGTAAATGTCAGAAGGGAGAAACTGTTTTTTTTCTTGTCTCACCAGAGGAAGTGGCGAAGTTCCATGTTCTTATCTCCTTCCTAAGAGTAAAGTAAATAAAGACATTAGCCCTCTTCCAGAGACCCTTATGCCACCCAGACACCTGGCTACGAGAGTAAAATGGCTAGTCTAGCGTCTCATGCGGGGGCTCACATAAACAACTCACATAAACAGACACTTGCGAAGGTCTGGCAGAGTGTGAGAAGGTTGGGTGGGCGATGGAGGGAGTCTTTCCAGTTTCGGTTATGCCCAGTTCTCAGCTGCCCCAGTGACCACCGAGGAGAACCAAACATGCATGCAAAGGCAAAGGGCTTTATTTTGGGCCTCATTTGACTTCACCAGCACAGTGGATCCATGCGAGATCCCCAAGTAGCAGGCGGGCAGGGTTTTTATAGGGATTTGAACAAAGAAGTAGGGTCGGTTACATGATTGTTTGGTTTAAACAGTAACTGTACTTGTCTTCTTTTGATCAGCAGAGAGGCAGAAGGGACAAGTCGTGAGCATACCTGGACATGTCTAGGGGCTGACTCTTGTCCTCTGCATAAGCAAGAATTTGAAACTTAGGCCTAGCCAGGGCAGGGCCTTGCTGAAGCCTGTCATGGCACCAGTCTGGTTTCCTGGTCTTTCATTTCCAGAACTTCATCTTTGCCTCCTTGGGTGAGATCCCTGTGAAGCCCTCAGAGTACCAGCCCATACTCCCCTGACCCTCTGAAAGTGAAAGCAGGGGGTGCCCTTGACTCTGCCCTTGCAGTCTTCACTGTGCTAGATGTCAGAGGTCAGAGAAGGGCCTTCCTTCTCCTTAGCTCTTGCCTTAAGGAGTTTCCTACATTTGTTTTTCCATGAACAGCCTCAGTACCTCCCTAGGAAGGCGTTCCCTTTCCTAGAATTAAGATTCCTGGAAAGGATTAAACCTGATCCTGGCATTGTGGCTAGTTAGCTCAGCTGCTCAAAACTTGGTTGTCAGGGCTGGTTAACCCAAACCCATTCAGAACTTATAAATGACCCCAATTTGGTCAACTTGGGGTGGCTTTAGCCCCTCCTGTACTCATGGTCAGGAGCTTTTCATACTGTCACCTCTTTTCCTCACTTTACATAATAAAGCCTCTCTAAACTTTACCCTCTGGTAGGTGGATTACAATATTTTGAATTTATAAGATAAGAATCTGGGAACACCCCAAAATACTAGTATTGAAAAGGAGGAACAGAAGAAAGATAGCTTTTTTATAGGCAGTCAGCCAGGGACAGAGGGTCAAGTAGATGTTATCTTGCTTGCCCTGCCAGGACTAGAACCTGTGTCTCATGCACTCTCATTCAAGATGGCTGCAGGTTGGCCTGGTAGCTCATACCTTTAAACCCAGCACTTGGGAGACAGAGGTAGGAGTATCCCTATGAGTTTGAGGTCACCCTGAGACTACATAGTGAATTCCAGGTCAGCCTGGGCTAAATTGAGATCCTACCTTGAAAAAACCAAAAGCAGCACTTCTTTCTCAGCTTAGCACAACTGGGTGGACAGCCCACATATGGTTAGCCTCAAGTCCAACAGCTAATGACATCTCTCCCTTACACACCTGAGTCTGGTGACAGGCTTCATCTTAATTGGATGTTTAATCCACAAGTGAGCCTGGTAAGTGAACATTAATTTCTTGGCCCTTTCTTCATTCTCCTGGTTTTTGCTTCTGGCTCCTGTTGGTAAGTTGTACTGAAGGAGAAATCTGGCTTCTTTCAAGCAGTTAGCTACCAACAAGGAGATCCAATTTATCCATCCTGGCAAAACTGAAACTTGGATCTGACCCTTTCCCTCCAAGATGGCTGCCAGTGACATACTCAGCAGGACCTCCCTGCTTCTTCTTCAGCTCTGTCTTCCGGATTCAGCCTTCTGAGTCCATGAACCAATCACATCTTTGCTCCTCCTAAGATTATCCCACAGAGTCCATGAACCAATCAGATCTTGGACCTCCTGGATCAGCCTGTTAACTCTGAACCATTTAGGTCTCTGCTTATACACTTGAGCCTGATGAAGAGGCTCATCCTGGTTGGATATCTGAACCCTTTCAAAGATGTTCCCCAGTTCAGCCCAACCCTTGCTTCTTCCTGGACCTCTTGCTAGCTCTCTTCTCTTCCGTTTTCTCTGTGACCCGGTCTGAATGTCCACATTAGTCTGTTCTTCCTTCCCAGCTGGGAAGGGGGGAATACTTACCTTGTCTTCGGTATTTTTCTTATTGCCTTCTGTGTGCCTTATAGTCTGGTGTAGCTTATCATGGTTTGCACTTGTGTGACTTTCTTCTACCCCAGAGTCTACGTGTGTGTTTCCTTGATACTCTAGATCTACCACCTGGGCACCTCGCTAAACTCTGGGTCTGCTACCTGTGTAATTTCTCTAAACTGGGTGGCTATAACTCTCTTTACTACCCATTTCTCTTTTGAATTTCTGCTCTCTGATTTGGCACTCTTTCTTTTCTGACCTGTGACCTCTACATGGATACACACCCTCCTTTTCTTTTTGCTGCATGATTTGGCCTGAACATCCATGTGAATCTGTTCCTCCTTGCTAGCCAGCGTGGCTGGGAAGGGAGGAATACTTACCTTTGCTTGGCTATTTTTCTTCTATCTGTGTCATGCTATGGGGGTACCTTCTCATTTTGATCATGTGTAAGATTTGCTTTTTGATATCTGAGTCTTAATCCTCTGCGTTCTAATTTTCCCTAAAATAAACCTCATAATTCATGAGTTTTATTTCTCAGAATATTTTTCCAATTTTTCTGGTAACTCGCATAAGGACCCCAAAGTTGGAGCCCATGGACCTGGGATCTCTTGTATCTTTATGGAATTTAATCACTCCATGAAACCCAAATCCTGCATCAATATCATTTCAGTGCATTGGCATGTATCAGTGCATTGGTGAGGAACCAGAAATTCCAGTTTCATTTGTTTATTTCCTTTTTGTACATTCTATCTTTGATCAAATAAATTTTCTGTAAACCTTATCTTCTTGTGACTGGGTTTTGGGAGTTCAAGAAGGGCTCTTATCCAAACCCTGAGTTCATGTCTATTTTTAACCAAATAACTGGATAAACCAGATTGAGGATAATTTATAAATTATCATATTTTATTCAGGATTATACAAGGGAAATATAGAGTCTGCAAAGCAGGGGAGGGAAAATGGAGGCACGCACAAGGCTTGAGAACCCACGTGGGAAGTGTGCATGGGCCTAAAATATAAAAAGGGATTTAGAGAGGAAAGAGGAGAAAGTATAGAAAGTTCCAGCCATGTGGAAGGCAGGAGTGGTAGAAAACTAATGTGGGGGTTGGGGTCTCCCCTTGTTTTAGCCTGGCTGGGCTGAGATGAAGGGCAGCTTACCAAAATAGGACCCCGAAGTTTGGGAGATATGAACAGCCAACAGAGACTTGCTCACCTGGTAAGGACCTATATGCAATTTTATTGTGGAGGGCTTTACCTTTGGGATCAGGTAAGTCAGAGTGAGAGTTTATTAGTCTGGGTTAGGGGCTGACTCAAGAAGAAGCTAACTGTGATGCCAAATTTTGAGGCTGAGCTTAACCAAAACAGTGGCAGGATCAGATTTAAATTCTAGGAAAGAGGACTCAGGTTATTTATGGAAAAACGGAGTTAGGTAACTTGTTCAGTGAGAGATAAGGAGAGAAGAGATCCTTCTCTGATCTCTAGTAAAGTGGAAACTCAAAGGGCAAATTTAAGGACATTTCTGCTTTTGCTTTCGGGGCACAAGCACCCCAAGATACCAGAAAAAGTTACCTGACTCTCTCTCTCTCTGGCCTGTGGATTTCAGTTCTTGGAATTTATAGGATAAGAATCTGGAGGACACTGACTCACTGGGAGTTTTGCATGACCATCGAGTTTTCAGGCACCCTAATTCCTGCGTTATAGTCCAATGATGATCCAAGAAAGCCTCCTGGAGAGATGGCTTAGTGGTTAAGGTGCTTGCCTGCAAAGTCTAGGAACCCATGTTCAACTCTCCAGATCCCATGCAAGCCAGCCACACAAAGGCAAGGCAAGCACAAAGTTGTACATGCCCACTATGTGGCACAAGTGGCTGGAGTTTGATTGCAGTGGCTGTAGCCCTGGTACAACAATTCTATCTCTCTCTCTAAAAATAAAATAAAAATAATTTTAGAAAAGAAAAAAAAAGAGTCCAACTCTCAAAGACACCCCCAAATCTCCGAATCATGTGGGTCTTTTAGATTTTAACTATAGAACTCCAGATTGCAACATGTGCCTGCAACCTCATTGGGATGACTGGGGTGATATTTACATGTGATTGACCAGTAGGGTATGGCCTCAGGGATTGCTTGGGAAAAACATTGTTTTTCTAAAAGGTTTCTCTGTTAGGATTTTCCCTGTCAATGCAAATTAGTTGACATTCTGTAGTAGTTTAGGAGAAACAAAACTTTTGAGGTCTCGCAGTATTCAAGTGAGCACGGATGTAAGTCTGCCAAAGAAAGAATGAGCCACACCACACACCCGACTTGTGCAGGAGAAACTGCCGGACAGAAAGAGAATTATTTAACATATCAGAGGTTTCCACATTGGTTCTTCTTGGCCTTAAGGGAAAGAAGCGGATGTAAAGACATCTGGAAGCCTTCATAAAGTGAGATTTTACTTATCTACCTCTGGGTAGATAGTTTTAATTTCCAAACTCTTAACTGTAGGGGGAATACACTTCTTCATCGCTCTATGGAGCACCGAAGGAGAGGGGAGGGCAAGACCTACTCCAGATAATAGCTCGATGTGACCAAATCATCCACAGGTTGAAATTAAGGATTTTCGAAACTGGAGAATGCAAGGGTACCTAAGAGACTTATTTATGGAGTAGTGGATATTAAACCTAAGCCCTTTTGTCCATTCTGTCTTGTGAATTAGAGAATATTTCTCCTTCTTTCCATCTGGATCTGTTTGCTGTGATAGATCATTGACATGACATTAATACAAGGCAAGAACACACATATTTTAAACACAATACGACAAATAAAGGACTGCAGTGGGACTTGTAATTATGACATGAAGAGTGAGTGTTCCTTTTCTACTCTTTGTGTACCTGAAGATTTTACTTTTGTGCTGATTTGGGAATTGTCCATTCCTTGATTTAGAAAATGTAGTAAGCTATCGAATATTTACAAATGACTTATGTATAATTTGTGTATATGCAAATGAATATTTACAAATGAATTATGAATGAATGTTTACAAATTTTTGATTGGAAAGATGAGAATTATTTGACAGAGAGCAGAAATTTTTAACTCTAGGAGAAGAAAAGAGGAGGAAAAGGTCTCTGATGAAACAAACTGCCATGCAGCAATTTCAGATACAAAGCAGGGTTAGCTGTTAAGGTCTACACTTTGCATGCTGGTTTTTACTTTTTAGGGACTCTGGGAAAACTTGAAATATATGTAGAAATTTAGCATCATATATTTAAACATGTTTTTATTAGCTTAAAAACATCATACTTGTATTTTTGTTATTGCCCAATATAGCTTTAGTGGGTAATGATGGGAATTCTATCAGAATATTCAAATTCTTGAATTTGAAAAAAATAAGATACTAAAGAGTTTTTGTTTTGTTTTGTTTTGCTTTGTTTTGTTTTTCAAGGTAGGGTCTCACTGTGGCCCAGGCTGACCTGGAATTCACTATGGAGTCTCAGGGTGACCTCAAACTCACATCAATCCTCCTACCTCTGCCCCTCGAGTGCTGGGATTAAAGGTGTGTGCCACCATGCCCAGCTCAGCATTTTTATTATTGAATTATTAATTAATTTTTTCCTTTATCTATCAAATGATTATAAGTCATGCTAAAAAACATGTTAAATGTGCTTTTGAACATGAACTGCTTAGAAATCATACAGAGAAGATTTCAAAGGTAAACTTTTACCAAAGTGTCCTGGAAATTTATAGTGTGTTATTTTCTAGAAAAACATATTGGAAAGCATTTCCCCACCTTTTATTTCCAATAAAAATTTACTTATTCCTCATGGAATACAAATATTGGTTCAGTAATTATATGCAAAAAGCATAGGTTGAAGTCCAGAATTGATAAACCTTGTAGCTTGTTGCTAATGTGGCTTGCTTATTTGAGTAAAATGTCAGATACACAGGAAAATGTGCAGGTTTGGCCTCTCCATGATTAAATGAACTAATTCTCCATTTTCATCAGAAAAACCCATCTCTCTCTCTTTTTATTGGTTTTCTTTGGTTATCATGCATATAGTTGTGTGTGGAGGGTGAGTAGAACCTTCAGATGTAACTTTTTTTCTGGGATACCAGGAACTCAGAAGAAATTACATCCTTATAGGCTGGCTTTTAGAAATTCCAAATTTACAGAGTCTAGAATTGACTTTTATCTATCCTCTCATTTCTTTTGAGTTAATTCTCAGTTGTATACACTGTGTATATTTTAGGGGCTTGTGGTCACCATGAATTGAAGAATCTACAGTGCATTGTAGAGCACTCTTGGGGGTGTGCTTCATACGTGCTGTAAGGTAATGCAATGATATTTCCCCTTCTTAATATGAGAGAGACCAAAACTACTTCAAAAAATAAGTGTGACTACATGGAAGCATACCTCTAGTAAGTGTGCTTTGAGTGAGAGCTCTCTTTCATCTCAAGGGTGCCTTATAGGCTTATCTAATAGAGCTGGGAGAAATCAGAAGATACAAACAATTCCCTCTGACAAGCAAAAAGGTAAAGAGTACATAACATGCAGTGATGTTTACAATTTCCTCCCTGGAGACCATGAAAAAAATGTATAATCAACTGAAAGAAAGTAGGGAACACAGGAAACCTCACATTTGACCACTGTGGGCAACTTGTTTTCAGACTCCTTAATTATCTCTCTTATTATAATAAGAATTACATAAGAAAATCTATGTTCTGTTTTGACAGGGAGGAGACCTCCATTGGTTCTTGTCTGATAGGTATGAGATGAAATTATTACATGATAAATATAAGTGCTTAATATCTAATGTAATGCAAATAATAAGTACTGTTCACTCCGACTAGCATTTTCAATTTATTTTAAATAATCATTTAGTAAACATGGTAATGATATTGGTCTTAGGTGTTTTCTATTGCTTGGACACTTACAAATTGCCTATAGAAGGTCTTTCATAATTATACATTACATTTTATGGCCTGTAAAATTCGCTGTAAAATTTTGTGTATGGAAAAGAATGTACTTGTAATGAACCATGAAGACTTCCAAAAGCTACAGTACTGTTATGAAGATCTTCAAAATATTATCTTATGGATGTACTAATTTGGAGACAGCAGTAGGCGTGATATACCTGGTCATTTAAGTGAGAGCCTCTCCTTGAGTCTAGATAAGCCTTGTTTTTGTTAAATTCTTTATTCATCATAAATTTAGTGGCTATATTTATTTAGGTTTACAGTGAAAAATGAGTTTCATTTAGAATGTCCATGCTCATGAAGCCGTGAAGAAGAATTACTGTTTTATAGAAGGATGTCTTCTAAACGTGTTGTCATTGTAGCAACTAGTTTATCCCGCTAGGGGTCAGTGTACATGAGCAGATGTGCATATACTTAAGCGTTCTGTTTCAGGGCAATGTCATTACATTTCAGGCATCATTTCTTCACTGGGGGATTGATGAATCCTCTTGGACTCTTAAATTGCAACATACAGCATCTTGTATCTTGAGTTTTCTGGCTGCACTCTTGTCAGGACATTTCTCGAAGGGTTTCAGGATATCATTTAATGTTATTTTCCCATAGATTCCTTGTTTCTCTCAGCCTGATGTCACTTCAGAGCCTTCATCTAATTTAATATATGTGAACAAGAGACTGACTGACAACAGCAACAAGAACAGACTCACCAACCAGGCTATTTCCAGAGCCTAGAAGAGCACGCTTATGGCAAGGACTAGATTTGCAATGTGCCTGAAAAATGGCAGGACATTGTAAGTGTGACATTATAACTACCACAATTTGTTCAATGGTGCTGGCTCCTATAATTTTATTTCCTGTTTTATTTCTGGTTCCTGGAAGATATGGAAGTCTGTCTTTTTCACTGTACTACAAGTTCTTGAATAGGCATTGCATCCTACCCATGATTTTTCCACTACTTACAACAATGGTTGGCTTAGGATTGACATGAATTTCTTTTGTGTAAATTATCTAACCTGAATTCAGTACTGATATGCCAAAATGACCTCCTTCCTGGAAGTCTTCACTGGTAGATAATGTTGCACGTTACTGGACATAATCATGACACAAGGGCCAAAAAGCAATAACGTATGCTACTTTTATTCATCAAAGCAAGAAAATGTATAACATTCACAAGTAATTATGATGATTTAAATTTAATATCAAGCAAATCAGCATTATTAGTAAAGAAGAATGCCTTATAATTATTAAGTAAAACACAGAGAAAGTACTTCCACATCATTTCTTAGGGAGCACATGTCAGTGTAGAAACCATGGTGAGTTTTCTCCATAAGCAATTTTCTATTAATTTTGCCCATTAAGCTTATTGCCACATTGTCCATATTAGAAAATAGGTTTAAAATCAGAGCATCTGGCTTTCAGAATGGGAAAGAACTTTTGGTGTTCATTTACTTCTCATCATTGGGCTTTATGGAAATATTTTTCACTTTTCAGTAGAATTAGCATGACAGTTTTTTAAAGGGTGATGGATTTAGTTGTTATACTAAATTACATGATATATATATATATATGAAACACATATGTATGTATATGAATTTTTGTACACGTATATGCTATACTGGAGCATATATTATGGTCTTCTCAGAACAAAGATGAGGTTCACTCTGTGACCACTGGGAGGCACTGTGTAGCTTTCACAGCTGAGTATGCCCCCTCAGGATTCACACCAGCTTGCTGGGCTACCTAGGAAATAACACTCATCTCTTTCTCCCAACCACTGGCACTGATCCATTGGCCAAATGGCAGTTATTAAGTGACCACAGAGAGCTGGGTGCTATGTTAAATTAGGAAACACAGTTGGAACAAGCTGCTTATGTAGCTAGCCACACATCCCTCCCCAGACAAGTGTTTAAAACCTTATAAGTTTCAATATTCTGATACATTATTCCCCCAAACTTGTCCTTAACAAAAACACCTGCATTTTTACCTTGTAGTTACTTATCTTTTTGGATGAAATGCAGAGAATCTTGTATATACTTTTTTATTTTTTTGAGGTGAGGTTCTCCCTAGCCCAGGCTGACCTGGAATTCACTATGTAGTGTCAGGCTGGCCTTGAACTCACAGTGATCCTATTAACTCAGTTTCAGTAAGGGCTGGGATTAAAGGCATGCGCCACCATGCCAGGCTTTAATACACATTTGTTGAGTGGCCATGTGCTATGGGATTGTATGAATTATGTCTTTGTGTCCATTGGCTTCTTGCTATTTTGTCTTGACTGTACTATATTCCAGTGATTACCATCAACCCCAATCATTCCTTGCCCACTGTCCTGTCGTGGTCATGCACTGTGAATGCTATGCTTTCTTGTACATTATTCTTTCTTTTCTACTCCAGGGCAACAGGTTAGAGGTCTTACTGACATTGCATCAAAAATAAGTGAGATCAATTTTCAAGAGCAGCAATCAGTGTCTCTTGTAAGCAGGGAGTATAACGGACCAATGTATGTGATGTTTAAGCAGAACAGTTTCTGGAAACAAGTAGCAAGTTTGTAAGGGGGGTCCTACAGCTTCATATCTTTTGCCAATAAACATTTTCAGTATAAAGAATTATACACCTTCCACTGCCTTCCTCTTTCCATTCATAAAATCTATTTAACTCCTATTAAATGCCAAGTTGGGGCTAGTAAAGCCTCATGCCTTATGAAACTAGCTGCAAAAAGGGTGGGAGTTAGAAATGCATTAGCCAATGAATTTTCAAAACCAAAGTTACATGCCAAATAAGTGGAAGTTAAGGCATGTGCATGACTCCATTTATATTGTAGTTCTGTGAGACAAGTGGAGTTTATGTTTGGCTTTGAAGCCTCTATGTACTCCCTTTCCTGGAATGGAGAGCAGACATTTTGGGCAAGGATGTGCAAGTATGTCTTGGCAATAATGAAGAAATCTTACAGGTTAAGAGAACAAGCATAAAGGAAAATAAGGAAAAAAAAAGAGTAAAAAGGTAGTTTATTTTATGAAAAAAATTAAATGTATTTCTGACAATGAATTTAAGAACTACTGGGATTTTACATAAAACAGAGTCTTGAAGGTCCCTCTTCACTTAGTGGCTATTCTTGCTTGAACACTTGGGTGTTCTCTGTCAATATTGCATTTAGAGTTATTGTACCTAGTGATTTAAGACACAAGTCTAATCATTGCCAGAGGGTGTAAATTATTACAGAAAGATTATCATTACATCCAAGGATTCTCTGCATTCTCTGATGGCAACTGTGGGATCATATGAAGCCTCAGGGTGAGAGTATTTCCATATCTGATTATTAAAAAGACAACAGAGAGCCCCATAGCTCACTTTTGATTTTGACTATTTTCCTAAAATATCCTCCAGAAAATTTTCCTGCTGAACTAGGAGCTATCAATGCTGAACTTGTATGATAAGTCACAGAGGGCCTCAGGCATAAATTAATAGCAGCAAGAGCTGCTTGTTGAATTAATTACATTAAATTCACATCTTTACATATTTTAACCGTTAGGTAAGCAGAAATGTGTGCTCAAGGTATAAATGTATTCTATTTCTATTCCATTCACTTGTTCCTCACCTTCCCTCCTTCATGCTATGTTTAAGGACTGGGAAGTCAAGGAGCAACTCTTAATTCCCATAACTGAGGCTCAACCTCTATTCCCCTAACTGCACACAATCTTCTGTTCCTGTTAACACCATTTTTTTGGTCCTATTAAGGGAAATGGATCTTTTTCTCACAAATGTTTTAGAGTAAGACAGCTGGAACCTCATAGGTAATAAAGAGCAGATAAAATGATTGAATTAAATAAGCCACAAAGAAATCAATTGATTTATGCTAATATTCTTTTGTCCAAAAACTATCCACAATCAATTTTCTTCCTTTGGGAATAATACTGGAGGTAAATGTGTGTGTAATTTTAGGCTTTGAGTTTTAACTTACATGATTACCTCATATGCCCTGAAATCTTGTTCATCAGTAAAACATTGTTAAGGGGACAAAAGGATATTGACCACAGTTTTTAAGATATCAGCTGGAAGAGGTAAATACAGTATGCTAAAATATCTCAGGTTTGCAGTATAATTGGGAAAGACAAAGCTCAATATATATATAACAGAAAACTCCATCTATGGGCTGGAGCAATGAAGCAGTGGATAAAGTGCTGGCTGTGCAAGTGAGAGTATTTGAGTTCAGATTCTCTAGACCCAATAAGGCCAAACACTGTAACATAGCCCATGTTTCCACAATCTGAGTATGCCTGAAGCTAGGCAGAAGGTAGAGCAGGAGAATCCCCTGAAATCTCTCTAGTCAGTTAGCCTGGTAAGCTCATTGGTGAAGAACAAGGGACCTGCCTCAAACAAGTTAATGAGGAAGACCAACACCCATAGTTTCCCTCTGACCTCCATACATGTGCTGCATCTGGGCACATACATATAAAACCCTTTCTATCTTTCGCCCCCTGTTTTTCTCTATATATATCAACTCTATTGGTATTATATAAAAATTGGAAATAAATTTACTACAGTAGGTTGCTCTGTAAATAATTCTATGTAACTTGCAACATTTTATGTAATATTTTTCTAAGTAGTGAATTTTCATATAAACATACCAAAAATGTTTTATTAAAAATTGCAGAGATTTGTCTACTTTAACATATAACATTCACACATATATAATGCAAACTATGTTTAGTAAACCTTCATTTTTATAAGTTATAATCTATCAAAATTACCTAAATGAAACTTTCTTCAATTTAAAATAAATAAAGCAGACACAGCCTTTCTTCAAAATGATAACCAGGAACACATGTTTTGGAGCTTGATCTATTGAATCAAGAGAACAGAGTGGGTCTATGGGCCAATGAAGCAATAAAATTGAAGTTAAACTTCTTGGTTAGACAAGAAGCTGGGTATTGAGTACAAAACTTTTTAATCTTTTGTGTATTTCCATAGCACGTGTGTATGTGTGCTGTGTTTGTGTGTGTGAATATGGCCACGTGTGTGCTATTGGATGCATGTCGTGGTCATAGGACAAGCTTGGATTTCAATTCCTGCTTTCTGTCTTTATGGAAGCAGGGTGTCATTTGCTTCTGGGGATTCTCGGGTCTGGTTCCCTCCTCTCTCTCGCAGTGCTGGGATGACAGATGCACATTTTACCACATTCAATTTTATGTGGGTTCTGTGATCCAAACTCAGGTACTCAGCTTTGTGTGGCAGGCACTTTACACATTTAGCTATCTTCCCAGCACCATATTTTTTGAATATCATTTCTATAAAATATAAATTTTGGATGCTATGTAGCTAAACCCTATAAAATATAAACAAATCCCAACATAAAGATGACAGCATACAAAAATGAGACAGAAGATAACAAGTTAAATGGACAATTGTTATAAATCTCCAAAGATCCTGGATTAATAGATAAACTTAAGAAAACCTGACAGTAAAAGTAATTGAGGAATTTTAATTTCAAAAAAAAATGTTAAAAGCCTATGCAGGGGAGGTCATGAGCCCTAGGGTAGTAATGCCTGCTTTATTTGGCGAAATGCATACATTATGCCCACCAAACTACCCTATAAGCACTTTTCTTAATGTTCATATACATATATTAATGCTACTCTCACTTGTGGTTAGTGAAGCTTCTCTTTTTAGATGATAGTGACCACTCAGATGACTCAAAAGTCACCATAGTGACCATAGTGCTGAGAAGAAATGACAGTGGAGTGTTCAGCACTGAGACATCTTTATCATACCTTCCAAGGCTCAGAGTCCATTGTGGAAGAGTTGACCAAAAGAATATGAGCCAAAGGAAGGTTAGGACTGGTTGCAATGCACTCTTCCAGACACAAAATGGCCTGGATATCCTTGACTAAACAGTACTTTGTACAATTACATCAAAATAAAAGAGAGATTTATTGAGAGTGGGAGGGATATGACGGAGGGTGGATATGAGAGGGGGAAGGTGGGAGTGGGGAGGGAATTATCATGGTTTATTGTCTATAATTTTGGCAGCTGTTAATAAAAAAAAATAAGAATGTAAATGTAAACTATGTTTCATATTCAACAATGATCTTAAAAGAATAGAAATTAAAATTCCTCAAGTACTTTTACTGTCAGTTTTTCTTGTTTATCCATTAATCCAGGATCTGTGTAGATTTATAACAATTGTCCATTTAACTTGTTATCTTCTGACTCATTTTTGTATGTTGTCATCTTTATGTTGGGATTTGTTTATATTTTATAGGGTTTAGCTACATAGCATCCAAAATTTATATTTTATAGAAATGATATTCAAAAAATATGGTGCTGAGAAGATAGCTAAATGTGTAAAAAGTGCCTGCCACACAAAGCTGAGTACCTGAGTTTGGATCACAGAACCCACATAAAATTGAATGTGGTAAAATGTGCATCTGTCATCCCAGCACTGCGAGAGAGAGGAGGGAACCAGACCCGAGAATCCCCAGAAGCAAATGACACCTTGCTTCCATAAAGATAGAAAGCAGGAATTGAAATCCAAGCTTGTCCTATGACCACGACATGCATCCAATAGCACACACATGGCAACATTCACACACACAAACACAGCACACATACACACGTGCTATGGAAATATACAAAAGATTAAACAGTTTTGTACTCAATATCCAGCTTCTTGTCTAACCAAGAAATTTAACTTCAATTTTATTGCTTCAATGGCCCATAGACCCACTCTGTTTTCTTGATTCAATAGATCAAGCTCCAAAACGTGTGTTCCTGGTTATCATTTTGAAGAAAGGCTCATGTAGAATAGACATCCAGTCTAGAGAGTGGTTGATTTACCCCACTTTTGAATGACCTGTACCCACAAATCCATCCTACACTATCTAGTGGCAGTTGGGCAGAAATATTGTAGAAAGGAAAAAGGGAAAATAGAATAACACAGTGATGAATGAAAACTGAGTTTATGTGCTACCATTTGATCACAAAACAAGAGAAAACTAATTTATTCAGAAATAGTCATCTGTCCCTAAATAGTTCTTAGAGAGTGGTAATAAATTTTCAGGTCCTATCTCTTTAAAAAATAAAGACATTGTCAAAAATATTTACATTGTTTTCTATGTCATATCAAAATTGTACAATGTGGTTGCTTTAGAAAAAGAACTTAGAAAATAGAGACTTAGAAGTTATGCGCATGACTCTGTGTGTGTAAATACCATAAGGACTAAGAAGCACACTTTTATTTCTTCCCCTCTGGAAAACATTTCCAACATGCATATAAAAGCAGAGTGCACAGCAAAGACATCTGTGTTCAGCACAGTCATCACCTGTCCTGTGTGACCAAATGTTGCTGGTGACATTTTGAAGTGGTAATATTTTGCATATATTGAGCTAAGTGAAAAAAGGGATAGATTCCACCAATTTCACTTTACCTTTTTATGCAGAAAAAAATGAAATTAAATATATAGATCTTTTTTTTTTTTTTTTTTTTGGCATCATGGTGGTATGGAACTCCTGTAAATACTGTCCCGGCAATATCAGGTATCAGGCTCACCATCCATCTTGTTTCATTTATGCCCCAGGCACTTTAGAACTGCCTGTGTCATACAGATAATTGATTCCAGAATTGACATGAACACCTGCTTGTCAACTATGGTTTTTTTTCCACTGCTGTACTTTTAAACTGAAGTGTGTGTGTGTGTGTGTGTGTGTGTGTGTGTGTGTGTGTACATGTTTTACTATCTTCTTGTTATTCAGGACTACATTTCTGAACTTTTCTGATATTGAAGGGTTAATAATGCATTTATTTCCTTTGCAGAATATTATTTTAGTTTAATTGATAAAGATTCCTTTTTTGAATTTCCCATTTGCTTTACTAAGTATGGTAGACTTGTTCTTTCAAAAATCCTGATCACCAAATGGTAGCAAATAAATTAGAAACTTCTCAGCCATATTACTTACTTATAACATTCATATACTATTTCATTGCTTTTTTAAAGTAGATACCTGGGAAATGTAATTGTTTAATAATAAGTAAACATATTGAAATAAAGCTCTATCTTGACACACACATGCACACACACACACATTTTACATTTAAAAAGCATGATAAAGGAGGTGAAGGGTCAGGGAATTGGCAGAAATACTTGGAGATTTGGAGGAGCTGAGCTACTGGGGAAATCTTTACCACCTGCAGTTCATCTTTAGCAAAGACTTGAATCAGAAAAGAACATTTTGTTGAAACTATTTTAGCAATGTGCTATTTCTAAGCAAGTATCTATGCATTCTATGTACCATTGTTACAATTATTTAAATGCAAAGATAGTTCTGTATTCAGGGGAACATATTATTAACAGAATGCATTTAATGCATTACATGTATAGCTGAGCTCAATAGCTCTGAATGTGTGTTTTCACCTGAGGTGTAGGCAGAGAGAAGGAGTCAACTGTGTGGCTGGTAGTTCTAGGTACCATTTACCTTTAGGGGCAATGTATTAGTTACTTTTCTGGTTGTTGGTAGCAAAATGCCTGCCAAAGGTAACTTAAGGCAGGAAGGGTTTATTAGGAGTTTGGTTTGGGGATACAATCCATCATGATGAGGAAGGCATGGTGACAGGATTTTGAGGTAGCTGGTCACATTGCTTTCATAGTCAGGAATCAGAAAGAGACAAGTGATGATGTTCTTCCCATTTTCTCTTTTTGTGTTCAGACTGAGATCCCAGGTCATGGAATGATGCTACCCACCAGGGTCGATCTGCCTACCCCAGTTAAACCTCTCTGGAAATACCCTCACAGACTTGCTTTGAGCTTTTCCTCCTAGGTGATTCTAAATCCTATTGACAAGATTAACCATCACTGGTAATTTAAGGAGAAGGGCTGTTGCTGCTTCAACTGTGAGCTACCAATCCAAATAGATTTGCAGCTAATAGATACAAATCTATCTTTTCCTGAAAAGCTATGCTTTTAGGGACTATATTAACTGGCTCTTTTCTCTTCTGTCTCTTTGCTAGGTGAGAACAGTGGGGAATGCCAGGAGGAGATAGGAAGTAGGAAGTGAATTTCTATTTTGTTTTCCTCTTTTCTTCTTACTGTGGGGTTGCTGATGGAGGCTGCTACCCCCCTTCCTCTTAAAAGACCAGAAGCACTGTTTGATTCTTACTGAGTTTTCCAACCCTTCCTGGACTTTTGTCAAATACTTTTTTTTTTTTTTTCCAGCTTCTCTCGGGCTATACTAATTTGAATGTAGCATTTGTTTTCTGTAGGATTCTGAAAGCTCATGGACATTTCAAACCATGTTTGAAGTCTAGTTTGACCCTGGATATATCAGCATCCTTTCTTCAGTAGCAGAGTTTGCTGTGTTGCTGCAGATTTGGGGACATTGCAAAAGCTGTATAGAACAATGATTTTCTTACATTCTTTTCTACCTATAAAATATAATGTATGCTCCATTGGAATGAAATATAGGAGTCAGCATTCCAGAATATACTAGAAAATGAAACAATTTTTGAAGGTGTACTTACAATCAAACAAAGGAATGAGTGGCAGCTGTGGTCCTGAAGGCCATACATTTGGACTTGGCTTTAAATCGATGGATACCACAGACACATTTGGCCTCATGTTGCTAGCTACACACTAAGTCCTCTTGCACTTAAGAGCTTCAGGTTTTTAATAAGCGTTGTCTTCAAAGCAGTGGCTTGATTCGTTCTGTGATTTTTGTCAAGTGCGTATCATATCAAAGGATAAGTGTTTGCCAAAGCCTTTCTTCCACCACAAAAGGAGAAGTTTTGTTTGAAGAAAGTCAGGCTGGTTACGCTGAGCAGCTCCCTCTGGGAAGATGAAAGGAATGACTGGATTTCCTGTTACTCTTTTGTTGTTGTTTGTATCCCTCAAATATTTTAATCAACATGAAAGGACTTGTTGCACTGTGAGAGCAGAGCAATTTGAGAAAGCCATTTTTGAAGCCGACAAATAGATTTGCAGCTAATAAAGTTGTGCTTGTCTGTGGTGTCAAAGACCAGATTTATGGGAAATGATTAAGAAGGGCCAGAATGCCAGGCCTGGAGGGATGATCGCGAGATTATTGTTAGAATGGATTTGTGACTGCAGATTCCTGCCTGTTATTGTGTACATTTAGACATAAGAGAGATTGCGAGAGCTGATTTTAGTCCAATGACAATGGAGCATTGAGACTTGGTTATGATACAAAAATAAATTCCATCCATATATATGGTCTAATGAATTAATAATTCCAAGTTGGGGGGTGGTAAAATTCCATTATTAACATTCTGTCTTTTAAGTATGAAGATGTTCACCTGAATGTGATATTTTATGCTATTTCCTAATTAAATTTTTTTGTAATCAATAAAAGATTGTCAGTATTTCTTTATCCAAGGAATGAATAATTAGATAGTTCAAATATAGGCACTTTATTTATTTATTATCTATCTTTGCATGTGTGGCATGGGTGGTATGGGGGGGGTGTATGCATGTGTGTGAATAGAAATGTGTGCTTGTGTATACACATGGAAGTCCAGAGGAGAATATCAGGTGTTATTCTCTCTTGTATTTCTAAGCATGGAGCTGTGAGGAGCTGCCATCTTGACAGGCCTCAGCAATTCTCTGGCTTCTTCTCAACACAGGACTGGGATTACAGAAAGGAATGGCCATTCCCAGCTGTTTATGTGCACTCAGGGGAATTGACCTGAGACATCGCCAGGACCTCATGCTTGCAGCAAGCCTGTTTATAGACTGAGCTATCTCCCAGCTCTGTATTTCTTTCTAAGTCATCAAAAATTCTGAGCGTGAGCTGGGCATGGTGGTGTACACCTTTAATCCCAGCACTTGAGAGACAGAAGTAGGAGTATCACCATGAGTTTGAGACCACCCTGCCACTACATAGTGAATTCCAGGTTAGCCTGGGCTAGAGTGAAATCCTACCTCAAAATAAATAAATAAATAAACAAAATTCTGAGCATTGCATAATGATACTTGTGTCCTATGAAAAGAAGAGAAAAAGGATGATCATTGTGTGTATTATAGTATGTGATTTGCAAGAGAAATTAACAACATCAGATACTCATATTCAAATAAAGTAGTCTAAATTTTATTATTGTTAATGCTTGGAATAAGGATATAATTATAGTATTACATGCTCTCAGCAGCTGAATTCTTCTTTTCCTGAGGGCAAACAGATAAGGCTATCATTTTCTGCATTTTTTGGCTTAGTATCATTTTTTATGTTATTCAGAATTATTTTATCCTGTTCTTTGTCTTCTTACTGTTTTTATTTTTTTTAAAGATTCATTTTATTTATTTATTTAAGAGAGAGAGAGAGCATGTGTGCTAGCTTGTGAGCACATGGCAGGGCCTCTAGCCACTGCAAATGAACTCCAGACACATGTGTCACCATGCGCATCTGGCTTATGTGGGACCTGGAGAATCAAACCTGGGTCCATAGGCTTTGCAGGCATGCAGCTTAACTGCTAAACCATCACGCACTCTTCACTTTCACAATGAGTTACCTGGCCAGCTCCTCAGGGGTGTCACTCTAATGTCTACAGATTTATTTCACTGCCAAGGTACCTGATCAACCTATTTGAGTATCTTTTTGGTTTATAAACAGGAAGAGTTGTAAGGCTCTACAGGGTACATCTTTTTGTTGTTGCTGTTTATTTATTTTTAATTATTTGAGAGCAACAGACAGAGAGAGAAAAAGGGAGAGAGAGAGAGAGAGAGAGAGAGAGAGAGAGAGAGAGAGAGAGAATGGGCACTCCAGAGCTTCCAGCCACTTCAAATGAACTCCAGATGCATGTACCCATTATGCATCTGAGTAATGTGGGTCCTGGGGAATCAAGCCTCGAACTGGGGTCCTTAGGCTTCACAGGCAAGCGTTTAACCACTAAGCCATCTCTCCAGTCCTACAGGGTACATCTTTTCAGTTTAAACAAGTACTAATGTGTTGTAATATTGCATGAATAACTGCATCCACCTTCCTTCCTGAGGGCTCCTGAGGGTTCCCATATTTTCACAAGTCTTTTACCACTTGGCTTTTTTTTTTTTTGTTGTTGTTGTTTATCTTTATTTATTTATTTGAAAGTGACAGAGAGAGAAAGAAGCAGATAGAGAAAGACAGAGAATGGGCACGCCAGGGCCTCCAGCCACTGCAAATGAACTCCAGATATGTACACCCCGTTGTGCATCTGGCTAACATGGGTCTTGGGGAATCATGTCTTGAACCAGGGTCCTTAGGCTTCATAGGCAAGTGCTTAACCGCTAAGCCATCTCTCTAGCCCTTGGCTTACTTTCTAACTTGGTCAGTATTAGTATAAAAATCTTAATTGTTTTAATGTGCATCTGTGTGATTACTAAAAAATATGAATATCCCTTTATATACTAGTTGGCTTTTTAAGTTGCCTTCTCTTTAAATTGATGAAACAAATACCATACACAGTTTGCAAGTTGAATGTTCTATTTTCTTAGCATAGTCTATGCATTAGGCCCCTGACGGTTTTAGACACTGAAGATTTCTGTCAGACTTACATTTTCTCTGATCTTCCTTTATGAGGTTCTTTCCTGTACAAAGTCTGGTTACTATGTGTGTGTTTATGTGTGGTTTTAGGGTTTGTTTAGGATGTCATTCCCCACCTATATGCCCCCAAGTTATTCTTTTGTATCATTTATTATTGACTTTATAACTTCACATTACACATCGATATATTTGGAGCCTACATTTGTTAGTGATGTGGATGAAGTCCAGATTTATTTTTTTTCTGTATACTGTCAGTTTTCCCAACTCCTTTATTTCACAATATGCCACGTGGCCATTGGCTGCGCTGCCAGCCACACACTTGTGTCTCTTCACACGTCTGTGGCTGAGCTGACTGCATCAACCCACTGGAGCAGAGTCTATGTTCTTGCAATAGCATTTTGCCATTGCAGGATTTTTTTTTTTTAAATTAGGGCAGTGTACTATGCACTATTTCGTCTTGTGCTACACTTCCCCTTTAAAACATCTTTTTAATACAGACTCTGCTATTTGTAGACCTTTTATTTCACATCTAAGTTATAGTGTAAATGTGTTGATTTCCTAAAAAAGAATTCTTGGGTTAGGATTGCACTAAATTTAGAGCTTAATTTTTCTTCTTTTTAAGATTTGGTATTTGTATTTAAAGTAATTTCCAGAATCATACAGTGTTGAAATAATTTGTCATATTTATCATTATTGAATTTGTATTACTTCTAATAATATGGTGCTGTTTTTATTAATTACCATGTGAGATGATCAACTGCCAAATAGTTGATTTTACCAGAAGTTATTTCTTATTGATTATAGATTTGATCTTTGCTTTTACTTTTGTTGGTTTTAAGTTTTCCTGATCATGAATTTAATCAAAAGATTTCATAATTCTGAGCAGGAAATTTTATTATGACAAAATATCCAAGGCTTTATATACTCAAGAAGAAATTTTGTCATTCGAATCTGCAAATGATGTAAAAACTTTCTTTTAGGGGCTGGAGGGATGGCTTAGCAGTTAAGGCAAATGCCTACAAAGCCAAAGGACCCAGGTTTGATTCCCCAGGACCCATGTAAGCCAGATTCTCTCAATATCTCTCCTCCTTTCTCTGTCCAATAAATAAATAAATAAAAATAAAATAATTAAAAACTTTGTTTTTAAAAAAGTGCACTTTTAAAAAGTGAGATGCTGGGGAATCTAACACAGAGCCTTGTCTGTGCTAGGTAAGCACTCTCACTAGCTACATCCCAGATATAAAATCATATATCAATATGATTCACTATGGAGACATTAATAGCTTATTATGAAAACTTGAAGGCCACCTGATGCTTCTGCTTTTGTACATTATTGCTTTTATTGCTTTACCTTTTCTCTTGTTAAATTTTTGTATTTGCTCTCTGATGTTGAGGGAATCCTTGCTTAGCCCAGACTGGCCTCAAACTCACATCTGATTGCTGGTATTTAAGGTCTGAGCCACCACATCTGGCTTTTGTCCTTTGTTTTCTTAAATGTCATAATAATGTATTTGAAAATGAAACTTTTTCATTATTTGAATCTTTTGACACTCTAAGGCCTTTCATTGTTGGGCATGTCTCTTTAATTGTAAGTGATTTATTTCCCTTACATCCCCATGTTGCAGTCAGGTTTTCATTGCTGGCAGAAATCACCTGAGCAAGCCGGGCGTGGTGGTGAACACCTTTAACCCCAGCACTTGGGAGGCAGAGGTAGGTGGATCATTGTGAATTCAAGGCCACCTTGAGACTACCTGTGAATTTCAGGTCAGCCTGGGCTAGAGTGAGACCATACCTCGAAACAAACAAACAAAAAAACCAAAAACGAACAAACAGAAAAAGAAATCACCTGACCAAGAACAGCTGTAGGACGAAAGGTTTATTTTGGCTTCCAGACTTGAGGGGAAGCTCCATGATGGCAGGGGAAAACTATGGCATGAGCAGAGGGTGGATATCACCTTCTGTCCAACTTAATGTGGATAACAGCACCAGGAAAGTATGCCAAACACTGGCAAGGGGGTATTGGGTATAATACCCATTAGCCCACCCCCAATAATACACTCCCTCCAGGAGGCATTAATTCCCAAATCTCCATCAGCTGGGAACCTAGCATTCAGAACACCTAAGTTGATGGGTGACACTTGAATCAAACCAGCATACTCCCACCTTTCCTCTTTCCCTTCCTCCCTTTCTTCCTAATTATTTCCTCCCTTCTCTCCTTTCCTTCCTTTCTATCCTTCTCCCCCCCTCTACCTTTTCCTCTTCTCCTCGTCTTTTTTCTTTCTTTCCTTCTTTTATTCCAAGGTTTCCATTCTCTGTGTGCTTCACAAGAGCTCTCCATCTCTATCCTTACATTTAATGTTGCTTTAGTTCTCTTTTTCTCTTCTGGAAAACGACATAGATCTGATTTCCTGCTGAGAAATTTGTTTTTCTGCCATGTTCATCATTTTATTAATTTTTCATCTTTCTTTGAGCTATTATCATGTGTATTCTTAAAGTTTGTTCTTTAAATTCTTAGACATATTTGGTATTGCTAAAATTTTCCTTCCTATAGTTAACTATATTTGTTACATATATGTTGGGCTACATATGTATATATAAATATATATGTTTTGATTTTTTTCATTTTCCAGTTCTGCTATAATTCTTATTATAATTCTAATTATAATTCTTATTAATTCATGGTCAGTCTTTTCTAGTGATTGTACCTTTTCTTTTGTGTTGTAACTACACTATCCTGTCTTGTTACCAACTCTTCTGACTGGTGGTGTATATTAGAAAACACTGAGTGCCAGCGACAATGTTTATTTCCCCAGTAAGTTTTGGAAAACGGCAGAGTGGAGAGTTTCAGTCGCTACAGAAGCATCTTTGCTCAGCCTTGCTTGTTGTCTTCAGACTTGACTTGTGGCTGTCTGGAGTACGTATCGTACCACTCCTGTGATCAGGGACTTCATTTTAAATTCCTGGAAAGAAAATGAGACGAATCTCCTTAGTTGGTCATGTACTAGCTATGAAAGGAATGCAGAATAGCAGCTTGGAGATGTCTGAATCTGCTTATTGCACCAGCTGGATTTTTGCACTTACCTGAGATTCTTTGGGGGATAATAGTGGCATACATTTTGTCATCAGATATGTGGCTAGCATTTCCAAAGCTAGCATAGGAGAAAGGAAAGGACAAAATATAAAAGTTTTTCTGACTGCAGTAAATGGTGGGAGACAGTCTGTGCTTCTCTGGAGTTGTTTATTTTAGTATGTTTCTTTTTGTGTGTGTGTGTGGGGATCAGTCATGAATTGCATGCAGTCTTTCCTATAACTTCTGTAGGTTTTCTAGGAGTGATCCAGATCACTTTCTGTGCATTTTTCTGTCTGCTACCCATTTTCATTCCCTAACCCTCCCCTCTACTTCCCTTCTCCATGTCCTTTTCTTTGTTTTTTTAATCCCTTAATTATCTGATGCTGTTGATGTTATTAGATAAGAGGAAAGAACACAATATTAAGCAACTCCACATTAGCTTTCCTTACAACTGAGGAATGTCGTCTTAGTGGGTGCTGGGTTAAGGACTGCGGACAAAATTCACTTGGCCTTAGGCAAGGCTTTCATGTTTTCTTTTTAAAAAATATTTATATTTATATTTATTTATTTGAGAGAGAGAGAGAAAAGGTATGTGTGTGTGTTGAGGGGTGAGGGAGAATGAGCACGCCAGGAACTCCAGCTGCTGCAAACAGACTCTAGACACATCCATCATCCTCTCCATTTGGCTTATGTGGGTCCTGGGGAATCAAACCAAGTTCTTAGGCTTTGCAGGAAAGTATCTTAACTATTAGGCCTTCTCCCCAGCCCAAGGCTTCCATACTTCTGAATGAAGATCTTTCAGAGAGAGGCAGTATACTAAGCAGAGCTATACTACGTTAGGGTTCAGCTCAGACACAGGCCTCTTTGTCTCAGTGGTTGATAGCATACTAAAAACACATCTGTGAAGATGCAGCCCGCCATTGTGCAGTTCTGGGCTCAGTGACAGAGGCAGGAGCAGCCTGCCTCTCTTAGTTAACTCACCTTAAGCTAAGATACTCTGCTGTCTTCCTGCAGACCTGGGCTTTTTATCTTGACTGTGTTTTTCTTTATATTCATGGGTCAGCATTCTTTTATTAATGAGGTAGTGGCCCCACTAGAGTACCAATCTCCTCACCCCCCCAACAAGTGCATCTTAAATTTGATCAAAACATATACTAACATCTCTCTAGAGTGTAAGGGAAGATGAACATGGGAAAAGTTAGCCCACACTAACACCCTATGAAGACTCAGTTCTCCCAGGCAAAGGGGAGTACCAAGGGGAGGTGGCTTATGTCTTTTGCTGGCATCTCCATGGCTCTTCAACTCCCCAGACAACTACTGTTCACTTTAGGTCCAGAGTTGTCCCATTCTGCCTGTTAGACATACTGGTCACCATGGTTCCCAGGTGGCAATTTTTGTGTAAGGCTGTAACCTCAATTTTTCAGTGGTTGTCTCAAGATCATTTGTTGAGAATGGGCTCCTCACACTTCCATGGCTTGGCCTGCTCATGGACCAGACAGAAGTAGTGGTGGAGGTCCTGTACTCACAGAGTGGAAGAGGACTGCCCTACTGCATGAGTTACTGCCACTCATGTTGATTACCAGAAAGTGGTACCATCCCCTTTATTTGGGATCTTTCTTCCTGGGAACACCTGGGTATGGGAGGACCAAGGTGTAGAGATTCCCTGGGTCAAGATCATCCCATGAAATGCTACTGGGTCAGCTTAACCTGAGTGGGCCTCAGCACTTTGTCCAGCTAATCTACCTCCAGCTGGGCCTAGGTGACCCCCCAGTGGGTACCCAGGCTGCTCATCCACCTCCTGCAGGCTCAAGGATGCAGACCACTTGCTGAGGCCCATGGACATGTGTGCCTCACTTCTGCAGGAAGTGAAGTGGATAGCCACTGCAGAGTGGATCCCAGCCCAGCGTACCTGTCCACTTTTTCTTCTCATGCCTCATGGTCTCTTCCTTTCTCAACCTGAAACCATCATTGAGTGAAGCAGGAAGGTTTTAGGGGACTAAGGAAAGGACAGGAATTAGCAGCAGCAAACTGTTTCTTCACTTCTACCCACTTTCGGATGTATAGTTTTCTAATCTGGGCAAAATCTTGGATCAAAGTTTGGAATGCCTTCCAGAAACTACTCATTCTCTTCTACTATCGGTATTTGTTCAAAAAAGAGGGGCTGGAGAGATGGCTTAGTGATTAAGTCACTTTCCTGTGAAGCTCAAGGACAAATGTTTGACTCTCCAGATCCCAGGTGAGCCAGATGCACAAAGGTGAGGCAAATGCAAGGACACATGCCCAGTAGGTGGAGCAAGCATCTGGAGTTCAGTTGCAGTGACTGAGGCCCTGGTGTGTCAATTCTGTCTCTCTTTCTCTCTCTCACTCTCTCTAAAAAACATTTATTTTTAAAAGAGTATTCTTCATTGTTGTTGGCAATATTCAGAAAATTTACATATTTACTATTTCTAAAAACTTAGTGAGTTTTTTGTGTCTTTTATTCATTTTTCTTACCATTTCCTGGGTTTAATTTTAATTACTTCTGTAGTAAATGTAGCTCAGAAATGTCACTAGAATTTTAAATTGCGATTTCCCACAATAAAATTATTTTAAGAAAGACTCATGAATCGTGAGAGGTTCAGTCTTGTCTGTTTTCTTTGTAACACCCATAAAACTAAGTTCTCAAGAACTCAATGGCCTTCATGTGTTTTAGTGACAATTTATATTCTTTTGGCAAAGCTCAGTTTTTATCTCTAGAAGGAAGTGGAGATAAATTTGTTTCCAGTTCTTTCTGATTTTCTGTATTTAACAAAAATTCCCCAGGCAAGAGTTTAATAATAAAATATATAAGAAAAAGTGTTTAAAACAAGTAAGGATTAAAAAGTAATAGTAGTAAAATATTAAGGGAAATGCATAAAGATTTCAGACACATGAGTCAAGATTCTGTGTTTCTATTAGCTCACTGCAATGATCGTTTAGACATCTGGAAGCAAATTCTTTTTTCAAGACACTTCGTAAATGAAATCAATATGAATCTCTAGTATTTCACACTACAGAATTTATATGAAATAAATTTAAGTCATAAAACAGATAACATTAAATTATCTGATTCTCAATAAAGTTCTATTCATACTAAAGTAGTGGCGGAAGTGTTCACTCCCTACACTTGGACCAGCATGTTGGTTTGCCTCTTAGCCTGAGCTAGTTGTCTAGACATCAAACTTTTTTTCTTGAGTAAAATAACTAAAGCCAATAAAAGAAGCTATTGTCCATAAGCTTTACTGAAGGAAGTGGAGATATTTTCCCTTGTGTCTTCAGAGTCAAAATTACCATGCAGTGTACTGAAGATATAATGTATCAAAATTTTATTTTTGCATTTTATTTGGTGTGTGTGTATTGCATATAGAGTACATGTGGTGTATGACGTGATATGCATGCTGTACACACATACGTGTGCAGATGCACTTGACCTGTTCTCATGTAAGTGGAGGGCAGAGGAGAACATTGGGTGTTCTCTGCTTTTTGCTCATTTGCCTGTTTCTGTGAAATTAAGTCTTTCATTTAATCTTGAGCTTCCATTTTCTTTCTTTTCTTCTTTTTGGACAAGTGCCCCAAGGGTTCCCTACTATTCTCTGATCTGTTTCCCCATGTCTCCTTTTATCACTGTGGGACTGGGATACAGATAAACAGGCACATCCAGCTGCCTTACATGGGTGATGGGAAACCAAACTCGGGTGGTCTCAAGCCCCTTCAAGCCCTCATACTTTTGCAGCAAGTGCCCTTAACAGCTGAACTATCTCTACCACCCAAATGTTTGATCCGTTTGGCTAATAAATCAATTGTTTATTAAGTTTCTAGGCTAAACAAACTTACGCTTCTTCATACAGCCCAAATGGCTTTGTGATGAGGAAGAGAGGAGGCAATTATTTAAAGCATATGCCTACTTTGATATAGACACATACAACATTTCATTTGCACATACATTGCTAATGTTTTACCCTGAAGCCTTGTGTTTCTTCACACATTTGGTTAACCATATGCCTTCGATGATAAACCAATCTCAAAGCATAGTTCTTATAGAGAATGAGAACTATAATTAAACTAAGATTTTAGACTAAGTCTGTAATACATTTTGATTTCTCATGAGGTTCTAATCCAGTTTACAAAGTGTTTCCAGATGTGCAATCTAGTTCCAGATCAATTTTTATGTATGTATAGAAATCCTAATGCTAAATTACAAAAATGTAATATTTATATTCTTGGTTGCAGAAGTTCGATTTGGACCATCATCTTGAAATTATTAAGGCCATATGAAGTTGTACAGAACAATTTCAGTTTTTAATTTTATATTTGTGTTCAAATTGAGTGACCACAATCTTTGAAACTTTAGGACATATACATTAGTTGCAGAGATTTAAGATACCTAAACTTACTCTATTTAATTTTCTGTTGTATCTACAGAGATGCATGCAATGTTAGGGACAGAGATGGGGAGATTCTGATTAAAAAGTATGCCATTTGGGGTGAAGTATATTTGTTTGTAATTATCTGGATCTGAAAGTTTCCTAAATTTATTTGTTCATTTACTTAATAATGTTCCAGGTATTATCATGGGGATTTTGAACATAAAAGTGATAGAAGAATATATGAAAAGAGCACACAGTACAGGGATATACTCAGGAGCACAAATTCATTTTAGGGACACATAAGATATAGCAATGTGACCATTAAGGGGAATAGTATCCCAAGATGAAGAGTCTTGTTAGTCAAAATGTGAGTGTGGTGATGGTGGAGGAAGTTTCTGCTATGTCTTCATTGACAAAACTTTAGCAGTAGCAGCCATAACTGCAATAGGCAAGACTGAAAAAGTATACAGCAAAAAGTACACACACACACACACACACACACACACGTTCACTATCAGGGTCTCATCACTTAGTTAGATGAAGGTATTCTGTTTTATCAGAAAGAATGCAAATGAAGTTTTACACATTGATACAAGATGAATTACACTTGCAGGTCAGTCCTCAGTGCCCATTTCCTTTGTTGGTACCATTGTTATATGTGACAATCAGCTTCATGTTGCTGGGATGAACTTTCACACTAGTTACAATTTATGGGAGGAAGGGATTTAATGAAGTTTACAGACCCAGGGGAAGTTCCATAATGGCAGAAGAAGCTGCCCCCTTTCATGAGTTCATGCACAGAGAAATACCACCAGCAGCACCACAGTCAGCATACTCCAGGAGCCCTTGGCACAGCTAAAGCACTCTGCATACCTTAGGCTGGAATTCAGATCTGCCCCCAGTAACACATTAAGGGGGTCACCTCCTCCAGCCAGGCAGTGGACATCTAAGTTACAAGCTTTAACAAGCTCCTGAATCTATTGGGGGATGTCCATTAAAATTACCATACTATGGTATTTCATTTCTTTTTTTAAAAAAACATTTATTTATATTTATTTATTTATTTGGCAGAGAGAGAGACAGAGACAGAGACAGAGAGAAAGAATGGGTGTGCCATGGCATCTAGCCACTGCAAACAAACTTCTGCATCTGGCTAACGTGGGTCCTGGGGAATCGAACTTGAATCCTTTGGCTTTTCAGGAAAATTCCTTAACCACTAAGCCATCCCTCAAGCCCTCATTTCTTTTTTATAAAGCATTTCACCCATAAGTACATGATAACCAGAATTTATTTCTTAGTTAGCTCGTTTTCAGTTACTTTAATAGTCTAAGGATTTTTTCCTATTAAAATCTCGCAATTTTGCTCTTTGGTAGTCTTTGGTAGTGAGTGAGTGAGCACTTATTTTTATTTAAGTGTTTTTACCTTTCCCCATTTGAAATAATTTCCATTGTCTATTTGTTAAAACTCTCTCTCTTCTCTCTTTAAAAGTTATTTTATTTTTTTATTTGTTTATTTGTAAGAGAGGAAGCGGGGAGAGGGGAGGGGAGAGAATGGGTGCACCAGGGTCTCTAGCCAGTACAAACTCCTGATGCATGTGCCACCTTGCACATCTGGCTTTCATGAGTGCTAGGGAACTGAACCTGAGTCCTTAGGTGTCACAGGCAAGCACCTCAGCCACTAAGCCATCTCTCCAGCCCTCCTCTTTCTTTAATAGCAATCATTTTCCTTTAATACAACTTATATTTTTATCTTTTACTGACTCTGGTCTACAACATGGCAATATCTATCGTGTTCATCATACTTGTATTCGTCCAAGTTTAGTCTTCAATCCAAGTGATTGTATTTTTTTTTTAATTTATATATTTGACATAGACAGACACAGAGAGAAAGAGGCAGATAGATAGAGAATGGTCACATCAGGGCCCCCAGCCACTGCAAACAAACTCCAGATGCATGTACCCCCTTAGGCATCTGGCTTATGTAGGTCCTGGGGAATCAAGCCTTGAATTGAGGTCCCTAGGCTTCACAGGTAAGCGTTTAACTGCTAAGCCATCTCTCCAGCCCCAAGTGATTGTTTTTCTTTCCACAAGTATAACTCATTTCAATTTTTCCAATACAGTCCTTTTGCTTTTAATAGTTCATTTAATTGCTTTAATGTTTTTAAAATAATTTTGGAAATAATTATGGTTTATATTATTTAAAAATATTTTAATGTTTTATTTATTTATTTGAGAGAGTGAGAGACAGATAGCTTTATTTATTTATTTATTATTTATTTGAGAGAAAGAGGCAGACAGAGAAAGAAAGACAGAGGGTGGGGAGACAGAGAGGAGAGAGAGAATGGGCACACCAGGACCTCTAGTCATTATAAATTAACTCCAGACACATGTGCCTCCTTGTGCACCTGATTTTACATGGGCACAGGGGAATCAAACTTGGGTCTTTAGGCTTTGTAGAGAGGCATCTTAACCACTAAGCAATATCCCCAGTCCAGTTTGTATTATCAGTTTATTTTTTTGGTTTTTCAAGGTATGGTCTCACTCTAGCTCAGGCTGACCTGGAATTCACTATGTAGTCTCATAGTGGCCTAGAACTCACAGTGATCCTCCTACCTCTACCTCCCAAGTGCTGGGATTAAAGGTGTGCACCACCCTGCCTATCCAGTTTGTATTATTTTTATTATAGAGTTATTACTTTGCTATTAATTCCTTATTTTCTTTAAAAATTTTATTTTTATTTATTTGAGGGAGAGGCAGATAGAGAGAGAATGCATGCCCCAGGACCTTCAGCCATTGCAAATGAACTCAAGATGCATGCATCACCTTGTGCATCTGCCTTATGTGGGTCCTGGGGAATTGAACCTGGGTCCTTTGGCTTTGCAGGTAAGTCATTTCCCTTGCCCTCCTTTTTTCTTATAATGATGCTGTATAGAACTAACACTACAAAATGGTAGTGTTTTATATTACTCATTGTTTTGTGAAATTAGTTTTCTTTATCTTTTAGAAGAACATCTGCCATTTTATATACATATGCTATTCATATCCATGTTTGTAGCATGTAATGACTATATGCTCTGATAATGCAGGCCAAATATGACTATTATGCATATATATATATATATATATATGTTTACATATATATATATACACACACACACATACACATATATTTGAACACATATGTATAAAGCAGTCTATAATGTGTGTGTGTGTGTGTTGTAGAGGATTGAACAAAAGGAATCATACATCCTTGGGAAGTGCTTTTCCATCTAAATATATCTTCAGCACCTGAACTATATTTGGACAATATTGAAAATATGCTTTCTGAGATTTCTTGGCTGTAGTCACCTCTCCAATTTTATTTGATTTGATGTATTTCATTTCATTTTGTAGTGTTAGGAATGGGACAGTGCTTCAGGAATGCAAGGTTAATGCTTTCCCACTGAGCTACACTTTTTTTCTTCTGAATTTCAATCTCCATGGTTTTTTATTTTCCCCATTACTATTGGGTTTACACTGCTTTTTTATTCCATTTCCAGCAGCTTCTCCTCACATAGTTTTTCTGATTTCTTTAGGAGACCTTGGCCCTAGTCACACTTTCATTCATGTCCTCTTTAAACTTTTTTGTTTTTATTTTTTTTATTTCTTTGAAAATGACAGAGATTGAAAAAGGCAGATAGAGAAAGAGAGAGAATGGGTGCACCAGAGCCTCCAGCCACTGCAAATGAACTCCAGATGTGTATGCCCCCTTGTGCATCTGGCTAACGTGGGTCCTGGGGAATTGAGCCTCGAACTGGGGAATCCATGTCCTCTTAATGGTCATAATCTAGTTACATAAATGCCTTGAATAAAGGGCACAATGGTGAACTGGCAAAATAAATTTACCAACAAAGAGATGCATGAAGTAGAGTAGTGAAGAAAATGGAAAAGCAGCAATTGCTTAACATTGTGTTATTTTCTAATTTCACAATTCTTTTTT
This sequence comes from Jaculus jaculus, assembly GCF_020740685.1. NCBI lineage: Eukaryota > Metazoa > Chordata > Mammalia > Rodentia > Dipodidae > Jaculus > Jaculus jaculus. The sequence continues at coordinate 148,257,661 of NC_059105.1, read as the reverse complement.
TTCTTTCTGGTACTGATTGGGAAATAAAACAAAGTAACACAAAATTCAAATACTCATACCAGAAAACTGTTGGGATTCTCTTCATTTTATCTTTTCCTTTGTTTAGCTGATTATATTCACCATTCTCTGTATTCTTTCTGCATGTCGACATTCTTCAGTTAACAATTAACATAACTTTCTAAAAAAAAAATCACTAGACATTAGTAAATGGCAGCCCAGGCATGGCAGCTTGAGTACAAAGAAGTGGGGAGACCTTGGATGCTACCTCAAATTTCAGGTACCTCTGACCTTGTATTATTTCATCCCAAGTTACATGGAGGGGGCTCTGCTTGCCTGAAGTTTCTTTATTTGGCTGAAGAAAGCCTTTCTAAGAGAAATATAATCATTTTAGGCTCTCCTCCTGAAAGCCCATTTATCAGGGCAGATTAATCACTGGAGAAGAAACTAGAGGTCCTCATCCCCTCACCCCTACCTCTACTTAGTATCCATTCTTTTGAGGCCTGTCACCTGAGAGACTTATCTGCTAGTCCTCAGATTGCTCTGGCTCCCATCATTTTTCCATGACCTGTGTGCTGTCCCCTAGAATTCAGAGGAATGGTGTCCCAGAGTATGCTGGGTTCCTCAGGCTCCTTCATCTCCTTAGAAATTATTCACAACCTTCTAAATATACCCTTAGTTCCCCTTTCTCTTAACGATCTGGCACTTCTTTAGTTTCATCCTTGGTGATCCCCATGTCTTTGCAGGCTAATTAAGTTGTGTGCATTTTCTCCTGTTGCTTCAGCAGACTAAATTAATAAACTTTCAGAAGACATAGGGGGATTTCCTTGGCTCCTACACTCAAGAAGAAATATAATATATAGTGAAATGGGAATTTTGGGTTTCCTTGCCAATACACCAATGTGCTAAAGCCCCAATAAATTTAAAGTACCCCAAATTCTTGTCTAATGAATTAAAAGCATTAAAATCCATAGACCAAAGGATAAGGCTTAGAGAGACTTTCTTAGATTACAAGAAGGAAAGAGAAGCAAGTGCAGAAAGCTCTTGCCATGTACACAGCAGAAAAAGGTAGAGAACCCATGTGGGAATAAGGGGTGGCAGGTCTCCCCTTGTCTTCACTGGATGGGCAGAGACAAGGAAAGCTTACCAGAACTTCGAAGTTCAGGAGCCAGTGAAGAGAGAGGCTTGTCACCTGGTGCACATCCATCTATATAACCTTACTGTGGTAGATCTCATCTTGTGGCTCAGTTGAGCCAGAGTGCGGGCTGATTGGTCTGGGCTAGAGGTTGGCTCAGGAAGAGGCTAGCCATAATGCCAAGTCCTGGGGTCTGAACTTGACCAACCACAATGCCAGGATTAGATTTAAATTCTAGGAAAGGGTATCTCCCTTCCAAGAAGGGCTGAGTTTGTTTGTGGAAAAACAGTTCTAGGGAACTCCTTTAGGTAAGAGATGAGAGGTTAGATCATCCTTAGCACTGTAGCATAGTGGAGATTACAAGAGCAGACATTCTTGCCTTTATTTTCAGGGCCCACTCATCCTAGACTGCCAAACAAAGCTAGCTGATTCCCTCTCAAAAGACCTTGATAAACAACTTTATAAAATAACTTACAAGTTAGAAAGGAGATATCTAAATACCCTCTTGCCCATGCTTAGCAACACCACATTTTGGCAGTTTCTCATCTGGGGCACTTTCCTATAGCAAGTCACGGTGGCCTTTTCCCTGTCTCCCCAGGTAACCTGCATCTACCTGATATTCAGATCTTAAGTCCTCAGCTATCATGGCAGCATATTACAAATTTCTGGTAATGTATATTTACAATTATGTAGGAAATCATTTTTCACCATACTTTGCTACTCTTATTGTTAGTAGGGATTTCTTTTTCATCAAAGTTAATTACTTTTGGAACTCCAGTCTTCACTACAGTCTCCATTTTTTTTTTTTTTTTTTGTTTGTTGTTGTTGTTCAAGGTAGGGTCTCACTCTAGCTCAGGCTGACCTGGAATTCACCGTGTATTCTCAGGGTGGCCTCTAACTCATGGCAGTCCTCCTACCTCTGCCTCCCAAGTGCTGTGCTCCCAAGTGTGTGGCACCACGCCCCCCTACAGCATCCATTCTTACAAACTATCACTCAAGTGGGAAAAAGGATGTTTTCTTTTGTTCTGCCCTTTCAAGAGTGAAACCTGGGAATGGTGGTGTCATTCCTCTACCTTTACTTAGTAACAATGGTACCAGAAGAGTTTCCCTTTTCTTTTCTTTTTTTTATATAAATTAAATTACAATGTTTCTGTTTTTATTTCTTTATTTGAGAGTGAGAGACAGAGAGAGAAGCAGATGTATATATAGAGAGAGATGTAGAGAGAGAGAATGGATGCACCAGGGCCTCCAGCCACTGCAAATGAACTCCAGATGCGTGTGTCCCCTTGTGCATCTGACTAACGTGGGTCTTGGGGAATCAAGCCTCGAACCGGGGTCCTTAGGCTTCACAGGCAAGTGCTTAACCACTAAGCCATCTCTGCAGCTCTCCCTTTTCTTACATTAGTTTTATGAAAGTAGAATAATTGTTTCTAAGAAGTGTGAAGCATCTTCATGCTCACTGCTATCAACTTTTCCTCAGAGAGGAAGCATTGCTTCTCCAGTTGGTTCATTCTGATACCACAGTGTGTCAAATAGTAGCCAAAGTATGCTGTGTCAAGGAGAATACCTGAGTAGGTAAAACATTTCTAAATTTAAGTTTGAATTTTCTGTTGTGTCTCCATTATATTTTTTCCATTATTTTATTCTATTATTATTTACTTTGCTAACTGTACCTAAAATATGATTTTTCACTTAAAAGAGCCAGATTTGGGGAAAATGAACAGACATTTTTCAAGGAAAATCTTCACTGATCCACTTAGAATTTTCATGAGATAGTAAACCAGATATTTGGGGGTGGGGAAGAAAGAAAGAAAAACAGCACATTTTGCATTAGCTCACCTCAGACTCCCTCAACCTTGCAATATAACACATATTATCTTTGGTTTTATCTATGCAAATTGACCACCTGGTCTATTAAGCAAATTACTCATGTATTTTGAAAGTATAAGAATGGAAAGAATATACTGTTCTTTAATGCCAGGGCCAAAGGATGGTTGTAGTACATTTTAAAACAACCAATTCAATTCCCTTGGTTTATTTTTTATTTTATTTTTTATTTATTTATTTTTTTTTTTCGAGGTAGGGTCTCACTCTAGCCCAAGCTGACCTGGAATTCACTATGCAGTCTCAGAGTGGCCTCGAACTCACGGCAATCCTCCTACCTTTGCCTCCTGAGAGTGTTGGAATTAAAGCGTGCGCCACCACGCCCAGTTTTCCTTGGTTTATTTTTAAATTTGCCTCAATCAAATCGTAACTCATAAGATAATATTGCGAGGCAGCACTAGAAATCCATAACATATCAGGCCCAACTCCAGCTAAGCATCTTTCTTTCCCAAAGGGTTATACAGAAACTAAAGAAGACAGAGTATTTGAAAGGGCTTTATTAAAGAAAAGAATTATAGACACGAGGTATTACTGTCAGTCATTAAACTCACAAATTTCAGCTTCCAACATTTAAAATTTGTTACTTCTTCTATGTGGTATCTGCTGGGATACATATGCAGTTATGTTCACTTAAATACAACCCCTTCCTATAAAATGAGACTCATAATGAATTCTTATTAACTGACCGTGAATGCCAGTGTAAGAGTCAAAGTGGAAAATAAGTTTTAATAACTGTGAACTTCAGCACTCAATCAATTTACATGTCAAGTTAATTTCTCTTGAAAACACTTCCCTTACAAGTTCCATGTAAGTTCCAGTGATATATGTGTATTACAATTCTATCAAAGTAGCTATTTATTTATTGGTTACATTATTGGCATTTTATTAAGCCCATTCCACTCACCCCCATCCCTGGTAATGCAGAATGTTTGAAAATGATAATCTAGCCAGGTTGCAGAGTATAATATGCCTATCATGATGATCAGTTGACAGAATATTTTGTACACTTATGGTCTGTTAAAGGTGAAAAAAATAACATCAAAGTTAAATAGGCACATATTAATACCTACCATATTATAATTCTCTGGAATATATTATCCAAAGAATTTGATTAATCAACTGTAGTGAGTCACTGTCTTTTCAAGCTTGCCTCTGGAAGGAAGGCAGCATAACTTCAAGTTGGAAAAAGAAAAAGTAAAACTATTTTTAGTTTTAAACTACCTCTGATTGAATTATTAAAATATGTATATCTCCAGGTGTAGGCTGAAGGAAATGGTGCCTGGAAAGTTTTCTAAAGGAAGTTTAGCTCAACCAAACTTGTTAGTCTTTGAAAATTTAGACAATGAAGCTTGTCTGCTTAACAAAGAGAGAACAAAATATAACTTAGTCTGAATCCCTTTGTGTGTGTGTGTGTGTGTGTGTGCGCATGCACATGCATGTGTCGGTGTGCATTTGAAGGTCAGAGGACAGCACTGGATACTGGTGCTTTTTGGGACAGGACCTCTCACTGGCCTGGATCTAGCCAATTAGCTAGACTGTCTTGCCAGTGAGCACCAGGGATCCTCCTGTCTCCAACTCCTAGGATGACAAGCACATGACACCATGTCTGGAATTTTTATGTTGGTTCCAGGGATTTAAATAAGCTGCCATGCTTTTGACGCAAGTACTTTACCAAATGAACTATCTCCTGAGTCCTTCTATGTACAAAATGCATTTTTTCTACATCCTTGGGACAGTTATCTCATCCTATAAAATAAGAGAAATCTGGTGGGTGCCTCTCAGCTTAGTGTGCTCAGTGAGTTTGTTTTTGATACAGTAATTATAAAGTGATGATGATATATGTCACTTTTTAATATATTTTAGGCACCTGTCTTAGTTCCTTATGTAAATTAAGTCATTTATATCTCATAATCCAACAGGGAGGCCTTATATCTCATAATCCAACAGGAAGGCCTCTGAAGCATGAGGGGTGTTTGGCAACTTGCTATAGGTGACTCAGCTAGAAATAGAGAAAATAAGTTTTAGACCTGGGATTGTCTGGCTACTAGTTCAGTTTCTCAACAACTATGTGGACACTTTCATTACACAGTACATGTTAATGGCTGATGGCATTCATAAATACTCCCAGAACTAAGGGAAGAATAATGATGATTTTGGATTCATCTATATAGCATCAAATATATAACAATTTTATCTTCCATCCTTTTAAATTAATTTGCTCATTTACCATTAGCATATACTCATTGTAAAACATACATCCATTGTATCTAAGCTATTTTCTGGATACCTGCTCTTCTAAGGATGGATGCCAACCAAGCAGGGTGATTCAAAGTTATATGAGGCATAATAAGGAGTATGTATATGGGGGAGAGGTACGGAGAGTTATTTTAAGGAGGGTTGTGAATGATAAGAGTACAAAAGAGATAAGAGTTCATCTGATATAAAAAGTAAGGAGAATATGTGCTATCTTTCAAGGAGTCTTTAGGTAATTGTCATGCCTCCACGTCTAATTAGCCAAATCAGAATCATGGATAAAACAAGTTTTAAGATTATCAGGCAATCTGAATCAAATATGGTGCTTTCATGCACAGTAGTTATTTGGGACATATTAAAATTATATCAGCATTCTCATTCACCATATTTTTCTTTTACTATATACACATTTGAACTTCTATGGCATTCAAAAATATGTGAATGGTAAATTAGGCAGAAGGTTAAGTATTTCTACATATGTAAATGACTTTATGCTCAAAAGAAGGTGGGTTATTTCAACATTCTCTTTCTAGTTATCATGTACTAAACTATTGGTAATTAATAATAAGCACTGCTTGGTGGATGACTATCACAGAATTTTAAACTTTCATTTTATCCCCACCTTTCTCCATTTCCTTCTTCTTTCTTTTGTTCTCTGTTACTTTCTTTTTTTTTTTTTTAAATTTTTTTATCCACTTTATTTATTTTATTTGAGAGTGACAGACACAGAGAGAAAGACAGATAGAGGGAGAGAGAGATAGAATGGGTGCGCCAGGGCTTCCAGCCTCTGCAAACGAACTCCAGACGTGTGCACCCCCTTGTGCATCTGGCTAACGTGGGACCTGGGGAACCGAGCCTTGAACCGGGGTTCTTAGGCTTCACAGGCAAGCGCTTAACCGCTAAGCCATCTCTCCAGCCCTCTGTTACTTTCTTGATTCCCACCCCCTTCTTGGCTTTATACTTTCCTTTCTTCTTCCCTAGCCCCATTACCCCCTTCTTTTTTTCTTTAGGAAATCTAGAAACCTAGAATACCTACAGAATCATTGAGTTATTGATATCAGCATAACTGTTCACTGACTTATCAAAACATAACTTTGCTGGGGGAAAAATGGCTTTCTGATTGGCTAAGCGAACTGCTTAGTGGAAAGGAACCCAGAGCTGGAACTGGAAACCAAGTCAGAATCCTATGGAGACCAAGATTATGGACTCTAATGAGAAGCTTCCACTAGACTTTTGCCAAAAATGAGGCTACACCCATCAAAATTTCTCTCTAAACTAAGAATGTTTATCCTCTTTAACATATCCAGATCTCACTCTCATTGGAGAATCTGTTTTTCCTTTTCAGAAAGTAGTGAGATTTGAGGACAATCAAAATCTATCAACAAGATAAGAATAGATAGCTGTTTCCCTGTTGGGAGATGATCCACTCCAAGCACAGCAGCCAGGGCCAGGATGAAACCACAAAGGAATTGACTAGATGAGCAAGAGTGCGGCTTCCATGGTGAGTCTAACAACATGTGCCAGGGTGATGGAGACAGACACTGCAGATGCCCAAAATGTATAAAGCAGAAATCCAGCAGCTGCTGAGAGCTTAACAGTAAAGTAGACTTAAAGTACACCCACCACGGCTCAGGAAATTTTGAGAGAGGGTGGAAAGAATATAAGCCACAGGGTGAGAGGGAATATCCACAGGCATTGCCCTTCCCCCCATGACTGCTGCTCTCACAACACATAACCCACATCTCCATGGTTAATAGCAGCAATTTCAGTAAGGAGGGCCCTCAGTGGAGTGAGGGCAAGGGAGGAAGGAAATGACGGTACCAACACATAAAGTATCCACAAAAAGTTTCTACTTAATAAAAAATCATTTAAAAAAAGAATAGAAGAAAAACTTATAACAACTTAGCATGTATATATTACAGTTTCTGAATCATATTAAAAATGGATATATTAAATACATATAAAACTGTCAAAGTGTATGTCACAGATTTATAAATATGATGATAGGAGGCTTAACAATTCTAAGGTTAAATGCTATCCATTTTAAATATATATAAGGAATTATTTTTACATTGTTTAACATAATTAACATGAACATTTTTAAGAGACTATGAAGTATATGAAGGCACATTTTATTCTGGGAAACATATTTTAAAATTTGTAAAATATTTCTTTTGCCTAGTAGTAAAAATTAAATTTATAAGACTTGTTTGATGTAAAAACATTAATCAACTTCTACAAAATGTACCAAGGTACATATTTCAGTTATCATTCTAAGAGAATGATGTGTATTTAAACTGGCAACAGTTCTACAAAAGATCTATCTTATTAAAGTATTATAAATAATTTTATGGACAATCTAAATTATAATGGCCTTTAATCAATCATTCTTTATGGCCTGATATGATTAAAACAGGTATATTCATAGAATACTTGAAATGATCACATATTTGTACATAATGCAAATACATGCAGCACTTCTGAGGTTCAGTAACTCCAACAGGGCTCCATTCTGCTTGCATTATTTCCTTTCCTAGCATTTCTGGAAGTGTAGGAATGATTTGCTATAAACACATATTTTGTATAGTTCATTTGGTAAAGCAACACAGTGAGTTACAATCATACCCTTAATGATAATTCTATAAAATATTTTCTTAAAAAATGATAGTCTGTTATTTTGTATCTTCAAAATTTAATTGAAAATATTAATATACCAAATAACAGTCCTGAAATGAAAGCATGCCTATCTAAACTAAGGTGCAAATTAGCTAAATAAATATGTGTTCAATATTGCTTCTGTTTGGTGAAGGGGAAATTGGCCCATTGGGAAAATAAGTGCATAAATTAACAATGAGAGACTAGAAGTCACATGCTACCTTTGAAATTCTATTCTGGATTTCCCTCACTGCACAGGAGGCTAAAACATATTTGCCTTGGAAATGCTGGTGACTATAAAGTATTGTAAAAGGCCTGAGTTTTTTTTTTTTTAACTTTACTTTTAAGCTAATGAATTTGCTTGCCATCATTTTATAATATTCTGGCAGAAATTACAAGACTTTGGTGACAGACACAGAGACTTTTTACTCAAAACAAGGCAAATGTTTCATGAACATACCAGTTCCTTTGCTTCCAGTTCCTTGGTGAAGAGATGTGCAAAGACTTACTAGGTGGTTGATCATATATATGATAGGTTTAGGTTTGCCAAATGCATAGCACGGAGCTGAGGACTTCCAAGCTTACAGAACTCTAATCTTATAGTGTGTCAGGTCAATCTATGTAATGTTTTCTGGTAGGAAAAATTATATTACATAGAAAGTCCTTTAACTGTATTTCAGGAGAGACTCACCATGTCTGTTTGCTGATGCTTTCCACAAAAATCATTGGACAGTATTCAGCATAAAACATAGAGGTGAGATGTCTATGGATAGTTACGTTGCAATAATTGTATTCCTTGTTTCTACTTTTACTTTTGCAATTAAAGATTATTTCCAAGTGTACAACAATGTAGTTAATTTGACTGATAGATAATGAAGTCATATTTTATTAGTTCTTCTTAGATTGCCCTTAAGGCTATTCCTGAAAACAACCCCAAGTAGAAGGACCAACATTCATTATTATTTCAATCCTGCCTTCACACACTCTTAGCTTTTTCCTTAGAGAGCTAGATGATTAGTCCTTACCTTGTTTTATTGACCTTTACAATTTGCTTGGAGAATTTAACCAAACATAGACATATGTGTTAGAGATTACACAGCCGTCCCCTACCCTACAAAGCAGTCAGGAGAAAATCTCTCATATCAGTGGCTTGTTAGTCTAATCTATTCTGAATGCTTTCCTGGGTTAAGTTGGGTCTTTAAATACTTGGTGATTTCCTCTGATTACTACTGAAGGATCATGTTTTGGGGAGGGAACTATGCTAATACATGGCTTTCATATGAGAGCTATAATACATGCCTTCCATATGAGAGTGGCTGCTCCTGCAAAGCAAGTGGTGCTCATAATAATTGGTACCCTTTGTGGGATTCACAGCAGTAATAAGCAACAACCTGAACACTTTTGCTTGTAATCTCTGCTTTTGGGTCCCTGGTTCCATTTTAGCAATTGAGTATATTACTTATATTTAGAAAAACTACCAGTTTTCTTATAATATCGGGGGGGGGGCATTTTACTGGATGACTGGAAATTGGAATGGTGCAAACATTCACAGGTATTTTGGGAATTAGGGTTATTCAAAGTTTTTGTTTTCCTCTGTCTTTTTTTCTTTAGGCAAGCCCAACAGACTGGCCTTTTTTTGTTTGTTTGTTTATGACAGAGAGAGAGAGAAAGAGAGAGAATTGGTGCACCAAGGCCTCCAGCTACTGTCATCAAATTCCAGACATGTGCAACACCTTGTGAGCATGTGTGACCTTGCATGCTTGCATCATCTTGTGTGTTTGGCTTATGTGGGACCTGGAGAGTTGAACATGGGTCCTTAGGCTTTGCAGGCAAGTGCCTTCACTGCTGAACCATCTCCGCAGTACCATTCAAAGTTTTCTGATGAGGTGGTTTAGAGAAAGCTGGGAGAAATGTCAATCACATCAAGGTCAGAATTATTTGGAGGAATACAGCCCACCTAGGATTTAATTGAACTTAAACTAGTTTTGAAGTATAGCATTGGACCATTGTCACAAAGAAGGCACCACAGAGGTTCTAAAAAAACATGATGATGAACTTTCCTCTGTCACCATTACTTCCTGTGAACTAGCGTGTTCTATCCTCAGGAGCCTGGATTGTCTTTCTCATTTAATCCTTATGCAATAATGCATTCATTCCTATAGTTGTAACATCATCATTTTCCCCAAGTTATTCCTTACTCACCCCCAGTTCATTTGTCTAAAAGTATCAGATGTGAAACGATCAGACTTGAGATTTTTTTCTTTGCTTATGTGTGTATTATAAGATGTGTGGTTTATGCATATGTGTGTACAGATGTGCACCCCCATGTGTGCACAAGCAGAGGCCTGAGGAGAACATCTATTGTCCTTTTCTGTTGCTTTTCTGCTTGGGTCCTTGAAAGAGAATATTTCACTGAACCTAGAGTTACCGCTTTGGGTTGGACCAGTTGACCAGTGAGTCCTATTGATTCTTCTATCTCTGTTCCCCACAGCTACAGGTATGGCTGGCCACACAAAGCTTTTCATATGGCCACTGGGGATCTGATTTGATGGAGAATCAGGCCCTCTTTGGCCCTCATGCTTGGAAGACAAGTGCTCTTAGTAAAAAATACAAGTAATATCAGGGACTTGTAAGGGGTAGTGAAGGAGAAACAGGAGAAAGATAATCTTTTTATAGTTAGTCAGTCAGGAACAAAGGCCTAAGGACAACAAGGAGATGCCACTGTATCTGCCTTGGAAATGCCAAAACCTGCATGTGATCCAGTTTCATCGAAGATAGTGCAAGAGCGCTACCCAGTAGCAACTTCCTGCTTCTTCCTCAGCTCAGCACATGGCTGGCTTCTCCTGAGTTCACCAACCAATCAGGTCTCTCCCTTTCACCCTGAGTCTGATGGCAAGACTAATCTTAGTTGTATGTGTAATTTGTATAAAGGAGCCTAATGCCTGTTTTCCCTGTTCTGTGGTTTCACCCAAGCACCAGTGCGAAAGTCTTTCTCCTCACTTCCTAGCTGGGCTGCAAAAGGTGGGAGGTTGCGTCCTTCTGCTTCAGTATTTTTCTGTTTGCTTCCTACAAGTATTTTTGTTTCCTGATGCTTTCTTGCTTTGTAATCTCTTTAAGCTCTGGGCCAGTTTCCCCATGTCAGTGTTTGGCATACTCTTCTGTTGCTATGGTACACCTAATGTTGGCCAGGGGGTGATGTCTACCCTCTGCTCATGTCGTTGTGTTCCCTGCCATTATGGAGCTTCCTCCTCAAGCCTGTAAGCCAAAATACACCTCTTTCCCTCCCCCCACAAGTTGTTCTTGGTTGGATGCTTTCTATCAGCAATATGAACCAGATTGCAACAGCAAAGTGGTACTGAGGAGTGGGGTTGCTGCTAGACACTTGACTGTGTGGCTTTGGCCTTTTGGAGCTAATTTTCAAGAGGAGTATGGGAGGATTTGAAACCTTGGCCTAAGAGAAGCCTGGCAGTTCTGTAAGTACCTCTTCTACTGCAAGTGCTCCCAGGCTCTGGAAGATGTGGAAGAGGTGGCAAATCTTGTGCTGGGCAGTTGGCTATCTTTTCTTGTCATACATATTGCTGGAGCTGGGATCTCTTCTGTTTTCTCTGCCATCTGTAAAATAACAGATTCTCAAATCAATAGTGAGTGCAGCTTGGGTTAAAAGGGTTATGAATAGTTATTTGAGAGAGTTTTTGCACACCAATAATTTTATGTGGGTCTTCGGAATCAAACTTGGGGACTCTCTGGTCCAAGAGGTCCTCATGAGGGTGCCCTCAAACTCATAATGATCCTCCTACCTTTGCCTGCTGAGGGCTGGGATTAAAGGTGTGTACTATCATGCCTAGCTGAACATAAACTTTAAGCCCATATGAGGCAGTTTATGGGTGACAGTGAAGGAGGGTAGGTGAAAGCTAGCTTCTTATCTTATTGATGGATCTTGACTCTCCTCCATTTTCTCTGCAATCTTTAAAATAAAGCAGATTCTCCAAACAAGAATGAGAGCATATTGGGTTAAATGGGCATATGCAAAATTATTTGAGAGGCTTTTGGCATGTAAGGCCACTCTTCCTCTCCAGAGAGCAGTGGGGTCTTTTCTCTGAAGTATGAGTTTCCTGACTGTGGGAATCTGACTTGGTTTCATAACCAGGCATGAGTTCTCTCCCACTGAATGGGCCTCATGTCCAATAAAAGAACAGTTGGGGGCTGGAGAGATGGCTTAGCGGTTAAGCACTTGCCTGTGAAGCTGCGGTTCGAGGCTCGATTCTCCAGGACCCATGTTAGCCAGATGCACAAGGGGGCACATGCATCTGGAGTTCATTTGCAGTGGCTGGAGGCCCTGGTGTGCCCATTCTCTCTCTCTCTCTCTCTCTCTCTCTCTCTCTCTCTCTCTCCCTCTGCCTCTTTCTCTCTCTCACTCTCAAATAAATAAATAAAAATGAACAAAAAATTTAAAAAAAAGAACAGTTGGTTATCCACACAGGCTGTGTGCCACTATTGTACAAGTGTGCATTTCTTGTCCTTCTGGCTGATTTCATAGTCTGCAGGGTTCCCTACTTATTCATGTTGTTGGTGATCATTTTGTTCCAGCCTGTCCCATAATGCTTTCCAATACTATGAGAATACCCATTTTTAATATAAAGCTGAGAGAGTACTACAATAAATTAAGCCCACTGTTTTCTTGAACATGACATTTCCAGTTGATAAATGGAACTTGTTGGTCCACCAAAGGTCCTTAGTTATTATTGTGTGTTATTTTACCTGCCTCAAAATAGTAATATCAGTGTGGAAAATTATAAGTCTTCTCTGGAACAGAGATAAATTTTTAGACCTTACATTTTTACAAGAACTTGGAAACAAGAGCACTGTATGTTTAAAAGAAATGTACTTAGAAATTGTATCAGAGACAGATCTAGAATCACAAAGTACTCCATCTGAGAGGGGAAGATTTCTCTCTCTCTCTCTGTCTCTCCTTTCGGGAGGCATTGTGATTTTGTAATACATCTGTACAGTACTAAGAAAGCACTTAATATGTAGGGCTTACACAGTTTATGACAGGATCTATCAACCACTTGTACTCAAGGAGTGTGATGACACTGCAGTTACTATTGAAATTGGGGCTTTTGACATGAGAACTGTTGAGACATCATCTAAAAAAGTAATGTGGAAATTAGAGAGTAGAGGCAAGCATAAAATTTTATGACTCATTCAGTGGTAGGAACTTTTTGGGAAGTTTGTCCCCTAATATTTCTTTTCTTTACCTATTAACTAGTTTTTTTGAAATGTTGACTTTATAGCACTTATGAGATAGCCAAGTATAAATGCAGAATGGATCAACCCTACTGTATATTCTGATGCAGAGCAATAATAACAGCATATTGAGTTTTTGGTCCCTAGGGCTCCTCTTCAAAGGCACCTCAGTTCCTCACCATCTGTAAACTTCTTTTAGTTAGCAGCAGTTGGATTTGGCCATCTTCTTTGGCAGCAGGGTTGGGTGGGCTGGATGCCTCAACCCAACCAAGCAATATGTATATATATCTCCAAGCCTTCCCTTTCCATGAAGCTTTCCAGTTTACTTGGACAGACACATGTTACTTTGGGTTTGTACTGACTATGGGGAGACCTCATCTTGTCAAATTTTCATTTCTAATATGTGACTGAGTTGAAGTTAAAGAGGGAGAGACAGTGGATCCCATACTAGTAATTATGGCACATTACATTTGGGTTTCAATTGAGCTGATGTTCATTTCATTTTAGGATGTGGCTTTGTTGCAAATAATCTTTAATGTTTTGACATATCAAATTTTATATGAAATGGCAAATTTATTGTTACTGACACCATCTACTTCAGCTTTACAAGCTCATTGGCTCAGAACTATAGTTTCAGTATGTCATTACTTTCAATTATGACTTTAGTACATAGTGCTCCAATATTATGTAAACATCCTCATGTCCTCCCACCTAGAGGAGAGTAGCCAACGGTCACCTCACTCTTGGGAAAAACTGATCCACTCCTATCCCTCAACTGTCATTAGCCTCTAAAAATACCCGAGTAGATGGAGAAATAAGGGATTAAGTGGAAAACATATGGCTAATATTAATATGGTGAACCTTCTTCCTATATCACCAAGTCCTTTGGCATTGCTGATATCACACCTGAAGCAGCCTGAGTTTAGGAATACTAAATCCTTTCATTTTAAATTTGCTTTTTGACATTTGCATACACATATATTACATGTGATCATAAACTTTTGGTTTCAATTGAGTTGAAACTGATTTTTGATGTTGTTGTTGTTGTTTTTTAAGGTAGGGTCTCACTCTAGCTCAGACTGACCTGGTATTCACTATGGAATTCACTATAGTCTCAGGGTGGCCTCAAACTCACAGCAATCCTCCTACCTCTGTCTCCTGAGCACTGGGATTAGAGGTGTGTGTCACCAAGCCCGGCCTGAATTTTTGTTGTTTTAGCATATGGCATTGGTAGCTATTGTGAACAGAGCAACAATGAACTTAGATGTGAAAGTATCACTGTAGTAGGCTATAGAGATTTTGGGGTATAAACACCAAAGTGGTATAGCTGAGTCATACAGTAGTTCTAGCTTTATCCACCATACTGATTTCCATTGTGGCTATGCTAGTTTACACTTTGTCTAGCAGTGAATACAAGTTCTCTTTCCCCAATATCCTCTCCAGCATTTGTTGTTTGTTTTAATAGTTACCACCTGACTGCAGAATTGCAACAAACTTTTAATTTGTATTTCTCTGCTGGCTCAGGATGTTGCTTTTTTCAGTGTCCTTTGCAGTACAAAATCTTTGTAATTTCATGAGGTCCCAATGGTTAATCTGTGGTTTTATTGCCTGAGCAATTGGGGTTGTATTCAGAAAGTCTCTGCCAAGACCAATATATTGAAGGGTTTCCCCTACTTTTTCTGCCAGCAATTTCAGAGTTTCAGGTCTGATGTTAAGGTCTTTAATCCATTTGGACATAATTCTTGTGCATGGAGAGAAGACTCTATTTTCATCCTTCTACAGATACATATTCAGTTTTCCCAGCACCATTTGCTGAAGAGGCTGTCTTTTCTCCAATCAGTATTTTTGGCATTTTTATTGAATATCAGGTGGCTATGGCTACTTGGACTTACATCTGGGTCCTCTCTTCTGTTCCATTGATCTACATGTCTGCTTTTGTGCCAGTACCATGCTGTTTTTGTTACTATGGCTCTGTAGTATAGATTAAAATCAGGTATGGTGATACCTCCCGACTTATTTTTGTTGGTCAGTATTATTTTAGATATTTGAGTTATTATTTTGTGATTCCAAATGAATATTTGGATTGTTTTTCCTATTTCTTTGAAGAATGCCTTTGGAATTTTGATGTGGATTGCATTAGATGTGTTGATTGCTTTTGGTAAGATTGTCATTTTCACACTATTGATTCTTCCAATCCATGAACAAGGGATGTTTTTCCATTTCCTAGTGTCTTCTGCAATTTCTCGCTTGAGTGTTTTATAGTTTTCATTATAGATATCTTTTATTTCCTTGGTTAGGTTTATTCCAATGTACTTTATTTCTTTGATGTGATTGTGAATGGGAGTGATTCTCTGATTTCATCCTCTGTATGTTTGTTGTTAGCATATAGGAATGCTATTGATTTCTGTGTATTTATTTTGTATCCTGCTACATGGCTGTAGGTATTTATCAGCTCTAACAGTTTGTCTTTAGGGTCCTTTATATATAGAATCATGTCATCTGCAAATAATGATAACTTGATTTCTTCCTATCCAGTTTGTATCCCTTTTATGTGCATCTCTTGTCTTATTGCTATGGCTAAGACTTCCAGTACTATATTAAATAAAAGTGGGGACAGTGGACACCCTTGTCTTGTTCCTGATTTTAGTGGAAAAGCTTCCAGTTTTTCCCCATTTAGTAATATGTTGGTTGTAGGCTAGTCATAAACAGCTTTTATTATATTGAGATATGTTCCTTCTATTCCTAGTCTCTGTAGGACTTTTATCATGAAGGGATGTTGGATTTTGCCAAATGCTTTTTCTGCATCTAATGAGATGATCATATGATTTCTGTCCTTTAGTCCATTTATATAACATATTATAGTTATTGATTCACGTATGTTGAACCATCCCTGCATCTCTGGGATAAAGCCTACTTGGTCAGGGTGAATGATCTTTCTGATATATTCTTGTATTCTGTTTGCCAATATTTTGTTGAGAATTTTTGCATCTATGTTCATGAGGGAGATTGGTCTGTAATTTTCTTTTTTTGTTCTATCTTTGCCTGGTTTTGGTATCAGGGTGATGCTGGCTTCATAGAAGGAATTTGGTAGGGTTCCTTCTTTTTCTATTTTATGGAAAAGGTTAAGAAGCAATGGTGGTAGTTCTTCCCTGAAGGTCTGGTAAAATTCAGCAGTGAATCCATTTGGGCCTGGGCATTTTTTAGTTGGGAGAGTTTTGATAACTGTTCAGATCTCCATGCTTGTTATAGGTCTATTTAAGTGATTAATCTCATCTTGATTTAATTTAGGTAAGTCATATAAATCAAGGAAATCATCCATTTCTTTCAGATTTTCATGCTTTGTGGAGTATATGCTTTTATAGTATGTCCCTATGATTTTTTGAATTTCTCTGGAATCTGTTGTGATGTTACCTTTTTCATCTCTATTTTATTAAGTTGTGTCTCTTCTCTCTTTCTTTTGGTCAGATTTACTAAGTGTTTATCAATCTTGTTTATCCTTTCAAAGAACCAAATCTTTGATTTATTGATTCTTTGGATTATTTTTTTTTCTATTTCATAATTTCTGCCCTAATCTTTATTATTTCTTCCCATCTACTGATTTTTGGTTTGCCTTGTTCTTCTTTTACCAAGGCTTTAAGGTGAAGAATTAGGTCATTTATGTGCAACTTTTCTAATTTCTTAATATAGGCGCTTAAAGCTATAAATTTACCTCTTAGGACTGCCTTCATTGTGTCCCAGAGATTTTGGTAGGTTGTGTTCCCATTATCATTTGACTCTATAAATTTTTTGATTTCCTTCTTTATTTATTCATTGACCCATTCCTCATTTAGTAGGGTATTGTTTAGTTTCCATGATTTTGTGTATGCTCTATAGCCTTTCTTGCTATTGTTGGAGGGTACCTTTAATCAATACAAAGTGACCTTCTTTATGTTTCTTAACTAATGTTGGACTGAAGTCTACCTTGTCAGATATTAGGATAGCAACCCCTGCTTGTTTTCTAGGTCCATTTGCTTGAAACACCATTTTCCAAACTTTTATCCTAAAATAGTATTCATCCTTTGTAGAAAGTTGGGTTTCTTGGAGGCAACAAATGGAAGGATCCTGCTTTTTAACCCAGTATGCAAATCTATGCCTTTTGGTTGGGGCATTGAGGCCATTGATATTAAGTGATAATATTGAGAGGTGTGTACTAATTTTTGCCATTTTTTTGTAATTCTTCTGCTTTTACCTTTGCTCTCTTGTGTTAACTAGTATTTGAGTATTGTTTGTTTTTTTCCAGTTTCCTTATATGTGTGCTTTTGTTTTTCTTCAGCATGGAGGATTTCTTCAAGTATTTTCTGTAGAACTGGTTTTGTCTTCAACCTTTAGCTTGCTTTTGTCATGGATTGTCCTTATTTCTCTATTTGAATGGATAGTTTTGCAGGATAAAGTAACCTTGGTTGACAGTTGTTATCTTTCAGGACTTGGAATACATCCCTCCATGCCCTTCTGGCTTTTAAAGTTTGTGTTGAATAATCTGCTGTAATTCTGATAGGCTTGCCTTTGTAGGTAACTTGATTTTTCTCTCTAACTGCTTTCAATATTTTTTCTTTGGTTTGAGTGTTTGGTAGATTGATTATAATATGGCGAGGAGAGGTTATTTCCAGGTTTTGTCTGGCTGGTGTTCTAAAGGATTCCTGTATCTGCATTGGCACCTCTTTCCCAATTTGGGGGAAGTTTTCTTCTATGATTTTGTTGAAGACACCTACTATGCCTTTGGAGTGAAATTCTTCTCCTTCTACTATGTCCCGAATTCTTATGTTTGATCTTTTCATAGTGTCCTGAATATCTTGAAATTTCCACTCATACTTTTCTATTAGTTTGTCTTTCTCTTTGTTAGACTGTATTAGATCTGCCACCTGGTCTTCTAGCTTAGATATTCTGTCCTCTCCTTCATCCATTCTACTGGTAAGATTTTCTACAGAGTTTTTTTATTTCATTAACTGTGTTCTTCATTGCTAGTAATTCTGACTGATTTTTCTTTATTATTTCTATTTCTTTATTTATGTCTAGTATTGACCTCTTTATTTCATTAAATTGGTATCCTATGTTTTATCCTATGTTCCTTTGATTTCCTCTTTAATTTCTTCTTTGACTTCTTTGAACATATTTATAATCATTCTTTTGAAATCTTTCTCAGGCATTTTCTCTAACTTGTTCTCACTAGAGGTCATTTCTGATGTATTAGTACTTTTTGGTATATTTATATTGTTTTGATTTTTCGTGTTTCTTGAGCTATAATGTATATATTTTTTCATCCTGGATTATTTAATAATTGTATTTTCTAGTTAGCTGTGTATTATTAGATGTATCAGTCAATCTGATGTTATATAACTTCAGGGTAGGAGCTTAAGATGTTAGGTGTGGCTCTCAAGACTCTCAGGGTATTTATCCACTAGTAGGTATTATGACAACCAGATCCTCTAACTGTCCCTTAGGGTGTGTGATGCCCCACTCACACCCTTAATCCTGACAACAAGGAGGTTAAGATTTCTGTTGAGGATTCCAAGTCAGCTTGTGACCAGGTGAGACCTTTCCCTGGTATATTCCCAATTATCTCTGCTCCTGCTTGGGTCCCGCTGTTGGTTCTAGTTGGCATGGCCGGTTCCATGGACCGCTGCTCTGTTCGGTGGAGCTGGGCACTGGCAGTGGCAGAGGTTGCTGATGCTGCTCTAGTTCCCTTGCTGTTCCACATGTTCTTCTACCTTGTGATCTGCTCCTCCGTTGTTCACTGCCGTTCTCCCTTCACATTTCTTGAATTTGTGGAGAGCTCAGGTGTGAGCGGAAGCTCCCCTCACCTGGCTTTTCCTGCGGTTCAAGCTGAGCCTGGCAGTTTTCTTGTGTATTGCTGCCATTGCCACAATCGGCGGGCCTGGCAGAGCTGCTTCTGCCAGCCCGTGTGGGCTCTGGATCTCTCCTACTTCTCTGCTGTGTTTCAATTTCCTATACCCCTCACTTTTTAGTAAAAGTGTGTATTTTGCTGAGTTTTTTTTTTTGGGGGGGGGTCTTTTTCCCCCGAGGCTGCTTTGGCATAGTACCTATGCTGCCAGCTTAATCGGAAGTCCTCAGATTGCATTCTACCTGAGGCATCCAGTGTTCCCAACACAAGTCGCTGAAAATGCTGTTTTCTCTACAATGCATACTTTTTGTCATTTTTTTTTTTTGTCCAAAATCCAATGGCTGTCGCTACATGAACTAGTTCCTAGGTTGTCTGTTCACTTTAATGGACCTATGTGTCTATTATCATGTCAGTATGCTGCTTTTATTACTGTGGCTCTGCAGTGTAACTTGAAATCAGGTGTGGTGATTTCTCAGGCATTATTGTATTTGATGAAGATGGTATCTGGAGTCTTCCATGCTTCTGTATGAATTTTAAGTTTAATTTTTCTATTTCTCTAAAGAATCACACTAGAAGTTTGATTGGGTATTGAATCTGTATATAGCTATTTGTAGAATGGGCATTTTCACAATATAAATTCTTCTAGTCCATGAGCATGGGAGATTTTCCATTTCCTGGTGTCTTTCTCAAGTTCTTTTCTCAGTGTTTTAAAGTTTTCATTGTGGAGGTTTGTCCTTTCCTTGGGTCTGTACCCAAGGATATGTGGAGGCATTTAATTGTTTGTGGATTTTGTAAATGGGTCAGTTTCCCTGATTTTTTTCACAGTGTGTTTGCCATTGGTATTAAAGAAGGCTACTCATTTTTCTTTCTGCTTGCACGTTAATTTTTTATCCTTCCACTTTGCTGAAAATGTTTACCAGATGTAGTAGTGTTCTGGTGGAGTCTTTAGGGTCTCATACAGAGAGTCATTTCATCTGTAACTGACAAGAGTTGGTCTTCTTCATTTCCTATTGTATCCATTTTATCTCTTTCTCTGTCCTATTACTTCAGCTAAGACTTCCGTCACTATATTAAACAGAAGTGGAAGAAATGAACACCCTTGTCTTGTTCCACATTTTAGTGGAAATGCATCAAGCTTTCTTTAATTAGTAACATGTTGGCTAAAGGTTTGTAACATATAGCCTTTATTATGTTGAGATGTGTTCTTTCCATTTCTACTTTCTCCAGTGCTTTTGTAATGAACAAGTGTTGACTTTTCTCAAAGGGCTTTTCTTTACCTGTTGAAATGATTATGTAATTTCTGATCTTTCAGTCTACTTATGTGAAGTGTTACATTTATTGATTTACATATGTTCAGTCACCTCTTGAATAAAAGCAACTTGATCAAGGTGAATGATCTTTGTGACATGTTCTTGAATTCATTTTTTTTTTTTTTTTTCAAGGTAGGATCTCATTCTAGTCCAGGTTGACCTGGATCTCACTCTGTAGTCCCAGGTTGGTCTCAAACTTATAGCAATACTCTTACTTCTGCCTCCCAAAAGCAGGGATTAAGGATGTGTGCCACCATGCTTGGCTCATTTCCAAGCATTTTATTGAAATGTTTTGCATCTAGATTAATTAAGGAAACTGTTCTACAGTTTTTTTTCTCTTGTGTCTCTGATTTTCTTTATGAGAGAGAAAAGAAAAAGAGAGAATATGAGAGAGAAAGAGAGAGAGAGAGAGAGAGAGAGAGAGAGAGAGAGAGAGAGAGAGAGGGAGAGAGAGAGAGAGGGAGAGAATTGGTGTGCCAGGGCCTCCAGCCACTGCATTCATACTCCAGGCACTTGAGCAACCTAGCAGGCATATGTGACCTGGCATTTGCCTCACCTTTGTGTGTCTGTCTTACGTGGGATCTGGAGAGTCAACATGGATCCTTAGGCTTGGCAGACAAGTGCCTTTGCCACTAAGACATCTCTCCAGCCCTCTATCTGGTTTTCAATAGTAATGTAATGCTGGCTTCACAGAAGGAGTTATGGAGCATTCCTTCTTTTTTTTATTTTATGAACTTATTTAAGAAGCAGTGGTTCCAGTTCTTCTGTAGAGGTTTGGTGGAATTTGTGGTGGAGCATTTTGGTCCTCAACTTTTTTTTTTTTTGATTTGGAGATTCATTACTTCTCCAATCTCATTGTTTATTATGGATTTTTTGAATTATTTAGCTCATTTTAGTTAAACTTTGTGAGGTCATATGCATCTAGGAATTTATCTATTTCTTTTAGATTTATACTTTTCTGAAATACTGATTTCAAAGTATGTCCTCATTTTCTTAATTGTATCTGTTTTAATGTCCCCTTTTCCATCTTCAATTTTATTAGTTTTGCTATTCTCTTTATTTTGGCTAATATGGCTAAGGGTTAATCTTGTAATCTTTGTAAATCTTGCTAATCTTCTCAAAGAATGAAATCTTTGTTTCATCAGTAGTTTTTATTTTTTATTTTTATTTTGCAAGGGCAAGGAGCTTTATTTGGGAGTTAAGCTCAGAAACAGAATCACAGAGCTTGAAGTTTTTTTTAAAACCAAAACAGCTAGCTAAATTCTAATATAACCCTTGATAAACCTTTTTTTAAAGAAAAAAATATATTTGACAACCCATGATTTTGTCTTAAAGTTGATAGCAATTGATTTTATGTACCACAGAAATTTTTTATTAACCTAAAACAATTTCATGTTTTACCCATGACTTAAATTTGATAAAGCTTAAGAAGCTATCCCAACATATCCCAGAAAGATGAAAGTTATCATTACTGAAATTAAATCACTTAAACCTAAGTGATTAAACCTAGTTATGACCATTCAATAGAATTAGCATAAATAAGAGAGAAGCTATCTTTAAAGTCACAATGTCTTTAGGTATGAGTACTTCACCTTTCTATTGAATTTCTATATGAGCCTTTATATTAAGAATAGTTAAAACCTTGATGAAAAGAGGAACCTAATTTACTTTACTGAGAGAGTCTCAAAGCCAGTTTTATAACCCTTAAAGCATAACAAATTAGCATCAGTGACCTGTTAATGAGTGAGGCCTTATCATAAGACTCAGTTTCTCCACTGATTAAAACCTTGGCATCAGGTAAACATTAGATTTAATCCAATTAAATGTTTCAATGATGGGGCCCTTCCCCTGATATACATATTAGGTAAGTCTGATGCTTGTCTTATGTAAGGAGTTTGTAACCTGACCAAATACCTTGACTCAGTTTACCTATTTAACATTTTGTCTAGTGAGAAATTTTATCTAACAGATGTAACTTTAGGCATTCAAAAGAGAAGAACTAAAGAGAACCACAGTTATATGCTGCACTCCTTTTCCTTGTCAGAGACAACTGGACATTTTGTCTCTAGTCAGAGTCTGGGGAACACATGGCTTAAACTTGCATGGGGTCGGAGATAAAGGGGATTCCATCCATTTTTTTCAGAGTCCAGTTTTCCATGAATTTAAGTAGCCTATGTTGGAAAGCAAGAGCAAAATGAACTTACAGAGCAGAGAGATAAGCATCCTGACATTCCTTACCCTATTCTGAAGTTGTTTGCTCTTACATAGCAAATTTACCCATTTGCAAAACACAAGGTGATAGACTCTTGTCTATGTTATATATATATATAACAGAGAAAGATTAGAAACGCCAAGACCAGAGGACAACATTTGCAAGGGCTGACTAGCACACGGGGGATTCCCCAGAGCTCTGGGTGTGAACCTGTCCACAAGTTTAAGAGTTTGGTGACCTTTCCTATAGGCTTTTAAGAGGTCGATGTGTTACAGGTTTTTTTTTTTTTTTTTTTTTTTGTGTGTGTGTGTGTGTGTGTGTGTGTGTGTGTGTGTTGGAGAGAAATAGATAGAGGGTTTTTGCCATCACCCAATGGGCTGTTGGGGTCAAGGCAGAGGATGGCTGGCCTTCAGTCAACACTGAAGCGTGGCCTTAGCCCAGAGACAACAGTTTCCAGTTCGTCATGGCTGGTCCCATGCGATGGCACAAACCAAAAATAAAGGAGGAGAAAGCCAGAACATGGAGGCAAGGCTGCATGGGCCGATGTCTCCCAGTCCCTCTGGGAGAGCAATCACCCACCCTGTCCATTTCATAAGGTCCCTGTTCAGGTACCAGCTGTGGGTATTTTGCTTGGGGGGCCACTGTGGTTCACCCTGAAGGCATCCAGGCAACTGGTGAGCTTGTGAAGAGAGAAAGACACTCACAGGATAAAGTTGAGCAGTTCTCTCCTTACCTGCTGCCATGTTGAAATCCCAGTCTTGTCTAGTCAAAGTGAAGAAGGAGTCAATGATCGCGTGATTATTGGTGGGATTCCCATCAGTGCCTGGAACCAATTTCTGGGCTTCAGTCTGGCTTCTCTCTTTCCTCCTTAGTAAAGAGAAACTGTAGCAATTGTTAACAATCATCCCAAGTTGGTTACCATCTTGGTCTGGGGGCCCCATAACCCAAAGAGGGAATACTGTGACTCCTAGGGGCCCTAATTTTAATGTCCTGAAAGTGGTCCATCAGTAAAGAAAGTGGGGTAGTCTGTGTCTGTCCCATCTGTCCAAGCACACAAATAGTAATTCCAACAAAGAAAAAGAAAAAGAGACAGCAAAAAAGTTCAGCTGGCCAGCATCTACAAACTGAGACAACAGCCTCTCATGTTGTCTCTACAGATAGGGGGGTGAAATCCCCTCTGGGTGGGCCTGAGGCACCCAAAACCCATCTGAACAAAGTGGCCAGCTACTACAAAACCAATTTTGAGACCATGGCATCTCACCGTTGCAGTAGTGACCCGCATTGTCTCTATAATCGGGGGGAGGGTGTTGGGGGGATGAAATCCCCTCCAAGCAGGCCTGGGGCACCCAGGACCCACCTTCCAAACAGAGTGGCCTCCAAGGACGCATCTGCCCAACCACAATTTTCTAATGAACGGAAGAACAAAGGACAGGTTTTCAGGAAAGTCAAAACACAGAAGCAGAACAGCAAGAATGAAGGACAGGCTTTCAGGAAAGTCAAAACACAGAAGCACAACACAAGAATGAAGGACAGGTTTTCAGGAAAGACAAAACACAGAAGCACAAGACAGAAGCACACTTACCGCCTGGCAACCTGAGCTCCATGTGTTGGTGGTCCTCAGCAGTCTTGAGGAGATCCCTGATGAGCCCCCAAATGTTATGCCCAGTTCTTGGCACCCCCAGTGACCACCAAGGAGAACCAAACACGTATGCAAGGGCAAGGAGCTTTATTTTGGGTTTAAGCTTGGTCTCTTGACCTCACCAATGCAGTGGACCCATACAAGAGCCTCATCAGTAGTTTTTAGTTTTGAGTTTTATTTCCTTGATTACTACCCTAATTTTAATCATTTCTTTTTATCTAGTACTTTTGGGGTTTGGTTTGTGCTTGCTTATCCAAGACTTCAGGAGCATAACTAAGTTATTCACTTAAGAGTTCTTTTTTTTTGTTTTTTTTGTTTTTTTTTTTTTTTTTTTAGAACTATGCATTTCCCTTTTGGGACTGCCTTCATTTTAATCCTTAGGTTTTGTTATGTTTTGTTTTTTTATTTCAATTTTAGGAAATTTTTTTTTTTTTTTTGGTTTTTTGAGGTAGGGTCTCACTCTGGTCCAGGCTGACCTGGAATTAACTCTGTCATCTCAGGGTGGCCTTGAACTCATGACAATCCTCCCACCTTGGACTCCCGAGTGCTGGGATTAAAGGCGTGCATCACCATGCCTGGCTTTAGGAAAAATTTTAATTTCCTTCTTTTTTAATATTTTAATCTATTTATTTATGAGATAGAGAGAAAGAGATAGAGAAACAGAGTGAGAGAGAGAGAATGGGCATGCCAGTGCCTTTAGCCACTGCAAATGAACACCAGACACATGTGCCATATTGTGTATCTGGCTTTATGTGGGTACTGGGGAAATCAAACCTGAGTCATTAAGCTTTGCAGGTAAGATTCTTAACCACTGAGCCATCTCTCCCATGCCTTGATTTCTTCATTGATCCATTCATTATTCAACAGTTTGTTAATCTACAAAAGTTTTATGTACTTTCTGTAGGCTTTCTTGCTGTTAAGTTCTATTACATTAGGGTTGGATAAAATACAAGGAATCATTTCAATAATGAACTTTTTGGTACTTTCTTTGTGTCCTAGTATGTAATGTATTTTAGAGTAAGTACCATGGCCTGCTGAAATAAACAGATATTCTATAGTATGTGGGTGTAATTTTCTGTACACATCTGTTTGCTCTATGATGTCAATTAACTCCAATGTTTCTATGTTTATTTTTGTCTGGATGTCCTGTATATTAGAGAAAGTATTGTTTAAATCATCTACTATAACCATGTTGGGGTTAATCTGTGACCTCATGTCTATAAGTATTTGTTTTATGAAGCTAGAGACCTCTGTGGGAAACTGAATTTTTTATAATCAGCTGCAAGTATACCCAACAAACTATTGCTTTAGATGAAAGAAATATCTTTTATATGCTGAAAAGAAATCAGTCCCTTCTTTCTCTGAAGAGAGACTATGGTCTATGATTGTTTACCATGTAAACATACTTGAAAAATTGGGTTGACATGTTAAGTCAATAGGAATCTTGTCCAAGTACTCAGAAATGCTAAGGACTCACAGAATTGTCTTCATACAGCCATGTCTTAACTTTAATGAACTTTATTTTTTTTTATCTTTTTGCACTTACCAAAACATTACTCCATTATTTTTATTAAAAATATGAATCAGAGCTGCTGTGGAAGAAGAATGGGAAACTGTGGAACTGCTTGAGGTGGGCACATTAGTATTGATTGTTATGGCATAAATAGATATGAGCTAAAGTGAGAATCTGCCTGAAAAAAATAATTAAAAGGAAACAAGTTTAATCCTCATTGTGCGGTATTTTTTTGGAGGCGGGGGGAAGCTTAATATAATATGATACTTAGTGATAGTACCTTTGGAGGTGATTGGATCCTGGTGACTTTATGGAAGATAGGTAAACAGTCCATGTCTTTTTGCCATGTGTCCACCCGGGACTCTGCCAGAAAGCCAGTTCATGCAATACCTTACCCTTACCTATAAAGAACAACGAGGCCAAATAAGCCTTATTCTCTTTATAGCTCATCCAGACTGTGCTCTTGTATTATTTGTAAGAGAGAACAGAGAAAGCCATCCTAGCACTAGCAGCAACTCCATTTTTGAGTGGTTGAGGTTGTTCATATCCTAATATGATAGGATTTATCAATGTGAGTGTATGGGTCAGGGTTCTCTAGAGGAACAGAACCAATAAAATGACTTGTATTAAAAAGGGTATTTAAGCCATGCATGGTGGTGTATGCCTTTAATTCCAGCAATTGGGAGCTATAGGTAGGAGGATAGCCACGAGTCCAAGGCCACTCTGAGACTACATTGTGAATTCCAGGTCAGCCTGGGCCAGAGTGAAACCCTACCTTGAAAACCCCCTCCCCCACCAAAAAAAATGGTATTTATTGGATTAGTTTAAGGCAGTCCAACAATAGCTTCTCAGTCCACATGGCTAGATGACTTATCCACCCAGTCCTGTACTGAAGGCCTGGGGGCTTTCTGGAGAGCAGCTGGTCTTTAGTCCATGCTGGACGACTGAGAAAATTTGGTTCCAATGCCAACAAAGGATAACAAAATAGGAAAGATGGACTTGCAACCGAAAACACTCACTAACAGAGGCACAGTCAGGTGGGAGGATGGGGTTCTTTTCTCTAAGAGCTTCCTTACATAAAGCTCCCCTCCAGGAGGGCCAGCCACTCTTGGGGAAGGGCTCACTGGGCTGGGAATGAGGGTGGGGGGAGGAAAGGGAGGCTTCCTCCTTCAGTTAAGCCTTCCTGGAAGAAACCTCAGAGAGCCATTCCAGAGAAATAAATGGGTCAAGTCAACAACAGAACTTAACCATCCAAGTGTGTAATACATATTTACTGATGATCTATACTATGCTAAACATGACCTTTGATATACAGCACTGTTTACTGCTATGCCACCATGGACATGCCTGATTTTGTCTGATATACAAAAGCTAGGAAACAGGAAAGCAAATACAGCAAATGTATGGCCATTTCCTAAGAAGAGAAAAGTGGGAGTGTTTTAATAAGGAGTAGAAATTAGGTAAAGATAGTGGATATTTCCCTCCTATAGAAGTAGTGTGGATTTTCTAAGCATGAGGCAGTGGGGAGACAGAAAGGAATTCTATGAGTAAAGAAATATATCTAAAGGCAAATATCAAAACAATACTTCTAGAAACTTTGGTTGTCTTAAAACGGAACAGATGAGAGAAAAGTACAGTAGATACAATAAGTGGACTCAACCTTGTCAAGCCTTGGCTATCATGCTAAGGAGTTTATGTTCAATCTCTAAGACTAAGAAAAACCTTTAAATATTTATGAATACAATTCAGCATTAATTTTATAGAAAGGTCCCCAATGAGTAAAACTAACTTTGTTTAGAGAACGTTAAAAGGTGAAAATGGTTAAACTTGTGAAATGGACTAGAGTGCATGGTCAAGGTAATAGAATGGAGTGGAATGTACTAGAGATTTAGAAGTATTTTCTAGAAATTTGATAAAAGGAAGAGCAAAGAAAAATTGATAATAATAACATGTTTTAGTGCTTATTCTCTGGAAAATGACTGATTTTCATTTTGATGGTGATATCACTTTGAAGTTGGTAAAGATTTATTTAGAAAATGTCCAAGAAGGGCTGGAGAGATGGCTTAGCAGTTAAGGGACTGCAAAACCTAAGGACACAAGTTCACTTCCCCAGTACCCATGTAAAGCCAGATGCACAAGGTTGCACATGAGTCTGGAGTTCATTTGCAATGGTTGGAGGCTCTGTCGTACCCATTCTCTCCCTCTCTCTCTCTCTCTCTCTCTCTCTCTCTCTCTCTCTGTCTCCACACACACACACACACACACACACATACACACACACACACATACACACACACACACACACACACACAAACATATATATATATATATATATATAGAATATACCACTATCAGCAATAAATTCTAATAATTTTAAAACCAGTGCTCATAGATTCATCAATGACTCACCATACTTTCTTTACAAAATTAAAATTAAATGTTCTATCAAATAATCATAAAAACTGGAGCTTTTACAAGTTGAGATCAAACATCTTTATTTATGTACCCAGAGCTATTAATATTGCTATTATTGCTTAATGCAGTATTTAACAAGAAAAGAAAACTTTGTGGCATAATTGGTGACTTGGTGGGGAGATAAAACTTACAAAGCATCCTTGCAAATAATTAAACACCCTAATTCTGGAGCATCTTTGATTAATACATTGAAAGGCAAAGCACCTCAAGAGTCTTGGAATGTGGCACTGTGATAATGTCACAGCTGATCTCTCATTGTTCTTGCTGAAGATTAATTATCTCCTTTCCTCTTATAATATCCGTTTAGTGCTTTATAAATTGGATCCAGCTATTAGCACTGTTCATTTATTTCCTGTGAAGTTGGTCGAAGCTTTATCTACTTGAGGGTTGGATTTAGTATTACTTTTCATTTCCTTCTTCGCTAAACACATGTTCTTCTAAATAACTTTATTCTAATGACTTTCCCTTCTGCAGCCAGCCTCCACACTGAAGACACACAGATCCAATGCCTACACCGATACACTAATACAATTGATCTTTTCCTCCTTGTCTTGGTTGCTTTGGAATACATTCATTGCATTTTTCAGAGTTGAAAAAAGTTTCTTTGATAAAAAGTTTTATCAAAATTTTGGCCATCTGTGCCCATATAATTTCTCAGTAACTTATGTGGATGAGGTACAGAAATAAAGTCGACTTCAGGAACTATTCATCTAAGAAATGCAAATGGTCACAGGAAAATCAATTAGGCAAAAATGTACTGTTTTATAAGGTATGATTTCCTTTTACTTCCATGTTAGGAAACCATGAAAGTAGGCTGAAATACCAAGTCATGGGCAAGCTATTCAGCTAAGTGTCTGTTATAGTTATGAGACACTTTTGCAAATGGTTTTGCAGTCCAAAAAAATAATGGGAAAGAGGAGGTACAGTTCTCAGGCTGATAAATGTGAGTCAAGGTCCCATAACCATAAGTAAGTATTTGCAGCTAGCTGTCTTCAGAGTGGTTCTGACCAAGGTCAACTACTGAAAGTACAGGTAAGAAAGTGATCAGATCAAAGGAAGAGGCTAGATTCTAAAGTAGTATCATTTATAGCTACAATTAAAATGAACATTTGTTTAAGCTTTGCATAGTGGTGTTGTTTTCCAAGCTTAGAATAGAATAAAAGATCAAATATGAGATTACAGCACTAAGAATTGGAATCAAGTATAGAAAATTAAAAAAGTCAAATGTAGGGCCTAATTACTTTTGAATTCACCAAGCTTTCTGTGGTGAGCAATAGCTCATTTTTGCATTTTCAGTATCATATATCAGAAAAATGGAGGTAGAGATTACTTACTCAGAACGTCTGCTACTTTTGCAATTAATTATGAATTCCTGGTAGTCATGTGAAGTAGGCTTAAATCATGGAAATCATTCAACTTACTATTTCTCTATGAAATGAGTCTTATGCTAACTTGTTTATTTTGTAAGGATTTATGTGAACTTAAAAATTACTGACAATAGTACACTCTCAGGCCATGATGCTCTTTTAAAAAATATATTTTTTTTTTACAATCAGCATTTATTTATTTTTTTTAAATTTAATTTATTAGTTTTCTTTTCAGTAAATACAGGCAGTTTGGTACCATTATTTAGGCTCATCTGTGATCTACCCCCTCCCATTAGACCCTCCTTGTTAATGAAAATGGGTTGTGCAGGACAACTGGCGAAATAAGCAAGGGTGATGTTTTCCTGTGAACCGGATACCAGCACAAAGGGGAAGGAGACCAATGCAGAGAAAAATCAACTCCTACCAAATCAGAGAGCCAGAGCCTCAGAGGCCCCCAACACC
This sequence comes from Jaculus jaculus, assembly GCF_020740685.1. NCBI lineage: Eukaryota > Metazoa > Chordata > Mammalia > Rodentia > Dipodidae > Jaculus > Jaculus jaculus. The sequence goes on along the minus strand of NC_059105.1, from coordinate 148,227,634 downwards.
TCAGCACTGAAGCAGACCAAAAATGAACCCAACATGGCTCAGGGAAATCTTGCGGAAGAGGGGGCGGAAAGAATGTCAGAGTCACATGTTGGGTCATGATTTGCAGAGACATTTATCATATTAAGAAATATTTTTATTAAATTATTTACATGACGTTGGGGGAGAGAATGGGCATGTCAGGGCTTTTGCCACTGCAAACAAACTACAGGTGCACGTGCCACTTTATGCAACTCACTTTATGTGGGTGCTGGGGAGTTAAACTCCAGGCCAAAAGGCTTGGCAAACAAACACATTTAACCTCTAGCCTCATGATGCTCTCTTAATAAATGCTTATTATTAATTAATTAAAGCCAGTGATGCACATGTAGAGACATTTTACAACCATAATTATTTTCATAGAGTCTTCAATTACTATTTTGAAAGTACCACTAAAGCTAGTTAAATAAAAACTCTAATTTGGTAATATTTTTTCCAGTGTTATAAACCATAAAACTTTCTGTATTTTAACCTATGGAAATCCTTAAATATTTGTTGGCATCCTTATTTATGCTTGAGATCCTGAGAACACTTGTGAGTCCTATGGAAGATTATTTTAAAGATTATTGATGCTCAGATAGTTTTCATATTCCTCATTGAAACATTTTGTTGAGTTGATTTTCTTTTTCTGCTTTTATGGCTAGTCATTTCACAAACATGAATCTTAAAATCATTTCTTACTCTTGTTACAAGTTTCTTTTTTTTTTTGAGTACATCCTTTCATTTCACGTCAGGAAATATTGAGGTCCTATGGGGCGCAAGTATTGTCTATCTTTACAGTGTTATTCCCTGGTGTCAATTAAATTCAATTTAAGGAATAAATTGCATTTTGTGTGAAATCCCTCAAGGCCAGGTTGACCATATGACCCAAGTTTGTACACTTTAGCTTTTAAAGATATATTTTTGGTTTTATTCCTTTTGAGATGGAAATGTCTCCATGTTTATGGTCTGAAATGGCTTATCTTGGCATTTTCAGTTCCAGATATCAGAAATATAGATATGTAGGAAACACATAGCTATTACTTACTTATTTGCTTTATTAAAAATCTTTTGAATTTTACATTAAAATGGTAGATTATTTTACACTTATTGCTAGAGCAAGGAGAAAATATGGTGTTGGGAGGAACAGTCAATCTTTAACTTTTTTAGAAAAAATATTTTATATATTATAACAGGTTATACACTGTTGTCCCCCTCACCCCAACTCCTGTTACCCTGGGGGCCCTCCTCACTGGGGTTATGGTAGTCACTGTGGGGTCTTGAAGGCCTAAGTCTGTCCCTATGGGGTAGTGGGGAACCATGCTTCAGGGAATTGCTACCTACTCTGTGGCTTTTACAATCTTTCCACCCTCTCTTCCACAAAGTTCCCTGAGCCACTGCAGGCCTGTTGCAGGTCTGATTTAGTGTTGAGTTCTCTGTAGCCTCTGGGTTTCTGCTTGTATAAGTTCCATTCTACGTGTCTGAGGCTGGTTTTCAGACAAACAGTAAGAGTTTGACTGCCACTTCCTCTGTAATTTTTCGTGGGCCCCGGCAGATGTGGTAGAGGTTGAAAGTCTCGTGGTGAGCAGTTGGCTATCTTCCTGTCTCATCATTGGATCTAGGCTCTCCTCTGTTTTCTCTACCATCTGTAAAATAAACAGATTCTCCATCCAAACATAAGAGTTATTTGGGATAAGGAGGTATGCAAAGTTATTTTAGGATATTTTGTTGTGCCAGCCTACCCTTTCTTGATTCTGAGAATAAAGTTTTGCAAATCAAACTGTATACAAATGTTTGTGGAAAAGAAGGCTATTCCTGATTTCTAAATTTAAAATAATTATCATAAAATATTTCTTTATGAGTAAAGATAAAATTTAACATGTTCATATAATAACTGGGGTAACCAATTTTATCATTTCAGGTGTTTAAGTTACTTTGAATAAATGAGACAATGGAAATAGTCTTGTAACAGTTTGAAATATTCATGGCTTATACAACACATCAGTTCAAACTTTGGCCATAAGATTAATGATAATGTAAGTTACTGTCAGCATGAGAACATTTGCAGATGGTGCTGAAATTCTAATTGTAACAGAGGAATAATGGCTGCTGAGTTAAAGAAAATTTCCTTAATTGATGCAAAACAGGGGATTAAATTGTCCATCTAAATTCTACTTTTAAAACTATCTAAATATTAACCTCAAAATGATTAGTTTTATGAACTTTTTGGTCACAAATTCATAAAGAAAATCTAATAACTAATTCATTCCCTCTGAAGTGGGAATTGAATAAATGGACCTTAATGGCTATAAATGTATAAAATTTTCACTAAGGAAGATTCATTCAGTCTTCATCAGATAGAAATATATCTCAAGTAGCCATAACATTGAAATGGATAGAGAAGTCACAAGACAGGAAGAGGAAAATGCCTGGGAACGAAAATTATAAACTTTGCCACAAAATTATTAACTTCCTGCTCTTCAGTTTCGGCAATGAGGGAGGATCACATTACTGTTGTTCATAGAGGCCAGTAATATAAAACGCTGACCCAGATTGTCATTCTATAAAACTCTGTGAGAGAATTGCACACCACTGGTAAAATACAGTCTGTAGGATCATGGCCACAATTATTAGGTACTGTCCTCTTACTGAAATTCACTCCCGGTTGTTTAAATAGAAAGGAAAATTCTTTGAGACTACTCTACAGCAAAGGAGAATGAGGAGAGATTCCCTGTGGTGGCAGTTTCCACTTCCTTCACATGATTGGTTGTTGCAATCTGTCCGTTCTCAATGTATGCTTTCCTGCACTCATTTCCATGCTGAAAATGAATTTCCCATAGACCGGCGAAGACCAACCATTTAGCTCAATAAGATTATAAATTTAGATTCAGTGAGGCACCTCATTCTTCTATTATTATAGTTTTCTCTCCTGAGAAACTAAACCAAATTTATCTATGCTTTTTTTTTTGAGAAACAAATATACTAGCCTATTGAATTGCAGTTTGGTGAAATTAGAAACCTCAAGCTTAATTTTTAAGGTCCTTTATTTTTAGCTACTCAATATCTTTAGAACTTTCTTCTTTTATACTTGTTATAAATTCTGGCTGAACACTAGATTTTGTCAATCTGAGAAAGTGAAAAAATAAACCATTGTCGATTAGTAAATTGGGTTCTAATCCTCAATTTGCCACTCTCTGACTTTCTCTCATGCTTTGATGTAGTTAACTTCCTTGAGCTTCATTGTCTCCATTAGTGGAATAAGGAGGGGGACAAAATGGTCACTGTGGCTTCCAGCTCCTGGCTTGCACCTGCTGTGACTCTGTCCAGTACTGAGGCTACATCACTCAGATATGTGGGAGGTTCTAGGTAGAATTCTTATTTATTTATTTATTTTTTATTAATTTTGTACTCAGTGAATACAGTCAAGATGGTGTCATTGTAAGCCTCCTCCCTGTCCTCCCTCCTCCACAGGGACCCTCCTTGTTGGGGTATATGGGTTGCGCATTGTGGGTGCCCGCCCCCCCTTCCTCAAATTCCCCTGAGCCATGTTGGGTTCATTTTAGGTCTGCTTCAGTGATGAGGTCTTGGGAGCCTCTGGGTCTCTGAATGCCTGGTTTGGTGGAAGTTTATTGTTCTCTGTGTCTATTTCCTTCACCGTTGTGCTGGTACCAGTAGAACTCTTATTTTTATAGTAGAGTATTTCATATCCATTTCCTGCTTTCTGTGTTCTTTGTGGTATACAAAGATAGCTCATAATTCTTATATGTAAGTTGTAAAAGCATAAATCTGATTGTTTTAATCTATCTGAAAACATGTATTCATGCCTACTTGTGCTTTGTGCATCCTTTTGATGACCAGAGAAACATCATTAAACAAAATAAGAAATAATTGCAGGTTATATTTTGCTGAGGAGCAACACAGATAAGAAGCAAATAAGACAATTCATAGGAATATAAGGACCCTGGTTCGAGGCTTGATTCCACAAGATCCAGCCTTGCCAGATGCACAAGGGGAGTCTGGAGTGTGGAGGTCGTTTGCAGTGGCTGGAGGCCCTGGTGTGCCTATTCTCTTTCTATCTGCCTCTTTATCTCTCTCTGTCCGTTGTTCTCAAATAAATGAATAAAAATAAGCAAAAAATTTTAAAAAATAATATGTAAAAATCAACATCAACTAAAACATCCCACAGCAGTATCCTGAAAAATTTATAACTGCCATGGAAAAAAAGAAAATACACTGAGTAGGGGATTGTGGTTGGTCATCTTATTAAATGTGGTAGGCAAGAAGTTCTTTAGAAAGGAGATTAGGACAAAAACTTAAAGAGGAGTTTGAGAGCCAGGCATGGTGGTTCATACCTTTAATTTCAGCACTAGGAAAGGAGGAGGATTACTGTCCGTTTGAGGCCGCCCTGAGACTACATAATGAATTCCAGGTTAGCCTGGGCTAAAGCAAGACCTTACCTTGAAAAAAAAAATTAAAAAGAAGAGTTTGAGTTGACTACAATTATCCAGGGAAAACATTTCAGGCAGAAGCATCAAATATGGGTCTAGTGCAGAAGTGGCTGTATAATGTAAGAAGTTACTACACTGAGGACAGAGCGAGCAAAGCAAGTTGTAAAATGTATAAAATTGTGAATAGCTGATTCATGACAGGCACTGAGTTAGGCTTCCTCTCTCCATATACCTTGGTAGCAGTGTCCAATCCTGACTTTGGGTGAGGCTTTGGACAATGGGATTGCAGCAAACCTGATTCAAACAGTGGTTATTCGAAGCTGTTGGGATGAGGCTATTCCTTGCTCTGTTACTCCAAATTGTGTGAAACAATGGCTTTTCAGACTGGGCCTTTTCCTGAGAAGACTCTGTTTGACAAGTAGCTTTTGACTTTGTTTTGTGAGTAGAAACTAACTCTGCACCTGGAGAACTGAACAGAACCGTCTGGTACCACCTCTGGCAGACTGATGCATGACTTATTCCTAGGAGTAGGAAGCACATCACCTATAAGTTTATTGGACGAACAGAAACTCTAGGTTCCTGTGGGTGTGTTAAAATCTTATGAGAAAACTCAGACCAGGAACTTACTGCACACCAAATGTAACTACCCTAACCTTGACCTCATGAAGGAATGGACACGTAGCACTGCCATGATCATGGCCCCCACCAACCTGTCTTCTGCTCACCCCATGTTTGCATAACAGAACTCATGACTATCCCAGGGGCTTAACCCTGCTGCTGACCCGGCCCACTCAGTTTCTGTTTGTCCATCTGCCTGTCTGCCTGTCTGGACCTGCACTGACTCCCACAGCTTAGCTCTGACTCTAAGGCCAGCGGCAGCTCTTCCAGCCTCTCTGGCAGGAGGCTGTCTCGTCAATATGGAGACTTTCACATTTCCATCAGCTTTCTAGTTCTGGCTCCTCAGGCTTCTTTGGAACTTTTTAAATCTTTTGTAATCATCTGGGACCTACAGATAGGTACACACGCCCATCGCTGTGTGTCGTGTGACTTGGGAGTTAACATTAGTAATTAAGATTGGCATAAAAGAACCCATGTTTGTGTGGCTAGGGAGATTGCTCAGGGGCTAATGGCAAAGCCTCCTGTCCTGAGTTCCTTTCCAGAACCATTCACCTCAAAGTCAGCCTCAGAAAGTAGTGCAAGCACTTGATGTTCCATTTGTACCATCAAGAGACTCCCCCCCCCCATGTGCAAAAAAGAAATTTAAAATTCAAAAAATCTGGTTTTGCTTCAGCCAGAACTATCAAGGAAAACTGGACTCTCTGGCAGAGTGGTTCCACTGAGACCACTGTATCTTGTGGATTTATTGTTAGTCAACATCGTGGACAGACACAAGTGTATTTGTCTATGTTTCTGACATAATGCCCGCACGATAAGACCTTTTCACTTGATCACAGAACTGTGTCACTGCCACTGCTGTGGGACAAGCCAGGCTGGTGTAGGGGAGTGTGAACTGCCATGGAGCAGAGCTGTCATCGACAGCCTTTCTAGACTTGGTGGAGTGACAAACCCACCGATGCGCAGTGTTTAAAGGCAGTTTGGAGATTTTGCTTTTATTCTTTTAGTGCTAGGGTGTACCCAGGGCCTTGCACATTTTAGGTAAGTTCGCTACCACTGAGCCAGATCCTCAGTCCAAAATGGTTTATCTTTATAATAAGAAGAGATAGCCGGGTATGGTGGCACACACCTTTAATCCCAGCAGAGGCGGGAGGATCACATCAGTTTGTGGCCACCCTGAGACTAGATGGTGAATTACAGATCAGCCTGAGCTAGAGCGAGACCCTACCTTGAAAGACAAAAAACAAAAACAAACAACAGTAACAACAAAGAAGAGATATGGGAGAGTGGCAATTGGAGGTAAATAGCCTGTTAGGCTCTGAATTCTTCTTTTTTTTTTGACTTTTACTTGGAGTAAATGAGAGACTGATGACCATGTTCAAGCAGACATTATATAATCTTTTGTATTAAAATAATCATTCTTGCTGCTGTGCATGTGCAGCCTCATTCTAATTTTTTCTTCCCTGACCCATCCTCACTCATAATTGCAGAGTGCAGAGGAGGGATTGACACTTTATTTGGCACATTCACTCATTCATAACAATGATTTTGGTAATTTAGATTTAGCCAGACTTCTCATGGATATAAGTTTTTGTTCTGGGTTTTCATTTCTTTTCTGGGGAATTATTTATATAACCATTTACTCAAGACAATATCTTTATGTCAGTTTTGGATTTCTTGCTTAATTCTCATGTTTAAGAGAGCTAGCAGCTTTTCATAGGATGTAAATGTTTCATGTATACTGCTAATAAAGGTCTTGGAAGGTAGGATATAAAACATCGACCTAATATTGTGCAATCTGGGATTGCTGAAAATGAGCAACTTGGTGCAATAATGACTAATATTCTAGAATACTATACACCTCTAATATTCTAAGAGCCAAACTTCCTATGTCCCTTAAATACCTCACACACAGTAATAGTTCCTGAACCTCATTGCAGACTAACATCCTCAGTGTTTGTTTGACAGCTTTGACCTGTATTCAAAGTATTAGCTCAAAATAACTATGCTTAAAAGGAGTGATAGTTTATTCTCAGTTAATATGAATAACTATGGCCTGGGGATACAGATTTAATTTATCCTGAATCATGTTTTTCCATGAAAGTGGTTATGTGAATTTTGATAACAAAGGAGAAAACTCATAAATCAGCATACGCAATAAATCCATTTGTAGTGGGCAGGTGGACTATGGAAAAATGGAGAAGTCTTTTCTACTTCAGATGTTATCTTAAGCAGAAGCTTTAGGTTTGCTAGAAGATAGAGGTCTGCCAAGCTTAATAGTATATTCTGAGAGATGTATTTTGTTGTCCTGAGAATCCTAGGCCAGACACAAAGTTTAAAAATGAATAGTTATTTGATATTTTTCGTTCTTGACTTGCAACATTCAGTGTTTACAAAGTTATGATGTCTTGCTTACAAAAGGTCAACTTGTCTGCAAGATTTTTTTTTTTTTTTTTGAGATAGTCTTACTATGTAAGCCAGGCTGGTCTTAAACTTATGCTCTTCCTGCCTTCCCTCCAAAGTTCTGGAAACAGGCATGCACTGACAAGCCTGACTGGAACATCTCTTATATAGAACGAGTTTCTTTTCTTTTCTTTTCTTTTTCGTTTTTTTGAGATAGGGTCTCACTCTAGCTCAGGCTGACCTGGAATTTACTACGTAGTCTCAGGGTGGCCTTGAACTCATGGCGATTCTGCTACCTTTGCCTCCCAAGTGCTGGGATTACAGACGTGTGCCACCATGCCCAGTTTAGAAGGAGTTTCTTTAGAGGACTTCAGGTTAATACAAATTGCAAGAAATACTTTTTGGCTTAAAAACAGTTGCTTTCTTTTTCTTTTATTTATTTATTTATTTGCAAGCAGAGAGACAGAAGAGAGACAGACAGAATTAGACAGAGAGTATGAGCATGCAAGAGCCACCAGCCACTGCAAACAAACCCCAGATGCATGTACCACTGTGTGAATCTGGATTTACATGGGTCCTGGGGAATCAAAGGAGGGTTGTTAGGCTTTTCAGGCAAACAATTTAACTACTGAGCCATCTCTCCAGCCCAAAGGTTGTTTTCTTAGGATAAGGAAAGGGAATTTACTATCTCATGTTAAATCTAACAGTATTTCTGTATTTTGTTTGTTTATTTCTCTCTCTTATACTTTTCTAATTCAGCTATCTTTCCATATGGTTATCACATCTCTAAAACATATAAAATCCTGATGAATTTTAATTCCTATGAAATCAGTGGAAGAGTTAGCACTGAGGTGATTTTCAGAGTCCCCAAGCCCCAGACTTGCTTCGTTCATGTAGTGGGGTTTTTGACTAAACGTGAAGTAATTTATTTCCTTTGTAGGTATTTAAAAATGATATCTTTCAAGGATTTTCTTTTTATTAGTATTTCTTCTTCTTATTGTTATTATTTTGGTTTTTCAAGATAGGGTCTCACGCTAGCCCAAGCTGACCTGGAATTCCCTATGTAATCTCAGGGTGACCTCGAACTCACAATGATACTCCTACCTCTCCCTCCTGAGTTCTAGGATTAAAGGTGTGTGCCACCATGCCTGGCATTCTTTATTTGTTTATTTATGTTTGTGGTTTTTCAAGGTTGGTTCTTGCTCTAGCCCATGGTGATGTAGAATTAGTCTCAGGCTGGTGTCCAACTCACAGCAATCCTCCTACATCAGCCTCTGCAGTGCTGGGATTAAAAGCATGGGTCACTACACCCAGATCTTTATTATGTTTAATTAATTAATGCTTGTGTGTGTGTGTGTATGTGTGTGCACCTGTGTGTACTATGGTGATTGTATGTAGAGGTCAGAGGACAACTATGAGGTGTCTGTATTCCTTCTTTGATACAGATTCTCTTGCAGCTGTAAATGAATTGCCAGATTACAAAAGAAGGTAGATTAGCTGACTGGTGAGCCTAAGAGCCACCTGACTTTGCCTTCTGTTGTCAGAAGTGCTGGGATCAAAGATGCATGTGCCATCTTACATCTGGCTTTACCTGGGCACTAGGGAATTGAACCTGGGCTGGCAGGTATTGCAAGCAAGTGCCTTTAACTAGTGCACACTCTGTCTAGCCCCAAAATATTTCCTTTTCACATGGATAACTATTTTTTTAACAACTAATTTTCTTAAGAACCATTTAAAATAATAAAATTATTTCTGAGCTATAATAGATTCCTCAATTGTAAAGCAATTATGTATTTTTTCAAAGAAAAGATAAAAATAAAATTCATCTAACCAGTATTTTAAGACAAGCCATAATACTGTCAAAGAAATTATCCAGTATCTAGAGAAGAAAGACAATATGTTGGGAGGCCTTGTTAAGGAGTCTAATCAAATAGGAATTAATATTCTCTCACATCGAAGAAAATCATAAACAGAAAAGTCTAGATTGGGGACAGTGATCTCACTGTGACCTGAGATTTGCGTTTCTTCTATTTTCCTGTGCTGCTATAATTTTTTTGAGGAAAGCGTTGTCAATATTTATATTTATATTTAAATATATTAATTTTTTATTTTATTTTCTTTCTTTCTTTCTTTCTTTATTTATTTATTTTTATTTTAGAAGATAGTCTTAGCCTCTTTTCTTCCCCTGGTTTCCACCATATAAAGATCAAAACCATGCACACCTATCATAAAGAAGAGCAAAGGAAAATGGCAATGTTATATAATAAAGGATTCTACATACATTTAAACACTTTTCCTGGAATGAGTACTCAAATAATTCACCTGAAACCTCACTGGCCATAAATCAAAAGAGCTAGGAGATATAATTGTTTTAGTTGGATATATGCCAGTCCTTAAGAAAACATAGATTCTGATGGTCAAAAGCAGAAAAGAAGGAAAAGGAGAGAAACAGAGATTTTAGAAGTATGTATGTCATTTCAGTTTTTGTGTTAACAATGCTAGGTTACAGGGAAGAGTGGTTTGGTCAAACCCCAATCCTGGTGTTACTACACAAGTATTTTTTGATATGATTAATATTGATATAGGTCAAATTTAAGTAGATTTCCCTGCATAACAGGATTATGTGGGTTTCATCCACTTAGTTGAAAGAAGTGACTGAAGTCTCTTAAAGAAGCAATCCTTCCTGGACGTTGCCTTAGATTTCTATATATTGACATTAGTTTTTTTTTACGTCCCATCCTGCTGCAAATTTTGGACATGTTTACAATCAAAATTATGTGAACAAATTCATTAAAATATACATTTCTATATGTCCATATGTACATCTGTAAATTTTCTCAGGGTAGCCCTGAATAAATATTTTGATATTGTGGTTGGTTAAAAAATAACCAAACTGTAATAATGAATTATATGAATTAATTCTGGGAATCGGTGTTCTAATATGATATTTGCTGTTACTATGTTTACAGGTAAATATAGAAGTGAGAGTCTATGGTGTGAAGTGGTAATAGACACAAAAAAAATCACCCAAGGATCTTCCTAGTCAAGTGGGTATGAGAGTCAAGTTCTGGTCTTACCATGCATTTGAGATCTGCGAAATTTTTGTTGTTTTTGCTGTACTAATAGACACAAATAAACTAATTATGGTTATGGTAGAAAAAACAGCAGGGAAAATGATGAGCCCTAAGACTGAATTCTCAGTTTAAAATCTGCACACGGTCTATTCTGAGAAAACCTAACCTTTACTTCCCTTAGATATAAACTAGAGATGGCTGAGAAACAGACCCAGAATATAATCTTATTTGTGACTGAATTCAAAAAATATATATATTTCCCAACTTCACAGGGTATGTGCTATTGAAATGAAAACATGAATAGGAAAGGAATAGATTTAGAACATGGAAAGGTGCTAATTTTAGAAGATCTTAAGAGAATAAAGACATAATTCTGATCTTCTTGGGCAGGACATGTGGTTCTAGGGAAATAAAAGGAGAATAATGGGTGTTTGCCTGAGGAAGCTGCAGTGAACTCATCATCATCACTGTAGCCATAACACCCGATGCAGTCACCGCCCCTCTTCATGATCATTGCAGCCATAACACCAGATGCAGTCACCGCCCCTCTTCATCATCATTGCAGCCATAACACCAGATGCAGCCACCACCCCTCTTCATCATCATTGCAGCCATAACACCAGATGCAGTCACCACCCCTCTTCATCATCATTGCAGCCATAACACCAGAGGCAGTCACCGCCCCTCTTCATCATCATTGCAGCCATAACACCAGAGGCAGTCACCGCCCCTCTTCATCATCATTGCAGCCATAACACCAGATGCAGTCACCGCCCCTCTTCATCATCATTGCAGCCATAACACCAGATGCAGCCACCGCCCCTCTTCATCATCATTGCAGCCATAACACCAGATGCAGTCACCGCCCCTCTTCATCATCATTGCAGCCATAACACCAGATGCAGTCACCGCCCCTCTTCATCATCATTGCAGCCATAACACCAGATGCAGCCACCGCCCCTCTTCATCATCATTGCAGCCATAACACCAGATGCAGTCACCGCCCCTCTTCATCATCATTGCAGCCATAACACCAGATGCAGTCACCGCCCCTCTTCATCATCATTGCAGCCATAACACCAGATGCAGCCACCGCCCCTCTTCATCATCATTGCAGCCATAACACCAGATGCAGTCACCGCCCCTCTTCATCATCATTGCAGCCATAACACCAGATGCAGTCATCGCCCCTCTTCATCATCATTGCAGGCATAACACCAGATGCAGTCATCGCCCCTCTTCATCATCATTGCAGCCATAACACCAGATGCAGCCACAGCCCCTCTTCATCATCATTGCAGCCATAACTCCAGATGCAGTCACCACCCCTCTTCATCATCATTGCAGCCATAACACCAGATGCAGTCACCGCCCCTCTTCATCATCATTGCAGCCATAACACCAGATGCAGTCACCGCCCCTCTTCATCATCATTGCAGCCATAACACCAGATGCAGTCACCGCCCCTCTTCATCATAATTGCAGCCATAACACCAGATGCAGCCACCGCCCCTCTTCATCATCATTGCAGCCATAACTCCAGATGCAGTCACCACCCCTCTTCATCATCATTGCAGCCATAACACCAGATGCAGCCACCGCCCCTCTTCATCATCATTGCAGCCATAACACCAGATGGAGTCACCACCCCTCTTCATCATCATTGCAGCCATAACACCAGATGCAGTCACCGTCCCTCTTCATCATCATTGCAGCCATAACACCAGATGCAGCCACCGCCCCTCTTCATCATCATTGCAGCCATAAAACCAGATGCAGCCACTGCCCCTCTTCATGATCATTGCAGCCATAACACCAGATGCAGCCACCACCCGTCTTCATGATCATTGCAGCCATAACACCAGATGCAGTGACCGCCCCTCTTTATCATCATTGCAGCCATAACACCAGAGGCAGTCACCACCCCTCTTCATCATCATTGCAGCCATAACACCAGATGCAGTCACCGCCCCTCTTCATCATCATTGCAGCCATAACACCAGATGCAGTCACCGCCCCTCTTCATCATCATTGCAGCCATAACACCAGATGCAGTCACCGCCCCTCTTCATCATCATTGCAGCCATAACACCAGATGCAGTCACCACCCCTCTTCATCATCATTGCAGCCATAACACCAGATGCAGTCACCGCCCCTCTTCATGATCATTGCAGCCATAACACCAGATGCAGCCACCACCCGTCTTCATGATCATTGCAGCCATAACACCAGATGCAGTGACCGCCCCTCTTTATCATCATTGCAGCCATAACATCAGAGGCAGTCACCACCCCTCTTCATGATCATTGCAGCCATAACACCAGATGCAGTCACCGCCCCTCTTCATCATCATTGCAGCCATAACACCAGATGCAGTCACCGCCCCTCTTCATCATCATTGCAGCCATAACACCAGATGCAGTCACCGCCCCTCTTCATCATCATTGCAGCCATAACACCAGATGCAGTCACCGCCCCTCTTCATCATCATTGCAGCCATAACACCAGATGCAGTCACCACCCCTCTTCATCATCATTGCAGCCATAACACCAGATGCAGTCACCACCCCTCTTCATCATCATTGCAGCCATAACACCAGAGGCAGTCACCACCCCTCTTCATCATCATTGCAGCCATAACACCAGATGCAGTCACCGCCCCTCTTCATCATCATTGCAGCCATAACACCAGATGCAGTCACCGCCCCTCTTCATCATCATTGTAGCCATAACACCAGATGCAGTCACCACCCCTCTTCATCATCATTGCAGCCATAACACCAGATGCAGTCACCACCCCTCTTCATCATCATTGCAGCCATAACTCCAGATGCAGCCACCACCCCTCTTCATCATCACTGCAGCCATAACACCAGATGCAGTCACCGCCCCTCTTCATCATCATTGCAGCCATAACACCAGATGCACTCACCACCCCTCTTCATCATCATTGCAGCCATAACTCCAGATGCAGTCACCGCCCCTCTTTATCATCATTGCAGCCATAACACCAGATGCAGTCACCGCCCCTCTTCATCATCATTGCAGCCATAACTCCAGATGCAGCCACCACCCCTCTTCATCATCATTGCAGCCATAACACCAGATGCAGTGACCGCCCCTCTTCATCATCATTGCAGCCATAACACCAGATGCAGTCACCGCCCCTCTTCATCATCACTGCAGCAATAACACCAGATGCAGTGACCGCCCCTCTTCATCATCATTGCAGCCATAACACCAGATGCAGCCACCACCCCTCTTCATCATCATTGCAGCCATAACACCAGATGCAGTCACCGCCCCTCTTCATCATCATTGCAGCCATAACTCCAGATGCAGTCACCACCCCTCTTCATCATCACTGCAGCAATAACACCAGATGCAGTGACCGCCCCTCTTCATCATCATTGCAGCCATAACACCAGATGCAGCCACCACCCCTCTTCATCATCATTGCAGCCATAACACCAGATGCAGCCACCACCCCTCTTCATCATCATTGCAGCCATAACACCAGATGCAGTCACCGCCCCTCTTCATCATCATTGCAGCCATAACTCCAGATGCAGTCACCGCCCCTCTTCATCATCATTGCAGCCATAACACCAGATGCAGCCACCACCCCTCTTCATCACCCCTGCAGCCATAACACCAGATGCAGTCACCGCCCCTCTTCATCATCATTGCAGCCATAACACCAGATGCAGTCACCGCCCCTCTTCATCATCATTGCAGCCATAACACCAGATGCAGCCACCACCCCTCTTCATGATCATTGCAGCCATAACACCAGATGCAGTCACCACCCCTCTTCATCATCACTGCAGCCATAACACCAGATGCAGTCACCGCCCCTCTTCATCATCATTGCAGCCATAACACCAGATGCAGTCACCGCCCCTCTTCATGATCATTGCAGCCATAACACCAGATGCAGCCACCACCCCTCTTCATCATCACTGCAGCCATAACACCAGATGCAGTCACCGCCCCTCTTCATCATCATTGCAGCCATAACTCCAGATGCAGCCACCACCCCTCTTCATCATCACTGCAGCCATAACACCAGATGCAGCCACCGCCCCTCTTCATCATCACTGCAGCCATAACTCCAGATGCAGTCACCGCCCCTCTTCATCATCATTGCAGCCATAACACCAGATGCAGTCACCGCCCCTCTTCATGATCATTGCAGCCATAACACCAGATGCAGCCACCACCCCTCTTCATCATCACTGCAGCCATAACACCAGATGCAGTCACCGCCCCTCTTCATCATCATTGCAGCCATAACTCCAGATGCAGCCACCACCCCTCTTCATCATCACTGCAGCCATAACACCAGATGCAGCCACCACCCCTCTTCATCATCACTGCAGCCATAACTCCAGATGCAGCCACCACCCCTCTTCATCATCATTGCAGCCATAACACCAGATGCAGTCACCGCCCCTCTTCATCATCATTGCAGCCATAACACCAGATGCAGCCACCACCCCTCTTCATCATCATTGCAGCCATAACACCAGATGCAGTCACCGCCCCTCTTCATCATCATTGCAGCCATAACTCCAGATGCAGCCACCACCCCTCTTCATCATCACTGCAGCCATAACACCAGATGCAGCCACCACCCCTCTTCATCATCATTGCAGCCATAACACCAGATGCAGTCACCGCCCCTCTTTATCATCATTGCAGCCATAACACCAGATGCAGCCACCACCCCTCTTCATCATCATTGCAGCCATAACACCAGATGCAGCCACCACCCGTCTTCATGATCATTGCAGCCATAACACCAGATGCAGTCACCGCCCCTCTTCATCATCATTGCAGCCATAACACCAGATGCAGTCACCGCCCCTCTTCATCATCATTGCAGCCATAACTCCAGATGCAGTCACCGCCCCTCTTCATCATCATTGCAGCCATAACACCAGATGCAGCCACCACCCCTCTTCATCATCATTGCAGCCATAACACCAGATGCAGTCACCGCCCCTCTTTATCATCATTGCAGCCATAACACCAGATGCAGTCACCGCCCCTCTTCATCATCATTGCAGCCATAACACCAGATGCAGTCACCACCCCTCTTCATCATCATTGCAGCCATAACACCAGATGCAGTCACCGCCCCTCTTCATCATCATTGCAGCCATAACACCAGATGCAGCCACCACCCCTCTTCATCATCATTGCAGCCATAACACCAGATGCAGGGACCGCCCCTCTTCATCATCATTGCAGCCATAACACCAGATGCAGTCACCGCCCCTCTTCATCATCATTGCAGCCATAACACCAGATGCAGTCACCACCCCTCTTCATCATCATTGCAGCCATAACACCAGATGCAGTCACCGCCCCTCTTCATCATCATTGCAGCAATAACACCAGATGCAGTCACCGCCCCTCTTCATCATCATTGCAGCCATAACACCAGATGCAGTCACCGCCCCTCTTCATCATCATTGCAGCCATAACACCAGATGCAGCCACCACCCCTCTTCATGATCATTGCAGCCATAACACCAGATGCAGTCACCACCCCTCTTCATCATCACTGCAGCCATAACACCAGATGCAGTCACCGCCCCTCTTCATCATCATTGCAGCCATAACACCAGATGCAGTCACCGCCCCTCTTCATGATCATTGCAGCCATAACACCAGATGCAGCCACCACCCCTCTTCATCATCACTGCAGCCATAACACCAGATGCAGTAGCCGCCCCTCTTCATCATCATTGCAGCCATAACTCCAGATGCAGCCACCACCCCTCTTCATCATCACTGCAGCCATAACACCAGATGCAGCCACCGCCCCTCTTCATCATCACTGCAGCCATAACTCCAGATGCAGTCACCGCCCCTCTTCATCATCATTGCAGCCATAACACCAGATGCAGTCACCGCCCCTCTTCATGATCATTGCAGCCATAACACCAGATGCAGCCACCACCCCTCTTCATCATCACTGCAGCCATAACACCAGATGCAGTCACCGCCCCTCTTCATCATCATTGCAGCCATAACTCCAGATGCAGCCACCACCCCTCTTCATCATCACTGCAGCCATAACACCAGATGCAGCCACCACCCCTCTTCATCATCACTGCAGCCATAACTCCAGATGCAGCCACCACCCCTCTTCATCATCATTGCAGCCATAACACCAGATGCAGTCACCGCCCCTCTTCATCATCATTGCAGCCATAACACCAGATGCAGCCACCACCCCTCTTCATCATCATTGCAGCCATAACACCAGATGCAGTCACCGCCCCTCTTCATCATCATTGCAGCCATAACTCCAGATGCAGCCACCACCCCTCTTCATCATCACTGCAGCCATAACACCAGATGCAGCCACCACCCCTCTTCATCATCATTGCAGCCATAACACCAGATGCAGTCACCGCCCCTCTTTATCATCATTGCAGCCATAACACCAGATGCAGCCACCACCCCTCTTCATCATCATTGCAGCCATAACACCAGATGCAGCCACCACCCGTCTTCATGATCATTGCAGCCATAACACCAGATGCAGTCACCGCCCCTCTTCATCATCATTGCAGCCATAACACCAGATGCAGTCACCGCCCCTCTTCATCATCATTGCAGCCATAACTCCAGATGCAGTCACCGCCCCTCTTCATCATCATTGCAGCCATAACACCAGATGCAGCCACCACCCCTCTTCATCATCATTGCAGCCATAACACCAGATGCAGTCACCGCCCCTCTTCATCATCATTGCAGCCATAACACCAGATGCAGTCACCGCCCCTCTTCATCATCATTGCAGCCATAACACCAGATGCAGTCACCACCCCTCTTCATCATCATTGCAGCCATAACACCAGATGCAGTCACCGCCCCTCTTCATCATCATTGCAGCCATAACACCAGATGCAGCCACCACCCCTCTTCATCATCATTGCAGCCATAACACCAGATGCAGGGACCGCCCCTCTTCATCATCATTGCAGCCATAACACCAGATGCAGTCACCGCCCCTCTTCATCATCATTGCAGCCATAACACCAGATGCAGTCACCACCCCTCTTCATCATCATTGCAGCCATAACACCAGATGCAGTCACCGCCCCTCTTCATCATCATTGCAGCAATAACACCAGATGCAGTCACCGCCCCTCTTCATCATCATTGCAGCCATAACACCAGATGCAGCCACCACCCCTCTTCATCATCATTGCAGCCATAACACCAGATGCAGTCACCACCCCTCTTCATCATCATTGCAGCCATAACACCAGATGCAGTCACCGCCCCTCTTCATCATCATTGCAGCCATAACACCAGATGCAGTCACCGCCCCTCTTCATCATCATTGCAGCCATAGCACCAGATGCAATCACCGCCCCTCTTCATCATCATTGCAGCCATAACTCCAGATGCAATCACCACCCCTCTTCATCATCATTGCAGCCATAACACCAGATGCAGTGACCGCCCCTCTTCATCATCATTGCAGCCATAGCACCAGATGCAATCACCGCCCCTCTTCATCATCATTGCAGCCATAACTCCAGATGCAATCACCACCCCTCTTCATCATCATTGCAGCCATAACACCAGATGCAGTCACCGCCCCTCTTCATCATCATTGCAGCCATAACTCCAGATGCAGCCACCACCCCTCTTCATCATCACTGCAGCCATAACACCAGATGCAGTCACCGCCCCTCTTCATCATCATTGCAGCCATAACACCAGATGCAGTCACCACCCCTCTTCATCATCATTGCAGCCATAACTCCAGATGCAGCCACCACCCCTCTTCATCATCATTGCAGCCATAACACCAGATGCAGTCACCGCCCCTCTTTATCATCATTGCAGCCATAACACCAGATGCAGTCACCGCCCCTCTTTATCATCATTGCAGCCATAACACCAGATGCAGTCACCGCCCCTCTTCATCATCATTGCAGCCATAACACCAGATGCAGTCACCGCCCCTCTTCATCATCATTGCAGCCATAACTCCAGATGCAGCCACCACCCTTCTTCATCATCATTGCAGCCATAACACCAGATGCAGTGACAGCCCCTCATCATCATCATTGCAGCCATAACACCAGATGCAGTGACCGCCCCTCTTCATCATCATTGCAGCCATAACACCAGATGCAGTCACCGCCCCTCTTTATCATCATTGCAGCCATAACACCAGATGCAGTCACCGCCCCTCTTCATCATCATTGCAGCCATAACTCCAGATGCAGTCACCACCCCTCTTCATCATCACTGCAGCAATAACACCAGATGCAGTGACCGCCCCTCTTCATCATCATTGCAGCCATAACTCCAGATGCAGTCACCGCCCCTCTTCATCATCATTGCAGCCATAACACCAGATGCAGCCACCACCCCTCTTCATCATCACTGCAGCCATAACACCAGATGCAGTCACCGCCCCTCTTCATCATCATTGCAGCCATAATACCAGATGCAATCACCGCCCCTCTTCATCATCATTGCAGCCATAACACCAGATGCAGTCACCGCCCCTCTTCATCATCATTGCAGCCATAACACCAGATGCAGTCACCGCCCCTCTTCATGATCATTGCAGCCATAACACCAGATGCAGCCACCACCCCTCTTCATCATCACTGCAGCCATAACACCAGATGCAGTCACCGCCCCTCTTCATCATCATTGCAGCCATAACTCCAGATGCAGCCACCACCCCTCTTCATCATCACTGCAGCCATAACACCAGATGCAGCCACCACCCCTCTTCATCATCATTGCAGCCATAACACCAGATGCAGTCACCGCCCCTCTTTATCATCATTGCAGCCATAACACCAGATGCAGCCACCACCCCTCTTCATCATCATTGCAGCCATAACACCAGATGCAGTCACCGCCCCTCTTCATCATCATTGCAGCCATAACACCAGATGCAGTCACCGCCCCTCTTCATCATCATTGCAGCCATAACACCAGATGCAGTCACCGCCCCTCTTCATCATCATTGCAGCCATAACACCAGATGCAGCCACCACCCCTCTTCATCATCATTGCAGCCATAACTCCAGATGCAGTCACCACCCCTCTTCATTATCATTGCAGCCATAACACCAGATGCAGTGAACGCCCCTCTTCATCATCATTGCAGCCATAACACCAGATGCAGCCACCACCCCTCTTCATCATCATTGCAGCCATAACACCAGATGCAGTCACCGCCCCTCTTCATCATCATTGCAGCCATAACACCAGATGCAGTCACCACCCCTCTTCATCATCATTGCAGCCATAACACCAGATGCAGCCACCACCCCTCTTCATCATCATTGCAGCCATAACACCAGATGCAGTGACCGCCCCTCTTCATCATCATTGCAGCCATAACACCAGATGCAGCCACCACCCCTCTTCATCATCATTGCAGCCATAACTCCAGATGCAGCCACCACCCCTCTTCATCATCATTGCAGCCATAACACCAGATGCAGCCACCACCCCTCTTCATCATCATTGCAGCCATAACACCAGATGCAGTCACCACCCCTCTTCATTATCATTGCAGCCATAACACCAGATGCAGTGACCGCCCCTCTTCATCATCATTGCAGCCATAACACCAGATGCAGTCACCGCCCCTCTTCATCATCATTGCAGCCATAACACCAGATGCAGTCACCGCCCCTCTTCATCATCATTGCAGCCATAACACCAGATGCAGCCACCACCCCTCTTCATCATCATTGCAGCCATAACTCCAGATGCAGTCACCACCCCTCTTCATTATCATTGCAGCCATAACACCAGATGCAGTGAACGCCCCTCTTCATCATCATTGCAGCCATAACACCAGATGCAGCCACCACCCCTCTTCATCATCATTGCAGCCATAACACCAGATGCAGTCACCGCCCCTCTTCATCATCATTGCAGCCATAACACCAGATGCAGTCACCACCCCTCTTCATCATCATTGCAGCCATAACACCAGATGCAGCCACCACCCCTCTTCATCATCATTGCAGCCATAACACCAGATGCAGTGACCGCCCCTCTTCATCATCATTGCAGCCATAACACCAGATGCAGCCACCACCCCTCTTCATCATCATTGCAGCCATAACTCCAGATGCAGCCACCACCCCTCTTCATCATCATTGCAGCCATAACACCAGATGCAGCCACCACCCCTCTTCATCATCATTGCAGCCATAACACCAGATGCAGTCACCACCCCTCTTCATTATCATTGCAGCCATAACACCAGATGCAGTGACCGCCCCTCTTCATCATCATTGCAGCCATAACACCAGATGCAGTCACCGCCCCTCTTCATCATCATTGCAGCCATAACACCAGATGCAGTCACCGCCCCTCTTCATCATCATTGCAGCCATAACACCAGATGCAGCCACCACCCCTCTTCATCATCATTGCAGCCATAACACCAGATGCAGTCACCACCCCTCTTCATCATCATTGCAGCCATAACACCAGATGCAGCCACCACCCCTCTTCATCATCATTGCAGCCATAACACCAGATGCAGTCACCGCCCCTCTTCATCATCATTGCAGCCATAACACCAGATGCAGTCACCACCCCTCTTCATCATCATTGCAGCCATAACACCAGATGCAGCCACCACCCCTCTTCATCATCATTGCAGCCATAACACCAGATGCAGCGACCGCCCCTCTTCATCATCATTGCAGCCATAACACCAGATGCAGCCACCACCCCTCTTCATCATCATTGCAGCCATAACTCCAGATGCAGCCACCACCCCTCTTCATCATCATTGCAGCCATAACTCCAGATGCAGCCACCACCCCTCTTCATCATCATTGCAGCCATAACACCAGATGCAGCCACCACCCCTCTTCATCATCATTGCAGCCATAACACCAGATGCAGTCACCACCCCTCTTCATTATCATTGCAGCCATAACACCAGATGCAGTGACCGCCCCTCTTCATCATCATTGCAGCCATAACACCAGATGCAGCCACCACCCCTCTTCATCATCATTGCAGCCATAACACCAGATGCAGTCACCGCCCCTCTTCATCATCATTGCAGCCATAACACCAGATGCAGTCACCGTCCCTCTTCATCATCATTGCAGCCACAACAGCAGATGCAGTCACCACCCCTCTTCATCATCATTGCAGCCATAGCACCAGATGCAGTCACCACCCCTCTTCATCATCATTGCAGCCACAACACCAGATGCAGTCACCACCCCTCTTCATGATCATTGCAGCCATAACACCAGATGCAGTCACCACCCCTCTTCATCATCATTGCAGCCATAGCACCAGATGCAGTCACCGCCCCTCTTCATCATCATTGCAGCCATAACACCAGATGCAGTCACCGCCCCTCTTCATCATCATTGCAGCCATAACACCAGATGCAGCCACCACCCCTCTTCATCATCATTGCAGCCATAACACCAGATGCAGTCACCGCCCCTCTTCATCATCATTGCAGCCATAACACCAGATGCAGTGACCGCCCCTCTTCATCATCATTGCAGCCATAACACCAGATGCAGTCACCACCCCTCTTTATCATCATTGCAGCCATAACACCAGATGCAGTCACCACCCCTCTTCATCATCATTGCAGCCATAACACCAGATGCAGTCACCGCCCCTCTTCATCATCATTGCAGCCATAGCACCAGGTGCAGTCACCACCCCTCTTCATCATCATTGCAGCCACAACACCAGATGCAGTCACCACCCCTCTTCATGATCATTGCAGCCATAACACCAGATGCAGTCACCACCCCTCTTCATCATCATTGCAGCCATAGCACCAGATGCAGTCACCGCCCCTCTTCATCATCATTGCAGCCATAACACCAGATGCAGTCACCGCCCCTCTTCATCATCATTGCAGCCATAACACCAGATGCAGTCACCGCCCCTCTTCATCATCATTGCAGCCATAACACCAGATGCAGTCACCACCCCTCTTCATCATCATTGCAGCCATAACACCAGATGCAGCCACCGCCCCTCTTCATCATCATTGCAGCCATAGCACCAGATGCAGTCACCGCCCCTCTTCATCATCATTGCAGCCATAACACCAGATGCAGTCACCGCCCCTCTTCATCATCATTGCAGCCATAACACCAGATGCAGTCACCGCCCCTCTTCATCATCATTGCAGCCATAACACCAGATGCAGTCACCACCCCTCTTCATCATCATTGCAGCCATAACTCCAGATGCAGCCACCGCCCCTCTTCATCATCATTGCAGCCATAACACCAGATGCAGTCACCACCCCTCTTCATCATCATTGCAGCCATAACACCAGATGCAGTCACCACCCCTCTTCATGATCATTGCAGCCATAACACCAGATGCAGCCACCACCCCTCTTCATCATCATTGCAGCCATAACACCAGATGCAGTCACCACCCCTCTTCATCATCACTGCAGCCATAACACCAGATGCAGTCACCACCTCTCTTCATGATCATTGCAGCCATAACACCAGATGCAGTCACCACCCCTCTTCATCATCATTGCAGCCATAACACCAGATGCAGTCACCACCCCTCTTCATGATCATTGCAGCCATAACACCAGATGCAGTCACCGCCCCTCTTCATCATCATTGCAGCCATAACACCAGATGCAGTCACCGTCCCTCTTCATCATCATTGCAGCCATAACACCAGATGCAGTCACCGCCCCTCTTCATCATCATTGCAGCCATAACACCAGATGCAGTCACCACCCCTCTTCATCATCATTGCAGCCATAACACCAGATGCAGTCACCGCCCCTCTTCATGATCATTGCAGCCATAACACCAGATGCAGCCACCACCCCTCTTCATGATCATTGCAGCCATAACACCAGATGCAGCCACCACCCGTCTTCATGATCATTGCAGCCATAACACCAGATGCAGTGACCGCCCCTCTTTATCATCATTGCAGCCATAACATCAGAGGCAGTCACCACCCCTCTTCATGATCATTGCAGCCATAACACCAGATGCAGTCACCGCCCCTCTTCATCATCATTGCAGCCATAACACCAGATGCAGTCACCGCCCCTCTTCATCATCATTGCAGCCATAACACCAGATGCAGTCACCGCCCCTCTTCATCATCATTGCAGCCATAACACCAGATGCAGTCACCACCCCTCTTCATCATCATTGCAGCCATAACACCAGATGCAGTCACCACCCCTCTTCATCATCATTGCAGCCATAACACCAGAGGCAGTCACCACCCCTCTTCATCATCATTGCAGCCATAACACCAGATGCAGTCACCGCCCCTCTTCATCATCATTGCAGCCATAACACCAGATGCAGTCACCACCCCTCTTCATCATCATTGCAGCCATAACACCAGATGCAGTCACCACCCCTCTTCATCATCATTGCAGCCATAACACCAGATGCAGTCACCACCCCTCTTCATCATCATTGCAGCCATAACTCCAGATGCAGCCACCACCCCTCTTCATCATCACTGCAGCCATAACACCAGATGCAGTCACCGCCCCTCTTCATCATCATTGCAGCCATAACACCAGATGCAGTCACCACCCCTCTTCATCATCATTGCAGCCATAACTCCAGATGCAGTCACCGCCCCTCTTTATCATCATTGCAGCCATAACACCAGATGCAGTCACCGCCCCTCTTCATCATCATTGCAGCCATAACTCCAGATGCAGCCACCACCCCTCTTCATCATCATTGCAGCCATAACACCAGATGCAGTGACAGCCCCTCTTCATCATCATTGCAGCCATAACACCAGATGCAGTGACCGCCCCTCTTCATCATCATTGCAGCCATAACACCAGATGCAGTCACCGCCCCTCTTTATCATCACTGCAGCCATAACACCAGATGCAGTCACCGCCCCTCTTCATCATCATTGCAGCCATAACTCCAGATGCAGTCACCACCCCTCTTCATCATCACTGCAGCAATAACACCAGATGCAGTGACCGCCCCTCTTCATCATCATTGCAGCCATAACACCAGATGCAGCCACCACACCTCTTCATCATCATTGCAGCCATAACACCAGATGCAGCCACCACCCCTCTTCATCATCATTGCAGCCATAACACCAGATGCAGTCACCGCCCCTCTTCATCATCATTGCAGCCATAACTCCAGATGCAGTCACCGCCCCTCTTCATCATCATTGCAGCCATAACACCAGATGCAGCCACCACCCCTCTTCATCATCACTGCAGCCATAACACCAGATGCAGTCACCGCCCCTCTTCATCATCATTGCAGCCATAACACCAGATGCAGTCACCGCCCCTCTTCATCATCATTGCAGCCATAACACCAGATGCAGTCACCACCCCTCTTCATGATCATTGCAGCCATAACACCAGATGCAGTCACCACCCCTCTTCATCATCACTGCAGCCATAACACCAGATGCAGTCACCGCCCCTCTTCATCATCATTGCAGCCATAACACCAGATGCAGTCACCGCCCCTCTTCATGATCATTGCAGCCATAACACCAGATGCAGCCACCACCCCTCTTCATCATCACTGCAGCCATAACACCAGATGCAGTCACCGCCCCTCTTCATCATCATTGCAGCCATAACTCCAGATGCAGCCACCACCCCTATTCATCATCACTGCAGCCATAACACCAGATGCAGCCACCGCCCCTCTTCATCATCACTGCAGCCATAACTCCAGATGCAGTCACCGCCCCTCTTCATCATCATTGCAGCCATAACACCAGATGCAGTCACCGCCCCTCTTCATGATCATTGCAGCCATAACACCAGATGCAGCCACCACCCCTCTTCATCATCACTGCAGCCATAACACCAGATGCAGTCACCACCCCTCTTCATCATCATTGCAGCCATAACTCCAGATGCAGCCACCACCCCTCTTCATCATCACTGCAGCCATAACACCAGATGCAGCCACCACCCCTCTTCATCATCATTGCAGCCATAACACCAGATGCAGGGACCGCCCCTCTTCATCATCATTGCAGCCATAACTCCAGATGCAGTCACCGCCCCTCTTCATCATCATTGCAGCCATAACACCAGATGCAGCCACCACCCGTCTTCATGATCATTGCAGCCATAACACCAGATGCAGCCACCACCCGTCTTCATGATCATTGCAGCCATAACACCAGATGCAGTCACCGCCCCTCTTCATCATCATTGCAGCCATAACACCAGATGCAGTCACCGCCCCTCTTCATCATCATTGCAGCCATAACTCCAGATGCAGTCACCGCCCCTCTTCATCATCATTGCAGCCATAACACCAGATGCAGCCACCACCCCTCTTCATCATCATTGCAGCCATAACACCAGATGCAGTCACCGCCCCTCTTTATCATCATTGCAGCCATAACACCAGATGCAGTCACCGCCCCTCTTCATCATCATTGCAGCCATAACACCAGATGCAGTCACCACCCCTCTTCATCATCATTGCAGCCATAACACCAGATGCAGTCACCGCCCCTCTTCATCATCATTGCAGCCATAACACCAGATGCAGCCACCGCCCCTCTTCATCATCATTGCAGCCATAACACCAGATGCAGGGACCGCCCCTCTTCATCATCATTGCAGCCATAACACCAGATGCAGTCACCGCCCCTCTTCATCATCATTGCAGCCATAACACCAGATGCAGTCACCACCCCTCTTCATCATCATTGCAGCCATAACACCAGATGCAGTCACCGCCCCTCTTCATCATCATTGCAGCAATAACACCAAATGCAGTCACCGCCCCTCTTCATCATCATTGCAGCCATAACACCAGATGCAGCCACCACCCCTCTTCATCATCATTGCAGCCATAACACCAGATGCAGTGACCGCCCCTCTTCATCATCATTGCAGCCATAGCACCAGATGCAATCACCGCCCCTCTTCATCATCATTGCAGCCATAACACCAGATGCAGTCACCACCCCTCTTCATCATCATTGCAGCCATAACACCAGATGCAGTCACCGCCCCTCTTCATCATCATTGCAGCAATAACACCAGATGCAGTCACCGCCCCTCTTCATCATCATTGCAGCCATAACACCAGATGCAGCCACCACCCCTCTTCATCATCATTGCAGCCATAACACCAGATGCAGTCACCGCCCCTCTTCATCATCATTGCAGCCATAGCACCAGATGCAATCACCGCCCCTCTTCATCATCATTGCAGCCATAACTCCAGATGCAATCACCACCCCTCTTCATCATCATTGCAGCCATAACACCAGATGCAGTGACCGCCCCTCTTCATCATCATTGCAGCCATAGCACCAGATGCAATCACCGCCCCTCTTCATCATCATTGCAGCCATAACTCCAGATGCAATCACCACCCCTCTTCATCATCATTGCAGCCATAACACCAGATGCAGTCACCGCCCCTCTTCATCATCATTGCAGCCATAACTCCAGATGCAGCCACCACCCCTCTTCATCATCACTGCAGCCATAACACCAGATGCAGTCACCGCCCCTCTTCATCATCATTGCAGCCATAACACCAGATGCAGTCACCACCCCTCTTCATCATCATTGCAGCCATAACTCCAGATGCAGCCACCACCCCTCTTCATCATCATTGCAGCCATAACACCAGATGCAGTCACCGCCCCTCTTTATCATCATTGCAGCCATAACACCAGATGCAGTCACCGCCCCTCTTCATCATCATTGCAGCCATAACTCCAGATGCAGCCACCACCCTTCTTCATCATCATTGCAGCCATAACACCAGATGCAGTGACAGCCCCTCATCATCATCATTGCAGCCATAACACCAGATGCAGTGACCGCCCCTCTTCATCATCATTGCAGCCATAACACCAGATGCAGTCACCGCCCCTCTTCATCATCATTGCAGCCATAACACCAGATGCAGTCACCGCCCCTCTTCATCATCATTGCAGCCATAACTCCAGATGCAGTCACCACCCCTCTTCATCATCACTGCAGCAATAACACCAGATGCAGTGACCGCCCCTCTTCATCATCATTGCAGCCATAACTCCAGATGCAGTCACCGCCCCTCTTCATCATCATTGCAGCCATAACACCAGATGCAGCCACCACCCCTCTTCATCATCACTGCAGCCATAACACCAGATGCAGTCACCGCCCCTCTTCATCATCATTGCAGCCATAATACCAGATGCAATCACCGCCCCTCTTCATCATCATTGCAGCCATAACACCAGATGCAGTCACCGCCCCTCTTCATCATCATTGCAGCCATAACTCCAGATGCAGCCACCACCCCTCTTCGTCATCACTGCAGCCATAACACCAGATGCAGTCACCGCCCCTCTTCATCATCATTGCAGCCATAACTCCAGATGCAGCCACCACCCCTCTTCATCATCACTGCAGCCATAACACCAGATGCAGCCACCACCCCTCTTCATCATCATTGCAGCCATAACACCAGATGCAGTCACCGCCCCTCTTCATCATCATTGCAGCCATAACACCAGATGCAGCCACCACCCCTCTTCATCATCATTGCAGCCATAACACCAGATGCAGTCACCGCCCCTCTTCATCATCATTGCAGCCATAACACCAGATGCAGTCACCGCCCCTCTTCATCATCATTGCAGCCATAACACCAGATGCAGTCACCGCCCCTCTTCATCATCATTGCAGCCATAACACCAGATGCAGCCACCACCCCTCTTCATCATCATTGCAGCCATAACTCCAGATGCAGTCACCACCCCTCTTCATTATCATTGCAGCCATAACACCAGATGCAGTGAACGCCCCTCTTCATCATCATTGCAGCCATAACACCAGATGCAGCCACCACCCCTCTTCATCATCATTGCAGCCATAACACCAGATGCAGTCACCGCCCCTCTTCATCATCATTGCAGCCATAACACCAGATGCAGTCACCACCCCTCTTCATCATCATTGCAGCCATAACACCAGATGCAGCCACCACCCCTCTTCATCATCATTGCAGCCATAACACCAGATGCAGTGACCGCCCCTCTTCATCATCATTGCAGCCATAACACCAGATGCAGCCACCACCCCTCTTCATCATCATTGCAGCCATAACTCCAGATGCAGCCACCACCCCTCTTCATCATCATTGCAGCCATAACACCAGATGCAGCCACCACCCCTCTTCATCATCATTGCAGCCATAACACCAGATGCAGTCACCACCCCTCTTCATTATCATTGCAGCCATAACACCAGATGCAGTGACCGCCCCTCTTCATCATCATTGCAGCCATAACACCAGATGCAGTCACCGCCCCTCTTCATCATCATTGCAGCCATAACACCAGATGCAGTCACCGCCCCTCTTCATCATCATTGCAGCCATAACACCAGATGCAGCCACCACCCCTCTTCATCATCATTGCAGCCATAACACCAGATGCAGTCACCACCCCTCTTCATCATCATTGCAGCCATAACACCAGATGCAGCCACCACCCCTCTTCATCATCATTGCAGCCATAACACCAGATGCAGTCACCGCCCCTCTTCATCATCATTGCAGCCATAACACCAGATGCAGTCACCACCCCTCTTCATCATCATTGCAGCCATAACACCAGATGCAGCCACCACCCCTCTTCATCATCATTGCAGCCATAACACCAGATGCAGCGACCGCCCCTCTTCATCATCATTGCAGCCATAACACCAGATGCAGCCACCACCCCTCTTCATCATCATTGCAGCCATAACTCCAGATGCAGCCACCACCCCTCTTCATCATCATTGCAGCCATAACTCCAGATGCAGCCACCACCCCTCTTCATCATCATTGCAGCCATAACACCAGATGCAGCCACCACCCCTCTTCATCATCATTGCAGCCATAACACCAGATGCAGTCACCACCCCTCTTCATTATCATTGCAGCCATAACACCAGATGCAGTGACCGCCCCTCTTCATCATCATTGCAGCCATAACACCAGATGCAGCCACCACCCCTCTTCATCATCATTGCAGCCATAACACCAGATGCAGTCACCGTCCCTCTTCATCATCATTGCAGCCACAACAGCAGATGCAGTCACCACCCCTCTTCATCATCATTGCAGCCATAGCTCCAGATGCAGTCACCACCCCTCTTCATCATCATTGCAGCCACAACACCAGATGCAGTCACCACCCCTCTTCATGATCATTGCAGCCATAACACCAGATGCAGTCACCACCCCTCTTCATCATCATTGCAGCCATAGCACCAGATGCAGTCACCGCCCCTCTTCATCATCATTGCAGCCATAACACCAGATGCAGTCACCGCCCCTCTTCATCATCATTGCAGCCATAACACCAGATGCAGCCACCACCCCTCTTCATCATCATTGCAGCCATAACACCAGATGCAGTCACCGCCCCTCTTCATCATCATTGCAGCCATAACACCAGATGCAGTGACCGCCCCTCTTCATCATCATTGCAGCCATAACACCAGATGCAGTCACCACCCCTCTTTATCATCATTGCAGCCATAACACCAGATGCAGTCACCACCCCTCTTCATCATCATTGCAGCCATAACACCAGATGCAGTCACCGCCCCTCTTCATCATCATTGCAGCCATAGCACCAGATGCAGTCACCACCCCTCTTCATCATCATTGCAGCCACAACACCAGATGCAGTCACCACCCCTCTTCATGATCATTGCAGCCATAACACCAGATGCAGTCACCACCCCTCTTCATCATCATTGCAGCCATAGCACCAGATGCAGTCACCGCCCCTCTTCATCATCATTGCAGCCATAACACCAGATGCAGTCACCGCCCCTCTTCATCATCATTGCAGCCATAACACCAGATGCAGTCACCGCCCCTCTTCATCATCATTGCAGCCATAACACCAGATGCAGTCACCACCCCTCTTCATCATCATTGCAGCCATAACACCAGATGCAGCCACCGCCCCTCTTCATCATCATTGCAGCCATAGCACCAGATGCAGTCACCGCCCCTCTTCATCATCATTGCAGCCATAACACCAGATGCAGTCACCGCCCCTCTTCATCATCATTGCAGCCATAACACCAGATGCAGTCACCACCCCTCTTCATCATCATTGCAGCCATAACTCCAGATGCAGCCACCGCCCCTCTTCATCATCATTGCAGCCATAACACCAGATGCAGTCACCACCCCTCTTCATCATCATTGCAGCCATAACACCAGATGCAGTCACCACCCCTCTTCATGATCATTGCAGCCATAACACCAGATGCAGCCACCACCCCTCTTCATCATCATTGCAGCCATAACACCAGATGCAGTCACCACCCCTCTTCATCATCACTGCAGCCATAACACCAGATGCAGTCACCACCTCTCTTCATGATCATTGCAGCCATAACACCAGATGCAGTCACCACCCCTCTTCATCATCATTGCAGCCATAACACCAGATGCAGTCACCACCCCTCTTCATCATCATTGCAGCCATAACACCAGATGCAGTCACCGTCCCTCTTCATCATCATTGCAGCCATAACACCAGATGCAGTCACCGCCCCTCTTCATCATCATTGCAGCCATAACACCAGATGCAGTCACCGCCCCTCTTCATCATCATTGCAGCCATAACACCAGATGCAGTCACCGTCCCACTTCATCATCATTGCAGCCATAACACCAGATGCAGTCACCGCCCCTCTTCATCATCATTGCAGCCATAACACCAGATGCAGTCACCACCCCTCTTCATCATCATTGCAGCCATAACACCAGATGCAGCCACCGCCCCTCTTCATCATCATTGCAGCCATAACACCAGATGCAGTCACCGCCCCTCTTCATCATCATTGCAGCCATAACACCAGATGCAGTCACCGCCCCTCTTCATCATCATTGCAGCCATAACTCCAGATGCAGCCACCACCCCTCTTCGTCATCACTGCAGCCATAACACCAGATGCAGTCACCGCCCCTCTTCATCATCATTGCAGCCATAACTCCAGATGCAGCCACCACCCCTCTTCATCATCACTGCAGCCATAACACCAGATGCAGCCACCACCCCTCTTCATCATCATTGCAGCCATAACACCAGATGCAGTCACCGCCCCTCTTTATCATCATTGCAGCCATAACACCAGATGCAGCCACCACCCCTCTTCATCATCATTGCAGCCATAACACCAGATGCAGTCACCGCCCCTCTTCATCATCATTGCAGCCATAACACCAGATGCAGTCACCGCCCCTCTTCATCATCATTGCAGCCATAACACCAGATGCAGTCACCGCCCCTCTTCATCATCATTGCAGCCATAACACCAGATGCAGCCACCACCCCTCTTCATCATCATTGCAGCCATAACTCCAGATGCAGTCACCACCCCTCTTCATTATCATTGCAGCCATAACACCAGATGCAGTGAACGCCCCTCTTCATCATCATTGCAGCCATAACACCAGATGCAGCCACCACCCCTCTTCATCATCATTGCAGCCATAACACCAGATGCAGTCACCGCCCCTCTTCATCATCATTGCAGCCATAACACCAGATGCAGTCACCACCCCTCTTCATCATCATTGCAGCCATAACACCAGATGCAGCCACCACCCCTCTTCATCATCATTGCAGCCATAACACCAGATGCAGTCACCGCCCCTCTTCATCATCATTGCAGCCATAACACCAGATGCAGCCACCACCCCTCTTCATCATCATTGCAGCCATAACACCAGATGCAGCCACCACCCCTCTTCATCATCATTGCAGCCATAACACCAGATGCAGCCACCACCCCTCTTCATCATCATTGCAGCCATAACACCAGATGCAGTCACCACCCCTCTTCATTATCATTGCAGCCATAACACCAGATGCAGTGACCGCCCCTCTTCATCATCATTGCAGCCATAACACCAGATGCAGTCACCGCCCCTCTTCATCATCATTGCAGCCATAACACCAGATGCAGTCACCGCCCCTCTTCATCATCATTGCAGCCATAACACCAGATGCAGCCACCACCCCTCTTCATCATCATTGCAGCCATAACACCAGATGCAGTCACCACCCCTCTTCATCATCATTGCAGCCATAACACCAGATGCAGCCACCACCCCTCTTCATCATCATTGCAGCCATAACACCAGATGCAGTCACCGCCCCTCTTCATCATCATTGCAGCCATAACACCAGATGCAGTCACCACCCCTCTTCATCATCATTGCAGCCATAACACCAGATGCAGCCACCACCCCTCTTCATCATCATTGCAGCCATAACACCAGATGCAGCGACCGCCCCTCTTCATCATCATTGCAGCCATAACACCAGATGCAGCCACCACCCCTCTTCATCATCATTGCAGCCATAACACCAGATGCAGCCACCACCCCTCTTCATCATCATTGCAGCCATAACTCCAGATGCAGCCACCACCCCTCTTCATCATCATTGCAGCCATAACACCAGATGCAGCCACCACCCCTCTTCATCATCATTGCAGCCATAACACCAGATGCAGTCACCACCCCTCTTCATTATCATTGCAGCCATAACACCAGATGCAGTGACCGCCCCTCTTCATCATCATTGCAGCCATAACACCAGATGCAGCCACCACCCCTCTTCATCATCATTGCAGCCATAACACCAGATGCAGTCACCGTCCCTCTTCATCATCATTGCAGCCACAACAGCAGATGCAGTCACCACCCCTCTTCATCATCATTGCAGCCATAGCTCCAGATGCAGTCACCACCCCTCTTCATCATCATTGCAGCCACAACACCAGATGCAGTCACCACCCCTCTTCATGATCATTGCAGCCATAACACCAGATGCAGTCACCACCCCTCTTCATCATCATTGCAGCCATAGCACCAGATGCAGTCACCGCCCCTCTTCATCATCATTGCAGCCATAACACCAGATGCAGTCACCGCCCCTCTTCATCATCATTGCAGCCATAACACCAGATGCAGCCACCACCCCTCTTCATCATCATTGCAGCCATAACACCAGATGCAGTCACCGCCCCTCTTCATCATCATTGCAGCCATAACACCAGATGCAGTGACCGCCCGTCTTCATCATCATTGCAGCCATAACACCAGATGCAGTCACCACCCCTCTTTATCATCATTGCAGCCATAACACCAGATGCAGTCACCACCCCTCTTCATCATCATTGCAGCCATAACACCAGATGCAGTCACCGCCCCTCTTCATCATCATTGCAGCCATAGCACCAGATGCAGTCACCACCCCTCTTCATCATCATTGCAGCCACAACACCAGATGCAGTCACCACCCCTCTTCATGATCATTGCAGCCATAACACCAGATGCAGTCACCACCCCTCTTCATCATCATTGCAGCCATAGCACCAGATGCAGTCACCGCCCCTCTTCATCATCATTGCAGCCATAACACCAGATGCAGTCACCGCCCCTCTTCATCATCATTGCAGCCATAACACCAGATGCAGTCACCGCCCCTCTTCATCATCATTGCAGCCATAACACCAGATGCAGTCACCACCCCTCTTCATCATCATTGCAGCCATAACACCAGATGCAGTCACCGCCCCTCTTCATCATCATTGCAGCCATAGCACCAGATGCAGTCACCGCCCCTCTTCATCATCATTGCAGCCATAACACCAGATGCAGTCACCGCCCCTCTTCATCATCATTGCAGCCATAACACCAGATGCAGTCACCGCCCCTCTTCATCATCATTGCAGCCATAACACCAGATGCAGTCACCACCCCTCTTCATCATCATTGCAGCCATAACTCCAGATGCAGCCACCGCCCCTCTTCATCATCATTGCAGCCATAACACCAGATGCAGTCACCACCCCTCTTCATCATCATTGCAGCCATAACACCAGATGCAGTCACCACCCCTCTTCATGATCATTGCAGCCATAACACCAGATGCAGCCACCACCCCTCTTCATCATCATTGCAGCCATAACACCAGATGCAGTCACCACCCCTCTTCATCATCACTGCAGCCATAACACCAGATGCAGTCACCACCTCTCTTCATGATCATTGCAGCCATAACACCAGATGCAGTCACCACCCCTCTTCATCATCATTGCAGCCATAACACCAGATGCAGTCACCACCCCTCTTCATCATCATTGCAGCCATAACACCAGATGCAGTCACCGTCCCTCTTCATCATCATTGCAGCCATAACACCAGATGCAGTCACCGCCCCTCTTCATCATCATTGCAGCCATAACACCAGATGCAGTCACCGCCCCTCTTCATCATCATTGCAGCCATAACACCAGATGCAGTCACCGTCCCTCTTCATCATCATTGCAGCCATAACACCAGATGCAGTCACCGCCCCTCTTCATCATCATTGCAGCCATAACACCAGATGCAGTCACCACCCCTCTTCATCATCATTGCAGCCATAACACCAGATGCAGCCACCGCCCCTCTTCATCATCATTGCAGCCATAACACCAGATGCAGTCACCGCCCCTCTTCATCATCATTGCAGCCATAACACCAGATGCAGTCACCGTCCCTCTTCATCATCATTGCAGCCATAACACCAGATGCAGTCACCGCCCCTCTTCATCATCATTGCAGCCATAACACCAGATGCAGCCACCACCCCTCTTTATCATCATTGCAGCCATAACACCAGATGCAGTCACCACCCCTCTTCATGATCATTGCAGCCATAACACCAGATGCAGTCACCACCCCTCTTCATCATCATTGCAGCCATAACACCAGATGCA
Organism: Jaculus jaculus; assembly: GCF_020740685.1. NCBI lineage: Eukaryota > Metazoa > Chordata > Mammalia > Rodentia > Dipodidae > Jaculus > Jaculus jaculus. The sequence goes on along the minus strand of NC_059105.1, from coordinate 148,192,255 downwards.
GTCACCACCCCTCTTCATGATCATTGCAGCCATAACACCAGATGCAGTCACCGCCCCTCTTCATCATCATTGCAGCCATAACACCAGATGCAGTCACCGTCCCTCTTCATCATCATTGCAGCCATAACACCAGATGCAGTCACCGCCCCTCTTCATCATCATTGCAGCCATAACACCAGATGCAGTCACCGCCCCTCTTCATCATCATTGCAGCCATAACACCAGATGCAGCCACCGCCCCTCTTCATCATCATTGCAGCCATAACTCCAGATGCAGCCACCGCCCCTCTTCATCATCACTGCAGCCATAGCACCAGATGCAGTCACCACCCCTCTTCATCATCACTGCAGCCATAACACCAGAGGCAGTCACCACCCCTCTTCATCATCATTGCAGCCATAACACCAGAGGCAGCCACCACCCCTCTTCATCATCACTGCAGCCATAACTCCAGATGCAGTCACCACCCCTCTTCATCATCATTGCAGCCATAACACCAGATGCAGTCACCACCCCTCTTCATCATCACTGCAGCCATAACACCAGAGGCAGTCACCACCCCTCTTCATGATCACTGCAGCCATAACACCAGATGCAGTCCCCGCCCCTCTTCATGATCATTGTAGCCATAACACCAGAGGCAGTCACCACCCCTCTTCATCATCATTGCAGCCATAACACCAGATGCAGTCCCCGCCCCTCTTCATGATCATTGTAGCCATAACACCAGAGGCAGTCACCACCCCTCTTCATCATCATTGCAGCCATAGCACCAGATGCAGTCACCACCCCTCTTCATCATCATTGCAGCCATAACACCAGATGCAGCCACCACCCCTCTTCATCATCATTGCAGCCATAACACCAGATGCAGTCACCACCCCTCTTCATCATCATTGCAGCCATAACACCAGATGCAGTCACCACCCCTCTTCATCATCATTGCAGCCATAACACCAGATGCAGTCACCGCCCCTCTTCATCATCATTGCAGCCATAACTCCAGATGCAGCCACCACCCCTCTTCATCATCACTGCAGCCATAACACCAGATGCAGTCACCGCCCCTCTTCATCATCATTGCAGCCATAACACCAGATGCAGTCACCACCCCTCTTGATCATCATTGCAGCCATAACTCCAGATGCAGCCACCACCCCTCTTCATCATCATTGCAGCCATAACACCAGATGCAGTCACCGCCCCTCTTTATCATCATTGCAGCCATAACACCAGATGCAGTCACCGCCCCTCTTCATCATCATTGCAGCCATAACTCCAGATGCAGCCACCACCCTTCTTCATCATCATTGCAGCCATAACACCAGATGCAGTGACAGCCCCTCTTCATCATCATTGCAGCCATAACACCAGATGCAGTGACCGCCCCTCTTCATCATCATTGCAGCCATAACACCAGATGCAGTCACCGCCCCTCTTTATCATCATTGCAGCCATAACACCAGATGCAGTCACCGCCCCTCTTCATCATCATTGCAGCCATAACTCCAGATGCAGTCACCACCCCTCTTCATCATCACTGCAGCAATAACACCAGATGCAGTGACCGCCCCTCTTCATCATCATTGCAGCCATAACTCCAGATGCAGTCACCGCCCCTCTTCATCATCATTGCAGCCATAACACCAGATGCAGCCACCACCCCTCTTCATCATCACTGCAGCCATAACACCAGATGCAGTCACCGCCCCTCTTCATCATCATTGCAGCCATAATACCAGATGCAATCACCGCCCCTCTTCATCATCATTGCAGCCATAACACCAGATGCAGTCACCGCCCCTCTTCATCATCATTGCAGCCATAACACCAGATGCAGTCACCGCCCCTCTTCATGATCATTGCAGCCATAACACCAGATGCAGCCACCACCCCTCTTCATCATCATTGCAGCCATAACACCAGATGCAGTCACCGCCCCTCTTCATCATCATTGCAGCCATAACACCAGATGCAGCCACCACCCCTCTTCATCATCATTGCAGCCATAACACCAGATGCAGCCACCACCCGTCTTCATGATCTTTGCAGCCATAACACCAGATGCAGTCACCGCCCCTCTTCATCATCATTGCAGCCATAACACCAGATGCAGTCACCGCCCCTCTTCATCATCATTGCAGCCATAACACCAGATGCAGCCACCACCCCTCTTCATCATCATTGCAGCCATAACTCCAGATGCAGTCACCACCCCTCTTCATTATCATTGCAGCCATAACACCAGATGCAGTGAACGCCCCTCTTCATCATCATTGCAGCCATAACACCAGATGCAGCCACCACCCCTCTTCATCATCATTGCAGCCATAACACCAGATGCAGCCACCACCCCTCTTCATCATCATTGCAGCCATAACACCAGATGCAGTCACCGCCCCTCTTCATCATCATTGCAGCCATAACACCAGATGCAGTCACCACCCCTCTTCATCATCATTGCAGCCATAACACCAGATGCAGCCACCACCCCTCTTCATCATCATTGCAGCCATAACACCAGATGCAGTGACCGCCCCTCTTCATCATCATTGCAGCCATAACACCAGATGCAGCCACCACCCCTCTTCATCATCATTGCAGCCATAACTCCAGATGCAGCCACCACCCCTCTTCATCATCATTGCAGCCATAACACCAGATGCAGCCACCACCCCTCTTCATCATCATTGCAGCCATAACACCAGATGCAGTCACCACCCCTCTTCATTATCATTGCAGCCATAACACCAGATGCAGTCACCGCCCCTCTTCATCATCATTGCAGCCATAACACCAGATGCAGTCACCGCCCCTCTTCATCATCATTGCAGCCATAACACCAGATGCAGCCACCACCCCTCTTCATCATCATTGCAGCCATAACACCAGATGCAGTCACCACCCCTCTTCATCATCATTGCAGCCATAACACCAGATGCAGCCACCACCCCTCTTCATCATCATTGCAGCCATAACACCAGATGCAGTCACCGCCCCTCTTCATCATCATTGCAGCCATAACACCAGATGCAGTCACCACCCCTCTTCATCATCATTGCAGCCATAACACCAGATGCAGCGACCGCCCCTCTTCATCATCATTGCAGCCATAACACCAGATGCAGCCACCACCCCTCTTCATCATCATTGCAGCCATAACTCCAGATGCAGCCACCACCCCTCTTCATCATCATTGCAGCCATAACACCAGATGCAACCACCACCCCTCTTCATCATCATTGCAGCCATAACACCAGATGCAGTCACCACCCCTCTTCATTATCATTGCAGCCATAACACCAGATGCAGCCACCACCCCTCTTCATCATCATTGCAGCCATAACACCAGATGCAGTCACCGCCCCTCTTCATCATCATTGCAGCCATAACACCAGATGCAGTCACCGCCCCTCTTCATCATCATTGCAGCCATAACACCAGATGCAGTCACCGCCCCTCTTCATCATCATTGCAGCCATAACACCAGATGCAGTCACCGTCCCTCTTCATCATCATTGCAGCCACAACACCAGATGCAGTCACCACCCCTCTTCATCATCATTGCAGCCATAGCACCAGATGCAGTCACCACCCCTCTTCATCATCATTGCAGCCACAACACCAGATGCAGTCACCACCCCTCTTCATGATCATTGCAGCCATAACACCAGATGCAGTCACCACCCCTCTTCATCATCATTGCAGCCATAGCACCAGATGCAGTCACCGCCCCTCTTCATCATCATTGCAGCCATAACACCAGATGCAGTCACCGCCCCTCTTCATCATCATTGCAGCCATAACACCAGATGCAGCCACCACCCCTCTTCATCATCATTGCAGCCATAACACCAGATGCAGTCACCGCCCCTCTTCATCATCATTGCAGCCATAACACCAGATGCAGTGACCGCCCCTCTTCATCATCATTGCAGCCATAACACCAGATGCAGTCACCACCCCTCTTTATCATCATTGCAGCCATAACACCAGATGCAGTCACCACCCCTCTTCATCATCACTGCAGCCATAACACCAGATGCAGCCACCACCCCTCTTCATCATCATTGCAGCCATAACACCAGATGCAGTGACCGCCCCTCTTCATCATCATTGCAGCCATAACACCAGATGCAGCCACCACCCCTCTTCATCATCATTGCAGCCATAACACCAGATGCAGCCACCACACCCCTCTTCATCATCATTGCAGCCATAACACCAGATGCAGCCACCACCCCTCTTTATCATCATTGCAGCCATAACACCAGATGCAGTGACCGCCCCTCTTCATCATCATTGCAGCCATAGCACCAGATGCAGTCACCGCCCCTCTTCATCATCATTGCAGCCATAACTCCAGATGCAGTCACCGCCCCTCTTCATCATCATTGCAGCCATAACACCAGATGCAGCCACCACCCCTCTTCATCATCATTGCAGCCATAACACCAGATGCAGCCACCACCCCTCTTCATCATCATTGCAGCCATAACACCAGATGCAGCCACCACCCCTCTTCATTATCATTGCAGCCATAACACCAGATGCAGCCACCACCCCTCTTCATCATCATTGCAGCCATAACACCAGATGCAGTCACCGCCCCTCTTTATCATCATTGCAGCCATAACACCAGATGCAGTCACCGCCCCTCTTCATCATCATTGCAGCCATAACACCAGATGCAGTCACCACCCCTCTTCATCATCATTGCAGCCATAACACCAGATGCAGTCACCGCCCCTCTTCATCATCATTGCAGCCATAACACCAGATGCAGCCACCACCCCTCTTCATCATCATTGCAGCCATAACACCAGATGCAGTGACCGCCCCTCTTCATCATCATTGCAGCCATAACACCAGATGCAGTCACCGCCCCTCTTCATCATCATTGCAGCCATAACACCAGATGCAGTCACCACCCCTCTTCATCATCATTGCAGCCATAACACCAGATGCAGTCACCGCCCCTCTTCATCATCATTGCAGCCATAACACCAGATGCAGTCACCGCCCCTCTTCATCATCATTGCAGCCATAACACCAGATGCAGCCACCACCCCTCTTCATCATCATTGCAGCCATAACACCAGATGCAGTCACCGCCCCTCTTCATCATCATTGCAGCCATAGCACCAGATGCAATCACCGCCCCTCTTCATCATCATTGCAGCCATAACTCCAGATGCAATCACCACCCCTCTTCATCATCATTGCAGCCATAACACCAGATGCAGCGACCGCCCCTCTTCATCATCATTGCAGCCATAACACCAGATGCAGCCACCACCCCTCTTCATCATCATTGCAGCCATAACACCAGATGAAGCCACCACCCCTCTTCATCATCATTGCAGCCATAACACCAGATGCAGCCACCACCCCTCTTCATCATCATTGCAGCCATAGCACCAGATGCAGTCACCGCCCCTCTTCATCATCATTGCAGCCATAACACCAGATGCAGTCACCACCCCTCTTCATCATCATTGCAGCCATAACTCCAGATGCAGCCACCACCCCTCTTCATCATCATTGCAGCCATAACACCAGATGCAGTCACCACCCCTCTTCATCATCATTGCAGCCATAACACCAGATGCAGCCACCACCCCTCTTCATCATCATTGCAGCCATAACACCAGATGCAGTCACCACCCCTCTTCATCATCATTGCAGCCATAGCACCAGATGCAGTCACCGCCCCTCTTCATCATCATTGCAGCCATAACACCAGATGCAGTCACCACCCCTCTTCATCATCATTGCAGCCATAACTCCAGATGCAGCCACCACCCCTCTTCATCATCATTGCAGCCATAACACCAGATGCAGTCACCGCCCCTCTTCATCCTCATTGCAGCCATAACACCAGATGCAGTCACCGCCCCTCTTCATCATCATTGCAGCCATAACACCAGATGCAGTCACCGCCCCTCTTCATCATCATTGCAGCCATAACACCAGATGCAGTCACCGCCCCTCTTCATCATCATTGCAGCCATAACACCAGATGCAGTCACCGCCCCTCTTCATCATCATTGCAGCCATAACACCAGATGCAGTCACCACCCCTCTTCATTATCACTGCAGCCATAACACCAGATGCAGTCACCGCCCCTCTTCATCATCATTGCAGCCATAACACCAGATGCAGCCACCGCCCCTCTTCATCATCATTGCAGCCATAACACCAGATGCAGCCACCACCCCTCTTCATCATCATTGCAGCCATAACACCAGATGCAGTCACCGCCCCTCTTCATCATCATTGCAGCCATAACACCAGATGCAGCCACCACCCCTCTTCATCATCATTGCAGCCATAACACCAGATGCAGCCACCACCCCTCTTCATCATCATTGCAGCCATAACACCAGATGCAGTCACCGCCCCTCTTCATCATCATTGCAGCCATAACACCAGATGCAGTCACCACCCCTCTTCATCATCATTGCAGCCATAGCACCAGATGCAGTCACCGCCCCTCTTCATCATCATTGCAGCCATAACACCAGATGCAGTCACCACCCCTCTTCATCATCATTGCAGCCATAACTCCAGATGCAGCCACCACCCCTCTTCATCATCATTGCAGCCATAACACCAGATGCAGTCACCACCCCTCTTTATCATCATTGCAGCCATAACTCCAGATGCAGTCACCACCCCTCTTCATCATCATTGCAGCCATAACTCCAGATGCAGCCACCACCCCTCTTCATCATCATTGCAGCCATAACACCAGATGCAGTCACCGCCCCTCTTCATCATCATTGCAGCCATAACACCAGATGCAGTCACCGCCCCTCTTCATCATCATTGCAGCCATAACACCAGATGCAGTCACCGCCCCTCTTCATCATCATTGCAGCCATAACACCAGATGCAGTCACCGCCCCTCTTCATCATCATTGCAGCCATAACACCAGATGCAGTCACCACCCCTCTTCATCATCATTGCAGCCATAACACCAGATGCAGTCACCGCCCCTCTTCATCATCATTGCAGCCATAACACCAGATGCAGTCACCACCCCTCTTCATCATCATTGCAGCCATAACACCAGATGCAGCCACCACCCCTCTTCATGATCATTGCAGCCATAACACCAGATGCAGTCACAACCCCTCTTTATCATCATTGCAGCCATAACTCCAGATGCAGCCACCGCCCCTCTTCATCATCATTGCAGCCATAACACCAGATGCAGTCACCACCCCTCTTCATGATCATTGCAGCCATAACACCAGATGCAGTCACCACCCCTCTTCATTATCATTGCAGCCATAACACCAGATGCAGTCACCGCCCCTCTTCATCATCATTGCAGGCATAACACCAGATGCAGTCACCACCCCTCTTCATCATCATTGCAGCCATAACACCAGATGCAGTCACCGCCCCTCTTCATCATCATTGCAGCCATAACACCAGATGCAGTCACCGCCCCTCTTCATCATCATTGCAGCCATAACACCAGATGCAGTCACCGCCCCTCTTCATCATCATTGCAGCCATAACACCAGATGCAGTCATCGCCCCTCTTCATCATCATTGCAGCCATAACACCAGATGCAGTCACCGCCCCTCTTCATCATCATTGCAGCCATAACACCAGATGCAGTCACCGCCCCTCTTCATCATCATTGCAGCCATAACACCAGATGCAGTCACCGCCCCTCTTCATCATCATTGCAGCCATAACTCCAGATGCAGTCACCACCCCTCTTCATCATCATTGCAGCCATAACACCAGATGCAGTCATCGCCCCTCTTCATCATCATTGCAGCCATAACACCAGATGCAGTCACCGCCCCTCTTCATCATCATTGCAGCCATAACACCAGATGCAGTCACCACCCCTCTTCATCATCATTGCAGCCATAACACCAGATGCAGCCACCACCCCTCTTCATCATCATTGCAGCCATAACACCAGATGCAGTCACCGCCCCTCTTCATCATCATTGAAGCCATAACACCAGATGCAGTCACCACCCCTCTTCATCATCATTGCAGCCATAACACCAGATGCAGCCACCGCCCCTCTTCATCATCATTGCAGCCATAACACCAGATGCAGTCACCGCCCCTCTTCATCATCATTGCAGCCATAACACCAGATGCAGTCACCGCCCCTCTTCATCATCATTGCAGCCATAACACCAGATGCAGTCACCACCCCTCTTCATCATCATTGCAGCCATAACACCAGATGCAGTCACCGCCCCTCTTCATCATCATTGCAGCCATAACACCAGATGCAGTCACCGCCCCTCTTCATCATCATTGCAGCCATAACACCAGATGCAGCCACCACCCCTCTTCATCATCATTGCAGCCATAACACCAGATGCAGTCACCACCCCTCTTCATCATCATTGCAGCCATAACACCAGATGCAGCCACCACCCCTCTTCATCATCATTGCAGCCATAACACCAGATGCAGTCACCGCCCCTCTTCATCATCATTGCAGCCATAGCACCAGATGCAATCACCGCCCCTCTTCATCATCATTGCAGCCATAACTCCAGATGCAATCACCACCCCTCTTCATCATCATTGCAGCCATAACACCAGATGCAGTGACCGCCCCTCTTCATCATCATTGCAGCCATAACACCAGATGCAGCCACCACCCCTCTTCATCATCATTGCAGCCATAACACCAGATGCAGCCACCACCCCTCTTCATCATCATTGCAGCCATAACACCAGATGCAGCCACCACCCCTCTTCATCATCATTGCAGCCATAACACCAGATGCAGTCACCACCCCTCTTCATCATCATTGCAGCCATAGCACCAGATGCAGTCACCGCCCCTCTTCATCATCATTGCAGCCATAACACCAGATGCAGTCACCACCCCTCTTCATCATCATTGCAGCCATAACTCCAGATGCAGCCACCACCCCTCTTCATCATCATTGCAGCCATAACACCAGATGCAGTCACCGCCCCTCTTCATCATCATTGCAGCCATAACACCAGATGCAGTCACCGCCCCTCTTCATCATCATTGCAGCCATAACACCAGATGCAGTCACCGCCCCTCTTCATCATCATTGCAGCCATAACACCAGATGCAGTCACCCCCCCTCTTCATCATCATTGCAGCCATAACACCAGATGCAGTCACCGCCCCTCTTCATCATCATTGCAGCCATAACACCAGATGCAGTCACCGCCCCTCTTCATCATCATTGCAGCCATAACACCAGATGCAGTCACCACCCCTCTTCATTATCACTGCAGCCATAACACCAGATGCAGTCACCGCCCCTCTTCATCATCATTGCAGCCATAACACCAGATGCAGCCACCGCCCCTCTTCATCATCATTGCAGCCATAACACCAGATGCAGCCACCACCCCTCTTCATCATCATTGCAGCCATAACACCAGATGCAGTCACCGCCCCTCTTCATCATCATTGCAGCCATAACACTAGATGCAGCCACCACCCCTCTTCATCATCATTGCAGCCATAACACCAGATGCAGCCACCACCCCTCTTCATCATCATTGCAGCCATAACACCAGATGCAGTCACCGCCCCTCTTCATCATCATTGCAGCCATAACACTAGATGCAGCCACCACCCCTCTTCATCATCATTGCAGCCATAACACCAGATGCAGCCACCACCCCTCTTCATCATCATTGCAGCCATAGCACCAGATGCAGCCACCGCCCCTCTTCATCATCATTGCAGCCATAACACCAGATGCAGTCACCACCCCTCTTCATCATCATTGCAGCCATAACTCCAGATGCAGCCACCACCCCTCTTCATCATCATTGCAGCCATAACACCAGATGCAGTCACCGCCCCTCTTTATCATCATTGCAGCCATAACTCCAGATGCAGTCACCACCCCTCTTCATCATCATTGCAGCCATAACTCCAGATGCAGCCACCACCCCTCTTCATCATCATTGCAGCCATAACACCAGATGCAGTCACCGCCCCTCTTCATCATCATTGCAGCCATAACACCAGATGCAGTCACCGCCCCTCTTCATCATCATTGCAGCCATAACACCAGATGCAGTCACCGCCCCTCTTTATCATCATTGCAGCCATAACACCAGATGCAGTCACCGCCCCTCTTCATCATCATTGCAGCCATAACACCAGATGCAGTCACCACCTCTCTTCATCATCATTGCAGCCATAACACCAGATGCAGTCACCGCCCCTCTTCATCATCATTGTAGCCATAACACCAGATGCAGCCACCACCCCTCTTCATGATCATTGCAGCCATAACACCAGATGCAGTCACAACCCCTCTTTATCATCATTGCAGCCATAACTCCAGATGCAGCCACCGCCCCTCTTCATCATCATTGCAGCCATAACACCAGATGCAGTCACCACCCCTCTTCATGATCATTGCAGCCATAACACCAGATGCAGTCACCACCCCTCTTCATTATCATTGCAGCCATAACACCAGATGCAGTCACCACCCCTCTTCATCATCATTGCAGCCATAACACCAGATGCAGTCACCGCCCCTCTTCATCATCATTGCAGCCATAACACCAGATGCAGTCACCGCCCCTCTTCATCATCATTGCAGCCATAACACCAGATGCAGTCACCACCCCTCTTCATCATCATTGCAGCCATAACACCAGATGCAGTCACCGCCCCTCTTCATCATCATTGCAGCCATAACACCAGATGCAGTCACCGCCCCTCTTCATCATCATTGCAGCCATAACACCAGATGCAGTCATCGCCCCTCTTCATCATCATTGCAGCCATAACACCAGATGCAGTCACCGCCCCTCTTCATCATCATTGCAGCCATAACACCAGATGCAGTCATCGCCCCTCTTCATCATCATTGCAGCCATAACACCAGATGCAGTCACCACCCCTCTTCATCATCATTGCAGCCATAACACCAGATGCAGCCACCACCCCTCTTCATCATCATTGCAGCCATAACACCAGATGCAGTCACCGCCCCTCTTCATCATCATTGCAGCCATAACACCAGATGCAGTCACCGCCCCTCTTCATCATCATTGCAGCCATAACACCAGATGCAGTCACCACCCCTCTTCATCATCATTGCAGCCATAACACCAGATGCAGCCACCACCCCTCTTCATCATCATTGCAGCCATAACACCAGATGCAGTCACCGCCCCTCTTCATCATCATTGCAGCCATAACACCAGATGCAGTCACCGCCCCTCTTCATCATCATTGCAGCCATAACACCAGATGCAGTCACCACCCCTCTTCATCATCATTGCAGCCATAACACCAGATGCAGCCACCGCCCCTCTTCATCATCATTGCAGCCATAACACCAGATGCAGTCACCGCCCCTCTTCATCATCATTGCAGCCATAACACCAGATGCAGTCACCACCCCTCTTTATCATCATTGCAGCCATAACTCCAGATGCAGCCACCGCCCCTCTTCATCATCATTGCAGCCATAACACCAGATGCAGTCACCACCCCTCTTCATCATCATTGCAGCCATAACACCAGATGCAGTCACCACCCCTCTTCATGATCATTGCAGCCATAACACCAGATGCAGCCACCACCCCTCTTCATCATCATTGCAGCCATAACACCAGATGCAGTCACCACCCCTCTTCATCATCACTGCAGCCATAACACCAGATGCAGTCACCACCCCTCTTCATGATCATTGCAGCCATAACACCAGATGCAGTCACCGTCCCTCTTCATCATCATTGCAGCCATAACACCAGATGCAGTCACCACCCCTCTTCATGATCATTGCAGCCATAACACCAGATGCAGTCACCGCCCCTCTTCATCATCATTGCAGCCATAACACCAGATGCAGTCACCGTCCCTCTTCATCATCATTGCAGCCATAACACCAGATGCAGTCACCGCCCCTCTTCATCATCATTGCAGCCATAACACCAGATGCAGTCACCACCCCTCTTCATCATCATTGCAGCCATAACACCAGATGCAGCCACCGCCCCTCTTCATCATCATTGCAGCCATAACACCAGATGCAGTCACCGCCCCTCTTCATCATCATTGCAGCCATAACACCAGATGCAGTCACCACCCCTCTTTATCATCATTGCAGCCATAACTCCAGATGCAGCCACCGCCCCTCTTCATCATCATTGCAGCCATAACACCAGATGCAGTCACCACCCCTCTTCATGATCATTGCAGCCATAACACCAGATGCAGCCACCACCCCTCTTTATCATCATTGCAGCCATAACACCAGATGCAGTGACCGCCCCTCTTCATCATCATTGCAGCCATAGCACCAGATGCAGTCACCGTCCCTCTTCATCATCATTGCAGCCATAACTCCAGATGCAGTCACCGCCCCTCTTCATCATCATTGCAGCCATAACACCAGATGCAGCCACCACCCCTCTTCATCATCATTGCAGCCATAACACCAGATGCAGTCACCGCCCCTCTTTATCATCATTGCAGCCATAACACCAGATGCAGTCACCGCCCCTCTTCATCATCATTGCAGCCATAACACCAGATGCAGTCACCACCCCTCTTCATCATCATTGCAGCCATAACACCAGATGCAGTCACCGCCCCTCTTCATCATCATTGCAGCCATAACACCAGATGCAGCCACCGCCCCTCTTCATCATCATTGCAGCCATAACACCAGATGCAGTCACCGCCCCTCTTCATCATCATTGCAGCCATAACACCAGATGCAGTCACCGCCCCTCTTCATCATCATTGCAGCCATAACACCAGATGCAGTCACCACCCCTCTTCATCATCATTGCAGCCATAACACCAGATGCAGTCACCGCCCCTCTTCATCATCATTGCAGCCATAACACCAGATGCAGTCACCGCCCCTCTTCATCATCATTGCAGCCATAACACCAGATGCAGCCACCACCCCTCTTCATCATCATTGCAGCCATAACACCAGATGCAGTCACCACCCCTCTTCATCATCATTGCAGCCATAACACCAGATGCAGCCACCACCCCTCTTCATCATCATTGCAGCCATAACACCAGATGCAGTCACCGCCCCTCTTCATCATCATTGCAGCCATAGCACCAGATGCAATCACCGCCCCTCTTCATCATCACTGCAGCCATAACACCAGATGCAGCCACCGCCCCTCTTCATCATCATTGCAGCCATAACACCAGATGCAGTCACCACCCCTCTTCATCATCATTGCAGCCATAACACCAGATGCAGTCACCGCCCCTCTTCATCATCATTGCAGCCATAACACCAGATGCAGTCACCGCCCCTCTTCATCATCATTGCAGCCATAACACCAGATGCAGCCACCACCCCTCTTCATCATCATTGCAGCCATAACACCAGATGCAGTCACCACCCCTCTTCATCATCATTGCAGCCATAACACCAGATGCAGCCACCACCCCTCTTCATCATCATTGCAGCCATAACACCAGATGCAGTCACCGCCCCTCTTCATCATCATTGCAGCCATAACTCCAGATGCAATCACCACCCCTCTTCATCATCATTGCAGCCATAACACCAGATGCAGTGACCGCCCCTCTTCATCATCATTGCAGCCATAACACCAGATGCAGCCACCACCCCTCTTCATCATCATTGCAGCCATAACACCAGATGCAGCCACCACCCCTCTTCATCATCATTGCAGCCATAACACCAGATGCAGCCACCACCCCTCTTCATCATCATTGCAGCCATAACACCAGATGCAGCCACCACCCCTCTTCATCATCATTGCAGCCATAACACCAGGTGCAGTCACCACCCCTCTTCATCATCATTGCAGCCATAGCACCAGATGCAGTCACCGCCCCTCTTCATCATCATTGCAGCCATAACACCAGATGCAGTCACCACCCCTCTTCATCATCATTGCAGCCATAACTCCAGATGCAGCCACCACCCCTCTTCATCATCATTGCAGCCATAACACCAGATGCAGTCACCGCCCCTCTTCATCATCATTGCAGCCATAACACCAGATGCAGTCACCGCCCCTCTTCATCATCATTGCAGCCATAACACCAGATGCAGTCACCGCCCCTCTTCATCATCATTGCAGCCATAACACCAGATGCAGTCACCCCCCCTCTTCATCATCATTGCAGCCATAACACCAGATGCAGTCACCGCCCCTCTTCATCATCATTGCAGCCATAACACCAGATGCAGTCACCGCCCCTCTTCATCATCATTGCAGCCATAACACCAGATGCAGTCACCACCCCTCTTCATTATCACTGCAGCCATAACACCAGATGCAGTCACCGCCCCTCTTCATCATCATTGCAGCCATAACACCAGATGCAGCCACCGCCCCTCTTCATCATCATTGCAGCCATAACACCAGATGCAGCCACCACCCCTCTTCATCATCATTGCAGCCATAACACCAGATGCAGTCACCGCCCCTCTTCATCATCATTGCAGCCATAACACTAGATGCAGCCACCACCCCTCTTCATCATCATTGCAGCCATAACACCAGATGCAGCCACCACCCCTCTTCATCATCATTGCAGCCATAACACCAGATGCAGTCACCGCCCCTCTTCATCATCATTGCAGCCATAACACTAGATGCAGCCACCACCCCTCTTCATCATCATTGCAGCCATAACACCAGATGCAGCCACCACCCCTCTTCATCATCATTGCAGCCATAGCACCAGATGCAGTCACCGCCCCTCTTCATCATCATTGCAGCCATAACACCAGATGCAGTCACCACCCCTCTTCATCATCATTGCAGCCATAACTCCAGATGCAGCCACCACCCCTCTTCATCATCATTGCAGCCATAACACCAGATGCAGTCACCGCCCCTCTTTATCATCATTGCAGCCATAACTCCAGATGCAGTCACCACCCCTCTTCATCATCATTGCAGCCATAACTCCAGATGCAGCCACCACCCCTCTTCATCATCATTGCAGCCATAACACCAGATGCAGTCACCGCCCCTCTTCATCATCATTGCAGCCATAACACCAGATGCAGTCACCGCCCCTCTTCATCATCATTGCAGCCATAACACCAGATGCAGTCACCGCCCCTCTTCATCATCATTGCAGCCATAACACCAGATGCAGTCACCGCCCCTCTTCATCATCATTGCAGCCATAACACCAGATGCAGTCACCACCCCTCTTCATCATCATTGCAGCCATAACACCAGATGCAGTCACCGCCCCTCTTCATCATCATTGTAGCCATAACACCAGATGCAGCCACCACCCCTCTTCATGATCATTGCAGCCATAACACCAGATGCAGTCACAACCCCTCTTTATCATCATTGCAGCCATAACTCCAGATGCAGCCACCGCCCCTCTTCATCATCATTGCAGCCATAACACCAGATGCAGTCACCACCCCTCTTCATGATCATTGCAGCCATAACACCAGATGCAGTCACCACCCCTCTTCATTATCATTGCAGCCATAACACCAGATGCAGTCACCACCCCTCTTCATCATCATTGCAGCCATAACACCAGATGCAGTCACCGCCCCTCTTCATCATCATTGCAGCCATAACACCAGATGCAGTCACCGCCCCTCTTCATCATCATTGCAGCCATAACACCAGATGCAGTCACCACCCCTCTTCATCATCATTGCAGCCATAACACCAGATGCAGTCACCGCCCCTCTTCATCATCATTGCAGCCATAACACCAGATGCAGTCACCGCCCCTCTTCATCATCATTGCAGCCATAACACCAGATGCAGTCATCGCCCCTCTTCATCATCATTGCAGCCATAACACCAGATGCAGTCACCGCCCCTCTTCATCATCATTGCAGCCATAACACCAGATGCAGTCATCGCCCCTCTTCATCATCATTGCAGCCATAACACCAGATGCAGTCACCACCCCTCTTCATCATCATTGCAGCCATAACACCAGATGCAGCCACCACCCCTCTTCATCATCATTGCAGCCATAACACCAGATGCAGTCACCGCCCCTCTTCATCATCATTGCAGCCATAACACCAGATGCAGTCACCGCCCCTCTTCATCATCATTGCAGCCATAACACCAGATGCAGTCACCACCCCTCTTCATCATCATTGCAGCCATAACACCAGATGCAGCCACCACCCCTCTTCATCATCATTGCAGCCATAACACCAGATGCAGTCACCGCCCCTCTTCATCATCATTGCAGCCATAACACCAGATGCAGTCACCGCCCCTCTTCATCATCATTGCAGCCATAACACCAGATGCAGTCACCACCCCTCTTCATCATCATTGCAGCCATAACACCAGATGCAGCCACCGCCCCTCTTCATCATCACTGCAGCCATAACACCAGATGCAGTGACCGCCCCTCTTCATCATCATTGCAGCCATAACACCAGATGCAGCCACCACCCCTCTTCATCATCATTGCAGCCATAACACCAGATGCAGCCACCACCCGTCTTCATCATCATTGCAGCCATAACACCAGATGCAGTCACCGCCCCTCTTCATCATCATTGCAGCCATAACACCAGATGCAGTCACCACCCCTCTTTATCATCATTGCAGCCATAACTCCAGATGCAGCCACCGCCCCTCTTCATCATCATTGCAGCCATAACACCAGATGCAGTCACCACCCCTCTTCATCATCATTGCAGCCATAACACCAGATGCAGTCACCACCCCTCTTCATGATCATTGCAGCCATAACACCAGATGCAGCCACCACCCCTCTTCATCATCATTGCAGCCATAACACCAGATGCAGTCACCACCCCTCTTCATCATCACTGCAGCCATAACACCAGATGCAGTCACCACCCCTCTTCATGATCATTGCAGCCATAACACCAGATGCAGTCACCACCCCTCTTCATCATCATTGCAGCCATAACACCAGATGCAGTCACCACCCCTCTTCATGATCATTGCAGCCATAACACCAGATGCAGTCACCGCCCCTCTTCATCATCATTGCAGCCATAACACCAGATGCAGTCACCGTCCCTCTTCATCATCATTGCAGCCATAACACCAGATGCAGTCACCGCCCCTCTTCATCATCATTGCAGCCATAACACCAGATGCAGTCACCACCCCTCTTCATCATCATTGCAGCCATAACACCAGATGCAGCCACCGCCCCTCTTCATCATCATTGCAGCCATAACACCAGATGCAGTCACCGCCCCTCTTCATCATCATTGCAGCCATAACACCAGATGCAGTCACCGTCCCTCTTCATCATCATTGCAGCCATAACACCAGATGCAGTCACCGCCCCTCTTCATCATCATTGCAGCCATAACACCAGATGCAGCCACCACCCCTCTTTATCATCATTGCAGCCATAACACCAGATGCAGTCACCACCCCTCTTCATGATCATTGCAGCCATAACACCAGATGCAGTCACCACCCCTCTTCATCATCATTGCAGCCATAACACCAGATGCAGTCACCACCCCTCTTCATGATCATTGCAGCCATAACACCAGATGCAGTCACCGCCCCTCTTCATCATCATTGCAGCCATAACACCAGATGCAGTCACCGTCCCTCTTCATCATCATTGCAGCCATAACACCAGATGCAGTCACCGCCCCTCTTCATCATCATTGCAGCCATAACACCAGATGCAGTCACCGCCCCTCTTCATCATCATTGCAGCCATAACACCAGATGCAGCCACCGCCCCTCTTCATCATCATTGCAGCCATAACACCAGATGCAGTCACCGCCCCTCTTCATCATCATTGCAGCCATAACACCAGATGCAGTCACCGCCCCTCTTCATCATCATTGCAGCCATAACTCCAGATGCAGCCACCGCCCCTCTTCATCATAACTGCAGCCATAGCACCAGATGCAGTCACCACCCCTCTTCATTATCACTGCAGCCATAACACCAGAGGCAGTCACCACCCCTCTTCATCATCATTGCAGCCATAACACCAGATGCAGCCACCACCCCTCTTCATCATCACTGCAGCCATAACTCCAGATGCAGTCACCACCCCTCTTCATCATCATTGCAGCCATAACACCAGATGCAGTCACCACCCCTCTTCATCATCACTGCAGCCATAACACCAGAGGCAGTCACCACCCCTCTTCATGATCATTGCAGCCATAACACCAGATGCAGTCCCCGCCCCTCTTCATGATCATTGTAGCCATAACACCAGAGGCAGTCACCACCCCTCTTCATCATCATTGCAGCCATAACACCAGATGCAGTCCCCGCCCCTCTTCATGATCATTGTAGCCATAACACCAGAGGCAGTCACCACCCCTCTTCATCATCATTGCAGCCATAGCACCAGATGCAGTCACCACCCCTCTTCATTATCACTGCAGCCATAACACCAGAGGCAGTCACCACCCCTCTTCATCATCATTGCAGCCATAGCACCAGATGCAGTCACCACCCCTCTTCATTATCACTGCAGCCATAACACCAGAGGCAGTCACCGCCCCTCTTCATCATCATTGCAGCCATAATACTAATCACAGCCACGGCCCCTCTTTGCTTGCTACTCCAGAACTAGGTGCGAATCCTTCGAGGTCTGTCATATGAATAGTGGTGTTTTCTGAAATCTGTTATGGAAACTAATCAACATGGTG
This sequence comes from Jaculus jaculus, assembly GCF_020740685.1. Taxonomy (NCBI): domain Eukaryota; kingdom Metazoa; phylum Chordata; class Mammalia; order Rodentia; family Dipodidae; genus Jaculus; species Jaculus jaculus. Next base: position 148,173,603 of record NC_059105.1, on the reverse strand, counting down.
TGATATTAGTTTGTACAGCCTTGGGAAATGGCTAGGTCTTGATATTATGGAACCCCTGTGCATTATGTTAGTGTACATATAAAATGGGTTCCTGATGGCAGTGGTGGTACACACCTGTATTTCCAGCACGCAAGCCTGAGGTAGAGGGATTAAAGTAACTTCCAGGCCAGGCCTCATCTACAGAGTAAGTTGCACATCAACATTAGCTAGAATGAAACACTACCTCAAAAAAGTACAAACGCAAAACTCAATTCTAAAGAAGCAATTGAAAGGTGCTATATCATAGCCAGGTCACAGTTCCTATCCATGTATCTAATCTACCAGTGAATTCATCTTAGTCTTTTAAAGTCTTCAGAACTATGAGAAAAACTCTAGTTTTTTATAAATCATTCAGTCTAAGATGTTTTGTTTTAGTTACTAAAAAATTTTGATATAGGGCTGGAGAGATGGCTTAGCCGTTAAGTGCTTGCCTGTGAAGGCTTGATTCCCCAGAACCCACGTTAGCCAGATGCACAAAGGGGCGCATGCATCTGGAGTTCATTTGCAGTGGTCGGAGGCCCTGGTGCACCCATTCTCTCTCTCTTTTTCTCTCTGTCTGTTGGGCCCTGAAAGGCCCAGGCGTGAGGCCTAGTGGGACTTCCTGAGCTTAGCTAAAGTTTGGCGACCTGTCTCTGGCCAGCTATGACTCAGCAAGACGCCTAATGGCTTCTGGCCTACTACCTCTGCATGACAATTGTAATTACCATTTCAATAGCTAAAGTTTACTATTGGCCCTTACCTCTTCTCCCATCCTAAAATCCCCGCCTTTGTCCCCAACATAATATAGGCAACTGCTCAGAGCAATAAAGCGAGTTGTTTCTGCATGGAAAAGACTCCCAACTCAGTGTGTTTTTTCTCCGGTGGCCAGGAGAGGTTTCTGAGTCGTCCGACGCTCATCATCCTCCTCAACCCCTAGGGAGGAACCAGCAGGCCTGGTCTTTCTCTCGGCACTACCTGAGCAGGAAGGAGCCCTGCATCTGTCTGCCACTCTCAAATAAATAAGTAAAAATAAAATTAAAATATCTTAATATAAAATTGAATTATGAGAATGTATGATGCCTTTCACAAAAGCACTATATAATTTTTTAAACATTTCTGAAAAACAGCTTTGGAATTGTATAGTAAGGATCAGGATATTGGTAGAATGAAAATAAAATTCAGGCAAAATTTGTTGATACAAGCCCACAGACTTTGGACTCAGGATTTCATGTTATAGCCTAGGGATCTGAAACATCTTTGAGTTTGTTTGGTTAGTTAGATAGAATATGAACCAGAAATTATCTTGACTAAGTAAATCAGAAACCAGAACTGCCTTAGATTACCATGGAGGAAGGATTAAAGAAGCTGAGAGCTGGGACATACCAGTGGAAACATGCAGAATGTCACCAGGGACTTTCTTAGTCAAGTACTTGGAAGAGGTGAATTTTGTTGAGATTGCATATCAAACAGGGAGATTGTCATGTGAAACTGGGCTACTCACATAAGACCTGCCCACCCAACCCGGGACAAGACAGATGAAATGCCATTCACTACCACTGTGAGGTAAGCTCCAGCTTCATGAAAAAGATGTATAATCACTCATTCTTGTAGAACAGAAATTATAATGGTAGCTGTATATGGTGACTCATGCCTCTTATTCTAGGACTTGGGAGAGTGAGGTAAGAAAATAGTGATGTTCAGGCCAGTGTGGGCTATATAGTTAGCTCAATTTAGCCTGTTTCAAAAAAGGAAGGAAGAAAAGAAAGAAGGAAGGAAAGTGGAAAAGCCAAACAAAATACAATGAAAAGAAGCTAAGTGGAAACATCAGACATGAATGCAATGGAAATTACTTAACTCAGTGTGGCAGGGGCCAAATAATAGCAATCAATGATGGATGGATAGGTGACTGTGGCTACTGAAAGGAACAGTAGAGTCAAAATCAATCAGAATAATCTGATTTACAGGGGCAGAAGACATTGGCTGTTGACCAGCTTTCCTTGAAGTAAAATAGTTTGGAATTATGTGAAATTATTGCTTGATATTTATAAGTGGGAAAGTCCAGTAAATAAAAGTCTAAGTTGAACATAAAAACTGACTGCCATTATCTCTCAATTAATTCCTATAATTAGTTAGTCAAATCTTAGGAAGGATCCAGTTATGTGGCAAAAATTCACAGTCACAGATTTACTTGAGGGATCTGGAGTCACAGAGTGCTCAAGGAAAAGGATAAGTTGGAATTTTTACTGATTACTGAACAGTGGCTATAAATTGATATTATTTACAAGATATCCAAAATATGACAGTGACCCACCAGTTAGAGTAGGAAGTTACTGAATTATGTTATAGCTTATGGCAGTTTCACAGTAGATTTACCAGGTCTCCGTGCCTACCTTGTGGTTATTTCTCCAGTTCCCAAATGAATAATCAGAATAAACACGCACAACAATTACAACAATCCATATATTATCTTCTGGACCAATGGAGTAAGATCCACAGTGGTTGAAAAAGCCAATGGAGAACCACTGAGACTGGCTCTACATTGTAAAGTAGTAAATCTAAAATCAGTGGCAAAAAAGTAGTGATTATTATTGTATTTCCATTCAATTTGCCCATTTGTACTGAGAAGGAAACAGATGGATATTGGAGAACGATAGAATGACAGACTTTGCAAGAAGGTGACCCCAGTTGGTGTTGCTGATGTGGCTTAATTGCTTGTACAAAATAACAACTGTCATTGTATTGATATGCTGATATTGATTTCAAAGATTATTTTCTCACCATGTCTGTTAGTAAGGACCAGCAGAAGCAGTTTCTTTCATACGGCAAGATCAGTAACATACCTGTACAGAACTACTTCAGAGATATGTTCACAATCCTATCCTCGTTCATAATCTAGTGCTCATGAAACTTGATTTCTTTTAAAAATTCTATAAGACTTCTTATGGGTCCTCTAATTGGTAGCATTAACTTTAGACCTAGTAAAAAATAAGTAGTAATAGTCTTATAGGATTTGCATGCCAGAAGCAGGAAAACAACTGCAACAAAAAAAAATCTGTGGCCTTGCTGAGTGGCAGTGTGGAGTATCCACAGAAGTCTTTGCTAGGGGGAAAGAGTAGTGGTTACATCAGGCCTTTCCTATGACTAGGTAAAGTACATCATGTCTAGTGGCTCTTACTCGATTTTGGAGGAGATGTACTCTTCACTTGGGTGCGTTACTTCAGACCACTTGTTGAGTAACAAAAAAACCTGCTAGTTTTGAGTGAGTTTCTAAATATGAAGGGCTCTGAGATAGTCCTAGGCTACAATGATGACTGATGTGCACTTGAGCCATGAAATCCTACAAGTCTATGATGCTTGAAGTTTGAGTGTCAAGCCATTTTAGCTGAATATCTGGACAAATCCTTCAGTTTTTGGAATAAAGCCTTTGCATACTGGTTTCTACTTACCTTTTCAGAAACAGTTTGGGATTACTACTGGCCTTAGTAGAGACTTGCCAGTTAATCATGGGCATTAAGTTATCATGCAACCTGAGCTATCCACCATGACCTCACTAATCAAGCAGGACCGCATCACCAAAAGCAAGTGATGTATAGAGAGTAGGTTTAAGATGGCACCAAAATCATCAGCAAGTCACATAATGCAATGACCTAAATAAGCCTAAATGATCATGGTCTATACCCCTGATATGCATAGCTTTCTTTACCCAGCATAGCTTAATCTACGTCCTCTTGAGTAGCTCCATATCATCATTTGAAATAGAAAAGGAAACTGGCGCATTGTTTATAGGAGTTTCTATATGCACTTATTTTGCTCTCCGTTGTTCACATGTAAAGTGTGGTAGTAGACCAGTGTTCTCTAGTCTAACCTCATTTTCCACCATCCTGAAGCTGCTGAGTTGATAGAATACAGAATGATCTTGAGTGCTAATCAGATAGCAGTATCTTGCTTGGCTACAGCAAGATTCTCCAGGAGGCTGCACCTATTCTAAATCAGCTTCTGAGACATAGTGGTATTTCTTCCTCAGCCAGGTTTTATCGGCCCAGGAATCAGGAGGTGGACATGAGAGTGGCTGTTGAGATTGGGCTGCACTCTCTGTAAATTACTCTGTATTGCATAAATCAATGTGTTTTCTTTATGACTGTGCCTTAAACCCCATTTTGCATGCAGATCTGACTTCATTTTTAGCATGAAAGATGACTCTACATCTCAGTGGACAGACACATAGATGATATCATCTCCAGGCACTACCCATAGGGTACAGACGGGAAATGATAATCCCAGGGTAGGAAGGGTGCCACCCTATAATGTTATCAGTGTGAATTGAGACTACAGGGAATCATAGGTATATGAAAATGATTAGGAAGACCATGCCCAAGAATTTATTGGACACACCAGACCAATAAAAGGATATAATTCTCTCACTTGGACCTCATAATGTAGTGGACGCCTACTCTGTGATGGTGACAGATGCCAGCAACCTGTCAGGTGACCACCCAGTGTGTGTTTCAAAGAACTCCTGAATGTGCCAAGGGCTTCAGCTCTTCTCAGTTCCCCCTGTTGACATGGCCTGCTCAGCTGTTGTCTGCCCACCTGCCTGTTCCTGTCTAGATTTCTATCCATCTGTCCATCTGGACTTGGTCCTGCCCTTCACGTCACCTCACTGTTGCAGCCTGATTCTCTATAATGGCCAGTAGCAGCAGCTCCTCCAGCCCCTCCTGCTGCTGGTTACCTCATCAGTACAGAGACTCTTACATCTCTATCACTTTCTCAGCTCTGGCTACTTGGGCCCCTTTGAAAATCTTTAACCCTTTGTAATCATTCTGTAACCTATGTATATGCAATACATAGATATATTGCTGCATCTTGTATAATATGTGATTTGAGAGTTAACATTAGTAATTAAGTTTGGGATTATGGGGCCAGAGAGTTGGCTTCACTGTTAAGGCACTTGCTGGCAAAGCCAAAGGACCCAAGTTCAACTCCCTAGTACCCATGGAAAGCCAGCTGTACAAGGTGGCACATATGTCTGGAGTTAATTTGTGGTGGCTAGAGGACTTGGCATGCTTGCTCTTTCTCCCCTCTCAAATAAATAAATAAATAAGATAAATACATACATACATACATATATACATATATATATATATATATATATATATATATATATATATGTTGTCAGATACTCCTACTTTCCTTGATAACCTTTTTGTGTATACATATATGTGTGTGTGTATATATATATGTATATATATCTTGTATATATATGTACATACGTATGTATATATATCTTGTGTGTATATATATGTATATATAATATACATATGTATGTGTACATATAACTATTGACTAGTTTCAGAATTGAGGACTATAATTGTATTTTTGCATCTGTTTACATGACTTATTTTTTTCTTCCTCTTCTTTCCTAGTTATCATATACAATTTACTATTTAAGTTATAGGATACCAAAAAGAGTGACCATCACTTAAGAAATATCCATTTTGGGGCCTTAGGGGTCTTAGGCTAGTTGTACTAGCTTAAGGAAATGTATGGTTTTGTTTTTGCTTTAAGTTTACCTATGATTTAAGGAGATGTGTACCTTTGCTAAGTTGACAAAGGTTAGACCCTGATGGTTAATTTTGTCTATTCACTTGGCCAGTTCATGGTGATAGTGACTTGGGCAAATACAAATGTAAATGCTGTTGTGAAGGTATTTTTAGGGTATGGTTAGTAATTAAATCTGTACACTAAGAATGTAGGTTGCTTTTCATAATAACTGACTAGGTCTCATCCAATCAATTGAAAGCATGCAGAAAAAAAAGATTAAATCTGTCTGAAATGCAACATATTGTGTCTCAAGATTCTGCTCAGCCTGACGTCTACATGCTAACTGTTCTACTTTGAAGATTTTGGTCTTGCCAGCTCATTGTCTCCTAAGTCAATTTCTTAAGCTAAACCTCCCTATATACATGTATCCTTTTTGCTCTGTTTCTTTTGGGGAATATTAATGTAACTGGCAATGTTGGAGAAAGTGCAGAATTTAAGAATTTACATGGATAGCCCACATTTGTCCTTTTGTTTCAATCTTATTTTTTAGCATTTATACTATGCATTTTGAAATATAATGTATGCAAAAACAAAGATAACACTACCAATTTTAGAGACAATGTAATTAAGACCTGAGAACCTAACTTAATTTTTATGTAAAATGTAAGCTCATAATTGACACCCATATTCTGCAGGTACAATATCATGGTGGCTTTCCAAGTTGCACAATTGATTTATATCTATTATTTATGACCTGATTAAGACTGTTGCTTATCAATGGTATTGTAATCACATCTGAATTAGGGAATTATTTAATAATTGATTAGAATGTGTATGCTAAGCATTTAGAACAAAGCCTGATTGAATCACATGATTTGATAAAAGATATTAATTTATTTTATTAAAATTTAGCTGCTGCTTTTTATATTAGGTTTGTAAATTTTATGAATGGAAACATCTTTATTTTAATAAAATTTAAATTTATTTTATGGTAAAGCTCATGGTTTAAAAATCTATTACTTCTAAAAAGTCTTTTAAATGATGAAGATTTGTTGAGAAATGTTTTAAAATAAGACCGAGAAAGACTATTGTACAATTTAGCTGTGTTTACTGATTTGGGAAGATGGTTTCTGGGTACCCTGAGTTCAAGGTGGCTTAGAAGGAGAAAATCACTGATGATGCTGTGCTGTGTATAAATCCATGCCCTAAAATGGTGCAAGAATACCTTTACAATTATTGAGACATTCCAGCATTGAGTGGACTCCATACCTACTAGTTTTCTTCTTACCAGAAGGAGCTATGCAGGCTACTGGGGAAGGAGAAGACATTAACCATGTCACCCAGCTGTGGACCTGGTGTACTTCACAACCCATGTGAAAGAGGAGATATGCCCACCGGTGCAATAGTGGCAAGAGAGTTATGAGAACAGCCAACTGCTCTCTGGTTGGTTTTGAAGTCTGCTCTACAGGAAGGAAATCATACCTGATCCTGTAAATCTGGTCAGAAGTCTGTGGCTAGGGCTTTAGGTCCTAGGGAACAAGCTCATACTGTGGGGTTGTGGTCATTGGACCACGTATAAAACTACATTTTAAACATCTGTGTTTGTTCACATAGATTGTTTACTACTCACAACCTTGAATACAGAAGTTTCTTTATGCAAAAGGGTGGCAGTAAATCTACAGATGCAAAGATGGTGAAGTTACTAAGAATAATCTTCTAGTTGGTGCTGAGCCCTAAACATGACATTCCAAACATGACTCTCCAAAGTTCAGGGAAAGTCATGAAAGAGGAGGATGGAAAGATGAGGAGGATGAGAAATGGGGCTGTGGAATGCCATCGTCTAGATAAAACATATCCACTATAGTCATAGATTCACAGTAGATAGTGCTCCTGTATATGACTGGGCCTTTCAATACCTTATCATAGGTGAGGGAGGGGTCCATGAGACCTCAAACTTCCATAATGTGTAGGTGACTGCTGAAAGAGGGAAAGTCATGTCCTTTAGTGGAGTAGCCATAGGAGGACTGTTCATTCTCCAATAAGTAATCATGCAAGTGATACTAATTTAGTTCAGCAAATCAAAAGTAAAAAAATAAATAGATAATAAACCTGGAGAGAGAAATCACCAGTGAAGACACTCAGCAGTGGAAACTGCAAGCCTTATTATATTTGGCCAGCCAGGTCAAATGAGCCAATGGATGCAATAGTGGCACATTTGTCATGGCAGAAACCAGCTGCCCTCTAATTTGACTGGAGGCCCGCTCCATGGGAGGGAATAAATCTCTGATACTGAGAACTTAAAATGGGGTAGTCATGAACTCTAGGGGTAGGTCTGCTGCTGTCTGACTAAATTATATACTATGCTTATCAAACTGCCCAATAAGCACTTCTTTTAATGTTCATACTCTTATATTAATGCTACTTTCACTTTTGGTAGAGAATCTTCACTTTTCAGATGGCAGTGACCTTGGGATAACTCAGAAGGCACCATGATGCTGGAAAGAAGTGACAGGAGTGGTCAGTACTGTAGTATCTCTATCACACCTTCCAAGGCTCAGGGTCTATTGCAGAAGAGGTAGCAGAAAGAATGTAAGAACCAAAGGAAGGGTAGGACTCCTTACAACATGATCCCCTCAAACACAAAATGGCCTGGATATCCATGACCTCATAGTGCCTGACACTACCTACACAAGACCATCATAATAGGAGGAAAAGATGATGACATAAAAATAAAAGAGAGACTGAGAGGGGGAGGGGATACAATGGAGAATGGAGTTTCAAAGGGGAAAGTGGGGGGAGGGAGGGCATTACCATGGGATATTTTTTTATAATCATGAAAATTGTTAATAATAAAAAAATAAGTAATTTTTTAAAACCTGGTAGAATGGGGGAAAAGAAGTGCTTCAGTAGGAGGGGTAAGGGGAAGAGAGAAAGTGGGGTGTCAAATGTATACATGTTTGAAATTGTCAAAAATAAAATAAATGCCATTAAAATCCTACAGTACTAATGTTTAGGAAGCACTTTGGAAGGGGGTGTTACCCGTCACTTCCCAAAAGGCTGCTTTGGGAAATGATTGATTGTCACTTAGCAGACAAATTTTATTGTGTCAAATTTTTCTGACTTTTTTAGCTTCAGTATTGGGAGAAAAATCTAAAATATGCACTTGTGCACTACTCCCAAAGGTAATAAGGAGAGCATTAAGTACAATCAGTTTTCTGGAACCAGTCACAGCCATAAATATGCTAGCAGATGTATTTTGGAACAGTCTCTAAGGTTTCAGAGACTAAAGAATGAGATCAAGAATTTCATTTAGTTTTCTTTTTTTCTATTCCAGATCAAAACACATTGGAAAGTTGCAAAAAATGACCAGTAAGATTAAATAGCCATATATATCATGGAGATAGTGGCTACTAAAATCCATCTCAGAAACTGTGATATGATATTATTATCAAAATCACAGTCTCAGAAACAGTAGAGGAATGCTGCAAATCATTCAGTTCTATGGGGAATAAAGAGATAGATCAGTGGTTTAAAAGCACTTGCTTACAAGTTTGCTGATTTGAATTTGATCCTTTTCAGGGCCCACAAAAAGCTGGACACTAAGTAGTGCACAAGACTACAATTCCAACATATTTCATGGCAATGGGAGGGAAAGCCATGAATCCGGAAACTCAGGATCAGCAGCAGAAGCATCATTGTCCCAAGAGAAGATGGAAGGAGAAGGGAGACACCTTCAGCATGTCTTCTGACCTCCCATACTTACCTGCATGACAAAAATAGAAGAAAAAAAAAGTTTACTTTTACCATTTCTGATACATCATTCCATCTAAAAGTTTTTCTGATAAAAAATTTAGCCACCAATTTTTGGTACAAAATACAATGCCTTCCATATATCTGAATGCCAATAATATTTGCTCAATTTTATTGGAAAATATGGAGTCTGTCAACAGCTTTTGATGTACTTCAACTCTTTCTCCTCTTTCATTTAAATTGGTTTAATTAACATTGTATTTCTTTTTTAATTTTTTTTTGTTCCTTTTTATTTACTTATTTGAGAGCAACAGACAGAGAGAGAAAGTGTGTGTGGGAGAGAGAGAGAGAGAGAGAGAGAGAGAGAGAGAGAGAGAGAGAGAGAGAGAGAGAGAGAAAATGGGCACGCCAGGGCCTCCAGCCACTGCAAACGAACTCCAGACGCGTGGGCCCCCTTGTGCATCTGGCTAACGTGCTAACGTGGGTCCTGGGGAATTGAGCCTCAAACCGGGGTCCTTAGGCTTCACAGGCAAGCTCTTAACTGCTAAGCCATCTCTCCAGCTCTCTTTCTTTCCTTTATTAACTAGAAACTTTCTATGGACACATCATATGTTGGTACCATCATTTCCTTCCTCCCTGTCCCCACACAACCGAGGGCCCTCCTTAGCGGAATGCTGGTATTCACCATGGAGCTGTGGATTATGAGTCATGGGAGCAGCAGTCGTTGCAGTGGGGGTGGGGCAATGCCTCTGTGTGTTCCCTCCCACCCACCCTGTGGGTAGCTTAGTTAATATTTTTAATTTTGGGCTGGAGAGATGGCTTAGCGGTTAAGCGCTCGCCTGTGAAGCCTAAGGACCCCGGTTCGAGGCTCAGTTCCCCAGGTCCCACGTTAGCCAGATGCACAAGGGGGCGCACGCGTCTGGAGTTCATTTGCAGAGGCTGGAAGCCCTGGCGTGCCCATTCTCTCTCTCTCCCTCTATCTGTCTTTCTCTCTGTCTCTGTCGCTCTCAAATAAATAAATAAAATATTTAAAAAAAATATTTTTAATTTTATTGCCATGACCCTGAAATTTGTTTGCTTTTTTCTTCACTTAGTAGATGCTGTTTCAGTAGTGTTAGTTCTTGTCTTACTTATCTGACTTTTAAGTACACAGTCTCAATGCATGGAAATCAGCTTTCACCTGATATGAGATCAATAAAAGATAGGCAGATGTGAGGTGGCCCAAGGGACAGGTTTGTGGGCATTTGCTGGAAGAAGCATGGGTCTTGGTGGGAGCCAGACCAAGTGCATTTCAAAATTTTGGGTTAGGAGGAAAATGTATACATATCTGTTAGGACACAGGTTGCTTCATGGACTAGGGAAGTAGCTGAGTTGGTGGAGTATGTACTGTGCATGGAGCTATGAACTTGATTCCAAGCATATTATGAAACCAGTCGTGATGGTTGATGCCTGTTATTCTAGCAGTCAGGAGGCAGACACAGAAGGATTAGGAGTCAAGATAATCCTTGGCTCCATAGTGTATTCTAGGTTAGCCTGAGAAACATGAAATGCTGTCCAGAAAACACAACAAAATAAAACAAAACACAAGCAATAGCAACGAAGACTTCATTCAAGATCAGCAGTGCCAAATTTATTTCAAGTTAATATCAAGCTATAGGATTATTTCTCTATGCCAGTGTCCAGTTGTTCACATATTATGTTATATGTTTGCTGGGAAATATGAGAAGAAAAACTGTCAAGGTTACCCTGGGGTGGTCATGATGGTCATATCTCTAGATGACTATAGCCATGTTAAGTTAGATCTACATACTGACCCTTTGGCATAACCTCTGGTTTAGATTTTGGATCCCTCTTTTCAATTACCAAACACTGACGATCTTATGCAATTTCATAATTTAAAACAGTAGTATGCTGGGCTGGAGAGATGGCTTAGCGGTTAAGCGCTTGCCTGTGAAGCCTAAGGACCCCTGTTTGAGGCTCGGTTCCCCAGGTCCCACCATAGCCAGATGCACAAGGGGGCGCACGCGTCTGGAGTTCGTTTGCAGAGGCTGGAAGCCCTGGCGCGCCCATTCTCTCTCTCTCCCTCTATCTGTCTTTCTCTCTGTGTCTGTCTCTCTCAAATAAATAAATAAATAAAATTTAAAAAAAACACAGTAGAATGCTGATCACATACATTCACTGATCTCCACTTTTCTGTCTGGTAGACACCCATAACATAACTTGTTTTAAACGGCCTTAGGTTGAAGATACTCCATTCCAAATCAGTTCCTATTATTTTGTCCCTTTCCCTAGAAATATTTACCTCTCTGTTCTTCTACATCCCATGGAGTAATATTTAACTACTTCTCTTCGTATTCTTTGTCAAATCTGCCAAATCAATATTCAGTGATGGTGACAGTCTTTAAAGCATCCTTCACTGCTAGTGCCATGAATGATAGCCATCATTTCTTCTGCCACTGAAATAAATAATAAAATGAGATGAGTAATAACATGTGAATCAAATTATATCATTCTTTCCTTTCAATCAGAGAAGAAGCCTAGCTGCAGAATATGACCAGCATAGTCTCGTGTCCTGAGACCACTCCTCTCACCTTGCTGACTCACTTTGTGCACAATGACTTCCCTGATGCTGCATGAAATGTTATGTGTATTCACATCTTGATATACATTTCTTACAGTGTCTACTGCATTTGTTTTGGAAAATCCTTTGCTAAGTTACTCATCCACATCTCACCATTTCAATTATATTATCCTGATTAGTATTCACATCCCTCTACTTTGCCTTCATTCTACCACTTACCCAACTGTATTTCATTTCAGTACCAGCCTGAACCTTATGATTTCTTTCTTTCTTTCTCTTTCTCTCTCTCTCTCTTTCTTTCTTTTTTCTCTTTCTTTCTTTCTTTCTCTCTTTCTCTTTCTTCCTTCTCTCTCTTTCTTTCTTTATTTTTCTTAATTATTTTAAGTATTTTCAATTTTAACTATAGAGCTACTCACCTTTATTGTCTGTCTCCAGCCACAGTGTAAGTTCCTAATGACTTCTTGATTTTGTTCCCTGATATGTCTAAGTATCTGGAACAGTACTTAGCCATTTGTAGTAGTCAGTTTTCATATTGCTGGGATGAACATCCAAACCAGGCACAGTTTATGGAAGGAAGGGACTCATTTCAAGCTTATAGATCCAGAAGTTCCATTAAGAACAGAAGATTCTGGTTCCCTTTCATATAAATAAGCAGAATGAAACAACCAAAACAGCCAGCAAACTACAAAAAGCACAGTGCATGCCCCCACCAGTAACACCGAGTGCTAGTACACCTTTGGGCTGGAATTAGATCTACCCCTAAATGAACTCTTGGGCTGGATTTCTGGATCCACCCCCAGTGTCATCTCCTCCAACCAGGCAGCTGGAGACCTAAGTTACAAGCTTAATAGAACTCCAGAATTTGTGGGCGATATGCATTCAAACTATTATACCATTTGAGCCAAGTCACTTTCAGGCAACAAAAAACCAAGTAGACAGAATTTGAGGAGATATTTGTTTGAAGAAAACAATAAAGGATGGCTTTTTATGTACTCTACTATATCCAGTTTATTTTTATTTTTTTGTTTAAACTTTATAGGTCAAAAGAATACTACACAAATCCATAAAAGTTGTAAATTTATCAGTAGGCAATTTTTTCTTCCTTTTTATTTTTTCTATTTATTTATTTATTTATTTATTTATTTATTTATTTATTTATTTATTTATTGATGTAGTATCTCATTCTAACCCAGGCTGACCTGGAACTCACTGTGTATTTTCAGGGTGGCCTTGAACTCACAGTGATCCTCCTACCTCTGCCTCCCAAGGACTAGGATTAAAGGCGTGTGCCACCATGCCTGGCCTAGTTATTTGTTTTCAATTTTACTTATTGATATTTTTTATACATGCATATAATCTGTTCTGGTAATAATCCTTTCTCTTGCTTCCTATTCACATTCTCTTCCCACTAACCTACCCTTCTCTTTCCCAGTATTCCTTCTTCTCCATTGATGTGCTTTTCATTCTTGTGTTTGTGTGACATCCCCTGAATTTACTTAGGCTTGCATGAATGAACTTGGATGAGGAATTATTTATCAAAGCATGTGTGACTTAATAGTGGCTACACCACTGAAGCAAATGTTCCCTCTTTCCTGAGCAAACATTTACTGCCCATAGTTCTTTGGGGATAGAGGAGCCTTTATACCCTCCTCCACCATTCATTACAGGTGGTCCCAGTACCATGTAAGTCTTAATTTATAAAATTTAATACATTTCAAATTTTTATGCAAAAGTTTATAAAATTCAGATTACTTTATCATAGCGAATAAAATGATCTACTTTTTCATTAAATAGAAGAGACAATGACTGACATAGTAAAATAAAAGGATAGAATGGAACTAAAGCCTGAGTTGATATGATCTGAGGAGTCATCCAGACATCACATCCTCTGAGAAAACTTCAAAGATCACAACTTCAAAGCACCTGAGTTTTAACAGTGGGCAGAATGTCTGGCGTGATCTGGCCAGTTTGGAAAGGATAACATTCTGTCTGGCTTCATAAAAATTTATGTGTATCTTGAAGGTTATGATATGTATATTTCCTTCATTTTTCCCTTCTGTTTTTGTCAGGAGTCCCAGCTGTTATTGTATGCATTTTAAAGGATTGTGTGCTATATATTTTCTTACTAGAGACTGCTTGGATGCTTTCAATTCATGAGATATGTTCAGATCATGAAGACTTCATAACACGAGGGGATTATTTAGAAAGTATAAAAAAATCAAGTGATAGCATATATTGTTTGTATCATTGATCATTAGGAAAATATAGTTCACTCTGACAACAGGTGATTGAGTTTATTCTAATATGTGTTTTTCTGAAGGAAGATGAACTAGGAATTAAAAACAAGTGAGGGAATGAAACAGACATTTAGGAGCACATCCATTGGGATCAGACAGTTGAAAACCCAAAGAGGTGAATGCTGACAAACAAGCTGAGTATTAAACCATTCACCTTATTTTTCTGAGAATTTTATATTATGTGTGCCCCATTGGTAAAGTTTTCAGTTACCCTTTGTGTTAAACTAAAGCAAATTACTTAATTGACTTTCATTAATGATTTTCTTTTTCCAGATAGGGTCCTATGCTAGCCCAAGCTGATCTGGAACTCACTCTTGAAGTCCCAGGTTGGCCTTGAACTCACAGTCATCCACCTACCTCTGCCTCACAAATGATGGGATTCAGGGTATGTGCCACTATACCCTGCTCTGACTAAATATTTTGGCTCATGTTAAAATTTCTACTTTTGATGGAAATAAATTTAATTTAGTCTTATAATTTATACTAAACCAGTATATGTTATTTCTGTTATTTCTTACCCATGAAGAGTAAGTTTTTGGCACAGTTGCTAAATTTTTAAAAATATATATATTTGAAAGAGAGAGAAAAAGAAGCAGATAGAAAAAGAGAGAGAAACAGTGTGCCAGGGCCTCTAGCCACAGCAAATGAACTCACCTTGTGCATCTGGCTTTACATGGGTACTGGGCACTCCAACCTGGGTCCTCTGGCTTTGACAGCAAGCACCTTAACAGCTAAGCCATCCTTACAGCCCCCACAATTGCTAATTTTTGAAGAACTATAATTGGGGTAAAAATAGAAATGTGGAGGGCAGGGGAAGAAATCAGCATTCCTTGTACTAGATTCCTGGCCTGGATTGTTTTATACTCATACTGTATCTATGATATGATACAAGAAAATAAAGTTGTTATGAGATTGTTTCACCACACAAAAAATTAGGGTCCTTGGGGCAGTGGAAGCCATTGTACAAGGTGAAATTCTTGGAACTTTGAAAGTGTCTTATTTACAATATAAAATCAATATGGAAATTTCTGTGTTTCTATGTTAGCTGGGTATAGTTTCTTCATAATTTCCAGTATACATCTCTTTAATTGCTTATAAGATATGAATGTATGAAGTTATTTTTCAAAAATCATTGTTTTTAAAATGTCTGGTCTTTAATAAAACATCTAACTATCCCAAGCAAAAAAGCATTTTTAATTACTAACAAGTATTATAAACATATATAACATCGAACATACAGGGGAAAAGTTAAATTTTATTTTATTATTTAAGCTTCATATTATTTTTGTTTTCCCAATACTTACTAGTAGTCTAGTTACAAAATACTTCCACTGTGAAAACACTAAGACCACAGCATGCTGTCCAAAGTGATTTATGATCTTCCAATTCTTAGAGTAATGTCAAGCTTCAGTTTTGGATCACACTATTATAACGTGTCAAACAATTTTAAAAATACTCCAACAGTTGACTACACCTGTTTCCACTTTGCAAATCCTTTCAAGTTCATGGCACTTTGATCGAAAGGGAAATATTTAACTCATGTCTTTCTTTTCCAATATAAAAATTGAAAATCTTTTCTTATTGTAGTTTTCCGTATGATATATTAACATTTATAGGGTCGTAAATTGTTAAAATTGGCAATTTTCTTTTATTAGATCATTTGTAAAGTTACTTTTCAGAGTTCTTTTTGGATTCTTTCCAAGGAAGGAAGTAGACTAAAATGTGGTAAAATTTTACTAAATGATATTACCCTACTCTAATTAATCAAACCTTTTAGCACTTAATTAAAATATTTTGAGTACACATCCTTAAATTTGGCATATATGTACATATACATGCAAGCTATACTTCCTTTTTCTTTCATTTTTTCCTTTTTTTCTTTTTGAGACAGAATCACACTATGTAGCCCAGGCTGGCCTTGAATTTAACACAATTTTTCTACCTCATCCTTCCATATGGTGATAATGTAGATGAGAGCCACCATGTCTGGCTGCAAACTCTACTCACATAACTAGCACATCTTGCTTTTAGGCCCAATACAAGATATGCCAACCACCATGAGAGAGAAGTGCACTCTGAAATAAAGAGGAAATTGATCTTTAATGTTTTTTCCTCTAGGACTGGCTGGCTAATTTTGTATCTTATTCCTAGGTTATCTAGGAAAGGGATTTGGATCATGAGAAAAGCTACTTTAACAATGAGAACTTCCACCTCCTGTTTTGCTTTTACCCAGTACACTACACTAGTCCCCTTCCTCTTTACTTTTGCTACAGCTGTAATGTAAGTTCATATTGAATGATCAGTTCAATGTTTAATTAAGCTTAAATAACATGTTAGTTTCTTCTTTAGTCATAATGAACATAAAAGCAAAAGTCAATTTTAGAAAGATTAGAGAAGTGAAGTCCAGGGATTAGAGAGAGAGATCAGTAAATGAAGTGCTTGCTTCACATGCGTGAGAACCTAGGCTTGATGTGCAAGATCATGTAGACTGTAAGCTATGGAAGTGTGCCTGTCCCCCCCAGGGCTGGGGAGTCAGAGACAAGAAGATCCTTGGAGCTATCTGGCCAGCTAATCTAAACTAATGGGTGAATTCAAGGCAAATGAGAGACCCTGCCTCAAGAAGAGGTGGACAGAACACCTAAGGAATGGTGCTTGAGGCTGCCCTGACTTGAGGTTGTACATGGACACACATTCACACATGCATCCATACATCTATATATCCCCACTATCATACCATGCACATACAAAATCAAAAAAGACAGAAAAAAAACCCTCAAAACTGTTTTAAGTCACCATTTAGTGCATGGAATTGAATAAACAGGATTATAATGTGTCTATAGTATAAATTGTGTTCATTTGTATATTTAAATTACTGTTTGTGTTTTAATTTTTAATTGCTTTTCTGTATGATGTATATGTGTGCATGTGTATCCCACTATGGGTATAAGCATGCCACAGTGTGTGTGTGTGTGTGTGTGTGTGTGTGTGTGTCAGAGGACAACCTATCATGTCATTCCCCACCTTCCACTTTGCTTGAAGCAGGGTCTCTCTTTGTTTGCTGCTGTGTTAATCAGGCTAGACAGCCCATGATCATCCAACGATTCTATCTCCACATCCCACCTCACTCCAGGGATGGTGGGGTTAGAGATGCTAAAGTTACTACATCAGCGAATCCAAATTCAGGTTCTCATGTTTGTTCAGCAAGTGCTTTACTTGTTGATTCATTTCCTCAGCCCTAATTACTTTATAAATTGCACTTGTTCTTGCCATGATCATGTGTGATGTATGTGTGTATATGTGTCCATGCAGGGGGAGCTCCATGAGTGTATTTCCCTCCATCACTCCCATCACTCTCCTGCCTTTTTTTTTTTTTTTTTTTTTGAGACACAGTCTCTTATTGATCCTGGAACTTGCTGGTTTTTCATCAGCTCAGGTAATTCTCAGGTTTATGCTCTCTAATGAGATTGGGGTTGTTTTTGTAGAATCTGGAGATCAAACACCAATGGTCTCTCAGGCTTATCCAGTCCCTTATGTTTGCAAACGAAGTGTCCTTAACCACTCAGCAATCTCTCCAGCCCCTTAAATTGCACTTAAAAAAATTTTTTTTTGATTTATTAGTTTTCTTTTCATCAAATACAGGCAGTTTGGTACCATTGTTTAGGCTCATCTATGATCTACCCCCTCCCATTAGACCCTCCTTGTTGATGTAAATGGGTTGTGCATTGTGGAGTTAGTCCCCAGTTATTGGTATGCTAAATGTCTCTGCAAATCATGACCCAACATGTGACTCTGACATTCTTTCCGCCCCCTCTTCTGCAAAATTTCCCTGAGCACTTTTAAAGACCTAATTTGATAAATCATATGGTATGACTGTGAAATACTGTCATGTGTTTTAGAAATAGTTATAGCTCTGCTGATATCAACCAAATAATCTTTCTGCCAAAATTCCAAATAAGGTTTTTCAATGGACATTTGTATGACATTTCTAAAATCAAAGCAGAGTACTAACAATTATAATTTGTCTTTCTTGTCCCATTGTTTGTCACCCAGAACACTAAGATGTCGTGACTGGAGAGTCTCTGTACTCAGTACTTTCACTGTGACTGGATACTATTTGATTTTTTTATATTTCCCCCTCACCTTATTTTCTTGGTGTAAGCCATTATATTCACAATTTTTATGAACTTGTCTCCTGAGTCCTTCTTTTTTTTTTATTTTGTCTTCCATTTGTTTGAAATCTTTATCTTCTGAGTGTTATGTTTTGACTTGGTTGAATTGCCTTAAATTATACTTTAAGTCACTAATGTAGTAATCTGTCAATAGGCCTTAATGGCAGCTGTCCACTGTAGCTAAATCAGTGATACAAAGCAACTGTGTTTGGTAGAGCTACTAGAACCCAGTCAGGGTAACAGACCTATTCTCTTCATGATTCTAGGGGCTAGAAATCCAAGGTCAATGTGTCAACAGGCCTACTTCTTTTTCAGAGCAGAACCTTGGCTTCCAGATGGCTCCTTTCCAATGTCTTCCTAATGTCTGTGTCATAAGTCCTTCTTTTTTTCATAGATATCATTTATTTATTTGCAAGTAGAGAGCAAGAGAAAGAGAGCATAGTCATGACCAGGGTCTCCTGCCACTATATGTAAACAAACTCAAGACACATGTGCCACCTTGTATATCTGGCTTATGTGAGTCCTAGGGAATCTAACCTGGGTCATTTTGCTTTGCTGGCAAGTACCTTAACTACTAATTCATATCTTCAGCACGCATAAACCTTTATTTTTATACTGATATCAGTTTTGTTGGATTTGGGTTCATTTTATTTTAACTATAAATTTAATTTTCTTATTTTCAAAAACAATCATCTTCTGAGGTACTGAGGATTAATATCTTCAAGATGAAATCTGAGAAAGACACAATTTAGCTCCATAGTGTCCGTAGAGCACAAAACTTGCTTTTGTAGTTCCTTTCGTAACTTCTAACAGAAATCCAGCCTGCTCATGAACCAAAGTTTGGCTGCTATTATGTGCTGAATTTGTGTTTGAGTGATTGTTACCCAGACTGCCTTGGGGAGGTTATAAAATTTTTGGAACATGGGGCCCAGATGCAGATGTAGGCCACTATGAGAGGCCTTTGAGGTGACAGCTTCGTCTTATTTCTGTTATCAAGCTCTCTTTTCTGGCCCACCAAAATGTAAACAAATGATGTGGCCAACTCCCAACACCATGTCTACCCTGCTGTACCCTCTGAAACTGCAGGTCAAAACAAATGTCTCTTCTTTAAGTTGCTCCTTCCAGGTATCATTTTTCATTAGCAACAAGAAGAATAACTAAAAATATACAATAAAATAAACAAGATTGACAAACCCCTGGCTACACTGATGAAAAAAAAAAAAGAGAAGTTTCAAATTAATCATATCAGAAATGAAAAAATGAGAGAGATCAGTACATACAGACATCAATGAAATTTGAAGAATCATCAGGGTATACTTGAAAAACCTCTACTTTACAAAGTTGGATAATCTGGAAGAAATGGATGAATTCCTAGACACATACCACCTACCAAAACTAAACTCAGAGCAGATTAACATCCATGGAGATTGAAAAGGTAATCAAAATCCCCCCCCCACACACAAGAAAAGTCCAAGACCGGATGACTTCTCAGCTGAATTCCATCAAATCTTCATTGAAGAACTGAGACAAATTTTTCTCAAATTGTTCCCCATAATCAGAGACCACGGAATCTTCCCCAACTCCTTTTATAAAGCTAGCATCACCCTAATACCAAAACCAGACAGAGGTGGAACAAGAAAAGAAAATTATAGACTTATATCCCTAATGAACTTAGATGCAAAGATCCCAAACAAAATCCTTGCAAACTGAATTCAACAGCACATCAAAAGCATTATCCACCTTGATCAAGTAGGCTTCATCCCAGGGATGCCAAGTGGTTGAACATATGGAAATCAGTCAATGTAATACACCACATAAATATACTGAACGATAAGAACCACTTGATCATCTCAATTGACACAGAGACGGCCTTCAACAAAATATAACACTACTTCATGATCAAAACACTGTAAAGAGCCAGGCGTGGTGGTGCACGCCTTTAATCCCAGCACTCAGGAGGCAGAGATAGGAGGATCGCCGTGAGTTCGAGGCCACCCTGAGACTACATAGTTAATTCCAGGTCAGCCTGGGCTAGAGTGAGACCCTACCTCAAAAAACCAAAAAACAAAACAAAACAAAACAAAACAAAACAAAACAAAACAAAAACAACCCACTGTAAAGAATAGGCATGGAGGCTTTATATCTCAACACAATAAAGGCTATATGTAAAGCTTCTAAAGCCAGAATAACACTTAATGGGGAAAAACTCAAGGAGTTCCCAGTGAGATTGGAAACAAGACAGAGCTTCCCACTCTCACCACTGCTCTTCAACATAGTACTTGAAGTACTAGCCCAAGCAATAATACAGGAGAAAGAAATAAAAGGTATTCAAATTGTAAAGGAAGAAGTCAAGTTAAGACTATTTGCAGATGACATGATCCTATATATAAGTGACTCAAAAATCTCCATCCCAAAACTTCTAAAGGTGATAAATTCCATCAGCAAAGTGGCAGGATACAAAACCAATGAACAAAAATCAGTAGCTTTTCTATATGCAAAGGACCAATATATTGAGAAAGAAATCAGTGAGGCTGTCCCATTTTTAATAGCAACAAAACAAAAAATTAAATACCTTGGAATAACACTAGCAAAGGATGTGAAAGAACTATATAATGAAAACATAAAATAATTCTCAAGAAAGAAATGGAGGAGGACTTGAGAAGATGGGAAGGCCTCTCATGCTCCTGGATATGTAGAATTAATGTTGCAAAAATGGCAATTTTACCAAAAGCAATATATAGATTTAACACAATACCAAAAAAAAAAAAAAAATTTACCAGCAACATTCTTTACAGAGATTCAAAAAAAAAAAGATCACAAAAGCTATATTACAAAGCCATAGTGACAAAAACAACATGATACTGGAATAAAACAAAAACAAAGACCAATGGAACAGAATTGAAGACCCAGACCTTAGGGCAAGCAAATACAGCTGCTTGATCTTTGACAAAGGTGCCAATAATGTAGTCTGGAGAAAAGATAGCATCTTTAACAAATGGTGTTGGGCAAATTGGATGACCATATGTAGAAAAATGAAATTAGACCCACACATTTCACCATATACAATATACATATACAATAACAAATGGATTAATGACCTCAATATAAGACCTGAAACTCTTTAATGACTGGAAGAAAAAATAGGAAGCACTCTCCATGATATAGGACTGGGAAAAGACTTCCTGAACAAAACCCCAGTAGCCAAGGAAATTAAACAAGCTCTCAACCAATGGGATCTCATGAAGCTAAAAAGCTTTTGCATAGACAAACATACCATAAGTAGAGCCTATAGATTACCCACTTAATGGAGAAAATCCTTGCCAGCTACACCACTGACAGAAATCTAATATCTAGAATCTACAAAGAACTCAAAAATCTAAACAATAAAAATATCAAACAACCTGCTCCAAAAGTGGGACAGAGAACTAAATAGGGAGTTCTCTGAGAAAGAATTACAAATGGCTAACACACACTTAAGAAAATGTTCAACATCTCTAGTTATTAGGAAAATGCAAATTAAAAGAACTATGAGATTCCATGACACCCCAGTAAAGATAGAACATATTAAAATATCAAATGAAAAGAAATGTTGGTAAGGTTGTGGAGAAATAGGAACACTCATTGACTGTTAGTGGGACAAGCTGGTACAACCACTGTGGAAATCAATATGGAGACTACCGAAAAGGATGAATATAGAGTTACCAACAGACCCAGTTTTCCCTTACTGGGCATTTACCCTAAAAGATCCATATCTCAGTTCAGAAATATTTGCTCAACTGTGTTTAAAGCTGCTCAATTCATAATAGCTAAAAAGTAAATTAACCCAGGTGCCCATCAGTGGATGAATGGATAACCAAGAAGTGGTATATCTACATGATGGAATTCTATTTAGTAGTGATAAAAGATGACACATTGAAATTTGTAGAAAAATGGTTAAACTTGGAACAGATAATTCTATATGAACTCACACAATCACAGGAAGACAACCATCTCATGACCTCACTCATCTGCAGTACCTAATCTGGATCAGCACGACTTGCTGACATAACTGAATAGCCTCTTGATGCTTGGACAATAGGGAGATTAGGGCTTGGGGGAAGGGAAAGGATGGGAAGCAGCTCAAAATCTGAACCCAAATTGAACTGGTACTATAGAATCCTATATCCTGGAAGTTGGACTAAAAGGTAGAACCCTCAAGAGGACCTTAAAGGGAGCACCCAAATTGAAGGGGCCTGTAGAAAGTGAGATGAAACCTAACCTCAGTTTTCTCCTATTTCTTTTTCTTCTCTGATCTCTTTTGTTCCCCCCTGGGTGCTGTCTTATAATTCCCTATACCAGGATGTGGTCTATATCCACAATAAGCTGTTGATCAGAGAGACCTACTAGATATCCCAAAATAAACAAAACAGACTTCTTCCATAGCACTTGATTACCTACTGGAGGTTAATGGTAAGACCCTACTGCTGAAGACACCAAATACTGTAGGCAAGGACCATGGAGAGACCTGGTTTGAATCCTGAGGAGAGCCAGTCCCTAGCAATTAGCCCATGTAGTGCTGGAAGGCATTACATGAGCTATCAGGGGAAAGTGGCCAACATCTGTCCCAGCAACTCAAAGTCTAAGTGACTCAGAAGCAAACAACTTATGGTGATGGTCACACAAGTGCTATGGCACACAGCCATGGTGGGTAAACAACTGTTCTTGGATTAGCTAACAGATTTGCTCATTGGAAAGGAAACCATATCTGGAACTACGAAACAAGTCAGAATCATATCCAGGCAATGATTCTGCTTTCCGTTGTCAAGCTCCCACTAACCTTAGACTATAACAGTGTCTAACCCCTTTTAATTCTGCCTAAATTAATAATGATTATCCCATTCAATGAGCATGGACTTCACTCTCCATTGGAGAATCTGCTTCTCTTTTTTAGATGGGAACCAGACCTGAGGATATAAATGACCCAGTGTACTCCACCCTGGTCCCAGCAGAAACCAGAGAGGAATTGGGGAAATGAGCAAGGGTGCTGCTTTCTTAGTTAAGCTGATACCAGCACAAGGGTAGTGGAGAAAGATACTGAGGATCCTCAACACCTACCAAACCAGAGACCCAGATGCTCCTAAATGCCCATCACTGACATAGACTTAAAATGCTCCCAGCATGGCTCAGGGAATTTTGTGGAAGAGAGGTTGGAAAGATTGTTAGAGTCACAAATTGGGACATTTTGTGCAGCAACATTGCTTTCCACCCCTCACAATGCATGACCCACAATCCCCATGGGGTTGACCTGTATCCTCAACAAGGAAGGCCTCTTCAGAAAAGGGGCAAGAGGAGGGAAAGGATAGTACCAACATGTGATGTTTATATACAAAATATGCCCATATCTAGTAATAAAAAATAAGTTAAAAGAAAAAGAATAACTGATCCAGCTGGCCTGGCAATCTCCTCTTTTATGCCAGTTATATCTTCTTCAGAATATAAACTGTGTTTGGAACTTGTCTAGAATGACATACTCTTTCTTTAATACTTATTCAACCTGTGACATGTTTCTCATGTCCCCGACTTATGGTGGGAAGATAAATCTCGCTTTACATAAATGGGGGGTAAAATGTTAAGCTGCTGTTTACTCTGTATCATATATTTCCAGTTATACTACAATCATCGGTGACTGCTAAATTCTGCTGGCACAGGGTTCACTGATGATGTCATATTTGGTAATGCATGATTTTAGTAACTTTGAAGTTAAGTCATAGATGCCTGGTCTCTTACTATCTAATTTGTTGTCACTGTATATAGGATCACTTAAGATGACCTTCCATCTTCATAATGAAATGCCTTGCTTACTAATTGTGTCACATTCATAAACATTCATCTCAAACTTCAATGAACCTGTGTTTTTGAGGACTGTAGAATGACAATGGTCAGTAGTCATTAGCTATATGGCATTTATAAGTAGCTAAATAGAATAAAAATAGCATTGCCTCCACTTCTACCATATGCAAAATAACGTGTTTGTGATTGGGTAGTCTAAATTATTGTACTAACTTGATAAGAACATATTTTTATTATGTGCTTCAATGTCATAGGTCTTTTGCTAAGCCATTTGAAATGCAATGGATAACACAGGATTTTGAAGGTAGGGGCCAATGTGGAATGAGCATTTTTTTGAGGGAAAAATATTGAAGTTTTTGAAATATTTTAATGCTTGATGAAAATTACATAAAATCTGGTACATATGGTAAGCATTATTCCTACCCAAATATGTTTCTCCTCTCTACTGTTGCCCTTTGTAATTTCCACAATGTGTGGGGTGCAGGTGAGAATTACACAAGCATCTGGACCTGACTCCTTCTGTAGATGGAACAAAAGGTGTAAAGTGGAAGCACTTCTGTATGCTGGAGCTCCTACAAATCACCAGGGGATTCTCCATGACTCAGATGCCAAGTGATTGAAGGGTGATGATATTTACAAATTAGTATTTCCTTTCTGTGAAGTTTCAGGCTCGAGGCTTAAGCATCTTTGGAAGACAGTCCAACAGCTGTGGTGTTGATGATGAGCCACAGAAAGAGAGAGAGAGAGACAGGAAGAGAAAGAGAGAGCGAGTGTGAGCAGGCAGATATTGAGGAAGCCAGGACAAAAGCAGATGGCCAGCGTAGGTAATGAAAGCTGTCTTGCTCTTCATGCCCCAGGCACAGTCAGTCAGTGGAAAGTGCTTCTAATTTCTAGTTTGTGACAAACACCTCACAAATATTGTCTTTCAAGAGGCCCTGTCCCTGAGTAGGCATACAATGACTTTAGCTAAAAGCTGGTTTGTGTTGTCAAATTTGTGTGCTAGAAGTTGTAATTGCTGTTCTGAAGATGGAAACTAGAGCATGGATCAACATAGCTTTATGAGTTTTCTTCACCATGAGATTGCTGAAATTCCATCGAGGCAAAATGTTTCTTACATCTTACGTAGACAAATCAGTGTTGTTGTAATAAAACAAGATGGCCCCAAAGAAGAAATATATTGTAGGGAAATTCCATCTCTTGGTATCACACATTTCTTCATTTGTTACCAGTTGAAATTTAAAGGACAATGTCCAATTTTAAGTTATCTTTAACTTGAGAATGTCAATGAGGGCTATCTTACAGTTTCCTTTGTTGGTAGTTATGGAAGTTGATAAGTTTTCTTTTTCTTTTGTTTTTTGTCTTTTTGTTTTTTTGTTTTTTCGAAGCAGGGTCTCACTCTAGGCAAGGCTGACCTGGACTTCACTATGTAGTCTCCGGGTGACCTCAATCTCATGATGATCCACCTACCTCAGCCTCCCGAGAGCTGGGATTAAAGGCGTGTGGTACCACACCTGGCAAGTTGATAAGTTCTGATATTCAAATAATTTAATAGAAAATTATTGCTAAAATAAGAAATGATGGCTGCAAATAAGTTAATAAAAATGATTCCTAAAATAAGAAAGCAGTAACGTTTTATAATGTTGGCACACTTCAAAATCCTGTATAAAATTTGCCTGCATTATTATAATATGTAAAGCATTACAATTTAGTACCTAATTATATATGTAAAATATGAATATTTTATATTCATAGTATCACTTGGACATAACATTAGTACTTTTTAGATCACATAGCCATATTTATATATTCTATTTAAACAGGTACATCACTTTTAAATTCAATTTGCCCTAGTATCAAGCTCTTTTTTTGGGGGGGGTAGAGTTAGGGTGACTGGCACCCTGAAGATAAGGAGGGCAGGAAAGTTTTTCTTATCTCTTGCCTAGTTACAAAGAATTGTTTTTCCACAGTCATGACTCCTCCTGGGAGGGAGGTCTTCCATAGGATTTAAACATTGTGGTTGGTCAAGTTCAGCCCCTGGAACTTGGTGCCAGAGCTAATCTCTTTTTGAAACAGCCCCTACCCTAACCAACCATCTGGCCCTCTGGTTTATCTGGGCCAAAAGATAGTCCTTTGCGAAGGGAGGCAAGGCTCTAGCTCTCTGGGAACTTCCAGCTGTGGATGAGTTTTTCCCTCGGCTGGGCCTGGCCTGGTTCTGCTCAGGCCCAGGTCCAGCTAAGAGAGGCTTGGCCTAGCCCCTAGTCCAGGCCCACCTGTTAGAGCCCCCTAGCCCTTACTCTCTACATGGTTCTTTATCTCCTCCAGCTCCCCATATAGCAGGAGCTCCCTGAACTTTCTTTTCTCTTTTCTTTCCATGCTTTTTACCCAGATCCATGTCTGCTCACATGAACTCCTGAGCTACATGTGGCCCACATGGGCTTTTGGGCTCCACGTGGTATACTTCTCTTCTCCTCACTTGATCTCCCCTTACCTCCCAGCTTCCCCTTCTGCGCTTCTTTGTAAAATCTGAATAAAATGTGGTATTTTAAAAATCATTCTCTTGAATCTGGAGTTGCCAATTCTTTGGTTAGTTTGCAGATATGAACTTGGGGCTTGGGGTTCCAGGAAGCACCCCAGTACACCAATTTCCCTGTTACACCTTTATATATTACTTTAAAAATTCTAAAATGATGAGTTGTTGGGAAATTTTATTATCTAGTCTCAAAAAGTAAGCAAAAACCTGTCTTTTATTTAAGCCCCTTTCCTTTTTCCTTTGAATGTTGAGCTATTACCAGTTGTCTCAGCTGCTACTTGGCATTCAACGCAGATCCTGGAGCTGCCAGACTTGTTCCTATGCCCCTCTCTCTCTGTTTTCCCAAGTAGCTTCCAGGTACAGTGCAGCACCCAGCTCTCTTGGGATCTTGCAAGAGAACCCTACTGACAGCAGCAGGTACATTCAGTCATCCCAGCAGTAGGAGTCTCTCGGGAAAACTGTAGCACGTTCACAAGTGACATCAAACTCCAAACACTGAAGATCAATTTATATTCTGAATTAGCTCCTCTAGCATATCTTTTAGGATGCAGCAATGGTCCAAAATTAACATTCTGGAACTGTTAACACTTCACAATGTTTGTTATAGTATATATAGAAACAAATTGATTATTTGTCCCTAACATAAAGTACTTCAGTACTTTAAGTGTAAGAAGTTCAGTTTGCCAGTGTTAGATATGTATATTGATAGTGGTCTCCACATGTATAATGTAGAGTTGAAATTTTTGTTTCTTCATTTAATCAAAGGTACTTGTGTGTATTAATAAACATGAATTTCCGAGGAGGAAATCCAAATTTAAAAGTTTCTATGGTGTTGTTTAATGGTAAAGTCACAAGCAGCTTGCCTTTGACATCTATATTAACAGACATTTTTTAAAAGGCAGAGTTAATGTGCCCCTGGAGCTCGTATTTAAATGTCTTTAGCTTTATGGTCTTTTAATGTGGGACCCTTCAGCCTGAAAATGAAGCAGGTTTTCCATTCTCTGACTCAAATCTGCACAGCAGGGTGGCTTCCCCACTATCCTCTAAACAGCTCTTAGGAGCAAGAGAAGCAGTGTACTGCAATAAAATTGATTGCTTCATCCTACCCTGTCCTAAAACCCTCCAACAACTCTACCTTTTTGGGGGTCTCTTAACACCTGCTCCCCAAAGTACCAGGTCTTTTTTCCAATTGGTCTAAATGCAAATTCCAAAAGAAGAGTGGCTGGCCAGAAAACCCAAGAGCTGATTTCTAAGTGAATTGAGAGGAATTCAGTGCCTGTTATGGTAGTGGTCTTCACGAAGATAACAGGCAAGGTCTGCCAAGGCTGGGGTTTTATTGTGATTAAGGTCTTAGAGCTAAATCAAAACATGGCAGCCTGTATTCCTAAATCATTCCTGTGTAGACACTGGGGAGAAGGACAGAGTGCATTAAGTGAATTTCCAGCAATATTTAGCCTTACAAACTCCCCTGGTCTTTCTGGAAGCCTCACATGTGGATAAGTAACACCTACTTGATATTTCCTCTTGGATTCCTGCCGTCAGTTGTCAGTTCTTTGAAATGTCCACTCAGCATAGATGGGAGCTGCTATGGTTGTAACTGGTAACATAAGGGAAGCCATTTAGCATTAGGTGTCAAGGGTGATTGGTGTGATGGTGAAATTGTTAATCTTAATTTTAAAATGCCACAGTCCTTCTTTGTAGCAATTAATACCTGTCACTGTGTCATTAAACTCAGAATTCCATTTGTATTTTATTCCAGCTTACTACTGAAATTACACTGAAATCAACTTTTCTGATGTTTTTTTCTAATGAAATGCACAGGGTTATTAATTCTTTCATATCAATCTCTGCTATATTTTGTTTGAGGGCATGTAAGGGCATTAACACACACATTTTAAGTTTTTGTTTTGGATTATGTCTTAGAATATTACAAAATTTGGAAATCAAATTAAATACAATTACCATATATGACACTTAAAGTATTCAACCTATACCTAGGATATTTGGATCAATTTGTCCTATCCCATGTTCTTTTAGTGTAATGTAGTTTTCAATTTTTTTTTAAAAGAGAAAAACCCTCCAAGTTTGCAATAAAAACTATTTAGCATGCCAAAATATCAGTATACAGTAAATAGTAGTTTAGTAAAGCAAATAATAATAATTTGCATAAGATATACTAATTTATATACTAGTAAGATATACTAATTTTAGAATGGAAACATGTTTACTTCTCTAAGAATTATTTGTCCTAAACACATTAAAACACCTTTGTCATTCTTGAAAACCAAGAAACAAACATATGTGCAATTAGTTAGAAAAAAATACAAAAACAGATTTGAGCAGAATTGTACACATCACTGTTAGGGTATTCTGTTTGGGAGTTCCTTGCACATAGCAGTGGGATTTCTGAGAAGATAATTCAACCATTGACAGAATTATGTCACTCTCAAGACTGTCCAATTTAGGAAGCTATTACTTGATGCAGAGGTCCTGCCTAACAGTAACTCAGCAGGTTTGCTTGTTGAAGATAGTTTTCCATTTCTTTTTTTTTTTTTTCTTTCTTTCGAGGTAGGGTCTCACTGTAGCCCAGGCTCTCCTGGAATTCACTATGGAGTCTCAGGGTGGCCTCGAACTCATAGCAATCCTCCTACCTCTGCCTCCTGAGTGCTGGGATTAAAGGTGTGCACCACCATGCCCGGCTCTAGTTTTCCATTTCTCTGATGGTAGTCCTTGCATTAAAAGGTAAATTTGGTATGGAGATATGGCTCAACTATTGAAGACGCTTGCAAAGCCTGGGGCACAGGTTCAATTCTCTATTACCCACATAGAGCAAGATGAACAAGGTGGCACATGCATCTGGAGTTCGTTTGCAGTGGCAGGAGGCTCTGGCATGCTATACTGTCTCACTTTCTCTCCATCCCTCCTTTTCTCAGTCTCTCAAATAAATAAATAAGTGTGGTGGCTTGATTCAGGTGTCCCTTATAAACTTAGCTATTCTGAATGCTAGGTTCCCAGCTGATGGAGATTTGGGAACTAACACCTCCTGGAGGCAGTGTATTGTTGGGGGCAACCTTATGAGTATTACAGCCAATTTCCCAGGAGGTGATGTTCACCCTCTGCTCATGCTATCGTTTCCCCCTGCCATCATGGAGCTTCCCCTTGAGTCTGTCAGCCAAGGTAAACCTTTTCTTCCACAAGCTGCTCTTGATTAGGTGATTTCTGCCAGCAATGGGAACCTGATTGCAACAATAGGTAAATATATAGAAACATTCAAACATAGAGTTTTAACATACAGATAATTCTCTATGTATTCTTAATATAATGTTCCATTATTTTATGCAGATCATAGACAAATAATTGCATGATAATGTCAAAGCAAGAATATTTAGAAAGAGAATAAAAAATTAAAAAACTTATTTGTGAATATTATTATGATTTAATTTCTGGGAATATACATCTGATGCAGTTAGGTTCACATGGCTGGCAGAAAACACCTGACCAAGAACAACTTGTGAGCAAGAGGATTTATTTTGTCTTATAGACTCAAGGGGAAACTCCATGATGACAGGGAAAATAATGCCATGAACAGAGGGTGGACATCACCTCCTGGCCAACATCAGATGGACAACAGAAACAGGACAGTGTGCCAAACACTGGCAAGAGGAAGCTGGTTATAACACCCATAAGCCTACCCTGAACAATACAATGCCTCCAGGAGGCTTTATTCTCAAATTGCCATCAGCTGGGGACCTAGAACTCAGAACACATAAGTTTATGGGGGGCACCTGAATCAAACCACCACAATGTCCCTGTTCTCACTGGAAAACCACAAAATGGAATATGAGAACTTGACTAATTTGAGTCTATTTATACAAAATTGTACTCAAATAATTATTCTAATTTCCTGATTTTAGTGAGAAAGAAATAAAAAAGTAAAGTATATTGGAGTAGAAATATTGAAAAGCTGAAATGGACAAGAAGTAGATTCATTAGAAAAGAGATGTTCTATGTTTCCTAGGGTGTTCCCCAAATAGATCTATTTGTCAGGTCATCAAAAATATGGTTCTGGACATCAAAAATGTTCTTTCTTTCTTGGAATCTATTTGTAATAGCAATGTGTTTCTGCATAATGAGTTACCCTAAAGTTTAGGAGCTTAAAAGAACAAACATTTGTTATCTCAGTTTCTATAGATTAAGATTTTAGAGGAAGTTTTACCCGATGGTTCTGACTTAGGATCAAGCTAGGCTACCAGCACATGAAAATTTGATACAGGATGTAAGCCCCACTTTGGTAAAAGCTCAGTTACATGGCTATTGGATGCAGTCTTAATGGATTTTAGGCAAAAGATCTGCTCCCAACCATATGGCATTCTGTATACCGTTGCTGAGTCTTCAGGTAGGGCATCTCGTTTCCACTAAGCACAAATGATCTAGGAAAGTCTGAAGTGATAATGGCAAGGCCTTCAGTAATTTAATATTGAAAATCAGACACCTTCAGTTATACATAGCCTCTTTGATAGAAGCAAGTCATGGAATCCAGACCAGATCCAAGGAAAGTAAAATTAAACTCCACCTCAGAGTAGAATTATATCAAAGAATCTGTGATTTTTTTTTTTAAACAACTGCTACTCTCTTGTGTTTTCATTTTACTTAAAAATTTTGCATTTTTCTCGTGGTCTCTTTGTTGTCACACTCATATTTTTCTTCATTGTTCCTAGAAGTCAGCCACATTGTTGGTTTCAAATTAACTGAAAAAGTAAACATTCCCAGTGACCAACTTTCTTATTTAAGTAGTAAAGATCATTAATTAAAATATTCAGATGTTGTCATCGCCCTCTGTGCAGTAGGCAGTGCCTCAGTCAGACTCATATAATATTCAGATGTCACAGAAAGTAGAAATTTAAAATCATATCAGGAAGTGTGCTGTGGTCACCTTCCTGTTGCTGGGACCAAACACCTAACCAGAAGCAGCTGATGAGAGGAAGTTGCTTATTTTGGATTACGGTCTCTAGCTTCATGACAGCAGGGGACCACATAGCATGAGCACAGGCTGGATGCCACCTCACCACAGCAGATGAGAAAACACAGCAGATGAGCGAACCCAACTATAGCCAGGGGAGGTGGCTATCACGCCCCAAAGATTATTGCCAACAACACACCTTCTGCCAAGTTCCACCTACAAAATGGACACCACCTTGGAACTAAGCATTCAAAACACATGTGTTTTGGGGGCACATCTGATTCAACCCCCACATTCCACTTCTGGACCTATAAACTTATGAGACTTCATGATATAAAATACAATCTATTTTGTCCAACTTTAAAAGTCCCCATAGTTTTTTTTTTTTTCTCTCAAGCTCACATATACCCATAGTCTATGATTTTTTAACTGTGAGCTATAAAGCCAAAAACATATAATGGCAGAGTAATCATTCGCATTGCAAAAGATGGCATTGCACTGGGCGTAGTAGCACATGCCTTTAATCCCAGAATTTGGAAGGCAGAAGTAGGAGGACCTCCAAGAGTTTGCGGCCACCCTGAGACTACATAGTGAATTCAAGGATAGCCTGAGCTAGAGTGATAGCCTACCTTGAAAACAAAAAGAAAAAAAAAAAGATGGCATAACAAGATTGAACTAATGCAAGATCTTAAACAAAGCATGCAAACATCAAATCCTGTAGCTCCAGGTTTGACATCTCCAAACACTGATGAAATCTCTGCTGGGCTGCTCACAGCATGGGGAAAACCCCATACTGAGCCAACAGCTCTCCTTGGCAGCCATTCCACAGTTCTGACATTTCATCAAAATCCTAGAGTCTCCCCTGCTATGCATGGTCTTTCCACTTGGTTCAATTGGTCCTCCATACAGGGGCTACAACAACCTGCCTCACATCATCAAGTGGCCATTTCCAAAAAACAAATCATGTTGCAAATCCAATGACCCTCTCTTTCCTGTGTTTGTTAGAGTCCTATGGTGCCAGGTTAGCTACCAAGTTTGTTAATCTGGGGTCTGTGGAAACAAAGTCAACTTGAAAGAACAGGACACTCAGCATTCAGGCACCCTACTTTCAAAAGAGTATTATTTCTGCTGTGCCAATGCAGAACAGCTGGCCCAGTCTCAAGGATATGATCTCTCTGTCAATTGCAGCTGAATGGGCAGCACTTTTGGCCTAAAGGTTTCGTTCATTTCTGTGCCATGCCCATCTGCTCACACCAGTCCAGTCCTATGCAGCACAAACACACATGAGTCCTCACGACTCAGGGAGATGGAGTAAGCCTCTCACACAAACTGCCTCTAGCTCAGTCCAGACAAAGCTCTTTCTTTCCTCATAAATCAAACTTCAGTCTATAATTCTTGCAGCATTTAGGCCTATCAGCTCTGACAAGAAGAGTACATCGAACTATGTGCCACCTCACATAGGGATCAGAGAACAGTGAGAGATATCAAAGGACTCAGAGCTTAAAGAAAGGTAGTACATGTAGCAAAACAATAAATCTCCAAAAAATGCCCCGGCCAGCAGGGAGTCAAACAAGGAAGCGAGGGGAAAAATAACCTGAATGAAAGAAGGCAAACAGACACAAGAAGGAGACCATGCTAGATGTTTGTCATGGCCTCGAGAGTTTATTCTTACATGCAGGTTTATATAGGGTTGTAGGGGGAATGGGACGTGGTCAGGGCAAGGAGTTGAAGGGGGAAGGGGACGTGGCCAGGGCAAGGAGTTGTCAGGAAACCTAGAGGGGATGTAATTAGGTGTTCATCTAATCTTGCCTCACTGGCTTAACATCCTGACTGCACCAGGCTTCACATCCTGACCATAAACTGTCCTTTTGCAAAAGATAAGATTCTGTAAGCAGTCTGCTGACTGGTGCCAGAAGTACCTAACAGAAAGCTGGATGGACCAGCTTTCGATGGACCAGCTTTCTGAGTAATGAGTCAGTTTATGAGCAGGCCCAGGTAAAATGGAAAGGCTTTTGCTCTATGGCTCCTGACAAAAAAACAAGGCAGGGAAGTGCACGGATTAAAACAGAAATCCTTCCCCACGCTGGGAAGAGGGAGAGGAGGCCAACAGATTTATACAAGTATGTCAAGGGAGAACCAGAGAGAAGAAGAGATCTACACACATGTGCCAGGCTCTTATGGATCAAACACTCATTTTGGATGAGCCTCGTCATGAGACTCAGGTATGTAAGGGAGAGACATGACTGGTTGGTGGATTCAAGAGGCTTACTCATGAGGGCCAGGCCATCCAGGTGTGCTAATTCTGGAAAAACTTGTAGAAGCAGGAAGTGCTGCTGAGTTATTGCTTGCAGACAGTTTGAATGAGACTAGATCAGACATAGATTCTAGTCCTACCATGAAATTGAAAGTGGCATTATCCTGGGGCTCTGTCCTTGCCTGAATGTTTGTAAGTAAAGCTATCTTGCTCCTATTCTCTATCACTGTGAGGAACAATTTTCTCCGTATCTATCCAGTGACTGGAAGCTCCAGAGGCACAAGTGCAAGGAAACCCTGCTGCATCTTTTATTTACCAGACACCCCTGGACTAGGAAAACACCTTATGCTTTCCAGGCAGCAATAAAAGAAATTAAAAATAATGCCACAAAGCCTCTGAATAAAGTCAGCATGGCAAATACACAGCATACAAGACTCGGACAAGATCTGTGTGCTAAACCTAAATGAGGTGATTGGTGACCAAAATAAAATATTATTTTAATTTTTTTTAAAAATATTTTATTTTAGAGAGGTAGAGAGAGAGAGAGAGAGAGAGAGAGAGAGAGAGAAAGGGAGAGATAGAGAGTGAGAATTGGCATGCTTAAGCCACTGCAATTGAACTCCACATGCTTGCACCACCTAGTGGCCATGTGTAACCTTGCATTTGCCTCACCTTTGTGCGTCTGGCTTATGTAGGATCTGAAGAGTTGAACATGGGTCCTTAGACTTTGAAGGCAAGTTCCTTAACTGCTAAGCCATCTTTCCAGCCTCAAAATAAAATATTTTATTAGTGAAAGAGAATTGGAGAAGGTGAGCTTTTTAATTGGCAATCAGCTGGGGATAACAGTCTAAGTAGAAGCCACCTTGCCTGACTTGGTAGGACTAGAACCCATGTCTGAACAAGTCTCACTCAAGATGGCTGCAAGCAACAACTGAGCAGCACTTTCTGCTTCTTCTTTTCCTGGGATTAGCACGTCTGGATGGGCTACATACTCCTGAGTCAGCCTCTTGAATCTACCAATCAGGTTTCTCCCTTACATACCTGAATTCAATGATGGATATAAAAGTTGGATATAAAACAGCCTAACCATGTATGCAAAACTCTCTTAGTCCTGCCTTCATTTACCTGGCCTCTCATTCTTTGGGTCCTTGCTTTTGTATGCTCTTCTAAGCCTGGCTGGGTAGGGGAAAGAGGTATTTTTCACTTGGGCAATTTCCTGTTTGCTTCCTGCAACTATTTTGTTCTTGGATGCTTCCTTTTCTGACCCCTTTATGTGAGGTTTATTTGTGTTTGAATCCATATTTTTAATTCTTTGCTAATATATATGAGGGCCCATATGTTGGGGTCTATGGGTCTGGGATCTCCTGTATCTTTTAAATTTTTTAAAAATTTATTTGAGAAAGAAAGAAGCAGAGAGAGAGTGCAAGGGAGACAGAAAGGGCATGCCAGGGCCTCTAGCTACTACAAATAAACTGCAGACACATGTGCCACCTTGTGCATATGGCTCACATGGGTTCTGGGGAATTGAACCTGGTACTTTGGCTTTGCAGGCAAGCCCCTTAGCCATTGAGAAATCTCTCCAGCCCTGTCTCCTGCATCTTTAAGGAATTTAATCCCTCTGTGGACACAATATCCTTCATCAGTAGGATCAAACTTAATTAACATCATAAACAAAACATCTAGCTCACCATTGAAATTGTCCATCATCATAAGAACCAAGAAAGTCACAACCTAAATTAGAAAAGATTAAAAAAACAGCCACTGCTGGGATACATCAGATCCTGGAGCGACATGTCAAAAATTATAGGAAAATAGAACTATCTCAGTTAGGTCATAGAGATCATAAAAAGGAACTACTTGGAAAAGAGAGAACTGAAAGTTACAATTATTCCTGAAAAAATAATGCAAAAAACCAAAGTATAAACATGGGACCAGAAGTATCCTGGAGATGATAGGATAGTGGGGTTACTCATCACCTCCAATTTTACAACCCGGTTTATCTCAAGGTCACTGATGGTTATCCATGTCATCTAGGATCTGTAACACAAGAACAAAAACTTTATTTGCCTCATTAGATTTTTAGAAGCAGCAACACAAGGGCGGGGGGAGCTAACAGAGAATTGGAACAAGTGATATTTGAAAACTGCCTGCATGTGATGGTAGCCTGAGTCAGCTGGAGTAATCCTCATCTTCTAAGAAAACAAAGACCAGACTAGACACAACATAATCTAATTATAAAAACTGAAACAATGGATTAAGAGGTGTCAAAGTGAAATAATCATCATTCATATCTAGGGGAACATTGATATGGACTTCCTTTGGAGTCTATGTTGAAATTTTAATTTCCAATATATTCATGTTAAGAGATAGGGCTGTTGGGAGATAATGAGGTCATGAATAGACAACCCATTGCATGGGACTGGTGCCTTTATAAGAGGAACAAGAGAGACAATGGCTCTCTACCTACCATGAGAAGAAGTAATAAGAAAACAGCAGTCTGTACCCTTACCACTGTCTAATGCTGGTGATGATCTAGTCTCAGACTTCCATCTTAAAGAACTGTATTCTATTGCTTGTAAGGCTACTCAACAATGTAAAAACAAATAAATCTTCATAAAACCCATTTGACTTTTCAGGGCAAAGAAAACCAGTCTTAAAATGTCAGATACTCTTCAATCCCACTATATATATATATATATATATATATTTTTTTTTTTTTTTTTTTTTTTTTTTTTTAGTTCTTTTCAAGGTAGGGTCTCCGTGTAGTCCAGACTGACCTGGAATTCACTATGTAGTCTCAGATGGCCTTGAACTTGCTTGATCCTCCTACCTTTGCCTTCCAAGTGCTGGGATTAAAGGCATGTTCCACCATGGCCAACTATAACACTGGTGAAATAAAAAAATAGAAAAGAAGGCTCCACTGATGGTTGCCAAGCATGAGGGAGTAGGAGAATCTGTAAGTGTGGGTCTAACAAGGCAGCAAGAAAGATGCTTGGGAAGTTGGGTTGTTTAATTTCCATGTTCTGATGATGGGTACATGACTTAACACATAGGACAATACGTAGAAGTTAATGAACAAGCACATATTAACCAAAGTTAAATTGAGAAAACCTGAATAAGAGAAGTGAACTGTATCCATTTCATTATCATGTTTACGATATTATATAACATGTTCAAGATATTACCACTTGAGGAACTGGAAAAATCACACCCAGAGTCTCTGAGTGTTAGAATTTTCTTCACAATAGCATGCCAATATACAATTTTCCAAAATTTTAGGTAAAATATAATGTTGTTGAGACATAAAAATAGTCATTATCATTACGAGTGTCAATTTACTCATTTAGTTCCTATTGTAATCACTCAGGGCATTGTGTGACATGGTAAAAACCCTATGTAAGTGTTTTCCTTAATGAAATGCTCTACATAACTTTTTAAATTATTTTATTTTTTTCTCTTATTGGACACAACAGACAATAACATAAGCTTACTATTTTAAAAACCTGCCATTATTCATATACATTTTTATAATAGTATTTTTTTTAGTCAAGGCATCAATCACAGTTATACAATTCTTTTTACATCTCAAAGAATTCTTTCATCAGGAAATCATAAAATACTGTGATTATTAGCCAACGGGGTATAAACAACTTATGCAGGTGAATTTGAGAGAAAAGGGAATGTGAATTCGTGTCTATATTATAAATGTAAAATTTTGTCAGCTACCAAATGTTCCTTCTTTCTCCTTTTCCCCAGCCCCTGGAATCAGTGCTGACTGAGCCCATCTGGGAAAGCACAAGAACCAGATGGCCACTGAGCTGCCTGCCGGGGAGGCCCTGCGGCTGTGAGAGCTAGTCCCTGTAAAGAA
Organism: Jaculus jaculus; assembly: GCF_020740685.1. NCBI lineage: Eukaryota > Metazoa > Chordata > Mammalia > Rodentia > Dipodidae > Jaculus > Jaculus jaculus. The sequence continues at coordinate 148,135,806 of NC_059105.1, read as the reverse complement.
AGCTCTTTGGGACACAATGAATAGAGGCCTAATTTATATTTTAGGGCTTTTGAAGGAGATTAAGGCCCACAGTGGCATGATTTTAAACTGCATTTGAGAGGGCTTTTTTTGTCTTTATGCCAATGAAGCTGAATTATAAGTTTGGGAAGCTCCAGAAGTGTGAAAAGATGCCACAAAAGAGAGGAAGGCTGAGTAATTGCATGGCTGTGCAGATCACAACAGTATGTAAAAGGATTGTGGTTAAAGAGCTTTATCAATGCAATGTCCTCTGCAATTGGTTATTGTCACTGGGATTGTGACTTTAGGAGGGACATAACCAGTGGGGGATAAAGGAATAATATCCCTTCTTTTTTATGCAAAAGCATTTAAACAATTGATAACAAGGGATTAGAAATAAAAAATATATTGCATCCTTGTTCTATTCAGCTTGGTGTCAAGCTTGAAGGGACATGGTTCATGAACTTGGAAGCACTGGTGCTGTTGTCATGGGATATCAAGACCTCAGGTGCCTGTACTCCTTGCAAATATCATGGTGATAAGAATTAGTTCTGGTCCAAGGTAATCAGTCAATCAGATACAGAACTTATCTGGCATCTCAAACTTGGCTCTTAATCCTCTGTTATGAGGTGGGATATGTTAGATTTACTTATTCACTGCAATTCTTTTTACCATGGGAGATGTCTCATAAAGACTGATGAAGGATTCTGGAATAATAAACTGAAGCTAAATCAACACAGGTCTAAATAAAAAAGGCAGTGACTGTTTATAATATTTTTTGCATGCTTGGTAAGTTTAATTATTAAACCACATTTTGCAATTCATGGTTGCCTCAGATAATGTGACTGACTCTTTCATGACTACTAATTAATTGTTCATTCATTCAGTCAATAACACTGCGTTGATGCCCTGTATGCATTAGCTAGAAAAGAAGCAAAGATGAACACTCCTTCCTTCAAGCATCTCACTGTCTTATGGATATAAGAATGCTGCCTGGAGATTAAAGATACACTCTTGAAATTAAGAATCCCCAGTGGATGGTGACCGAGGCCACTTTCAGGGGCCTGTGTACATTTCCTGAAACCTTTACTAACAAATATAAGTTCAGTGACAGAAAGGAAAAGAAGGCAGTCTAGGCACATGGGAGGCTGATAAGCAAGGGCAAGAAGATAAAAACCTGCAGGGGGCGTGTGAGAAACCATACACTGTTGATAAAACCAGAATGAGGAGAGAAGAGAGTTGTGATGAGGCAGTTATATTTATCACATCAGGAGGTTGGAGCTCATTATGTTGGAAATGAATCATGAAAATATTTTGGAATTACATTTGAAAAGATAAATCCCCACTCATGCTAAACCTCACTGGCAGGCCTGGGGCAACAGATCAGAGTAAGATTCATTAGCATTTCATTCTAAGGCTTTTTTAAAATTAAGTAGAAACTTTGTATGGATGCATCATGTGTTGGTACCTTCATTTCCCACCTAACTGCCCCCACACCAGTAAGGCCCTTTATTAGTGGGATTGCTGGTATTCACCATGGAACTGTAAGAATAGCAATCAATCGTTCTCTCTCTCTCTCTCTCTCTCTGTGTGTGTGTGTGTGTGTGTGTGTGTGTGTGTGTGTGTGGTGGGGCAATGCCTCTGGATACCCCTTCTTATCCTGTGGCTCTTACATTCTTTCCATCCCGTCTTCTGCAAAATTCCATGATGAAGGCTTTAAAAAAAAAGGTTTTAGCTGATGCTACCTAAAATATGAGTAGTTGCTGCTGCAGACATACATTAAGGTAACCCAGAGACATGTCTTATGTATGGCCAAGCTGCACCAGGACAGTGGTTAGGTTACCAGGAGACTGAAAACAACATCCGGAGGTGACATGTGATATACAAGCTTTAATGACAACTGCCATCAGGGAAAATAGCAAGTGAGATGTATTAGAGTTCTCTAGAGGAACAGAACTGATAGAATGAATATTTACTAGAAAGGGTATTTATAGGATTAGCTTACAGAATACATGCTGGATATTCTAACGATGGCTGTCTGCAGGCTGGAGCATTGAGGAATATGATAGCTGCTTGGTACACAATGCCGGATGCCTTAGGATTTCTAGGCTTTAGTCCACATTGGGAGGCTGATGAAAATCACTTCCAGTGTCCATGAAGGAGAGCTGAAAGAAGGTGGATGCATGCACAAGGCAGATGAAAAGCACCCACCAGTGAGTAAGCACAGGCAGCCAGTTGAAAAGGGCTGTGTTCCCTAGGAACTTCTCTATGTATAGCTCACCACCAAAAGAGCCATGGCCCACTCTGGAGGAAGGACTTCTTCAGTGAATTCTTACTGGAAACCCCCTCACAGATCCACCTAAAAGGTATGTCTCTTACTTGGTTCATAATATGATCAAGTTCACAACAGAGCTTAATTATCACGAGTGATAAACTTATTGGCAGGGAAGTTAATAATAGAGGGATAGGAATTTACATGGTGAAATGTCCAGTGGTGGCCCACCTAAAGGGTGGGCTCCTTAAGGAGTGCATATAATTCTAATAGTGCCACTGGGAAGGTCCCCAAGGAGTGTGAAATAACAACTTGCCTTGCTCAGACCGCTGGACCAAAAGCACTTGTCTTGTCCATAGGAGCTCTTTCACCACGTTTGCTGCAAGAAAGTTTTTCCAGTTAGACCCTATAGCCAGTGACTCTATGTCCCTGCATGATCGAGACTACTCAGCCAGTGTGCTGGCAGAAGGTTCCCTCTGCAAATAATACTAGCTTGCTTTAGTTCCCAATACCCATGAGAGGGCCTCAGTGGCCCTACTTATATCTGAATGCTCTGGTCTCAGCCAGCTTTCATTGTCCCCTTGACTTAGCAAGAGTCTTGGGAATGGAAAGGGGAATTTCAAGGACATAGTGTTATAAGTCTTTCTCTGTGATCATACAGCTCCCCCTGATTGTGGACAGGAACTACAAATACAGAAAATAGATAGAGTATGATAATGGCAATGAGTGGTCTTTTCCTTAATGCTGTTATGTTTTGCTTTTGAACTAGTCATCTACTATACTGTAAGAGGTCCTGACAAGCTATTTGCAAAACATCTTCCAAGAGATAGGGGTGGCCCTGCTGGCAGACAGCCAGTTAGAAAGCAGGGGTCACAGACATAAAACCACAGGCAACTGAATTCTGCTAACATCCACATAAACTTGTACGAGGACCCAAAGCACAGAGAGAAAGAGCAGTGTGAACAAGCTCTTGATTATAGTCTTTTGAGACCCTGACCACAGACAGATAAGCTGGGTCCAGACTTGCAGATGTACTGAGGTTGTGAGATAAGAAATGAGTGTTTCCTAATGTTAGTATGTGTGCTTTAATTTCTTATGTGGCAGTGGAAACCTGATATGGAGAGATAAGAAGGAATGGACCAAGGGAAGCTTTTGGAAGTAAAATTTACCAGATTTGGGGATTAACTAGATGTGAAGAATGAAGGAGTTGGGGGCGATTTGGGCACTATATCTGTTTGGTACCAATTTCTTAAGCACTTACCTACTCAAGGTCAAAGCCTACTTGGCTGAAATACTTGTGAGTCTGTGGCATTGACATTTTTGAGTGTAAGTGTGTCTGTTTTGGCTAGCAAATGTGAAGTTCTAAGAACAATGGGTCTGGAAGCTGGATCCTGAAATGACAAAGGCCATGCTCAGTGCTGTCCTTTGATGAGAACAGTCCTAAGTCATGCTTTATGCTGAAAAATTTCCCATCCCTAGTGGAATCAAACCCTTGCTTAGTAAGGCATGCTCTCCTCACTGTTCTGCTTCTCTTTCCCACATCTCATTCTCTCTGTGTTGGGAAACTCTCTTTGATAGAGCTGTATCTATGTATGTATCTCTCTCTCTCTCTCTCTCTCTCATCCCACCTCTCTTATCCTCTCTCTCTCATCCTATCTCTCTCTCTCATCTTCTCTCTCTTTTTTTGAATGTCAGTGGCAACCAGTGATCAGTGTGCACAGACAATCCCACATTCCCTCTTTGCCTTTTCTGACTCCCTCTCCCCTCTTTATTTACCCTACTCTGAGCTGCTAAAGATAATAAGTAATACCTTATGGTACTAGAACCTGTGTATTGAAACTTCTGATGCCCTTAAATAAACAACATTTTATGGTTTGCTTTTAAGGCAACTCAGATGAAGACAAACAATTTTCAGGTTTTAAATTTAAGTAATTCAGAATTTCTAGGGCTGGAGAGATGGCTTAATAATTAAGCACTTGCCTGAGAAGCCTAAGGACCCTGGTTCAAGGCTTGATTCCCCAGGATCCACGTTAGGCAGATGCACAAGGGAGCACACACATCTGGAGTTTGTTTGCAGTGGCTGGAGGCCCTGGAGTGTCCCTTCTCTCTCTCTCTCTCTGTTGCTCTCAAATAAATAAAAATAAAAAAAAAATTCTGTGTTATATTTTCAATGATAAGGTTTAGTATGGTCATGGCTGGGCTGGTTATATGAGCAAAAGAGTAAGTAACTGAAGTAGGAAACACATACAAGAGTAGGTGCAGATACAAGTTCAGGTCTTTCTGCTTGTGTGGCAAGACTGTGCCCACCTAGCAATCTCTCCAGGCAAAACCTAATCATTTTTATGTGTTATTTCTTTCATGGTCAAGAGGTTTTTCAGAGCTCCTTATCCTCCTATTTCTTTTTTTAAATTATTATTACTTCAACATATTTTGCATGGATACATCATGTGTTGGTACCCTCTTTGCCCTCATCCCTGCCCCCATTCTGCTGGGGACCCTCCTCAGTGGGGTTGCAGGTATTCCCCATGATTGTGGGTTATATGTTGTGGGACCAGCAGTCCGTTTGGGGGAGAGACAATGCCTCTGGGTATGAGGTCTCAATCTGTGGCTTTTACAATCCTTCCTCCCCCTCTTGTGTAAAAATACTCTGAGCCATGGTGGGTGTGTTTGAAGTCTATTTCAGTGATGAGCTCTTAGGAGCCTCTGGATCTCTGCTTTGTGAAGTGTTGAGTATTCCCTGGGTCTGTCTCCTTCACCCTGGTGCTGATTATCAGGTTCACCACAGAAGCAGCACTCTTTCTTGAAGTAAGACCCTACTGCTGAAGACAGCACATGCCACCAACACAGAGCATGGGGATACCTGGCTGGAATCTGAAGGAGAGTCTCTCCCAGTTCTGTTGATGTTGCTCTTTATACATTTTTTCCTTTGAAATGTGTTTTAATATTCAACCACCTGTTATTTTCCTAAGGTACACTTTGGTAATGGGAGTAAGCTCAGTTGTACTGAATGTTCTGTTTATGTCCCCGTAGACCAGCTCTCAGTTTTCTGTACACTGTTAAGAAGCAGGGATATTTTCTCACACAAACAGGAGATGTTTCCTATTTCTTCTAAACTATATAGCAACATGAGGGCAGGCAGGAACTAGGCCATTTTCATCTTTGAATTTCTAGAGCTTATATAGTATAGGTGAAGGCCTGTTTTATTGGCTATTTTTCTCATTGCTGTGACAAAATACCTGATAAAACAACTTAAGGAAGTAAGTTTTTATTGACCACACAGTCCATCAAGGAGGCGAAGACATGGTAGGAGGAGAATAAAGCACTTGGTCACATAACATATTTAGTCAAGAAGCACAGAGAGATGAATGTTTGTGCTCAAGTCACTTTCTCCTTTTCATTTAGTCAGAACTCCAGCCTATGAAATGATGCCACCCATAGTTACGGTGGGTCTTCCCATCTAGATTCTCTAACCTAGAAAATCTCTCACAGACATGCCTAGATGTTTGTCTCCTAGGTGATCCTAGAAGCCAATGGTATTGGCAATCCAGATTAATCATCATATGATATAAAACTGAACTCAGTCAATACCTCCACCTCTACCTTTTTTTTTTTTTTTTTTTTTTGGTGGTGTTGTTTGTTTTTGGAGGTAGGGTCTCTGGCCCAGGCTAACCTGGAATTCACTATGTACTCTCAGGGTGGCTTCGAACTCATGGCAATCCTCCTACCTCTGCCTCCCGAGGGCTGGGATTAAAGGTGTGCGCCACCATGCCCAGCTCACCCCTACTCTTGTAGCTGTTTTCTACTTCATCATGAAGATCACTGGTGAAGAACCTGCTGGAAGGAACACAAGCAATGAGAAGCTCCTACAAAGAACTTTCCCCAGAGAATTGTCTGGGTAGATCCCTCTGGCAGCTCCCAGGCGCCATGCTTCCCAGCCTTGTCTTCGTGTCACCCCTTTTAGCTCACGTAGTGAGAACCACTTCTTCTGAGGCATGGGTACAAACAATCAGAGGTGATTTTCCTGGTGGTGGCAGCCTGGGGTGATGCTGAGAGTAGAACCAACCAATGAGAAGCTAGCTCACTGATCAACCAAAGTAAAACACTAGGGATTGGGATGAGAAGGGCTTTAGACAAGCTTTAAATACTCTTGGCAATCTAGAAGGAGGCCCGTATGTGCAAGCTTGTGCATATGATTATGAAAGACATATTAAACCTGATTTCTCATCTCTGGCTGACACAGGAGTTCTATGTAAGCACACGGTAAAGACTAAAGCAGAATTTTAACTGCCAGGTAGGTCAGCAAAAGTGTACAAAACACACAGACACAGCTCTTTGGGGAAAGTGGCAGGACTTACTGCTTTTAGTGGTTTCATATGTGAGAAAGCACATAATGTACAAATTATCTGGAAAGCCACGATCTGAACAGCCAGGGCAACAGCAAGCAGCTCCACAGCACCCTGAGATGGGATCTGACTGGCTGCACAGCAGTATGAGAAGTGTCTAGGCTTCAACAAAATATGAAAAATCAATATGAAAAAAGTATGACTCATATGCAGGAAAAGGAAGATAAGAAACAATAGAAAATTTCTGTAAAGAAGACCAGCTTTTGGAGAAACCAGAAAGCTAACAAACAAACAACTTTATATTAGTCAAACCTATCCATATAACTGAAAATGATGTTTGAGAATGATGTCTTATCCAAGAGGGAACATCAGCCAATAAAGTGACAGAAAAATACAAGGACAAAATGACAAAAGCAACAACAATAGAAAAGTAGAAATTGTAGAGTCGAATTCCACAAGCACTGAAGGGAGCAGTTCACTAGGAGATGGCAGGGTGGGCTTCAGAAGAAAGAAGCAGCAAATTTCAGGTCAGTGATCTCACCGAAAGGACAGAGAGAAGAAAGCAAAACAAAAAAGACTGAGTGGATCTTCAGAGACGTGATATGGCAGCCTCTAGATCTGGCTGTGCTCCTTCCCCACTCTCTGCTCCTCAAGGGTCCACTCCAGCACACCTCCCTAGCTCGCTTTGTTTAGAGATTTTAGCTTTGACTCCTTAGCCTTTGAGTCTAGGGGTCATAGAAGCTCGACTGTTTCTAACACTGGGCTACTTAGATAGCCTTTGAGGTTCCCCTAAACTATCTACATCTTTAGTAAAGAGTCCATTTGCAAATATACTCAGCTGAGTAACTGCTGCACACATTTATTACAGCAGACAAATGGAGACCACTTCCTTTCACTGTGTTATTTCACTACTGGAAATGAGTGAGATGTATTTCTACAACTTTACTATATTTATAACTATAATATTAGACACAAAGGAAAGTAAGCCATAAACTGTTAGTAGCATAAATCTACATTTGAATGTTTAAGGTTCATAGACATCTACTACTCTTGTAAAGACAGATAGCTATCTGGGATGTGCTTCAGTGGTGACCATTGAGAATAGAACGGATTAGGAATGTCAGCAAGGGTGAGGGGAAGAATGAGTTTATATAAGCAACCTTCCACAGACAAGGAGACCGTGTCAAGAACTGTGGGAACCGTGCACTTGAGGTAATTGAACTCATGCATAGATATCCCCCCCCCCCAAAAAAAAGACCAAATATATGAAATTAACAATAGTGTTTTGGGATAAGAGGTTCCTGAAACTTTATTTATTTATTTTTTCTTTTGAAGACTTTTCTACTGCAGTTACAGATTTAAGAGTTCACCAAATGAAACACTGTAATTCCATTTCTAAATGTTGAGGAGTACTAATATAAGTTCTATCTGTGAGTATGTGCACTGCAACACCAAAATGGAGGTTTCTGCTCACTTGAAGTCGTTTTGTCCAGTCAGGAGAGGGTGAACTGATCAGGCCTTGGCTGTAAGAGGACTGGAAGTGAAACCAAGCTCAGGAGTTACAGGAATGACACCAAGCTCAAGGGGACATCACAAGTTCTAGTCCACAAATTGGCTATAAATTTTCAGAAAATTCCACTATATTCCTAATGCTACACATAGAATGTATTCATATTGTCTGGCCAAATTGTCCCTAAATAGAAATGACCATATTAAAAATGACATTTTTGTATAGTTTTATGACTAAAAAAATGATAGAACCCATTGATAATTGATAAAAGATTAAAAATGATATAAATGTTATCTGATGAAGAAGTCTTGAGGGGGTGGCGAGGAAAGAAAAATGTTAGGCATCACTCTAGAAAGAAGATGGATATTTATTTTGATTAAGATTCATCTGCTTAGCAGGCAACCCTAAATAATTTAGGTGTGGGAGAATGTGGGCTGTGTAAGATTTATTTAATTTACTGAGTGTGGGAAGAGGATGTGGCAGGAAAAATCTAAAGATAGAGATAAGTTTTCAAACCATTTTTCTCATGACACTGATTTAAGTTATAACAACAGACATTATTAAAGGGCAGCTGCACCTTCAGTTGGAGACATTACTGAAATATTATGTGAACAAAGACAATTTAACCTATAATTATCCTATCAATTAGTTAAACACACTTATGCATTGTTAAAGGTTGGATTGAATAACCAAATGTCTCCTTTGAAAATAGTAACACATCAGTGGCATCTGAATGTCTTTCCTTGGGAATGTCTTTTGAAAGATATCTATGAACAGAGCTGCCTTTGGTTCATGTTTTCAGATTATATTAGGGAAGAAGCGATGCTTGCTAGGTAAATAAAAGAGAACCAATGAGTCCCTGTGGTGGGGGTCCTACCAAGAGCTGACCTCTCTCACCCACAGTGAGACCTTCTCAGGGGTAAGTAAGTAAGTGTGGAATTGACAACTAGGATGTCTCATTCTAGAAAAGGGCAATCATCATTTACAGAGGAATTAGAGGCAAAAGATAATTCTTTCTTTTTCTGATATGGAAAAAACACACTTTGGCAGACAGCCACCCATTTGGTAGTCAAAAAAAAAATAAAATCACGGCAAGACTTTCAAGACCTAGAGTACCACCACATCTATTTTTTTACGTCCTTCAGTTTCCAAATCATAAGAGGGAAGATTTCTATTGTTTTGTTTTCCCACCTAGTTGTTAATTCGCGTTCAACTGAGCAGGAAGCCTGCCTCCTGATTGACCTGTTTCTGTGTGAAACATAAAAGCTGGTGCGAGTCTCGCTGTGATTCTGCAAGCTAACTCACCAGCACTGCTTCCAGTCTTGTCTCTAAGCAGGGAAGAAGCCCTCACCTCTCTCTGTTTTGTATTACGCCACTTTACTCACTGCTCTCTTTGTGACTTCTCTGCCACAGGACCTTTGTATTGTGGTTTTTCTCTGCCTAAAAAGCTTTCTTCTTCCTGAAAACTTCATAGTTTGCTCTCTTGTTAATTTCTGGATTTATGCATGTCAAGTTAAAAGCCCATCAAAGAGCCAAGAAAGGGTCCGTGTCTCTCAAAGACACCCCGATTTCCTCTATCATTGGAATGTCTGTAGGGGAGAGATGGTCTCTGGACCAGGTGAGTGATTGACAGCTCCCCTTCTGGACAGCAGTAAGTGGCTCTTCACTTTTTAGTGTCACCAGGGAAACAGGAATTGCCTTCTATTCTGCAGTATTCATTAATTCTAAGGATGGCCTACCTACAATACTTTCACATTTGAATAAAATCAAGATGTGTACATTGCATGATTAACATTCTGCAAGTTGGATATCCACATGGTTAGACAGTATCATAGACAAACAACTGGGATCCAAAGTTCTTGGTGTATGAATGAGTAGGGTATACTTTTCTGCAGTACAGCTGTCTCTGTAATGGGCTCTTCAAGTTAGAGAAGAGGATTGGATAGATTTTTTTTTTTAATTTTTATTTTTTTTTCTCAATTTTTATTAACATTTTCCATGATTATAAAAAGTATCCCATAGTAATACCCTCCCTCCCCCTGCCCAATTTCCCCTTTGAAATACCATTCTCCATCATATCCCCTCCCCATCTCAAACAGTTTCTCTTTTATTTTGATGTCATGATCTTTTCCTCCTCTTATGATAGTCACACCTTCCAAGGCTCAGGGTCTAATGCGGAAGAGGTGGCGGAAAGAATGTAAGAGCCAAAGGAAGGGTAGGACTCCTTACAACATGTTCCCCCCAGAAATAAAATGGCCTGGATATCCATGACCTCATAGTGCCTGACACTGCCTACACAAGACCATCATAAGAGGAGGAAAAGATAGATCTTTCTTCAACTGCAGTAGATAGCCTAGTTGAGTATGCCTACGTGAGGATGCCAGTCTTTAGTTTCAGGACACCTGGAAAACCACAAGTCATCTGATGCTATTGCCTTGCTCAAAACCCTTCACCAGTTAGTAGCATAACCTTGGATATGTCATTAAGTTGCTTTCAGCCAGTGTCTCAAATAATCTAAACATTGTACCCACCGCTACTTCCAAGCCCTCACCTCTGTCTGTTTTGTATTACGGCACTTTACTCACTGCTCTCTTTGTGACTTCTCTGCCACTGGACCTTTGTATTGTGGTTTTTCTCTGCCTACAAAGCTTTCTTCTTCCTGAAAACTTCATAGCTTGCTTTCTTGTTAATTTCTGGATTTATGCATGTCACCTTTTCAGTAATATGTTTCAAACCATTTTGTCTAAAGTAAAACCCTTGATTCCAACATTTCTTGTCCCTACATAATGCATTCCTTTTTATAAACAGAACATATATTTTACATTGTAGATTATTCATCTTCCCATTAGAATTTAATCCTCATGGAGGAAGCTACTGTAATCCTCTTTGTTTCCTGCTGTGGTTCAGGGAGCTAGGACAATGCCCAACATGGAGCAATCACTTAATAAATAATTGTTTAAAAGTGCAGTGGCTGACATTTACTGCATGATTCTTCTGTCCCAGATACTTTTTAACTACTTTATACATTAATCATTTTCTGTTTCTCTTCATTTCACTGTTTGAATAGCTCCAAGCTTATGTTACTACTCAGCAATGTATAGAATTTGCTTCCATGGTCTTTATAGTACAGATATGAATTTCACTTTCTTTTTGCTTCATTCTTCCCTTCTCCTCCTATTCCTTCCTTCCCATATGCCTTTCATTCCTTCTTTGTTTCTTTCATCTTTTTTATTTTTGTTTTATTTTATTCTTTATTTCTTCTTTCCTTCCTATTCATTTCTTTCTTTCTCCTCCTCCCTTCCTTTCCTTCCTTCTTTCTTTTTTGGTATGTGGGTGTATGTGTCTCTATAGTGTGCATATAGTGTAGGGGCATGTGCACCATGGTGTGTGTGTGTGTGTGTGTGTGTGTGTGTGCTCGCGCGCGCGCGCGTGTGTGTAGATAAGAAGAAATCCTTGGGGTCATAGTCCTTGCTTTCTATCTTGTTTGAGACAAGGTCTCTCTTTTGTGGTCTTGTTGCGATGGTTGCCATGCTCCCTGGCCCATAAGCTTTGTAATTCTTCTGTATTTGCCTCTTATTGCTGTAGACATTTTGGGATTGCAGAAGCTCATGATCTTGGCTTCTGGTTTTATGTGGTTCTAGGGATCTGACCTCTGGGTTTCAGGATTATGCAGCAAGCACTTTTAACCACTGAACCATCCTCCAGCCCAGGTTCATTTTCTTAAATACAACAGTCACCTCTTTAAACCTATAATTCTACTATGATCTGGGGAGGAAGATTTAAGAATTTTATCCTTTGGTTAGTTTTCAAATAATTTCCATAATCGTGATGCAGGCATAATTTATTTTGGGTGTCTTTAATTGCAGATGCCATTTAGTACTTGCACTAATGCCAGGGCATATAAACACATTGAAACCCTCACTAACACTGCAGATATCAGAAGAACAGTGAAATCCAAGCAACCTTGAAGACAGGAAATAATATGCATGAATAATAATTCTGTAGGACATCAGGTTAAATTTTTTGCAATGACTTTAGATTTTAAGAACAAAAGTATTTCTTTTTTTAATTTTTTTAAATTTTTATTTATTTATTTATTTATTTGAGAGAGACAGACAGAGAGAAAGAGGCAGATAGAGAGAGAGGGAATGGGCACACCAGGGCCTCCAGCCACTGCAAATGAACTCCAGACTTGTGTGCCCCTTGTACATCTGGCTAACATGGGTCCTGAGGAATTGAGCCTTGAACTGGGGTCCTTAGGCTTCATAGGCAAGCTCTTAACCTCTAAGCCATCTCTCCAGCCCTAGAACAAAAGTATTTCTTAAGGGGTTGCTATAAATATCAAGTACGTTCATGCCACACTTTCAGAATGTCAATGAGAAAATTAAAGCTTACAGAAAAATTACTCAAATCAACTGTTAGTAATAAAACTCAGTTCAGGGCCCCTCATCATTATATATGTTGTTTGATAACTAGTTAATTGTCATTTATAATGGAAATGAGTAGTTTGTATTGGATCATCTTTTAACCATAAAAAAATGTATAAAATACACTGGAATTATGAACCTAGGTTCTTTGTTTCAGATCAAAGAAAAGTGTATATTGTTCAAAATATATGTCACTACCATTTAGACAGTATTTCCTTGTTTTTTCTTTTCTTTTCTTCTTTTTTTGAGGCCAGCCCAACAGACTGGCCATTTTTTATGAGAGAGAGAGAGAGAGAGAGAGAGAGAGAGAGGGAGAGAGAGGATATTGGCATGCCAGGGCCTTAAGCCACCATAATTGAAGTACAGACATGTCCACCATCTTGTGTGCATGTGTGACCTTGCTCACCTGGGTCACCTTGTGCATCTGGCTTATGTGGGATCTGAAGAATCAAACATGAGTCCTTAGGCTTTGCAGGCAAGCACTTTAACCACTAGGTGATCTCTCCAGACCCAGACTGTATTTCTATGCATTTAATTTGTTTGACATAGATCAATGGGATATTTCCCTTTGTATACTGAGTACAATAAGGTTGTAAACATTTATGATTTGGTCTAGCATGAGAATAAATTGAATAAACCAAATTCTAAAAACATATTTTCTCCTAAAAGTATACAGAAAATATACTATGTGAACATCATTAAATCCATGCAAATTCATTTTCAAGATTACAATTACTAAACTGGTTAAACTCCTTTCCATCTCTTTCCCTCCATACTAAGTGACATTGCACAGGATAATGAGAATTTGTTTCCATGCTGCCTTTTGCTTAGACCTGGATAACTTTAGAGGGTGTTAGGGTGGACACCACCGTCACCTTAGAAGAGGCACCTTAGCTATATGACCCTGGGCATTATTCTCAAGAAGTCTATGATCTATGTGTGTAGTGTACATCTGTACTAATGACTTTCTTATTGCCATGAACAAATATCTGACCAAAAGCAACTTGAGAAAGGAAAGGGTTTACTGGGCTTCCAGTTCCAGGGCAATACAATCCATTAGGCTGGGGAAGGCATGGTGGCTCAAGGCCGGAGTCAGCTTGTCACACTGCTGTGAGAAAGCAGAAGGCAGAGAGAGTTAACAAGAAATGAGACAGGGTATAAAACTTCAAGGCCTGCCTTCCCCATGACCCACTTCCTCCTGTGAGGCTACACTTCCTAAAGTTTCCACAACCTTCCCCAGCAGGGTCACCAGCTGGGGACCTACTATTCAACACATGATCACATGGAAGATAGTTTGTATTCAAAGTGAAACAAAACCCAATCTCTGTTTTGGAAGAGGAGATGGATTTTATAATAAAATAGGGGAAGGAAAGCCAAACCAGCAGAAGACAATGAGAAGAGATAGTGACTTCAGTGAATTTACCCTGGGAGTAGATTTATCTTCACACCCTAGGCAGGAGACTCTGGAATGTGCTGGCAATTTTAAAGCAGACCCTGACCACAGGAAGGCCATTCTGCTCGAGGAACTAGAGTATTCTAGGGTTCTCAGAAGAGAATAAAGGAGACTCCGTTCACTTATAATTAGAAGGCATTTTCTGTAGCAAGATGGGAAGAATTATCATCCAAGCAGCTCAGACAGTACACACCGTCACAACTCATTGCATCCGTCCCTCACAGCATCTTTGTAATGGGATGCAAGACATTGAGTTCATTACTTGGCATATGGACAGTACTAATAATGTTCTGCTGTTTTCCTCTTATTTTTTTCTTCCATTTTTTCCCCCCCTGAACTGGAGGAGGTTGAGGACTGGATTAAAATCTTACTCCTCAGCTTCCACTTCACAAACATCTGTTTCCCTTCCCTGCCTGCCTCTTCACACACACTTTGCGTTAATGTGCCTGGATGGAGGAGACTGTCGTTCAGACAGACAGCTCCTTGCTGTTGGCTTCTTAATTTGTGATCAGGCCTCCCTGCGACTTTCTCTTTCTTCCCTGATCCCATCTAGACTTGGTTCCTGTCCGAACTGAACTCGACAGAGAAGTGTTGGTGAGATGTTAATTCAGAAAACATGGCTCACAATCTGTGGAGCGACCAGAACAGCTGGTGCCGCTGCTGTTCAGTTTTTCTTGGCAGATGGACATAAAGAGAATTACGAGTGAGGAAATTTGCCTCAGCCTTGACTGCTGCTTTTTACAGAAATAGTACATTTGCCAGCAATCTCTTCATGCCACTCCAGCAGCAGAGCAGAAGCCATTCATGAATTCCCCAAAGATCATGGGCCAGGCTTTGGGCACAATGTTTACATTGGTTGGCCACGTGACCATAATGAGAGAAAGATAGGCTTAGACTTCAGCAGCTTGAAGTGTATATTGAGTAGGTGTTACTTCACGTCCACAATTAGTTTATATCAATCAGAAGGTGTGTCCATATGTTAAATAAATCAATTGTAATGAGTTGTAATGTGTATGGTATGAAATGTATGCATTTTGAATGTAAAAATTGAGTTTTGAACTATTAACACAATCATGATAATAAAATAGACTTCTCTCACTTGTAAAACTCATCTGATTTTGAAGTAAATGGTTCTGTTCAATCTCTGGCAACCACTGGTTTTTTTTATCACCATAGTTTGACTTGTTTTGTGTATGTGTGTGTGTGTGTGCACATGTGGGATGTGTGTGTAGGCAGAGGCCTGAGGAGAAAGTGAGATACCCCTCTCCATAGTTCATCTGCATGTTCACTTAAGATGGACGGTCTCACTGATTCAGGAGTTTTCTATTTTTAGGAGCCACAGCAATTCTTTTCAGATCTTCTCTTCAAAAGACTGGGATTACAGACATGAACGGCCATATCCAGCTGCATACATGGATGTTGGAGAATCAAACTCAGACTGTTTCAAGCTACTTCAGACCTTCATGCTTGCCCAGGGAGTACTGTTATCTGCTGAACCATTTCTCCAGATCCTTGACTTTCCTTCCCTCCCTCCTTCCCCCCTTCCTTCCTTCCCCCCTTCCTTCCTTCCTTCCTTCCTTCCTTCCTTCCTTCCTTCCTTCCTTCCTTCCTTCCTTCTTTCCTTCCTTCCTTCTTTCCTTCCTTTCTTTCTGTTTATTTTTTTTTTACTAACACTTTATTTAAATAGAACTGTGCACTCCGGTGGTCGTCTTGACCATGTGTCATCATTCAGCTCACTCACTTTGAATTCAGCTGTGTTCCTGTAGGTGTCCTCATCAGTTTGTTTTTTGTTGTTGTTGTTGTGTTGTAGAATTTAATTATTTACCAATTTATGGCTATATGGGAATTGGTATAACTCACTAACAATATCACGTTGCTTTTCAATTACACTATTTTGAATATCACCCAAGAGTTTATGAAATTTCTAATTACTATATAACTTCACTGGTATTTTTCAGTCTTTAGATTTTTTAAAAAAATTTTTATTAGCATTTTCCATGATTATAAAAAAATATCCCATGGTAATTCCCTCCCCCCCCACACTTTCCCCTTTGAAATTCCATTCTCCATCATATAACCTCCCCATCTCAATCATACTTACATATATACAATATCAACCTATTAAGTACCCTCCTCCCTTCCTTTCTCTTCCATTTATGTCTCCCTTTTAACTTACTGGCCTCTGCTACTAAGTATTTTCATTCTCACGCAGAAGCCCAATCATCTGTAGCTAGGATCCACATATGAGAGAGAACATGTGGCGCTTGGCTTTCTGGGCCTGGGTTACCTCACTTAGTATAATCCTTTCCAGGTCCATCCATTTCTCTGCAAATTTCATAACTTCGTTTATCTTTACCACTGAGTAGAACTCCATTGTATAAATGTACCACATCTTCATTATCCACTCATCAGTTGAGAAGATCTAGGCTGGTTCCATTTCCCAGCTATTATAAATTGAGCAGCAATAAACATGGTTGAGCACGTACTTCTAAGGAAATGAGATGATTCCTTCGGATATATGCCTAGGAGTGCTATAGCTGGGTCATATGGTTGATCAATCTTTAGCTGTTTTAGGAACCTCCACACTAATTTCCACAATGGCTGGACCTGATTGCATTCCCACCAGCAGTGTAGAAGGGTTCCTCTTTTTCCACATCCCGCCAACATTTATGATCATTTGTTTTCATGATGGTGGCCAATCTGACAGGAGTGAGATGGAATCTCAATGTAGTTTTAATCTGCATTTCCCTGATGACTTGTGACATAGAACATTTTTTTAGATGCTTATATGTCATTCGTATTTCTTCCTTTGAGAATGCTCTAGCTCCATAGCCCATTTTTTTTAAAATTTTTATGTATTTATTTATGTGAGAGAGACAGACACAGAGAGAAAGACAGATAGAGGGAGAGAGAGAGAATGGGCGCGCCAGGGCTTCCAGCCTCTGCAAACGAACTCCAGACGCGTGCGCCCCCTTGTGCATCTGGCTAACGTGGGACCTGGGGAACCGAGCCTCGAACCGGGGTCCTTAGGCTTCACAGGCAAGCTCTCAACCACTACGCCATCTCTCCAGCCCCATAGCCCATTTTTTGATTGGCTTGTTTGATTCCTTATTATTTAACTTTTTGAGTTCTTTGTATATCCTAGATATTAATCCTCTATCAGATATATAGCTGGCGAAGATTTTTCCCATTCTGTAGATTGCCTCTTTGCTTTTTTCACTGTGTCCTTTGCAGTGCAAAATCTTTGTAATTTCATGAGGTCCCAGTGATTAATCTGTGGTTTTATTTCCTGAGCAATTGGTGTTGTATTCAGAAAGTCTTTGCCTAGACCAATATATTGAAGGGTTTCCCCTACTTTAGTCTTTAGATTTTTACTGTATAAAATAATCTGCCATTTTATTATGCATTTCTTTGTTGGCAAGTGATTGAAATCCTTTTAATCTATTTATTCAATAATTATATAAATTCATGAACTTTCTTCTTTGTCCATTTTCTTCCTCTCCTCCTTTGTTCCCTCCCAATCTCTTCCTTCCTTCCTTCCTTCCTCCCTTCCTTCCTTCCTTCCTTCCTTCCTTCCTTCCTTCCTTCCTTCCTTCCTTCCTTCCTTCCTTCTTTCCTTCCTTCTTTCCTTCCTTCCTTCCTTTCTTCCTTCCTTCTTTTTTTCCATCTTTCCTTTCTTTATCTCTCTCTCTTTGTGGATACAGAGGCTCAAGTAACCTATCTGCTCTCATTCTCCCTAGGAATCTGAGAAACTTGAACTTCTAATCCACCCTCTTTAACCATCCAAATGCTGAGATTACAGGTTTGTGCCTCCATGCCAAGTTATTAGGTGAATTTTTCATACAACTAGTTTATTCATGTCTTTTTGAGAAATCCATCTTCTTATTGATTTGTAGGAGTGTTTTATGTTTTCTGAATAACAGGTTTTATTAGATATATTCTATGAGGATATTTAACATAAACTATAGCTTAGGGTTTCATATTAGCAGTGTTTTTTAATTTTTAATTTTTTGTTTATTTTTATTTATTTATTTGAGACTGACAGACAGAGAGAGAAAGTGGGAGAGAAAGAAAGAGAAAGAGATAGAATGAGAGAGAATGGGTGCGCCAGGGCCTCCAGCCTCTGCAAGAGAACTCCAGATGCTTGCGGCCTCTTGTGCATCTGGCTAACATGTGTCCTGGGGAATCGAGCCTCAAACTGGGGTCCTTAGGCTTCACAGGCAAGCGCTTAACCTCTAAGCCATGTCTCCAGCCCTTAACAGTGTTTTGAAAAGGAAAATATTCTTACAAAACTTTTATTTTGTAGGTGGTGCATTTTGCATCTTTTCTGATCCAAGGTTACAAACTTTCTTTTTCTGGTACCTTCTAAAAATGCTAAAGATTTAGACAATTATTTAGACATGATCCATTTACATCTAGTTAAAGTTTTATATGGTACGTGGTAAAGTTTGGGAATCATTACTTGAATAGAAATATTGAATTGTTCCTGTATGATTTGGAGAATTTAGCTCCTGCCAGCCCAAGATTTTCAGAAACAGAACTCTTCTTTGAAGTGCAGCATGGATTGAAAAAAAAAAAAAAAAAAGGATAGGAGAAATTAGCAATAATATCCAGGAATACTTCTAAACAAGTGCCTTTTGTAGAATTCCTAGATATAGTTTTTTGGTAAGACATTAATTTACTGTGCTGATATTTTCTAAAAGAAGAATGGGGCTGGAGAGATTGTTCAGTGGTTAAGGTACTTACTGCAAAGCCATTAGGCCCACAACTGATTCCCTGGGACCCACATAATGGAAGATATGCAAAGTGGGACATGCATGTGAAGTTCATTTGCATATCTCTGCTTACAAATAAATAAAAATGTCTTAAAAAAGGAAGGATGAGCTAGTGTACAGTGCATACATGATTTTCCAGTTAGAATGATTGCAAGTAGAAAATATTTACCCCATGTTGTAGACGTGTAAACTTTTATTTGAGAAAACTTGGCCAAAGCATTCACTGAGGTTTTATATTCATCTTTCAAAACTTTTGAGATAAGCATATTGTGGATTTAAAGTTAGTTTCAATAAAAGATAGCTGACATTGAAAAAATGTAAAATTTCTCTTAATAATTTCCCACAAGTAGTTATTAGAGCACAAATTTTAATTTTTCAAATAAGGATTCTATTATCAGTTCTTTGTATATAAAAGAATTTTTTGGGGTCTTTGTCCAAGTGAAACAAGTCAATTATCAGACTTTCTCTGGCCTTAATAACATTGACATGGAAAAGGACCATAAGAAAGTAAGTTGTAAGCAAATCATAAAATGGGTCTGTCATCTACTTCAATCTTTGTATTTGTTACTCATCATTATTAGGAACTTTTTTTTTTTTTTTTTTTGCTTTGATTATGCTCAAAACAAGGTCTGTCTCAAATAGATTCCTTAAGGCATTTGCTTTTTGTCATACTGCGTTAACTTTATTTGCTAATGTTTCAGAGTGGCTAAACTCTGAGTGCAAACCACAGCAATCACATCACCTGTTCTTGAGTTCTGCAGAATGAGTTAATGAGAGATACATCATCTCTATCTCCTAAGTACTAGTTCGTATGACCTGGTGGGGGAGTTTGAGTTTTTCTTATGTGGGAAATATGTACTATACACTAAATCTGTTTTTAATTCTTCCTTATGTAGACTCTCAGAAAGATTTTGCACATGCAAATGAGTTTGTTAAAAAGCTTTGTGAAAAAACTTGTTGGTTTAATTTAAGCAGAATTGGGATGTGAGAATAAATTCTGCATTTTAATGTAAAAATTAGCCAAGTAATTATTTAAACATCATGGAAAATTCATTTTTGTAGTAGGACATGGAATTTAAAAAGTATTTAATAACATAGTGAACTTAAATCAGTAAAAGTTATCTTCATTTTATTATTCAGTGGAGAGAAGTACAGACATTTTTTATTTTATTGTTTTTTAGGGTTGCCCAATAAATAGAAGTTACATGATTCCTAGAATTACTTGGTGAGTATCCAATACAAACAATTAAATAAGAATACTATAAGAATAATATTGTAACCAGGAAAAGTAAAGATCGTCCAAATTACAAAACCAAAAGTAGGCGAAGGTGTATAGTTTGAGTGTTTTACAATTCATGGTTGAAATTAAAGTGCTTAATTTTATACACTAAAAGATTCACCATATTTAGCAGTAACACATGTATAAGGATACAAATTCTTTTTGAAAGTTACAGAGTGCAGAGATGTTTCCTCCTTTTGCAGTGTGAGTGCAATTTCCATTGGCAAGCCACGTTCCTGGCTTGGGAGGGGCTGCTTCTACCTTTTTTCCTTGAGAAGGGCTTGGTGGTGTGTGTCCTTAGTGATAATTAGCTGACTAGCGCGTGGTTTCACACATACACAAGAATAAAACTTACCGTGCTCAAAGCGTGACAAAATGATGGACGACTGTGTTTTCAAAGTTTAGGCAGGGTGAGGTTGTAACTCACTGGGAACCATCCCTCTCCCCTTTGTAAGTGCTGGGAGCTCGATTAGTCACTGCTTTGCTCTGTTTCTTGTTGTGAAGAACTTAAAACAATGTCTCACAGCTTCTTTGGTTCATGTATTTCTCAAATCACAGTGTTAACTCAGCATCTTTCCCCACTTCTTTCTTCAAGTATAGTCTTTGTCTATGGTAATCGTATAGAAAGTAAAATTATAGCATTATTACAATATTTAATAAGCTATGAGCTTCTTTATTTATTTTGGTTTTTCAAGGTAGGGTTTCTCTCTAGTCCAGGCTAACATGGAATTCACTATGTAGTCACAGGGTGGCCTCGAACTCACAGCTATCCTCCTATCTCTGCTTCTCAGTGCTGGGATTACAGGCATGAACCATCACGCCTGGTTCATAAACTATGAGTTTAAAGCCAAAAAAAAAAAAAAAAAAAAAGCCTTAATAGTGACATTAATTTCTTAACTCAAATAATTCTCAGGTTTTATTACTTTGTTTTTTTTTTTTTTTTACAAAATCTGAACATATGTTTTTAAAAATTAGTTAATTAATTAATTTGCAAACAAAGAGAGATAAAAACAGACAGAGATAATAGGTGTGCCAGGGTCTCTAGCCACTGTTAATGAACTCCAGATGCATGAGCCACCCTGTGTATCTGGCTTTATGTGGGTACTGGGGAATTGAACTCTGGTAATCAGGCTTTGCAGGCAAGCACCTTGGTGGCTGAGCCATCTCTCCAGCCCTAAACATATCTTAAAGTGGTAATTAAAATATATCATGAAATATACTTGCTGAAAAGACATAGTTAGATCCGAATGAGGGAGTATAGCCTTAATGAGCTCTTTCTGCCCCTCCCCCCAGTGTTTCTATTGGAAATCATGTGGAGTGGGATGGAGCACACTGCAATCAATCAGGAGAAGGCAATTATTTCCAGGTATGATTATTGTAATTGCTTCTAGTATAATGTTGGCTCTTTGGCTTTAGTTTGTTCTCTAGGTCAGTTGACATACTAGCACTCTATGTTTATTGCGGCACTATATACACTTGCCAAGATGTAGGGACCTTATAAGATGGTTGCTGATAGATAAATTGATAAAGAAAATGTGGCACATGTACGCACATATTCACACACGTGCTGAAGTACTATTCATCCACAAAAGTGAAGTTCTGCCATTTTATAACTTAAATGAACCTGGAGATGCTATGCATCATATATTAAAGAATCCAGCCAGCCAAAGAAAGACCTTTATCACATATTCTTTTTCATATATGGAAGCTAAAACAATGCTTTCACTGAAGTGGAGAATAGGAGAGGGTTACTTTGTCAATGGGAATGCTGAGGGCTGTGGTGGAGGGTAGATAGAACGTTGGGTAAGAGATACCACAGTACAGTCACATTGGAGAAATGTGTTCTGTTCTGCAACTAAAGTTTTGCAGCAAATTATTACATATTTCACAAAGAACTAAGAAAGGAGTTTGAATGTTTATAACCCAAAGAAACAATCAATATTTGGAGACATAGAAGGGTTATTTACCTTGATTTGAACATCATACATTATATACACATTTTGAATTAGCTCACTATATCTCATAAATGTGAATAATTCTTTTATTCCAATGAAATAAAGTATAGTGTGGCACATACCTGTAAAATAAGCACACAGTATGTTAGAAGAGGAAGACCTTGAGTTCTAGTCTATGTGGGTTACATATCAAAACACTATGTCAATTTAAAGACTAGAGACAATAAGACGAAAGAAAGGCATTAAAATGTTTTTTTTTTTTATTAAGTAGAAAATTTGTTTGGACACATCATGTGCTGATACCATCATTTCCTTCCTCCTGGCCCCCATTTTGCTGAGGCTTCTCATCGGTGGGATTGCTGGTATTCACCATGGGGTTGTGGGTTATGAGATGTGAGAACAGCAGTCAGTCATTGCGTGTGTGTGTGTGTGTGTGTGCGCGCGCGCGCGCGCGCACGCACACAATGCCTCTGGACATTCATTTGTCCTCTGTGGCTCTTACAAGCTTTATGCCCCCCCTTTCACAAAATTCCCTGAGCCATGACGAGTGTGTTTTAACTCTGTTTTAGTGTTGTGCTCTCAGCAGCTTCTGGATTTCTGCTTTGGTATGGGTTGAGTCTCCTCAGCATCTCTCTCCATCACCCTGGCCCAGGTTGCCAGCCTTTCCATCTCATATCACCAGTTTCCCTGTGGTTTCACCTGGGCCTTAGCTGATATGAAAAGGGTACTTTATTTCCTTGTTGCTGCACTTTGATAAGGAACAACAGATTCTCCAATGGAGAATGAGGTCAGCATAGGTTAAATGGGAAAAGCCTTATTAATTAATAGAGATTCTGACTGGTGTAGCCTTTCTTTTATCCAAAGATTAGTGGGAGCTTCTCCCTGAAGTCCATGATCTTGATCTCCATAGGATTCTACCTCTGTTCCCAGTTTCAGTTATGGGTTCCTTTACACTGAGCAGATCTCTTAGCCAATTGGTGAGCCACTGGAAAACATTTTATTTATTTAGAGAGAGTGTGTGTGTGTGTGTGTGTGTGTGTGTGTGTGTGGTTACACCAAGGCTTCCTGCCACTATACACATACTCCCGATGCATGTACTACCTTGTGCAACTGACTTATGTGGGTACTGAGGAATTGAACCCAGATGGTTAGGTTTTATAGGCAAGTGCCTTAACTGCTGAGCCATCTCTCCAGCCCTACCCCCAATATACACATTACAAAGAGCTATACTCCTGAGATGATGAGTGCTTAATACGAGAGAAAATTGCACAACTGTTCTTACCACTGGTGAAACAGCCATAGAAAGAGGAAATGCTACTCAAGAAAATGAAAGCATTGTAAATGATGGCAGTCACATTAGGAAGCCAAAGTCAGACGGCAGGAGTAATGGTGGCTTTCATACAACAAAGGAAAATGCAAACACACTTAAAGGTAGCCTAGT
Source organism: Jaculus jaculus (assembly GCF_020740685.1). NCBI lineage: Eukaryota > Metazoa > Chordata > Mammalia > Rodentia > Dipodidae > Jaculus > Jaculus jaculus. The sequence goes on along the minus strand of NC_059105.1, from coordinate 148,112,354 downwards.
AACAACCAAGGACAACAAAACAAAACAGAGAAATTTGCAAGCTAATTTCCATTTTATTTACCAGTGGAATCCTAGACAGCAAATGGAGGTAGAATGGAAAAAACAACATACTTGAAAGAATAATTTCCCAAATATGATGAAATACACCAATCTATTCTCCTAAACATATTAATAATTTCCAAGTACTGTATATACAAAGAAAATTACATCTAATCACATCTTAGTTAAATGACAAAAAATTAAAATTTAATAGAATATCTGAAAGCATATAGAAACACGAAAAGAAGAAACATATAAATTGCCATGAACATGATTCTAGAAAGTTGGTATGTGCATATGTATTTCAGTTTAAATCAAGACATATTATATTTTATTACAAGAAAAAGTAATTGTAATGACATAACATTGTTAAAAGTAGGCTAATGCAAAACAGTATGCCATGTAAATAAACACACAAAACCTAAAGGGTCGAATGAAGGAAGTTTAGAGGCAAAGCATTTTACTAGGTAGGACATGTTTGTAATGACAAAAGAATTAGCTTAGTAATAATATCTAAGAACGCTAAATATGCAAGAACCAAGCTTCAAGGTATTGGATTTGAAGCCCAGATTGGTAGCAATAAAGTGACAAGTGGGCACGTAAACAGTTGTCATTATATATTCTAATACTCCTCTTCATATGACCAAAAAAAATGAGTGGACAAGAAAAGGTCAGTATACACTTGAAGTATGTGAACAAGCTGTTTGTTCCATGGTCAGCAGCTAAAATCTAACCCTGCTTTATGGCAACCTCAGTTTTGAGCCATGTCTTTATTATAGGTATGACATAATTGATGGCATCAATCTTATTCTTTTAATTTGGTCCTCAAGTTACTATTACTTTGATATAGTAAGGCAGTAAACTTGAGGCAGATCCACAATCATGCCCATGACCTTCCACTTAACACTGTCTGTATAACCTGCCCTGAAGTATTTACTATATTTAATTCATAGTTGCTCAGTTTATACAACGAGAATGAGAGTACCCTCCCCCCGCCCCCAGTCACCAGAAGCACTCTGTAATGATTTTATTGTCTTTAAGTTTGATCATGGTAGTGGTGCCGATGAAGGTAATTGTCATTATCTTATTGTTAGTATATAAAACTCAGATTATTTGGTAAAGTCATGGGTAAAAATAGCTAAAATCAGTGTTGCAAAAACAAGAGCAATTGAAAAATATTCACAGTGTCTTTGTTGATAAAGATTGAGCACACTGTAAATGTTTTAATCCTAATGTCTAATTTTCTTACTATTTTATTTTCTAAAAGTATTTTTATTTATTGATTTATATGTAAACAGACAGAGACAGAGAAAGATAGAAAGGTGGGGTGGGAGAATGGATATGCCCGGGCCTCTAGCTGCTGCAAATGAACGTCAAATATATGGGCATTTTGTATATCTGGCTTTACATGGGTACTGGGGAATCAAACCCAGGTCATCAGGCTTTGCAGACAAGGGCCTTAACCACTGAGCAATCTCTCCAGTCCCTATTTTGCTTTTTACATACTCCCTGGTTGTCTTGCAACATTCTATCCCTATGGGCTTTTTTTTTTTTTTTTTTTTTTTTTTTTTACAGTTCTGCATATGTGTGTTACATACAAACACACACACATGCCCTGTGTGCACACACAAAAACATAGATACACACACACACTCCCTCTACTTTGCAATAACATGTTAATCAATTGACTCAAAACAATGGTACTTAGAAACCTAGGGACTCTATACCACTCATTCCAAGAGTCAAGTATCAAAAAGACTAAATGATATTTATATAACCAGCACGACACTTTGTTTTTTTTTCAAGGTAGGGTTTTACTCTAGCTCAGGTTGACCAGGAATTCACTATGTAGTCTCAGGGTGGCCTTGAACTCACAGTGATCCTCCTACCTCTGCCATCCGAGTGCTGGGATTAAAGGCGTGCACCACCATGTCTGGCTAAGACACTTTCTAAAGATGGAAATACTTTCAGGAAAGTGAATCAGTATGAATTCTGAATCCTCATACATTCTGAAGTATTTCTAGCTGCATATTTTTATTTCTTACATATTCAATGATAGAGGTAACCTCCATGTCTTTTGACTATTTTTAAAAAGTGTAAATTCCAATTTATCATCAGGATTAGATGCAAAGGCTCAGGTCAATATTCATACACCTTAGAAAAGTAGATTTCATAGTCTACTGCTGTCTAGTCACAACAGTTGTCAGAAGTATTACTGGGGAAAAACATTTCTTTTTGGTGAAGAATAATCCTCAAGCAAAACTCTATTAATTCTTACAGATAGAGATTTTTGTAGGGGTTTCTGTCACTGTGAAACATGAGTTTAACATACAGTGAATGATTTTTAACTGACACATGTTTTCAATACTCTTGGTCTTTTGCACATTTCTTGAGGAAATGGCTACCATCAGTACCCACTCTATCATTCTTAAATCACACACAACATGCTGTGAAATGACACCTGAGAAATATAAGAACTCAATCATTTTTATATTGAATGCATTCTATATGAATTGATTTTAGAGAATGAGTTATTTTATACAATGCCAGTTATAACAGAGGAAACTTACCTTCCATTATAAAATGGCAGGAAGCCACGAACTATAACTTATGATGTAAAAACAATTAAAGGGAGTTTCAATTTTTTTTATTATACTGTGCATGTTAGTATAATGACAAGATTTAGAATCATATATTTGTGTGAGTTTAGAGTATTATTTACTCTTTTACAATTGTATGAGCCATTATTTAAATTCAGCATTATATATGTATATTTGAAGTATATATAAGACTTAGTGCAAAAGAAAGAGCAAGGAAGATCCAGGTTAGATTCCAGCATTGCTGCAATTACCTTCCTTTTGTTGGGAAAAACACCTGGCCAAAAAAAGCTGAGGGGTGGAAGGGATTTATTTTGCCTTAGAGTCTTGAGGGGAAGCTTCAGGATGATGGAGAGGGTTGCAGAGCACAGGCTGGACATCATGTCTTGTGGCAGCAGATGAAAGATAGCAGCAAGAAAGTGAGCTGAGCTGTGGTTAGAGGGAGCTGACTATAGCATACTTAAGCCCTCCCTGATAAGCACATCTTCTCCAACAGGACTCCATCTGCCAAATTGCCACCAGCTGGGGACCAAGAACTAAAAACATAAGAGTTCATGAGTGATATCCATTAAAACCATCATATTTAATGTGAAGTAAACTTGAGAAAGCACTTAAGTGATTGTTGAATCTTACTCTTTTCACAAGTACAAGGTGGGGGGAGTGTTCTGTATATCGATAGTACTGTTATGAGCATTAAAATCACAAATCACTATGCTGAGTTGTGAGAATAAAACTTCATTGTCAATTTGATTTACAACTGTCATCTAAACACATCTCTGTGTGTGTCGAGGTATTTCCAACAATGTTTAACTGAGGAAAGACACACCATGGATGGGGTGATGTTCTGGAATGAAAAATACAGACAAAGCAAGCTGAACACCAGCCTTTACTTCTCTCTGCTTCCTGACTGTGGAGCTAATGTGAACAGCTGCCTTTTTCTCTTGCTGCCACAATTACAGTCATTCAACCACATCACTTTCCCCTCTCTAATGGACTTTTCCCTTAAACTGTGAGCCACACAGACTTTTCCTTCTTATAGTGATTTGGAGGTAAATATGCCCCATAGCCTCAAGTATTTGTGTTAAACTTTCCAAAGTGGTGGAGCCTTTAAGAGGTGGAGCTTTGCAGGTATCACTGGGGGTGGGCCTAGGGGTTGATCAATCCAGCCCTACTGGCTGCTCAGAGTTAGTTTGCTCTCTCTCTCTCTATTAATATATGGAGATACAAGCTGGTAGCTATTCTTTTTCCACTATGATGAAACTTCCCCTCAAAACTTTAAGCCTGAACTAAACACTTTTTTTCCCATGAGCTGCTTCTGGGCAGTGTTTTATCCCCAATATGAGGACATAATTGCTATACCTCCTTAGGCTGTCTTTTTCAGATATTTTATCAAAATAATGAGAAAAGTAACAAACACATATGTTACTTCTAATCTTGTCATTAATTTAGTGTTATAATAATGTAAGAAAGAAAATATATAAGTGAGAATACTATAGAAGATATTATACTACTAATGATATTATTTACAAGTGTTATCCGAATCAGTAGAATTCATGAGAATGAAGAGTGAGTCTGTTTTATTTATTTATTTGAATTCTTGAAAAACATTTGGCTGCAATCTCCTAACACTGCAGAGAAGGAATGTTCTTTATTAATTAAAAAAAAAGTTAAATTTCTTCAACCTGACTTTAAATAAAAGAGCAACATTTGGAAACTTCAAAGCACACATCATAAACCAAAAAAAAAAAAAAAAAAAGAGCCATGCAAAGATTATGCATTCTGTACACAAATTTAGTTTCTCTAGGTGTAAAGTAGATAATAACCATTTGCGAGCTCAAGTTAGGAAAGTAGAAGGTATTTGACAGAGGAAAATAGAATTTAGCCACTAGTTGTGTAATTCACTTCCTTGTCGGTTTCTACTACCAAGACCAACTAATCACCAAGAAGGGAGGACAGAAACTCCCAGATGGCACAGTCTGTGGATAGATAGATTTGGCCCAAATTTGGTTTGGAAAAATAATCTCTCATGAAATGGCCTATGCCAACATGTAATCATTAAAATATAGAAAAATGTAAGCAACATACCTTGCAGAAAAGGTCCAGGGATAAATTCTTCCTATATCCACCCACCTTTACATTTTTCTAGGAGATATGAAAGACATCTTAAAAAAATAATTAAATATGAGGTGAGAGCAGTACAATCCGAAGTTGCCAGCCAAGGAATTGTCACAGGAAAGGATGAAGAACTCCATAGCACTGCTTGAAGGGGAGAGTCCTCACTGGTTTCTGAAAGCAGGATGTGGGAGCTGAGGAGAAAGATGAGCCAGTAGGACAAGCACGCTGGCTTCTTCACATGTCACCTGGCCTTTTCTCAACTGGGACAAGGGAGGGATGAATCAAGATCAGAGTCAGAGGGTAAGAATCTACAAGGTCAGCACTATTCCTAATGTGTGATACTGAGAACTTATTAGCCACAGGAAAGGAAGAATAGAGAGGGAAAGAATTTACTGCTTATCCTGAAGGGGATATGCATGTGACCAGGAAGTGAATAAATATGTTTATTGTGTATATCTTTCTCCTGCTGAAAGAATGGGCATTGGAGAATTATGTTAAATTGAGAAAATAATGTTCAGGAAACTGGGCCTATGACTTAGTAAAGCATTTGTTGGGAGGTAGAAACATGGGATTCTCTAAGACAAGCTGGCTGGATAGACGAGCCAAAGTGATGAGCCCTGGATTCAAGTGAGTGACACTGTCTCATGAGGAATGCTAGAATAAGACACCTGATGTAAATCTCTGGCCTCCACATACATGTGAAAACCCACACCCACACACATATGAACACTCATGCATACAAGTCACATACCACACACCATACATACTATACACATATACAAAACTAAAAATAAAAATCTACTTTGAAATATCTGTTTGAATTTTGTAATGGCAAAATTTGAAATGTCATGCCAAGTTCCTTTATTAAATAATTCTCCATTTCTGATTTTACTAAATGTAAGTATATTTAATTGGTATTCATTGCTTTTGGTCACTGAGTTTACTAATAATTTTGGCTAGCCTACATTATATTAATCATTGAACTTCTGAAATAGTAAGGATTAACATTTGTTTCATTACATTTTCTAACCCTCTTCCTTATTACTCTAGGCATTGCCACGTAAAATGGCTGTTTAATAAATTTTAAGTTATAGAAATTAAAATTTCACAAAATACAACTTGATACTTTCCACAGTATCCAGTCCTTTGGATATTTCAGTACTGAATCTTGTAGAACGAGTCACAGTTAATGGCTAATAAGATTTATAAAATGGGGCTGGAGAGATGGCTTAGTGGTTAAGCGCTTGCCTGTGAAGCCTAAGGACCCTGGTTTGAGGCTCGGTTCACCAGGTCCCACGTTAGCCAGATGCACAAGGGGGTGCACGTGTCTGGAGTTCGTTTGCAGGGGCTGGAAGCCCTGGCGCGCCCATTCTGTCTCTCTCCCTCTATCTGCCTTTCTCTCTGTGTCTGTCGCTCTCAAATAAATAAATAAATAAAATTTTTTAAAAAAAAGATTTATAAAATGTTACATATAAGCTGAAACATTTATGAGCATAAACTTATAAATTTTAAAACATCATTTTACCTCTGAGACATAAATTCATGCTTGCTATTATTCAATCCAATTTTATAGTATAGTCTGTGCTTCACAAAAATTTCTGATATTGATTTTTGAATGAACTCACCAGAATTATTTTTAAAGGATCTTTGAGATTGTTTAGTATATATTTATTGTATGTCAAAATCTTCCAATTCTTTGGTGTTGTTATCATTACAAACTACATCAATGTTCAGCCAGTTCCAAATATGGCGTGTGAATATTTTCTGAAGTGTGGCTCTTAAAGACTCATCAATTGGATAAAGTGTTCATTAATGCAGATAAGATAGAACTTTATATAGCACATAAATGAAAGTGAAAATGCAGGTGAAAAAGACACACTTTTGGTCACCTGGGCCAAGCCTGATCACATATATCACTTTATACTATATTGTAATCTACAGCCCCCTTTTCTTATTTCTTCTACAAGTTCAAATGATTACATTACCTATTAAAATACTCATTTGATGAGGTATATAGAGAAGTAAATCACGGTAGTCATTCCCTTTTCACCTCTGTCACTTGGCAACTCTAAGTAGGACAATGACAAGAGAGTTTATCATCACAGGTATTAACCTGTACTGATGGGTAACAGGAAAGGCCATTTTCCGTAATGTGAATTATAGAAGTATGCATATTTTTTAGTAAATGAAGGAAATCTTTCCACTCTGTCTTCCCTTAACACTCTTCCACAAAGTTCTCTCTTGATTCCCATAGATCTCTACACCAAGACCCCCCTTGAGAATAGTCTTCAAACTGAACTGTACAGCAATTCTCCTATGTGGGAGGAAGGCTCAGAAATCCTAAAGACCAGTTCCTCCTAAATCTGGAAACATAATTAGGTTTTACATCTTTTTCCTGTCTGTAATGTATCAAGAATAGAACTATGCATGATTTTTATTTGACATTACCATATGTACAATCTGCTGACATGTGATTCTTACCTGCCATCTTGAGTCTTAAGGCCAAATATATTCAGACATAGTCATTATTTAATATTTAAAGCTGTATTGCTTTATTCTGTTTCTATAGCACAAGCCTTATATTTCTACTGCTTATAAAACATTTTGATGTATGACAACATGATTCTTTTAATACAAGAAACAACCGTTTCACGTTTACTCACAAACACAGTATCTCAGGGTTTAAGTACTTAGAAGAATAAATAATGGCATCGTTGTTTTCCATTAACCTGCAGGTGCATGTTGCTGAAGTTTAAAAGTCTGGTTCATTTAAGCTATGACCAAAAGAAAAAAAAAAAAGGTTAAAACCTTCAAAGATTTGGGGCTTGATGTGAGTTTTTATGGATATCATATTTACTGTAGGAAGCACAATTATTAAAATATTCTCACAGGAATATTATCTCTCTCAAATGATTGTGAATCCTATTTAACATCCTATTTATTGTTTGTCTCCATCAAGATGAACAAATGCAAAGAGACAAATGTTTTATATGCTAATGTCAGAAGTAGTAAAATGCAGAGGAGCAAGACTAGCCAAAGTCATCATGTTCCTCCTTGCAGTAAATGGTGGCATCAGAGATGTGAAGAAAGCAGGCATTTTAAGATATGACCTGACTAGACATGGCATGCAATAAAATGAGTGATTAGAGGAACACATGTGGCTTAGGGAATGCTTTAGATTTTAAAGTTAGTTTTAATACAAAACATACAGAATTTTATATATCACCCACCAGAAGTAACTAAGAGGAAATTGTTTCACTTTGAATGGCAAGAGATGCAGAGACAAAATGATACATAAAGTTGGGAAAGGAATGGCAAAGGGTAGGGTAAGACAAAGAAAACTTGAATATTTCATGTGTGACACTCTGAGATACTTTATCCATGCTTATTCTCCAACCTTCCCAGCAATAATTCTTTTATTTTCCTTATGTCTTGTGTGTGCATGGAATGTGTGGTGAGGGTGTGTGTGGTGCAAGCACATGTGTGTGGTAAGTACCTCATGCTCACCTGCAAGAGCTGTAGGATGACATCGGGTTTCCTCTTCATCACTCACCCACTTGTTTGTCCTTGCTATGGTGTCTTTTACTGATTCCCGAACTTGCCATTAGGATTCTCCCCATCTCTGCTCTGCTTGCCACAGGACTAGAGTTACAAATGTGCATAGCCACACCCGCACTTTTTCATGGGTTGTGGAGACTTCATCCCACATGGTGCCAGCCAGGACACTCCTCTCCAGGCCCTAAGGCTTGAACAGGAGCACACTTTGCCACTGACCCATTTCTCCAGCCCTTCCCCTGGTAATAACTCTATGAATAGACACTTTATTCCTATTAATAAAGAAATAATTTGGACATTGTCATGGACATAGTAAAAGCAATTATCTTTGATACTGGTTTCTTTTACTAAGAAAAGAAAATCATGAACCAATCAAACAGGTACAGCACCAAACCCCAAAGAAAGAAAGAGAAAGAAGTTGAATAGGATTCCTGGAACTTTCCTTCAAAGGTGGGAGACAACTTGGTTAGAGATGTGTGTAAATAAACCGAGAAATTATATACAATAAGGAATCATGGAAGGAAAGTCAAAATCTAGAAAAACAGTAATGCCTAATAATCTATTTGGGTTTTGTTTCTTCTTAAAATACATTGAGTTTTCCATCATTTGAGCATTGAGCATCTACTTAACCCAATGGCCTTGCAGTATTGGTACTTTGAATGGTGGAAAACAGTGCTTTGTGTGGAGAGATAGTGATATAAAAAGAAGATAGCAGCTGTCACTCATTGTCTTTTAAAGCAGGAGGTACCCAAAGGGGTTGTGATTCCTCAGGGGATTCATGAAAAGTCTCAGTTCTGAATATTCTTCAGCTGGACCTGATGTATTTAGATATTTATGAAAACAAACTTAGAAGATTTAAGGATTTAGGGAGAGACAAATTAAATATATTTCCTCCTTATAATTCTACTTTAAATTGATTTTCCAGTTGAAAACTCTGCATGGAGCAATTGCTGAGAGTCTAATGCATCTTCCTTTTGGAAGGTTAGAAATAGTGGTCTATAAATAGTGCAAGTAGGAAGGATAAAATTGTATATTTATGAGAGCGGTCTTGAAACCTGTTAGCCATCTATACTGTCATGTATAATTAAAGTAATAATTAAAGTAGCTTGTCTCTATTCATTAAGGAGATTCATCTAATATGCTCATGTTAACAGTGAAAGCTTTACTTCTTACACATTATTCCATGGACTAGATGAGACATAGTCTGAAAACACTCTATTTGATCTGTACAGTGTTTCAAAACATGAATAAAATTAGCTTCCAACATTTAAATACTATGAGATTGAGAGAATAATATGAGATCTAGTCCTTTCTTGAACAGTGGAGAGTGTTAATTCTTTGCGGCGAAAGCTCTCCATTATTGCCCTCTGTTTAACTTCCATAAGTATTTAAATTCTATTTGGGCCAGGCGAGGTGGCGCATGCCTTTAATCCCAGCACTGGGAGGTAGAGGTAGGACGATCGCTGTGAGTTTGAGGCTACCCTGAGACTCCATAGTGAATTCCAGGTCAGCCTGGGCTAGAGTGAGACCCTGCCTCGAATAAAAACAATTCTATTTGGGACAGGAGGGTTCTCTATGTGTAGCCCAAATCTTGTTTTAAAGTTTAATTTTACTTTTACCTGGCAAATAATAATTATATATAAAATAAAACATAATGTTATATTTTAATATATGCATATAGAGTAGAATGAACAAAAATCAGAGGTATCATTTCAAAGAGTTATCATTGCTTGCACGAGAGAGAATTTAAAATAGCTGTCATTTTGAAATATATGATGGATTAGTATTAATGATGGCATGTAAGATCATCAGAACTTATTTCTTCTATTACTCTGAACCAATGGTCATTGTCCTCCTGTCCACTCCTCCCAGACATTTACTCTTTATTTGCAATCAGTTGCATTTTATTCAATGTTATATGGAAGGGTGATCATAGAGTATTTACCTTTCTGTGCCTGGCTAATTTCATTTAACACAACGTCCTCTAGGTTCGTTCATGCGTGTGAAAGAATTTCTAGGTTTTTGTTAATCTCAATGGTATTCCATTTCATATATATATAATACATGTTAAAAATTCATTCATCTGTTTGTAGGATAACTTTTTATGAATTTTTAGAGAGAGAGAATTGGCATTGCCAGGGCCTCAGCCATTACAATATAACTTCAGATGCTTGTGCCACCTAGTGGGCATTTACAACCTTGTGTTTGCCTCACCTTTGTGCATTTGGTTAACTTGGGATCTGGAGAGACAAACGTGGGTCCTTAGGCTTTGCAAGCAAGTGCCTTAACCACTAAGCAATTTCCCTAACCCTGGTAGCATAATTTCTATATCTTGGTTGTTGTGAGTTTTATTACAATCACCTTTTGGGAGTAGACATTTTATTGGCGGGTGTGCTGATTTCATGCCAAGTGTATCCAACCTGTGGCTCAATGGTCACATGCAACACAGGAGAGCTATGAATGTTTCTTAACAGAAAATTGTAAACTTACTTTAAAAATTATGGTTTTATTTTGCAGATGTGAGTGTGTGTGTGTGTTGTTTGTGTGGGTGCATGTATGCAATGGTGCATAGGTCAGAGAACAACCTTAAGGTGTCGGTCCCCCTTTTGAGAAAGGAGCTTTCCTATTACCTGCTGTGAAAGCCAGACTAGGTGTCTATGAGCTTCATGTTTCTTTTGTGTTTGCTTTCTTTTATTGTGTGTCAGGATTAAGAGATATTACTTCTGGCTTTATGTGTGCAGTGGAAATCCAGAATCTGGCAATCAAGCTTGCCACTGAGCCATTTCCCCAATCCCACAGTATTTTATTTTTTATTTTTTGTAATTTGATTGCTGGGTTCTCAAACAAGAACTTTGTAGGTGACAATGTCTTGTTGCAGTGTCGTACCAAATAAACAAGTGTATGCTCTTGGTTCTTGCAGCCCCACAGCCTTGGGGTAGACACCTGCCATGTATGCTGTGAACTAATTCTGTGTCTAATGTGGCACAGGGAAGCCAAAGGGTGGATACCCTAGGACACTTTATAAGAAGATTGCTAGAATAGATAGCAATTCTGTTTGTAAGTTTTGTGGACCATTTGTACTGATTTTCAAAAAGCCCAATGTATGGAAGAAAAGGGAGCATTTATAGTTTAAGGTCTAAGTAGATTATTGTGGCAAAGCAAGTATTCTTCTCTCTCCCTCATTGCTTTGCTCTTTAGGCTTTATAGACAGTCCTGGAGGCCTGGAGTGATTCAAAGATTTAACAAAATTGCCTGCATAGAAAATCAAGAATGATTTTAAGCTTTGGAGGTTCAGGTGGATGCAAATAAAGAAGAAAAATAGGATTATAGGATTGTCCAAGCCAAGGTATCAGATGCAACTAGTAAAAATTCTCTGCCATTGAGTATATTGGAAAGGTTTAAATCAGAGCTGATGAATACTAAGTTAAGAGATTTTTGGCTGGACTTGTGATTTAATCCCATTTTGTCTTAAATTTTGTATACATGCCCTGTTGTCTTAGAGTTTGCATTGAATAAAATGAAGACTCATGGAAGGAGGACTCCACCTTACCCACTAAATAAGACCATGCTCAAAAGGAGAATGCAAATTCAGTACACAGAGGGACTAGAGAAGATGAGGATTATTTTCTGCTCACCTCCACAGGGCCTTTGCATTCTTTGAAATGAAGGATACAGCTGACACTTATTTCAATGCAGTATGACCCTCAAAAGCTGGAAGGGATAAGGTAGTCAAGCCTGACCAGGGAGTTGTTAGAGTTAAATCATCCTACCACAATCCCAAAGCATGAGGGTTTCTCAACTTGAAACTTCTGTTAAATATGTGTTTTTCTCAAAATCCACTACTGAGCAAGCAATTTGTGAGAAATAATTTCTGTCAGCTGAGAAGTTGAAGGTGAGCAGCAAGAATTTTGATTACCTCAACTCTAAAGAAAAAAAAAATCCACAAACACAGTGGGTTTCCATTTAATGAGAAAGGTTCTAAAAGCAAGGGCATTACAAAAATCTCATATATTAAAATTTGCCTTTGAAAAATACCTTTATTTCCCTTACACCATGGAAGGAGGCCTTGACAGATTTTCTCTCCATGAGCATTAAATATGTAGCCTCAGAGCTTGGTGAAAGTACGTTAAGAAAAGTGAAAGCAGTATTTTCTGTCCCTTTCTATTTTCCTTGCCCTTAAAATACAAGCACCTAGGTGAAGTTATGTGGGTATAAATAAGTATGTAAACAATATGCAAGTACTATTCCATTATTGTATAAAATAAGTGGACTTGGCAAATATTACAGTAGTGTGTTTTTTTTTTTCCAGTGCTAATTCATTTTATTTTATTTCATCTCATTACACTACTAATTGTGAAATCCAGGTCCTTATGCTTGGTATATAAGCACTCTACTGCTGAGTTGTACTCCAAGCTGGTACCATTTTTAACATGATTTGAACTTTTGATTTTTTTTTCTTTTTAGCATTTAAAAGAGCTATTTTATGAGGCACTGATTAAATGTAGCATATTCTAAAGTTACCTTATTTTGGGTAACCATAAGCTGTTTATGAAGAGAAAAATAATCTTCACCTTTGAATATGGAATAGCTTTTGTTTGTACTCCTTAATGCAAATATTACTATTTGCATGTGGGATGTGTCAATGTGTATATAAGGGCTTGATGAAATGTAATATGTAGCCTCAACTTGCTTTTCAAGCTTGCTCTTCAAGGAGGCTCAATCCATCCAAAAGGAAATTATTCAAGCCAGATGCTGCCTGCATGTTAGTACACATCTCTTCACAGTTTTTGAGGTACTCACAATTCCCTGGCTTTGAAAACCATTCAAGGCAGCTGTTTTCCCACACTTCTTAACAGTGCTGAGCACAAGATAGGAGAAAGACGTGTAGCTGGGAAAGTTTTATAGCTTAAAAAAATTAAATTGACCTGATTCTAAGCACTGCTACTTAACTTCTTTTACATTCTCTTCTCACACAGACTTACATCTGACTCCCAACAATTCATATGTCCCTTATCTTCAGCCTTGTTAACATAAAGTAAGTCATACAAATATGTAGGATTTAACTAAAACGTTACTGTTTTCTTTATGATCCTGAAATAAAATTTTATTTATAAAGAATTTATAAATGTTTTGAATGGAGCTAAAACCAACACATCTGCTTTTTGTTTAGTGACAACTTACAAGGTACAGTTGGGGACAGAATTCATCCATCTTCTGAGTTCTCTCAGAGTCACCAAACTGGAGCATACATGCCAATGTGCCTGTGCTTCTCTCTAAAACAGTTCTAATGTCAGCACAACTCTGAGAAAAAGGACTTTTTTTTTCTTTACCATATTGAATTTTACTATTGCTGCTCCAACTGAGATTGAACAAAATTGTAAAATATGTGTTCAGAGTTCATTTCTGTTGAAAGGGAAGGCTGGAATAGAATCAATCTAAAATAAATTTAGCTTGTTAAAATATTTTATCCTCAAGAGTGCATCAAATTTAGAGTGTGCTCATATCATGGCTAAATACTGCTGAGAGTCTGAATAAACAGATGATTTGCATTTGTCACACTAATATGTGCCAACATTTTCCGAGAATGTCTGAGCCCTCACGGTTGGGAAGTGAGTACATAGTCCCAGGAAGCATCCCCACACACCAACCAGGTTGCCTGTGCTCATTTGGAAGATTGGGGTGACGTGAGCACAGCCAGGAAAATTCAGTGCACACCCTTGCCACCTGCTCTGTGAGTGCTTAGAAGCTTTTCTTCCTGCAGAAATCTTTGAAATGACCACATTTGCCTTCTTGGGACTAGGAAGCATCACAAATAGATGCACATTAAATATTATTTTGGCCATCTCAGGAAAAATAAATTTATCAGAAATACAGCGAGTTACATAAGGGGCCACTTGAGCTAAAAGGAAATGTATTTGAAAATGTATTTGCACTAACAAAGTTGCTATCCCACAAACAGAAGTAGGAGCATTAGTCCATTCTTTTATGCTTCATTTCACATGAGCAATTTATTAGTCTACATAAAAAGCACAAAATGACAATTACCTGTGTTCTCAGACCCTTAGCCATCTATATTGTCATGTATAATTAAAGTTACAAACTTGGTGCTTTGAATCTTCCATTTTTGAGGACTTCTTGGAATTTAATTGAAATTGTGAATATTTCACAGCCCCATAACACCATATTTTATGTATGTATTCTGCCATTACATTTGCTAATAATTTCATTTTTGTCCCAAGAATAAAATGGTAAAATTGAATAAATTAATAGCTTGTAATTTTAAGCTGAGTAAAACAAACCAATATCCAAGATCTTTCTAGGCAATAGCTTATGTAAGTTAATGCATGTACTGGCTGGGGGAGAATTTCTTAGCAAAAACAAATTGCTTTCTTTCTAGTCTGAATATGCTATTTGCTGAAATGAAGAATAGGGTACTATGAGAAGGATGGTTGAGAGCTGAGATCAATTTTTGAGGGTTCAGGGTTTGGCTATTGAAGTTTGATTTGAATTTTATTTATGGATGATGCCATTTGAAGCACAAAGAAATCTTTCTCCTCAGCTGAACTTCTCTAACTTTCCCTCTCCTCTCCTCCTCTCATTTTCTCTCCTCCCCTCATGTTACTTCCCCTTCCCTCACTTTCCCTGCCTTCCCTCTCCTCTCTTCCCCTCCCTTTCCTCCCTTATCTCTTCCCTTCCCCACTACCCTTCACATGCACACAGTAGATGCATATACAACAGTTTCCTTTCTATACAAGGAATTCCATTTTTTTTTCACAGTTGTTTCAAAGCTTATCTTCTAATTGAATGGGAGTCTACTATGCAGAGGAAGACGCTTATGTTAAAACCATTAAATCGAAAATGTTGGGAACAGACCTTTCTTTGAGCAACAGGAAATGAATCAGATTGTGATTGGGTTTGAAGTTTATATCATTTCCAGGGATAAGTAGACCATGATGAGTAGAAATTGACTGGACTGCAGATTTCCTTGTCAATTCCTCACATCCAGGAGTTATGAAGTCTTGGATTTTGACAGCAGAAAATTAATTCACTCTGCTGCCTTGATTGCTTTCCCATAGTGCTGCTCTATGGATCCACACCAGCAGTTGTGGTGGTAGGAGAGTGAGCATGGTTTGCTGGGCAGTGTGTTGGCCCATACCCCATGAGGGTCAAGACCCAGCGATGAAGACGGCTGACCAGGAAGGAAATTTCTCTCCTTACTTCAGAAGTCAATGGCACAATTTAAGGTGGGGAGTTTTAACTGGAAAGATGTGATAACTTTAACTTGCTCTACCCAACATTAAGGGAGCAAGGCTAAGCAGTTTTAGGATCTTTTTCTTGCTAACTAAGGTTTAGGGTAAGGTCATTTCTTCCTTATGAAGGCCAGTGGGAACATCTACAGTAGGAAATATTTTGGCCCAAAGCCCAGTATGAGATATAGTGCAGAAATATTTTCCAGCACTGGGGGCATTTGGTCACCAAACCAACACTTGAGTACAATCTTGATTTGAAACTGAAAATGCCAGAGACTTTTTTTTTGTAACCCTGAATAATGTGCTATTATTCACACTGTTGAGCTGCTTACAAAGGCTTAGGCTCCCCAGGAGCTAGGAATGTCTGTGAAGAAAAAAAGGCAGACTGATTTGAGCAATGATTTTCATACTCTGTGATTTCTGGAAGTTTGAATATTTTGATAAATTTTAAATCCGTTTCTTAGTGTCATATACCAGATTATGAAGTAAATGAGGACATTAATGTGTTTTGAAAACTTTATAATAAGTCTCTTTTTACTCTGCTGCTATGATATCATGAAGAGCCTTGATGTGTGGCTTTTTAAAAAGGGGACTGATTATTGATAGAAGAAAACCCAAAGAATTTTGGTTATTACTTACATGTGGTATGTGTGGAGAGGAGGTAGGATCATGTATCTTTCTAGGAATCTGGACACTTAGCTTGAAACAATTACTTGTGAGCAGTTACTTACCTACTTTCTAATACATCTCATGCTACCCTAACATTTTCTAATTTTGCATTCTTTTATGCTAAAATCTCAGCTTCTTTTAGATTAAAATTAATTGCTTATTACGTGGAAACAAAAACAAGGGATTTGGGAAGTAGCCCAGTAACCAAAAGTGCTGGCAGTGACAGCCTGACTGCTAGAGTTCACCCAGCATCCCCAGAGCAATACACGTGCCTATAATCCCAATGTGCTTGTGGCAAGGGGAGGCAGAGGCAGGAGTGTCCTGAAGCTTGTAGACTTCTTTCCCAGTGGAAAAACAAACAAATTATAAAATAAAAACAAAAACTGAGATATTTTTTCCAAGATAGAAGGTGACAACCAGCCTCCAACCTCCACACAAGCAGTGTGACGTGTGCACTCACACAAACACACACCCACACACCATACACGCACCATACACACACCCACACACCATACATGCACACACACACCACACACACCACACACACACACACACACCATACACACTCACAACCCCCCAAAACAAAACCCCCCAAATTTATTACTTGTTTCATTGACTTGTTTGCTCTAATTATCCAGCACCTTTTGTGTGTGCATATATGTATGTGTTTTTAATGTATGAATATAATTATATGCATCTGTAATCTCTGGTCTTTCACAATATATACAATTTGTTTTATATGATAAACTAGGTTATTTTTATTTTTGCAGATTTCATTTATTTTTCTTTTTTTTTAAGTTATTGTTTTTATTTTATAAAAATGTTGCACACATAGACCCCCTCCCTCTTCCCCACCCAAATCCTGAAGAGGGTCTTCTGGGGGGTTATTGGTATTCACTGTGGGGACCAAGAGGCCTCAGTAGTCTCTGCAGGTATGGTGTCTCAAGCTATTCCCAACCCACCCAGAGATTCTTAGAATCTTTCTGTCCCCTTTTCTGTGATGTTCCCTGAGTCTTTGTGGGCAAGATAGAAATCTGATTTAGTCTTGCTTTCTCTGTAGGTTCTGGATATCTGTTCTTATGATGTTTAAGTGGCCACAGTGTTTATAACCATTTTCCTGGAACTGGTTTTTAGGCTAGCCAGAAGAGAAATATTTGTGTCACGGCTTCCCATGTAATGAATCCTGGGCCTGGACAGATGAGGTGGAGGTGACCATCTCTTGCTAGACAATTGGCTGTCTTCTTTTTCCTCTTCTTCTTCTCCTTCTTCTTCTTCTTCTTCTTCTTCTTCTTCTTCTTCTTCTTCTTCTTCTTCTTCTTCTTCTTCTTCTTCTTCTTCTTCTTTTTTTTTGAGGTAGGGTCTCACTCTAGTCCAGACTGACCTAGAATTCACTATGTAGTCTCAAGGTGGCCTTGAACCCATAGTGATCCACTTACCTCTGCCTCCCAAGGGCTGAGATTAAAGGCGTGTGCCACTCCATCTGGCTTGGCTCTCTCTTCTTGATTTATTGATGTATCCTTGTTCTCCCCTACATTCTCCTCCATATGTAATATAGAACAGATTCTCCAACCCAAAGTGAGAACAGTTGAATAAAAGGGGATAGGAATTAGGAAGCTATAGTGATGTGTATATCCATTCTTCTTAGAGAGAACCTATTGGTTTTCTGTTCTTGGGAATATGGTTTGGTTCCCAGAGCCAGTTATGAGCTCACCCCCAGTGATCAGGTCTCATGTCCAATCTGTAAGTAGGTGGTAACATACATCAGCTGTGTGTTACTGTTGCACAGTGCATACTTGCTCAGCAGTTGATTTTGTAACTGGCAATATCTTTTGTTTAGTCAATCAGTAGGACATTGCTATACCTCAGCCACTCTCATAGCACTTTCCAGCACTGAGTGCTAGACAGGAGGAAATGGATTCTCTCTCAGTTCTGGCAATATTGCTTGATGTCCCGTCACTGCAGGCTGTGGCGTCTTCAACAATAGGTAATTATATTTTAGTTCTTGCAGGTCACCAAGTGTTTTGGCAATACCCTGTATTATTTTGAGGACCAGATGTCTCCCTGAGCAACAACTCACCATGGGAGGGAACCCAATGCTGGCCCTGGGAATTGCCAGCCAGAGACCATGGTTTTAGGGTAATGCTTTCTCTAACTTTTATGGGGCTCTTCTGTTCAGGTCACTTTCCCTTTATTGAGGGTAATGGCTTGTACATAGGTATCCCAGAAGTAGGTTTCTATGGAATTAATTCATGTTGCCATTAGTTCTGTGTATTTACCCATGTACCCCTATCCTCTCCCTAGGCATCTTTCTCTCGTTCTCTCTGTACCTTCCTTCCTTTTTCTTTCTTTCTTCCTTCCTTCCCTCTTTCCTTCCTTCCCTCCCTCCCTCCTTCCTTCCTTCCTTCCTTCCTTCCTTCCTTCCTTCCTTCCTTCCTTTCTTTCTTTCTTTCTTTCTTTCTTTCTTTCTTTCTTTCTTTCTTTCTTTCTTTCCTTCTGGTGATCACTGACTTGTTGTCCAGTAACCTTTCCCTCCTTCCCTCACTATTTTCCATTTTTCCTATCTTCATTCTAATGCTATGTTCATGTTGTAGATAATTATTATAGCTTATAATTAACTGAGGCTGAACCAGGTTAGGAACTACATATGAGAGAGGTCATGTGGTGTTTGTCTTTCTGAGCCTATATGACCTCACTCAACATGATTTTTTCTAATTCCTTCCATTTTCCTAAAATGTTTCATTTTTTTGTTACTACTGAGTAGAATTCCATTGTGTATGTGTGTATGTGTACCACATCTTCACCAAATATTCATTTGTTGATTGGCATCTATCTGGATTGCTTCCAGTTCCTCAATATTGTAAATTTTGCAGTGACAAACAAAGATGAGCAAGTATCTTTGTGGTATGTAGTAGGGTCTTTAGGGTATATACCTAAAAGACATATAGGTAGATTCAGTGACAATTATATTTGCAGCCTTTTGAGGAGTTTCCGTATGGATTTCCATAGTAGCTATACAAGTTTACACTCCTACCAGCAGTAGATTAGGGCTCCTTTTCCAACACACCCCCACCAGCATGTGCATAGTATATACATTTAGCCAGGCATCAAAAGATGTTACACCCCTAGGGCTCATGACTACCCCTGTTTTAAGTTTTCAGTATCAGGGATATATTCCCACCCATGGAGAGGGCCTATAGTCAATTTAGAGGGCAGTTGATTTACATCATGATAGATGTGCCACCATTGCACCCGGTGGCTCATTTGGACTGCCTGGCCAAATGTAAGGTTTGCAGTGTCCATGGTTGAATATCTTCACTGTTGATTTCTCTTTCTCCCATTGAACTGCATGCAGAATAGCTTCTTCCAGTTTTCTGTCAGCTGGTCTACATGGAGGAGGTTATCAGCTCAGTTCCAGCAGGTTTCTCAGTGGCCTTGCAGCCCAAGTATGTGGAGTCTTCCACAATAGTATCTTACCATGTATTCTTGGTGGGAAACCAAGGGCCTCGGTGATGGCCTATAATGTTTTGGGGACATCAGGGATCTCCCTGGCCAACAACTCACTGGAGGGTATCCAATCTCTGGCACTGAAAATTTTCTAGCAACAATCTATGGTTCCTGAGTGTTCCATTGTCCAAAAAAGTAGGTTTCCATATGATTTATTTATATCCTCTTAGATCTTGATTAGCTCTCCATCCACCTTTCTTTTACTCAACCTCTTCCCCTGACCTCCCTTGGGCCTTTTCACTCCCATTAATCTATTCTTCTACTTACTTATATGCAATACAATCCTGTTAATACCCACTACCTTCCTTTTATATCTCTTTTCTAGATTACTGGCCATTGCTAATGAGTTTTCTTCATACTCACACAGAATTCCAATCATCTGTAGCTAGGATCCACATATGAGAGAGAACATGTGACACTTGGCTTTCTGGGCATAGGTTACCTCAAGAAATATAATCCTTTCCAGATCCATCCATTTTCCTGCAAATTTCGTTTTTTCTTTACTACTGAATAGAACTCCATTCTATAAAAGTGCCATATTTTCATTATCCACTCCTCAGTTGAGGGACATCTATGCTGGTTCCATTTTTCAGCTATTGTAAATTGAGCAGCAGTAAACATGGTTGAGCAAGTATCTCTAAGGTAATGAGATGAGTCCTTAGGATATATGCCTAGGAGCTGTATAGCTGGGTCATATTGTAGATCTACTTTTAGCTGTCTTAGGAACCTCCACACTGATTTCCACAATGGTTGGACCACACTGCATTTCCACCAACAGTGTAGAAGGGTTCCTCTTTTTCCACATCTTCACCAGCATTTATGATCATTTGTTCTCATGATGGTAGCCAATCTCACAGGAGTGAAATGGAATCTCAATATAGTTTTAATGTGCATTTCCCTGATGACTAGGGATGTAGAACCTATTTTTAGATGCTTATATGCCATTTGTATTTCTTCTTTTGAGAACTCTCTATTTAGTTCCATAGCCCATTTTTTTAATTGGCTTGATTTCTTATTATTTAATTTTTTGAATTCTTTGTATATCATAGATATTAATCCTTTAACATATGTATAGCTAGCAAAGATTTTTTCCCATTCTGTAGGTTGCCTCTTTGCTCTATTCACAGCGTCCTTTGCTGTACAAAATCTTTGTAATTTCGTGAGGTCCCCGTGGTCAATCTGTGGTTTTATTGCCTCAGCAATTGGGGTTATATTCAGAAAGTCTTTGCCAAGACCAATATGTTGAAGGGTTTCCACTACTTCTTCCTCTAGCAGTTTCAGAATTTCAGGTCTGATGTTAAGGCCTTTAATCCATTTGGACTTAATTCTTGTGCATGGAGAGAGAGAATTTTCATCCTTCTACAGATACATATCCAGTTTTCCCTACACCATTTGCTGAACAGGCTGAATTTTCTCCCTTGAGTATTATTGGCATTTTTATCGAATATCACGTGGCTATAGCTACTCTGTTCCATTGATATACATGTTTGCTTTAGTGCCAGTGCCATGCTGTTTTTGCTACTAAGACTCTGTAGTGTAGGTTACAATCAGATATGGTAATGCTACCAGCCTTATTTTTGTTGCTGAGTATTGTTTTAGATATTCAAGTTGTTTTGTGATTCCAAGTGAATTTTTTGATTGTTTTTTCTATTTCCAGGAAGAATGTCATTGGAATTTTGATGAGGATTACATTAAATGTATAGATTGCTTTTGATAAGATTGCCATTTTCACAATATTGATTCTTCTGATCCAGGAACAAGGGATATTTTTCCATTTCATAGTGTCTTCTGCAATATCTCACTTGAGTGATTTAAAGTTTTCTTTGTAGAGATCCTGCACTTCCTTGGTTAGGTTTATTCCAAGGTACTTTAATTTTTTTTTTTTTGATACAAATGTGAATGGGAGTGATTCTCTGATTTCATCCACTGTGTGTTTGTTGTTAGCATATAGGAAGGCTACTGATTTCTGTGTATTTATTTTGTATCCTGCTACATGGCTAGAGGTGTTTATCAGATCTAATGGCTTGCTGGTAGTGTCCTTAGGGTCCTTTATGTATAGAATCATGTCACCTGAAAATAATGATAACTTGATCTCTTCCTTTCCAATTTGTGTTCCTATTATGTGTGTCTCTTTCCTTATTGCTATGGCTAAGACTTCCAGTACTATATTAAATAAAAGTGGGGACAGTGGACACCTTTGTCTTGTTCCTGATTTTAGTGGAAATTCTTCCAGTTTTTCCCCATTTAGTAATATGTTGGCTGCAGGCTTGTCATAAACAGCCTTTATTATATTGAGATATGTTCCTTCTATTCTCAGTCTCTGTAGGATTTTTATCATAGAGGGATGATGGATTTTGTCAAATGCTTTTTCTGCATCTAATGAGATAATCATGTGATTTTTGTCCTTCAATCCATTTATATAATGTACTACATATATAGATTTGTGTATGTTGAACCATCCCTTCATCTCTGGGATAAAGCCTACTTGGTCGGGGTGAATGATCTTTCTGATATATTCTTGAATTCTGTTTGCCAATATTTTATTGAGAATTTTTGAATCTATGTTCATGAGGGAGATTGTTCTGTAATTTTCTTTTCTTTTCCTTCCTTTCTTTCTTTCTTTCTTTCTTTCTTTCTTTCTTTCTTTCTTTCTTTCTTTCTTTCTTTCTTCTTTCTTTTTTGTTCTATCTTTACCTGGTTTTGGTATCAGGATGATGCTGACTTCATAGAATGAGTTTGGTAGGATACCTTCTTTTACTATCTTATGGAAAAACTTAAGAAGCAATGCTGTTAGTTCTTCCCTGAAGGTTTGGTAAAATTTACCAGTGAATCCATCTGGGCCTGGAATTTTTTTAGTTGGGAGATTGTTGATAACTACTTGGATCTCCATACTTGTTATAGGCCTACTTAAGTGATTAATCTCATCTTGATTTAATTTAGGTAGGTCATATAAATCAAGGATATCATCCATTTCTTTCAGGTTTTCATACTTAGTGGAGTATATGTTTTTATAGTATATCCCTATGAGTTTTTGGATTTCTCTGGTATCTATTGTGATGTTGCCTTTTTCATCTCTAATTTTATTAAGTTGTGTCTCTTCTCTCTTTCTTTTGGTCAGACTTGTTAAGCGTTTATAAATCTTGTTTATCCTTTCAAAGAACCAACTCTTTGTTTCATTGATTCTTTGGATTTGTTCTTTTTTTTTTTTTTTTGGTTTCTATTTTATTAATTTCTGCCCTAATCTTTATTATTTCTTCCCATCTACTGATTTTTGGTTTGCCTTGTTCTTCTTTTTCCAAGGCTTTAAGGTGAAGCACTAAGTCATTTAGTTAAGACACCTTTCTAATTTCTTTTTCTTTTTCTTTTTAGATTTTGATGTAGGCTCTCACTATAGCCCAGGCTGAGCTGGAATTCACCATGCATTCTAAGGCTGGTCTCAAACTCATGATGATCCTCCTACCTCTGCCTCCCAAGTGCTGGGATGAAAGTTCCACTGTGCTGGGCATCTAATTTCTTAATATAGGCACTTAAAGCTATAAATTTACCTCTTAGGACTGCCTTCATTGTGTTCCAAACGTTTATATGTTGTGTTCTCATTATCATTTGACTCTATGAATTTTTTGATTTCCTTCTTGATTTCCTCATTGACCCATTCATCATTTAGTATTATATTGTTTAGTTTCCATGATTTTGTATATGCTCTATAACTTTTCTTGCTATTGATTCGTAGTTTGATTCCATTGTGGTCAGATAGAATGCAAGGAATTATTTCAATTTTCTTGTATTTGTTAAGATTTGCTTTGTGTCCTAATAGGTGGTCTATTTTAGAGAATGTTCCATGTGCTGATGAAAATAATGTATATTCTGCAGCATTTGGATGAAATGTCCTGTGTATATCTGTTAGGTTCATTTGTTCTATGGCCTCATTTAATCCAGATGCCTCTCTGTTTATTTTTTTGCCAGGATGACCTGCCAATTGATGAGAGTGGGGTGTTGAAGTCAGCCACTACCACTGCGTTTGGTGTTATCTGTGACCTTTGTTCTAATAGCGTTTATTTAATGAAGTTGGGAGCCCCCATGTTAGGTGCCTATATGTTTAGGATTGTAATGTCCTCCTGTTGGAGTGTGCCTTTAATCAATCTAAAGACCTTCCTTATCTCTCCTAACTAATGTTGGACTGAAGTCTACCTTGTTAAATATTAGGATAGCTCTAGTTCTCCCACTGGTCCACTTGATCCTCTACTTCGTGATCGGCTCCTCCATTGTTTGCTGTGGTTCTCCACACTTTTTGAGTTTGGGAAGAGCTCCAGAGTAAGTGGAAAATCCCCTCACCTGGCTTTTCCAGGGGCTCAAGGCGAGCCTTGCAGCTGTGGCCCCGTGAACCTGGTGCCGCTGCTGCTGGAGCCACTTCTGCTTGCCTATGTGGGCTCTGGATGTCTCCTACTTCTCTGCTGCCATTGGAAATTTATTATACACCTCACTTTTTAGTAGAAGAGTATATTTTGCTGTTTTTTTTTGAGGGGGGTCTTTTTCTCCCGTAGGCTGCTTTGGCATGGTTCCTACGCTGCCATCTTAACCACAAGTATATTTTATTGAGAATTTTTGCATCTAAGTTAATTAGGGTATTGGTCTATAGTTCTCTTTTCTGGTGTGTTTGTATGGTTTTGTTACTAATTTAATGCTGGCTTCACAGAAGGAATCAGGGTGTTCCCTCCTTTTCAATTGTGTGGAATAACTTGAGAAAAATTGGCTTTATTTCTTTAATGAAGGCTTGATAGAATTCACCAGTGAAATACCATATAGGCCTAGAATTTTTGTTGTTGTTCTTTGGAGTCTTTTAATTATTGTTTCAATATCATTTTTTTTTAATTTATTTATTTGAGAGCAACAGACACAGGGAGAAAGACAGATAGAGGGAGAGAGTGAGAGAATGGGCGCGCCAGGGCTTCCAGCCTCTGCAAACGAACTCCAGATGCATGCACCCCCTTGTGCATCTGGCTAACGTGGGACCTGGGGAACCGAGCCTTGAACCGGGGTCCTTAGGCTTCACAGGCAAGCGCTTAACCGCTAAGCCATCTCTCCAGCCCTTCAATATCATTTGATGTTATGTCTCTGTGTTTAATTTTGGCAGGTAGTATGCATTAATGAGTTCATCCATTTCTTCCAGGTTTTCCAGTTCTATGGAGTGTAGATCTTTGTAATATGTCCTGATGATTCTTCCAATTTCACTAGGATCTGTTGTTACATCTCCATTTTCACTTATGATCTTGTTGATTTGTACCTCCTATTTTTTTCTTTTTGATCAAGTTGGCTATAGTTTTATCAGTATTCTTTACTGTTTTGAAGAACCAACTCCTTGATTAATTAATTTTTAATAGCTTTTTAAATTTAAATTTATTGATTTCTGCTCTAATCCTGATTATTTCCTTATATCTGGTCCTGTTGGGTTTGGGTTATTCTAGTTTTCCCAATGCCTTCAGCAGGATTATTAGGCTATTGGCTTGAGAGTTCTATGTTTTTGTATTGAAAGCATTTAGCACTATAAACTTCCCTGTTAAGACTGCCTTCATTGTGTCCCATAACTTTTGCTATGTTGAGTTTTCATTATTGTTGTTCAGTTCCAGAATTTTTCAAATTTACTTTGTTCAGCCTCCAGGTATTGGTGTATTTTCTGTTGTTTTCCTTGTTAATCTTTAGCTTTATTGAATTTTAGTCTGACATAGTGCATGACACTATGTTGATTTTCCAGAACTTCCTGAGATTGTTTTATGCCCCAACATATGATGTATTTTAGAGAAGGTTCCATGAGCAACTGATAAGAATGTTTATTCTGTGGAATTAGGGTATAATATGTAGATATCTTAAATTCAATTGATCTATGGTATTCTTTAAATCCCTTATTTCACAGTGAATTTTCTGCTCAGATGATCATCCAGTGATGATAGCAGAATATTAAAGTATCCTACTGTAATTATGTTGGTGGCTATTTCTGCCTTATTGTACAATAGAATTTGCTTTATGACATTTTGTGCTCCTATGTTTGGTTCATATAGGCTTATAATTGTAATATCTTCTTGTATGGTTCCTTTGGTGGTTATGAAGTAGCCTTCTTTATCTCTTTTGATTCCTGATATCAGTATAGCCACCCCTTTTTGTTATTTCCATTAACTTAGAATACCTTTTTCTATCTTTTCACCCCAAGGTGGTATCTATCTTTATTTGGTAAGGTGGGTTTCCTGTAGATGGAAAATGAATAGGTCCACTTTTCTGATCCAGCTATTAAGTCTGTATATAATGATTGGGGTGTTGAGACCATTGATGTTTAGAGTAATAACTATGAGGTAAAAGTTTATCCTTGTCAAAGTGGAGGCTTTGTTTGGTGTTTTCTTGGATTTACAAGTTTTCATATCTATTCTACTCCTGGTTTTTATTTTCCCTTCTTGAAGACTATTGGGTGTGATTGTTGATCTCTTGAGTTTGGGTTATTCTATTTAATATTCTTTGTATAAATGGCTTAGTGCTTATATAATCATATTACTGGATTTTGTTGTGAAATTTTTTTTCTTTCACCTTCGATTTTGAGGGATAATTTTGAGGCATATATTATTTTGGGGTGGCAGTCATTTGTTTTTTAGATTTGAAATACTCTATTCTAATTATTACTGACTTTTAGAGTTTCCATTGAAAAATCAGAGATAATTCTGATAGGTTTACCTCTATATGTAACTACTTTTCTCTTGCAGCTTTTAGAAACCTTTCTTTATTTTCAGCATTGAGAGTTTTACTGTACTATGACATGAGGAATTTCTTTTCTGGTCCTGTCTTTTTGTGTTCTGAGTAGCTAGCTCTTGTACTTTGACTGTGCACTCTTGTGTGAAGTTCAGTAAATTTTCTTTGATAATTTTGTTGAAGGGGTTCTTTATGCCTTGGCTCTGTATTTCTTCCCCTACTTGTATGGCAATGATCCAAATATTTGCTCTCTTTAAGGTGTCCTACATTTCCTCATATTTGGTGTAAATGTTTTTTGGAATTTATTATTGTTTTTGGACTGCTGAACTATTTCATCTGTTGTGTCCTCAAGTTCTGAGAGTCTATGTTTAATGTGATCTATGCTTTGGGAGGCTTTAAAAGAGTTATTTCTTTGGTTTTCTATTACTTTTTTTTTCAACATATCCTTCTCTTTGTGGATTCTAGTTTTATTTCTTGATTAGATTTGCTGTTTGTTAGTTCATTCTTGAATTTGATTAGATCATCATTTTGTTTATTCCACTGCCCATTGAGATTATTTATTTGTTGTTTCTCCTACATTTCCTTTATTCTGTTATAAAGTTCATTTTGATTGTTTGACACTTTTTGAGATACATATTGTGTTCTTATTTGTTTCCGTTTCCTTCAGCTATGTCCTGAGTTCATTTTTGAATTTTTTTTGCTGATTTTCTTCATTCAACCATGCTTTAAAATGTTTTATGAGTTATTTATTTCAGTTCTCAACTAATTCTCCTATATTTTTATTCATGGCCTCATTAAGTTTATTGAATATACACACCATAGTTTAATTTTGAAGTTCTACAGCTGGAATTTCCTCTATGTTTGCCATAGAGGCTTCCTTTATGGGGCTGGGTGACCTAAGTGGGGATATTTTGGCTTCCTGTCTTTCATTATTATTTTTTTTTTTTTTGGTGTGTGTGTGTTGGGATTTTCCCATCTTAAGGTCATTGTGTTGTTTTGCTGGGACTGTAGCAAATAGCATCTCTTGCACAATGTGTGTTGATTGCCTGGTTCAGGTTTGGTCAAGGTAGGGGTGAGAAGGTGGTGTATTCACAGGTTTTTAACTGGGTGCTCTTGAAGTCCTTCTTGTGTATTTACTCTCCTGGGAATTCTGAGTGGGGCTCTGAAGTGCCTGGCCAACTCAATAACCAGGGCAGGTTCTGTTGACTCTTTGGTACTAGCTTCCTGGTCCTTGGTAATAGACTTGGCTATAGCAAGTGGTGAAGGCAGGGTGAGGAGATAGCAAGAATTCCACTTGGGGTTTTAAATTTCAGTCAAGGTGGTTATGGGGCCTACCTGCCACAACATATTTTGTGTGGGGATCAGGTGTTTCCCTTTCGGTCCCACTGGGGAATAGGAAGCCAGGGTCTACTCTCACAACATGGTCTCAGCCACTGGACACTAGTCACTGTGGGCCTATGATCCTGGGAATAGAACTCCAATCCAAGGCCTACTCACACCACAAGTGTGAGCTGTGTCCCGGACACCCCACAACAGTAGCAGGGCAACCAGCAGCCAGCGAACCTGAAGGCCCAGGCCTACTCATGCCACAAGCATACAGACAGGCAGAGATTTCTTTTTAAAGTAATGGCAAGGCATTAGAGGTTCTTATGAACAGTTTTGACACCAGACACATGCTAAGTGCACAACATAGGAATTAGATAGTCTCCTCTGCTTGGTAGATAAAGAGGGCAGAGGAGTCTCTAGGTAAATAGCTGTTTTGTTGTACTTGTATGTTCCAAGGTGAAAAAGGTGCCTCAGTTCCTCGTTCTTCTCCCCTGAGAACAAAACATACCTGGGTGAATATTCCCACTGATGGGCTTGCTTAGCAGGTTTGCCCAGTCACGTCCCAGACATCATACAGATGCATCATGGACCTGTAATGTGGCTTTCTTTCAATTCTTTTGTCTCTGCTTGAGATTACCAATTGACACAGGGGCACAGGGAGGCTTCCTTCAGCCAAAAAAAAAAAAAAAATGTGATGTATTTCTGAGGAGGTGGATTCCAGCTTCAGGAGCTCTCCTCTCAGGAGGAGACTGTGTTTCTCTATCTCTTACTTCTACTTTAAATAAAAACTTTACTTTGTTTTCACACTTTTTCCTGTCTCTTACTTCTTTAGTCTTTGGAGAAAATGAGCCCAATCTCTACCTAGAGGGTAGTAAATGGAAATGGATTCATATCCAGATAAAGATAGATACAGGTATGGCAGTAAGGAAGATGTTGAGCAAGTCTTGATCAAGACAAATGGCTTAGGAGTTGGGAAAAATAACCTTATTTTTGCTATGCTAATTCAGAAGTAACTATTTCATGTTTTTAGTGAAAATAATGAAATAGCTGCTATATATATAAATGTAGTACTTAGGGTAGAGGTAGAGAACTATGATAAAATTTAGTAGCCATTTATATTTCATGTAAAGCTTTCATAGTGGGTGTTGTATGTGAGAGAAGTAAAACAGTATAAAGCACAACCTATGGTGTATTTGTAATAAAGAAGATGAATGTAAGACTGAGTACTTGGTCATTCTAATACCTAATATCTAGTGTTTGGTTGGGGAAAGAAGAGTCACAAACAAACTGTGAGGGAAAAGTACTAAGAGTGGTCCAAAAACAGCTGGACATCAGGAATTTTCAAGAGGACAAGAGAAAAGAGCTTTATTTTTTTTAGTTCTATATCTACATAATCTATATCTATATCTATATCTATATCTATATCTATATCTATATCTATATCTATATCTATATCTATATCTATATCTATCTATATCTATATCTATCTATCTATCTATCATCTATCTATCTATCTATCTATCTATCTATCTAATCTATCCGTCATTTATTTATTTGAGAGAGAAAGAGGGAGAAAGGGAGAGAATTGTCACACTATGGCTTCTAGCCACTACAAACAAACTCAAGACACATGCACCACCTTCTACATCTGATAAATGTGAATCTTGGGAGAATCATACCTGGCCACTAAGCCATTCCTGCAGCCCAGAAAACAGATTTTAAAGAATCAAGAAAGTGCCATCTGAAATTGTGTCTAAGATGGGATCATTTGAGAACTATGGAAACATAAAATGAATTTAATTCATCTTGCCAGGTAGAGATTGTTGGTAGCCATGACAAAAATGTCTGAATGGTGGGCATTTCAGCCTATTAGATTGGTCCTGGTGGGTTAGGGAAGGGTGGAACTGTATTCAATATTAATGACAAGTAACAGACAGATGAGGCAATAGAGGGATTGGAGGCACACAAAGGGATTTCTGCTCTGGTGGATAGTGTGGCCCCTTTGTCTTTCAAGGGTCAAATTCTATGGCAGGAGAAATGATGATATAAGCAGGAGAGCAGCGAATATGTAGAGGAGTAATCCAAATAGGGATGATGCAGGAATTTTTGTTTTATCATTTCCATTTTCTCAGTTAATTAAAAGGTGAAGTTGTGCTAAAGGGAGGAAGCAGAGTAGTGGGGTTTTGAAAAGTGAGGTGTGAAGTAGTCTGATTCAGAAAACCAATTGAAATAATAAAAAACTGAGGTAGGGCTGCATGATATGGTAGCAGAGCTTATCACATGAGGATTCAATGTTAGAGATTGCAAGGATTTTAAGGTATTTCAGATGATATATTTTATTTTGAAAAGCTGTGGACTTGAGCTAATGAATGAAAGTATCTCATCTACTTAGTATATGAATATCCATATTAAGTCTTCTTTAAAAAACTTTTATTTTATTTTATTTTATTTTATTTTATTTTATTTTATTTTATTTGTTAGAGAGAGAGAAAGATAGAGGCAGACAGAGAGAATGGGTCCCATGGCCTCTGGCTGCTGCAAATGAACTCCAGACGTATGCATCACCTTGTGCATCTGGCTTATGTGGGTCCTGCAGAATAAAATCTGGGTCCTTTGGCTTTGTAGAAAAGTGCCATAACTGTAAGCTATTTTTCCAGTCCCATACTAGTTCTTTTATGGAAACAAATAGGCTTTTTAAAAGTCACTGTTAAGAAAATAATGTCTAGTATTAAGGTAGAAAATCAAACAAATTTCAAACCTTCTAACAGTGATAATCCTTATCAAGATAGAAGTTTTAGCTGTACTGAAGAGGGAAGTATGTATCTTATTGAAGACGAGAGCCTGTGATGTGAACAAGCATAAGGCACTCTCTGTGGACGTGAGATGAACTATGACTGGAATGTTCTCACCAGTCCACCTCCTCCCCTGAGAAAATCTTCAGGAAACACGTGGTTTGGCTGAAAAGTGAGTTGGGAGAACACCAAGAGCCTAGGCAAATTTATATGTTGAGCAAATTCACAAGGATGTTGGACTATGTTCCTCACTAACATATAGTCTACTTCATTCTCTTTCTAGTCCACGATTTTGATGACTCTCCTGCTTTCAGTCATGCTATGGGTTCTTGATCACATTAGAAACTCAACTAGTAATGATTGTTCATCTCTCATCACTATTTTGGAAAATTAAAAATAATAAGAATTTTAATACTATTTATGAAGTTAAGGAAAATAGCATTTGTTTCATTCTTCTGCATTGAAAATATCACTCAAATGTTTGCTATATAAACCTTAAATCAACTTTCTTAGAAGTAACTTATGTCAGTGTCACAAATCACATACAGTACTAATACAGTACAGTACTAATAAAGTTCAAAAAGACTTGCTGATACATCTGTGCTGACATAGCTGGGTAAGAGGAAGAAACTAAATAAGAAATACAGTTGTTTTCATATTTTAAAAGTGCTTACAGATATCCACATTATGAAATGTCCCAAGACTGCACTTTGAATCCTGTATTCACTATTATACCTTTGCTGGACAGGAGATTACTCAGCTTTGTGCCTAATTATTATATTTTTCCTACATAAAACATAATTTTATATGTATGGAAAAATAGTGATATGAAATTGAAGAAATGTCCAAAACAGTAAGTTAACGAAGTTATTGCTAAGAGACCCCTCCCAAATCTACCCTTAATTGTATATGAGAAAACTGAAAGCAAGAACAATTAAGAATTGCTTAAAGTCAGTCATTTTCTAATAAGATTATAAACATAGAGATGTATCTCTTGACAGCTATGTGCATGTGTTTTTCATTGTTTTGTGCTCCTTTAGCAACTTCACTATAAAACCACTGAACCTAAGAGCCAGAAGATCCCCAGAGGTTGGGTTTGAACCTTCTCATATTACAAAAGGGGAAATACAGATATAGAAAATTAACTTGTTCATGCAAAGTTGTGTACTGAGTGTTAGTATGAAAGTAGAATGGGACTTGCCTACCTCAGATCCCAACTGAGAAGCCAAAAAATACAAAAAATAAAAAAAAAAACAAGGTAATGCAGAGTTTGGGTAGCAGAGAACCCCAGTCCTAAATTCTGATATTTTAAAAGAAATTGAGTAAAAAGTGGTCCTACACTCTTCTATCTGATTGTAAATATAAAACCATGACCAGAGACAGGGTAAAGGGGAAGAAATAGGTAAGTAAATTCACTGGAACAAGGTCTTGCTTTGGTATGTGCTCCAGGCACCTGAGGTGTTTGAGGAGAATGAGCCAAAGGGTGGTGAGGAGGGCTTTGAGATGAACATTAGCCATTCTTCTTTCATACTTTGGAGATGGCATTCAGGCTGCACTAGCAATGTTGGAACTCTCAGAATTCTTAACGAATGTGTCAATACTTTTTGTCAATCACATCATGAGTCACATAGAAGAATCACTTCCCCACAGTGCCACCTGAAGGAGCAAGAAGACATCAGCCCCCAAAACATGACCAAAGAACCATGCCCAGTAGCTAAGCAAGCAGGCTATCTGCCACTGAGAATGAGCCTCATTCTCCACTCTAGACAGGGGCTTAGTAAGGAAAGTATACAGCCACGAGGAAACAAATGCACTCTCATTATTTCTCAAGATCACAGAGAACAGACTATGTGTCACAACCAAGTTGAAGCAAAAACCTCCCTCCATTTACAGTGAGAGAGGGAGGGCTGTGCTCTGAATGGTTGAAGATGGGAGAAGCACAAGCTGTCAGCTGTCAGCTTGAAGCCAGTGTGGTTTGAGAAAAAACTTAGTTACAAGAAAAACTGGGTGGTTTTTATTGGCTATTGCAATACTGAAATGGGACAATTTTTCCACATTTCCAAGATTATAAAATGTTGTGTTATCAATATCAAAAGTGAACTAGAACAATAGTTAGATAACCTCTCAGAATTTTTATGAAGGGTTAGGAAGACCTCAATCATAGAGAGACTGACTTAAAGTTGTGTCTTGTTCATGTCTCCTGAGACAACAGATTCAGTATGTGCCATGTTTGTAATGTGCTTGATCTCCCAAAATTTGTGTGTTGGAATCTTAACCTTCAAACGTGGAGCTGGAAGCTTTACTAATGAGTGGGCATTTCATAAAGTCCTAACAATGTGCCTCCCAATGATGTGGCTTTTATTGTTGTGAGGTAGGGTCTCACTCTAGCCCAGACTGACCTGAACCTCACTCTGTTGTCCTACGCTGGCCTTGAACTCATGGCTATCCTCCTTCCTCTGTCTCCCACTGGGATTAAGGTGGTTATAAGAAGACAGTGTCCTTCCCCTGTGTCTTTGTATGAGATCCCACCCCCACTGTACTCAGGAATCGTGAAGGCCACCAGATGACGGTGCAAGGTTCTATACTTCATGTCCTACAGGGCCAGGAACTGAAAAAAAAAATCTCCATTCCTCATCAATGACCAGCTTTTCCATGTTTTTTTTTTTTTTAATAGTCACAGAAAATAAACCAAAGAAGAATATTTACTACAGATGCTCTTCATGAAGTTTCATCTAGGTCTTCTTCCTTTGCACTCTGCTATCAAAATGAAATTGTGAAAATTGAACTAATACAACTACTTTCATTTGCTTTTATCTACTGCAAAATAAGTAGCTACTTATATGACCTTGAAGGATCTTTTAAAATTTTTGAATATATCTCCAGTGATGTTTGCTGAACAAGTGAATGAATGAAATAACATCTTACCACCACTAAAAGACACATGTCAAAAAGTTACTAGCATCAGACAAAAGGAACAGCTGCATAACTACAGTGACATGTACATGTGAGTCAGTTGAGTTATTTTGCTTAGGCCAGGCTATATAGACAGTATAGGTTCATGCTTGCAGTGAGAAAAAGAACACACAAGGCTGGATAGCCTGTCTCTAAGGTTGTGAAACTTTCAATAAACCTAGTTCTTTTTGTCTCAGAAGGATCAAGAGAGACAGCAGGAGCCCTGCCTTTAACCTACCACAAGTGGCTCTAACATATGCTCAAAATCATCACCCCTGACTGGTGTTCACATAACTGGACTGCCCTACCAGCAGGGTAAAGTTACAGCACTTCTGTGAACTTGGAGGCAAAAACATTTGAAATAATATTTGAAAAGACTTCCAGCAAAGCACCAAGTCTTACCAGACTGTTCTGTCTCATATATTGGAGACAGAGTATGTTTATGGATGCAGACTTTTATTCTGATATCACTTGCTCTTTTACTGCCACATCCCCAGAACCATGTCTTAATATCTCTCAAAGAAAAATTGGACAAAATATATATAAATGATATACAACATCATCAGGAAGACAAAAGATCATATTGTTATGTTGAAGGATGTAAATAATGGGATTTTTATTCATGTAGATTAGCCATAGGGGATTTGATGATAGTTCATAATATGTGAGTAAAAAACAAAGGGGCCAAGAAATAAGATTTCTAATTAGGAATTTTAGATTTTGCTGGTTAGTCCCCAGATCTATTGATTATCTTGTCAAAATAATATTATTGTTGGTGTTATTAATTTAGCCACTTGATAGCATATTTGAAGTATCAATCAAAATAATTTAACACTAGATTTTCTATGCCCCTAGTTTTCATATGTCTATGTCCTTAAGTGTCATTTTGAGTTTTACTATATGAAACTATATAGCATGATAAAACATATATGATTAAAATGCAGTCTGCCAATTCAAAATTTTATTGTATTTCTTGGTATCATAACTTGTAAAAATAGTCACAATTCTTCACCCATTTCTGTACCCAAGGTCCTTTCCATGCAATATGAGAACATCTGTTTTGCTGTCATTTAAATCTCAGCTGTACATATGATGCTTTCCTGACAGATTATACAGTAAGTGACAATGTGCCAATTCTGAGCTGGAACCTTGGATGTTCTGTAGGTCTCCTCACAAGTTGGGAACTTTCTGATAAATGTAGACACTAAGAAGATGCAGTTAGAAAGGTATGAAGACCATATAAATGCTCATCTGCAACATCTTTGCCATCCCACCCATGTGTCTGAGTGAGGTCATCTGAGGTTGCTGGATGTGCAACTCAGCAGCTAACTGTGGGAATACAAGTGATCGCAGTGGAAACTGAGGAAGTCCTCCTCTGACACTCAGAGCTGTGATTAACCCCTCCTAAAGGTTATTATTTTAAGTGTATCATGTGGTTGATTAAGCAACAATAATTAATTGATTCGCCTGATTAGTATCATTTGTGGAATTTTGTTGTATTCTCGTTTTTCCCACTCCATGTTTGGGACGTTTAAAAGCTGCCTGAAGA
The DNA here is from genome assembly GCF_020740685.1 of Jaculus jaculus. NCBI lineage: Eukaryota > Metazoa > Chordata > Mammalia > Rodentia > Dipodidae > Jaculus > Jaculus jaculus. The sequence goes on along the minus strand of NC_059105.1, from coordinate 148,077,277 downwards.
GTTATAAAAGAGAGACCACTGGGAAGGGTAGAGCTGTATGTATATGTCATTGTTCTGGCTCTCCATAACTTTATGGAATTTCAGCCTCAAAATATCAACATTTTTTTGAAAACACAGAGAAAGGTCAACAGTGGTAAAAGAGACCTTCTCCATTCCTTTTCAGTAATAGCAACACTGGCCATATGCACACTTCCACACCTGTTTAGGTCACGCAGCAATAAATCAATGATTGTGTCTTATGAGACTTTGTACTCCACATGACTTTCAGTCAGCTGAGTCAGCTGTAGTGGCTCAAACATAATTACATGAAGTTAAATTAAATTTATTTGAACCTGTACACTTTCTTCACCCAACAATCATAATCAGGTTTCATGTATAATAGTCTTTTGAATAGCTGTGAATTACTCAGGACTGTCTGTGTGATATGATTAGAACTGTGCAAAACCCATTAGGCACAATTGAATATTCACCCTATGCTTACCAAAATCTCAAAGAACCAAAGAACTGTATCTACAGATGATCAGAATGAACCAAAATAAACCTGTGGGTGTCCTGGTAGTATCTGCACTAAAGAAGAGACTTACTATTTAATGTCTATATTCTTAAGCCTTAAATGTGTGGATTAAAATTCTTTAGGTACAAGCTGTAGTTTGAGAACGTATTTTTCCCCAGGCCTCATTATTGAGTGTCCTAGAGAGGAGACAGATTTTCCAGGCTAGCACATGAGAGCTACTCCAAGTGCAGAAAGAGAGTATAATAATCAATATCTCTTTTCAGGAAGTTGCCCACATGATCGCCCCTCATGAGACCCTGCTTAGCTCATCATCCATCACCACTCTTTACATGCACTTCAACTATCCCCAGCACATCCTGTTTCCTGCCTCTGGTTCATGCACATCTTACTATTTTTTTTTCCCTGTACTGTACTTCTTTCATATGGATGTTTTCTGGTAACCACATTTCCAACAGTTACAAACAGTGCCATCATGACCTCTTCTGTAAAGCTTTTTGCCAACTTCACCTTCTCTGTGGATTTTATTGCCAGCATATGTGTGCGCACATGCACGTGTGCACAGGCAGGGACATGAGTGTAGAGCATTTTGTCACTCTTTTAAAATTTAACCACTAGTTGCTTATTACCAGGCCATTGCTTTGAAAGCAGGAGCTATTAGTCATCTAATTTCTTATATACAGATTAGTGAATATCATTTATTGATTTTCAGTAAATATCTTAAAAGAAATGTGCTGGCAAATGAATATTACTATTTTATAGCTTTTTTATTTTTAGAAGTGCTTACAATAATTCTAAACACTCCTTTTCTTCAAGTTCTGTGCCTATGGCTTTTATTTCATTGCAATTTGCTGTCTGAAGTAGGAGAATTGTGATCTCATGAGGAGCAGTGTCTAATAGTCTCGGGGCACTATGGTTTCCTTTGTAGTTAGATATTTGTGCGGAAGCTAATAACGAAGTGTTCCACCATTTGTTTTGTTCATTATGCACTTAGACTTCTCACTAATGGAACAAAATTCCCAATATAACTAATGGTGACCAATATGTAAACAGGATGTATAATTACATATGAATATAAAGCTAATGAGTTGGCATAAATATTAAATATCTCTACATAATCTGCATAGGAAAAAAATTATTTAAAAGGCAAACTAACTCAGAAGCAATACTCCATATGGCTTATATCAGAGAATGAGTATTTTACTGTGACCAGATTGTAATGCTCTTCAGTTTATTTGTAATATAAAGCAGGAGCAACAATATATTACTTATATTCCTCCAGAACTTATAAATATGAATATGAAAATAACAAGATGTACATACAGGAAAGATATACATAGCCATGAAGTATTAGCAATGTATTTGACTTGAAAATATAATGATAGCTGGTTTGACACAATCAATATTTAAAGAATGTGAACTTTATTAGAAAAGTTGATTTATTATTTTTGCTTGCAAATTTGAGACACGTGATAGTATCAAAGAGAGAGTAAACAATATTATCCACTGGTCAGTGGGAGCAATGAGAGCAGGAAGGAAGATGAGGAGGAATAAGGTTATTCTTTCTGCTGTTCCTCACTGAGAGAATTTTCTATAACATTTCTTCAGTCCTGCAACTCCCTTTGGATCATTAGCTGCTATCTTCAAATTTCCAGTAGGATGTGCAATCAGCAATGAGAGTTTTTCTCAGCTCACTGGAATAGCTAGAAAACAAATGGACCCCTGCCTTCTCACCAAGCTTTCTCACTAGATTTTAAACTTTCAAAAATTGTACTTGCATTTGATAGGGCATGTTTTCAGGAAAAAAAAAATTATCATCAGACAGTTTTCATCTCTTACCTTTTAACAAATTTCATATATATATTTGTGCAATTTCATTTAAACCAAAGTTTGTTATGTCTACTATATCATTTTAAAATAGAGTAGTTCTGTCCCTAAAACCCACCAACCCCTTAATGTCGACTTTTGAATATCTCTAAAGGTTGGATACCTAATCACAACAAGACATTTAGACATGGATGTCTTTCCTGTATAAAGTGAGGACTGCAAAGTTTCAAATATTATAGCTCTTTCCCCATAGATCAATGCTCATTTCCTAATCCCTGGAGACACTTCCTCTTCTCCACAAAGAAAGCTAGGTACTTCATTCACACACTTTTCAGAAGATGACCTTTCACTTGAAGAAAACTATGCCAATTGTTGACAATAAAAAAAAAATTGAGTTTATTTTCTATACATTAGATCATAATACATGTAGTTATCAGAGGATTGTCCTGCACTCAATGCCTCTTGGTACTTGTAATTAGATTAATACAGAAAGATACTATGTAGAATCTTTCTGCAGAATTAATTGTGCATCAGCTCTGCATATTGTTACTTTAATAAAAAAAGCTACTTTGTTGCTTGTGATTTACATAAGACCTTCATTTTAAGCCATAGAGATTATTCAAACAATACCAAGATACCTAAATTATCACATGTCTCTTTAAAGAGAAGAATAAATAAATAAACTTTGGTTTATTCCTCATTCACATTCCTTTCTGATGACTAACTGGCTTCTGTAATTTCACTCAAGCTGGAATTCTCAAACAAATAAAGTTTTAGATTTTATTGGTTTCAATTTCTTCATTCAAAGAAATAACAGACTGGACTTAGCGATCTTTGAAGTCTCTCTTAATTATAACATTTTGTGACATTTCCCCCTAAATGCACATGTTCAATATATTGTATATTCCTAAAACCAAGTACAAGATAAACAGTTGATATCCATGTGATCTAGAGCTAAATTATACCCAAAATGATTTCTGACCTATATTGCAATAGTTGTATAACTCTCTAGTTACATTTAAGAGGTGCTTTATCTTCATTTTATTTATCTTTAAAAAAAGTCAGTTTTAAATGCTCATATTGCTAAGTTTCAAAATAATTTGAAAAATAATTTGAAGCAGTTGGTGATAATTTTTTTTTCTACTTTGTTCTCTTCTAGTTTTTGGTTTTCTCTTTATTCCATTTCTCTTCCTTCCCCTCCCTCCCTCCCTACCAACTTCCCTTCTTCCCTCCCCTTCCTTTCCCTCCCTCCCTCCCTCTTTCTCCCTCTTTTCCTTCCTTTCTTTCTCTCTCTTTCTTTCTTCCCTTTATTCATCTTTCATATTTTGAGACAAGGGCGTAGTTGATAGTCTTGCTATGTTAGCCCAGGATATCCTTGCACCTTGAACTTTGGGCCCTCTGTCTTACTTGCTGAGTGCTGTTAATGTAGGTAATACCATCATGTCTGGCTGGTTTACTAGCTTTTTAACTACACTTATCTTTTCTCCTATGTATTAATTCAGAATACCTACAAGAAGTTTACTTAATGTTTTAGGGATAAAGACACATATTCTACATTATCAATTATTTTCAAAAGGAGAAAAGTGGAACTTGAGAAATATCACAGTCATTAAAGGCACTTGCTTGGAAAGCATTATGGCCTGGGTTCAATTCCCAGTAGTCACATAAATCCAGATGCACAAAGTGGCACGCACATCTGGAGTTCATCTGTAGAGGCAGGAAAAGGCCCTCAGGTATTCATTCTTTCTCCCTCTCTCTCTAGAATAAACCAATATATATATTTAAATTGTTTAAACAAAAAGAAATAAAAATGAACAAATTTCTCCTTAATAGTAGCACAATCATTATAAAATCCACATAAACCATTTCATTCATTATTTTTCTGGAAACTGCATAGCTAGTCCATACCCAAATGAAATTAATGTGTTAATAACTAGTATTGTTGTTTTCTCTAAGTCAAGAAATACTAACTCAGAATCACATTTCCCCTCACTAACCTGTGCAGTGACCTGGGGAATTGTTAGAATTGGCAGAGAGGGGTATTGTGAATATTCTTCTAACTTCACTAAAATCTCTGTGCTCAACTAGCTCTGGTCATATTTTACCTGACTGCTGTGTGGACATATCAAATTCACTGGAACATTGGTGTGCAAGGCACAGAGGCAAATTGTTCTTTTATAAAAATGTTTAATTGATTAATTTATTTGGAAGAGAGAGAAAGAGGAAGATACATGGAGAGAGAATGCGTGTGCCAGGGCCTCCAGCCACTGTAAATGAACTCCAGACACATGTACCACCCTGTGCATTCGTGGGTACTGGCAAATTGAACCTGGGTCCTTTGGCTCTTCTGGCAAGTGCCTTAACTGCTAAGCCATCTCTCCAGCCCTTCTCTCTCCAGAAGCATAGAGAGAGAAATAGACAGAGAGAGAGAGAGAGATAGAGAGAGAGAGAGAGAGAGAGAGAGAGAGAGAGAGAGAGAGAGAGAGAGAAATGGGTACACCAGGGCCTCTAGCCACTGCAAACAAATTCCAGATACATGTATTTTGCATCTGGCTGTACATTGGTACTGGGGAATCAAGCCTGAGTTCTTTGACTTTGGTAGCAAGTGCTTTAACCTCTAAGCCATCTCTCCAGTCCCAACCTCCCCCTTCTTAAAAACAATGGTTTTATTTATTTATTTGCAATTAGAGAGTGAGAGAGAAAGAGAGAGAGACTTTGACCTGACACACCAGGTCTCTTGCCACTGCAAGCAAACTCTAGATGTGCCGTGCCACTTTATACATCTGGCTTTACATGGCTACTGGGGAATCAAACCTGGGGCATTAGGCTTTGCAATCAAGTGTCTTAACCACTCAGAAATCTCCCCAGCTGCAAATTGTTCTTGAAGAGAGGGTGTCTTTGAGAGCTGCCAACATCAAGAAATAGAACTTACATATCTTCTTTGACAATCAAACATTTTTTTAAATAAAAAATGTATTCATAAAGTGTGGCAGGTGTACAAATATATATATATATATATATATATATATATATATATATATATATATATATATATATATATATATATATATATGTTGTTTTTGCTTTTCTAGGTAGGGTCTCACTCTAGCCCAGGCTGACCTGGAATTCACTATGTAGTCTCAGAGTGACCTCGAACTCATGGTGATCCTCCTACCTCTGCCTCTGCCTCCCGAGTGCTGGGATTAAAGGCGTGTGCCACCACACGCGGCTTCAAATAATTATTTTAATTGGGGAAAGTGAGTTTGGCATAAAGGAATTTTCAACAATATTTGCAATCTTACAGTTGCAGGTTAAAGCAGTCTATATAACACTTCCATGGTCGATATGTCACTAGTCCAAAAATGATGTGCCATGAGGACGTACTGCAACACTTCTCAACCATAGCTGCTCTCCTGCGAGTTGCTCAATGCAGGAACTTCAACTTGTTCTCCAACCTGAACAGTGCCTCTCTGCATTTCCTTTTAAAAGTCAGGCAAAGTGTATGATGCTCCTGTGCAGCCAACACATGAGTGATGTTAATTTTGTCCTGCGATTGAATGAATGGAGACCCTTCCTTACTGTGGGTCTGAGCAGATGTCACTTGGCCTTCTAGCATAGGGAGAATGGCTTTCTAGGAGACTATCCCCAAGGTCCTTTCCAGAAAAGGCACACTGCCATGACTTACTTCAGTGGCAAAGCTGTGGTTACTGACAGGAGATTCAATGTAGTTTTGCATCAATTGTTGCATAAATCAAACGGCTGTTACATGTCACTTTTTTCTTTCTCAGGAGAGTAAAAATTAGGTAGGGAAAGGAAAAATGAAAAGCAGTACCGTGTAACAATAATTTTCCCTCATGGCATTTGAAACACTTGTTTCAAAGAGCTCTTGAAACCAGGGTAACATGAGTTTCTTCTTAGAAAAATAAAAGGCAATGATCTAAAACCCATATTAAAATAAACTTTCCCAGGACCTTGTTCCTGTAAATATCAGTCTTTTTCTTAGATATATCATTCTGGCTTGAGGAAGGAGAACACTGAGATATGGCAACAAAACAGAAATATTCTTATAACCAAGAGCTCATACAGAGACAGGTCAGGCTGAGTCCCTCCCAAGCCTCTGTAGTCGAAAACTAGTCCTTGGGTTAGAAGTTTTGAAGTGGTAAGCAAAGCAAGATAGAAAAGAAAAAAAAGATAGCAAACAGCCTACATATTACACCTTCAGGATTTTCATAGGTATGTTTTTCTCTGCTGAATTCTTTCAAAAATACAAAATTTCAAAATTTGCACATAGAGACAGACTTATTTTCTTGGGAGAGTGATTAATATAACAAATGCCATAGGCTTTATTTCTATTGATTTGTCATTGTTGACAGCCAGAAATCCATAGTTTTAATCATATACGTAGGCCATAATCAAATTGATGCCTGCCAGTATCAACAGTTGAATATTATTTGTTAATAACATGAGAAATTTATGACGTTTCTATGGAGATGGCTTCATCTCCATTGATGTGAAGGATTTTGTCATTAGTTTATTCATTAGAGTGACTTTGTAGATTAAAAGACAATAATACCCATTTTAACTAAAAAATTAAATATCTATTTTATAACCTTACATTTTCAAAGGGAAAAATCACTGTGAATAAATATTCACTAATATTATCATATGGTTCAGGTATTCTACTATATTATTTAATATTTTATAACTATTTTATAATTATGAGTATGCATAAAATAGTAGAGATGTGATATTACCATCATAAATTATGACATCAGAACTTGTGTAAAAACTCATTTTAAAGATGGAAAAATGACACTTCCACATCTTTGAAACATAAATTACTTGTCTTCATCAAATTCCACTTACTCAGACTTTAATAAGAATTCCCCCCCCCCTCTTTTTTTTTTTTTTTTTTTGGTTTTTGAGGTGTGGGATTTTACTCTAGCTCAGGCTGACCTGGAATTCACTATGTATTCTTAGGGTGGCCTTGAATTCACAGTAATCCTCCTACCTCTGCCTCCTGAGTGCTGGGTTTAAAGGTGTGTGCCACCACGCCTGGCCAAGAATTCCTTTCTTGTTATAGTCATTTCTTTTGGAATTCTATGGTGATTCCAGAGACTACACTTTAACTGATTTCCTAGCTGAAGTATGACTGTATGGACAAAGATAGCTTATGGGACCTTGCATTATTTTCATAAAGATAAAGTTCATTAATATTTTCATAAGCATAAAATTTATATCTTTTATTCACAGAAATTGAATTTTCTTTCTTTTTTTTTTGAGACAGGATCTTGCTGTGTAGCTTCTGCTGCCTTGGTGCTCATTATGTAGGCCAGGCTTGTTTCAAACTCATGACAACCTTCTCCCTTGGCCTCGCAAATCCTGATAGTATAGGTGTGTGCCACCAGGACACCAACACCACGAGTTGCTTATCCACAGGAATTGTTTGATAATAAACATGGAGTTCTAAAAGAAGAAAGAAACAAAAATCAACAAGATTTATATTGTACTAGGACACTAAGGGTCGTGCTGAACTAAATAAACTTATTTCATGACTTTATAATCCTGTTCTTCCCTCCTTTATCTACAACTGTTTGATAACTCAAGTTTATGGTTTTTGAATATTCATTTTTTTAAATTATTTTTGTACAAATAGAACCATTAAAGCCACATCTTTGAGCTTAGAGATTGCTTAGTGGCTAACACACTTCTTTGAAAAGCCAAAGATTCCCAGTTTGAATCCTTAGGACCCATGTAAGCCAGATGCACAAGGTGGCAGATGTGTCTGGACTTTATTTGCAGTGGCTGGAGGCCCTGGTGTGCCTGTTCTCTTTCTCTCTATCTGTATCTTTCTTTTTCTCTCTCCCTCTTTCTCTATCAAATAAATAAATAAATAATGTTTTAGGGCTGGACAGATTGCTCGTGGTTAAGATGCTTGTCTGCAAAGCCCAAGGGCCCATGTTTAATCTCTGTTCAGATCCTTCCTAAACCAGAGGCACAAAGGTGAGGTAAGTGCAAGGTTGTATATGCTCACTAGGTGGTGCAAGCGTCTGGAGTTCAATTGCAGGCATTGAGGCCTTGGTGTGCCAATTCTTCCTCTCCCTCTCTCTCTTTCTAAAATAAAAACTAAACAAAAAAATGTTTTATAAAAACATTGGGGAAAAAATTGCATCTTTAAAAAAATTTACTTTTTTATCAACTATTTTATTTTTATTCAGGCAGAGAGGAAGAGGGGGAGAGAGACAGAGAATGAATGGGTACCGCATGGCCTCCAGCCATGGCAAATGAACTCCAGACATGTGTGCAACCCCCCCACTCCATACTGAGTCATTTAGGAAATTTAGTGGGTCACAAAAATAGCCAAGAAAATAAAAGATAACGAAGTAGAAGAGGGACTAATTGGGAAACAGCAAGGAGTTCAGTGGTGGGGTGCTGGGGACAAGAGCCAAGAGAAGGCACTGGGAGGAGAATATGATCAAAATACATTATATGCATACATAAAATTGCCAATAAAATTACATTGCTGAATTTAAAACTATGGTTAGAGTATTAAAAATGTAGCTTTATTTATTTGAAATATATTTAGGTTGAATTATTTTCTGTTTATATTCCATTTTAGGTTTTTTTCTGTCTATATGTTTAAATAACTCCAAATCTAAAGAAATATACCCAGTTTTGGAAAGTTTGGGTTACAATGTCTGCATATGTCATGTTGGTAGATACCACCAAATAGTTTTCCAAAGTGCATGTAACTAATTTATACTCATTTTTTTTTTTTTAAATTTTGGCTTTGTGAGGTAGGGTTTCACTCTGTAGTCCAGGCTGACCTGGAATTCACTATGCAGTCTCAGGGTGGCCTCAAACTCATAGCAATCCACCTATCACTTTCTCTCGAGTGCTTAAAGGCATTTAAAGGATTAAAGACATGCACCATAATGTCTGGCTTATATTCATTTTTAAAGGTGTTCAAGTTCTGGTTTTCCCACCAACTGTCAATAATTGATATTATTTTTTAAAAAATATAATTAAATTTTATGTATTATAAAAAGAAGCTCTTAAGATCATGATAACCATTTTAATCATATATATTTATTTCCTATTACATATGCATATGAATAATAATATTACATCACCATTCCCAATAGTAAAGTTATGGAACATACCACGATTCCATGTAACATAGAAATGGAAAAAGAAAATTGCAGTGTATATACACAGTGAAACTTTTTTCAGCTACAAAGAACAAAATGATGTCATTTTCAGGAAAATGAGTATAACTAGGGATAATAATGTTAAGCAAATCAAGCAGTCTTGGAGAGGGAACATTGTATGCTTTCTCTCATTTGAAATTCTTAGTGTTCATAGAGACACCTGAAATAATAGGCACATATGACTTGAAAGTAGAGGTGCACTTGTGGAGGGGAACAGAAGGAACACATGGGAAAGAGGAAGAAGAACCTGGGGAGAACAGGTCCAGTGTACAGCAGATGATTATATGAAACTCCCCTATGTAGCACAGTGCCATGGGCACTTGAAGACTCTGTTTTTCATGAATCCAGTGGAAGTCTGCTTACAAAGGAAGCCTACAAGACTGCACTACCAAGTGGTAAGCATATACAGTACTACTCGGACTTTCTCATTGAGTTCAGCATCCCCAAAACTTCATGAACAATGACTTTGAGGATTTCCTATAGTTAATGAAACCTTTTCAGAAATTCTGAAAAAAAAAAAATTCTCCTGAAATTTGTACAACCATATAAAGTGAAGACATGCACTTTATTTATCAATAAGAATTACTGACATGTTTTCACAAAGGTGATTGTTAGGTTTAAAAAGGAATGTAGTTAGACATTTGAATCATAAGTACATAAATATATAAATGTTTGGTCTTTAGCGTTGGTCCTACCAATTTAAAATCACAATTTTTACCATGTTGTAAATATATTCCTTTTATCCTTGAAATAATTTTAATAAAATGTAGCTATGTAATGTCTTTTTTTTTACTCTCTTTCAGTTTTATCACCCTCCCAATGTAAGAGGGACAATGATTCCCATTTCATAAGAATTCATGAAGATAAAATGAGAAAATGTATGTAAAACATCGAGCCAAGTGCTCAGGCATGCTATCTACTTAATTCATACTAGTTTTTGTTCCAGCCCCATTTACTTGTCCTTTAGTCATATGCTGTCCCTTAATATTTCTGTTCTACATATTGGTAAACTAAGTGATACCTAGGGAATGTTTATAGCCCCAAATCCACTATTTGCAAACTAGATTCATTCAATAATTTTTTCCTAAGCCATTACAAATACAATGCCAGTTTTCTTTCCAAGAAGTCCTTTTACTCTATTCAGAAATCTCTTAGGAAAACCCCCAGGGAAGTGGATTTTTTAAAAATAAAATTACAAATGCAATGTTTCTTTCTTCTGCTGCCATTTTTTCCAACCTGTCAAACACATCTGCTTTCCTTGTGCTTCCGTGGTCTCTCTGCAGGAGACTACTTTCTGGCATGATTATCCTAGCAATCCAATTTCTAGCTCCTCTCCTGGCAGCTATCTCCTGAAACACTTTAAGATATTTTATAGATTCCTCTATTAGTGACTCTTAAGAGACTGTTTGAGAAAGAATGAATTAAATCATCTACTCAAGTGTCATTCTAATCCTTATGGCCAGTCTGGTTCTTGAATAAATAAATTATATTCTGTGGCTCCCATTTAAAGGCACATCTATGCTGGTACCTCTTTCCTCGGGAGATGGAGTCATACTAACTCTTGGACTTTAGCTATCTTACCACTGCCCTCTAATGTGTTAGCAAATGTGTCAAGGCCTTTGGATGTCTGTTAGCTGTCATGAGATTTCATACAATAGGAATTGGGCTGAGAATTCCATAGGGGCTACGTTCCGTCTCTGTTCAGACATTTTCCTCCAGAAACCGAGAATATTCCCATCACAGTTGTTTCACCACCTGCAAGCTACACTTTCCTTGTCAATTCTTCATCCTGCAGGACTCATAGAAACACACAATGGAATTTTTCAGCTACAACAAACAAAACCATGTCATTTCCAAAAAAAATGAATGCAACTGGAGATAATCCTATTAAACAAAAAAGCCAGAATAGTTTCATCACATTTTCCCTGCACCTCAGTAACGTCATTCAGAGTGATAGTCATTCACTTCACAAACTTAGTGAATTGTGAGTTTCCTACAGCCCAAGACTTTTTCTTTGTACTAATCTCTCCCTAGACAAGCAACAGCCCTCTCTGTGTTCCTTGCAGATACAAACTATACTTTTGTTCTTTGTGTTTTAAGACATTGGATCTACCAATTACCTGTAGGCTGTGATGTAGTTGAGATTATCATAATATAATTAGATGTAACTATTCTATTTTCGAAGATCTTTCCCTTGTATCCTCACTTTCTTCTTCTCTGATCTCTCTTTTAACCTGTAAGCAGCATGTGTTTGTAATATAATAACTGACTATTTTACTTTCAATAATCCTTGAGTAGCTTTCTATAATCCATTGGTTAAGAAAAGTTGCTTTTGTCCTTTTTCAAAAAAAGAGAGATCTTGACGTGCTATGAAAATTTTCTTCCACAATATATTAATAGTCTAGTCATCCTTTAAAATCACAATGCTGTAGGAATTAATTACCTTCAAGAGTTTTGGGATGGAGTCTCTCAGGTCTCTTATGTATACAAGCAGGTCGTCAGTGAACAGAGCTAACTTACCTTCTTTCTTTCCAAATTGTATCCCTTTTATTTCTTTCTACTGTTTTATTGCTTGAGCTAGGGCTTCCAGTACTATATTGAAGAACAGAGATGAGAGTGGACAACCCTGTCTTGTTCCTGATCTCAATGGGAATTCCTCCAGTCTCTCCCCATTAAGTATTATATTGGCCTTAGGAGCTTTGCATATTACCTTTATTATGTTAAGATATGAACCAAACATGCCACTTCTCTTCAATGTTTTGATCATGAAGTGATGTTGTATTTTGTCAAAGGCCTTTTCTGCATCTATCAAAATGATCATGTAGTTTGTGTGTTTAACCTTGTTCATGTGGTATATTACATTGATAGATTTCCGTATGTTGAACCACGTCTGCATTCCTTGGATGAAGCCTACTTAATCAAGGTGGATAATGGATTTGATGTGTTGTTGGATTTGGTTTGTGAGGATTTTGTTCAGGATCTTTGCACCTAAGTTCTTCAGGGAAATAGGCCTGTAGTTTTCTTTACTCATAGTATCTCTGCCGAGTTTTGGAATTAGGGTGATACTAGCTTCATAGAAGGAGTAGGGGAGCGTTCCCTGTTCTCCATTTGTGTGGATCAGTGTTAAGAAGACTAGTTTGAATTTGTCCATGAAGTTTTGATAGAATTCAGCTGAGGAACTATCTGGTCCTGGAGTCTTCCTTTTGGGGAGGTTTTTTTTTTTTATTACTTTTTCAATCTCAGTGAGTGTGATAGGTTTGTTTAGGAGATTAATCTGCTCTGATTTTAGCTTTGATAAATGTTATGTGTCTAGGAATTTATCCATTTCCTCCATATTATCCAGTTTTGTAGAGTAGAGGTTTTGGAAAAAATTCCTGATGATTACATCCATTGTTATCTCTCCTTTTTCATTTCAAATTTTGTTAATTTGAAGCATATCTCTCTCTCTCTCTCTCTCTCTCTCTCTCTCTCTTTTTTCTTGATCAAATTGGCCAGGGGTTTGTCAATCTTGTTTATTTTTCGAAGAATGAGCTTTTTCTTTTGTCAACTTTCTTAATTGTTTTCTTTGTTTCTAACTCATTAGTTTCTGCTCTGATCTTAATTATTTCTTTCCTTCTGGAGCATTTTGGGTTAGATTCTTCTTACTTTTCCAGTGCCTTTAGGTGGATGGTTAGGTTACTGATTTGGGATGTCTTTGTCTTTGCTATGAAAGTAATTAGTGCTATGAATTTTCCCCTGAGGACTGCCTTCATTGTGTCCCATAAGTTTTGGTATGATGTGTTCTCATCATCATTCATTTCTAGAAATTTTGCAATTACATTTTTATTTTGTCCACTATCCATTTATTGTTTAAAAGTGTGCTGTTCAGTTTCCAGGAGCTGATGGGATTCTTGGTGGGTCATTTGTTGTTAATTTCTAGCAATATGCACTGTGATCTGATATCATGCAAGGGACTATGTCAATCTTCCTAAATATATGGAGGTAAGCTTTGTGACCCAGAATATGATCTATTTTAGAGAATGTTCCATGGGCTGCTGAGAAGAATGTATGGTCTGTGGATTTGGGATGGAATGTTCTATAAATGTCCATTAGGTCTAAGTGATCTGAAGGTGATTAACTCCTACTACAAAGTAGCAGGATACAAAATCAATGCACAAAAATCAGTAGCCTTTCTATATGCAAATGACAAAGATACAGAGATAGAAATAAGGGACATGGTCCCATTTTCAATAGCAACAACAACAACAATAAAATACCTTAGAATTATGTTAACCAAGGAAGTGAAAGATCTATGAAATGAAAACATAAAAATATTCAAAAAAGAAATTGAGGAGGACTTGAGAAAGTGGAAAGACCTCCCATGCTCCTGGATAGGCAAAATTAACATTGTGAAGATGGCAATACTACCAAAGGCAATATACAGATTTAGTGCAATTCCAATAAAAATTCCAACATTGCTCTTCATAGAGATAGAAAAAAATGATCTCAAATTTCCTATGGAAAGGCAGAAGGCCTCAAATATCCAAATATATCTTCAGCAAAAGAAATACCTCTGGAGGCATCACCATATCTGATCTAAACCTATATTACAAAGCCATAGTAATCAAAACAGGATGGTACCGGCATAAAAACAGGGGGATAGACCAGTGGAATAGAATTGAGGACCTGAACTTGGGGTCAAGCAACTATAGCTACTTGATACTTGACAAAGGCCCTAACAATATAGGCTGGAAAAAAGATAGCATCTTCAACAAATGGTGATGGACAAACTGGATAACCATATGCAGGAAATTGAAACTTGATCCACACATCTTGCCGTGCACTACACTCAAGTCCAAATGGATCAAAGACCTCAATATAAGACCAGAAACTCAGCTACTACTGGAAGAAAATATAGGAGGAACTTTCCATCATATAGGAATGGAAAAAGACTTCCTGAACAAAACCTCTGTAGCACAGGATCTTAAACAGTCACTCAACCAATGGGATCACATGAAGCTGAAGAGTTTCTTCATAGACAAGCATACAATATGCAAAGCCAATAGATTACCCACAGAGTGGTAGAAAATATTTGCTGAATATCCAACTGACAGAGGTCTAATCGCTAGAAACTACAAGGAACTCAAAAACATAAACAATAAAGGGTCAAACAACCCACTCACAAAATGGGGCAAAGATCTGGGCAGGCAATTCACAGAGGAAGAAACACAAATGGCAAACACATACTTAAGAAAATGTTCATCATCCCTAATAATCAGGGATATGCAAATTAAAACAACAATATGATTCCACCTTACCCTAGTAAGGATAGCAAACATCAAAAAATCAAATGAAACTAAATGCTGCCAAGGATGTTGAGAAATAGGAACCCTCATCCACTGTTGGTGGGAATGTAAGATGGTACAACCACTTTGGAATGCAATATGGAGACTCCTAAAAAAGCTGACTATAGAGTTACAAACAGACCCAGTTTTTCCCTTACTGGGAATGTACCCTAAAACCTTTAAGCATCAGTCCAGAGAGATTTGCTCAAACATGTTCATAGCAGCTCAATTCATAATAGCCAAGAGCTGGAATCAACCCAGATGTCCATCACTAGAAGAATGGATAACTAAGATGTGGTATACCTACACAATGGAATTCTACACAGCAGTAAGAAAAAGTGATACGATGAAATTTGAAGAAAAATGGTTGCACTTGGAACAGATTGTTCTCAGTGAATTTACCCAATCACAGAAAGATAATCACCACATAGTCTCACTCATCTACAGCACCTAACCTGAATCTACCCAATATGCCGACATACCCAGCAAGCATCTCGAGGGCTAGATAATAGGGTGTATGGGGAGGGAGGGCAAGGAAAGGGAGGAGGTGGGGGGATACAAATCTAGACCCAAATGTCAATGGTACCATATAATTCTACATTCTAAAAGGCAGACCAAATGGGTAAACCTTCACCAAGCCCTTAGAGGGGACACCTGAGTCACAAGGCACTGAAGAGGGTATGATGAAGACTGACCTTAATCTTCTACAGCTTCTCTCTCTCTCTTTTTTTCTCTCTCTCTTATCTCTAACTCTTTTATATTATCTTTTTCTTCCTTCTCTTAGCAGGTGGCTATCATCCACAATGAACTTTTGATCAGAGAGACCTACAGGGTTTCCTAAAAGAAAGACAGATTCCTGTCAGAGTACTTGATGACCCACCAAAGGTTAGTGGTAAGACCCTACTGATGAAGATACCATATGTGCTTGACATGTAAAATGGAATGACAGGGCTGGAAGCTGGAAGAGAGTAAGTCCCCAGAAAGTCAGTGTGTCTTATGGCGCCTGGAGGAAAATGACCAATATCTGTCCAAGCAACTCATGGTCTAACCTACTTAGGAGCAAATACCCTGTCATGATACTCACTCAAGTGCAATAGTGGTGCACAGCCATGGTGGTAAACCAATTGCTCTTGATTTGGCTAACTAATCTGCTCAATGGAAGGGGACCCATAGCTGGAGCTGGCAAACAAGTCAGAACCATATCCAAACATGAGCCTGCTCTCCATTATCAAGCTACCATCTATCGTGGGCTACAAGAGGGCCTACACCTATTAAATTCTCTATTAAAAAAATAAGAGTTATCCCATTTATCTGATGCTAACTTTACTCTCCAATGGAGAATCTACTTCTCTTTTTCAGATAGACACAGATCCTAAGGAGAGAATCACCCCATCACACCTCAAAAGGGCCCCAGGTGAAATTAAGAATAATTGGCAAAACAAGCAAGGGTCTTGTTTTCTTGGTGAACCTGGTACCAGCACAAGGGTGAAAGAGATTAAGACAGAGAACAATCAACTCCTACCAAATCAGATATCCAGAGACACAGAGGCTCCCAACACCTTATCATGGAAGCAGACCCCAAATGAATCCAACATGGCTCAGGGAAATTTGCAGAAGAGGGGACAGAAAGAATGTCAGAGTCGCACTTTGGGTCATGATACACAGAGATATTTCTTCCGGTTCATCATTGTGGGCTAACTCCACAATGCATGACCCATATACTTCAACAAGGATGGGGCAGGGTGAGGGGGTAGGACATGGATGAACCTAACAATGGTACCAACTTGACTGCATTCACTGAGTACAAAACTAATTAATAATAATAAAAAAAAAGAAAATTACAATGCTGGTTCTTTTTCTTTTCTTTTCTTTTTCTTTTTCTTTTTTTGATGTAGGGTCTCTAGCTCAGGCTGACCTGGAATTCACTATGTAGTCTCAGAGTGGCCTAGAACTCATGGCAATCCTCCTACCTCTGTCTTCCATGTGCTGGGATTAAAGGCATGCACCACCATGCCCAGCTACAATGCTGGTTATTGTTCTGTGACTTTACAGACTTTTCTACCTGTCTCTGAAACTTTATTTTTAAAATTTCTCATGTAAGGTCAATTTTAATGTTAATTATCATAATCATCAATCTACATGTATCTTTCCAATTTATTATTTTATTGTGTCTCTGAAGCTCTTTTCATATTATTAAAAATTTGTACAGTATGTTGCCTTTATATATCTTTATTGTTATTGTTATTTTTGTTTATTTCCAGGTAGGGTCTCATTCCAGCTCAGGCTGACCTGAAATTCACTATGTAGTCTCAGGGTGGCCTTGAACTCATGGTGATCTTCATACCTCTAACTCCTGAGTGCTAGGATTAAAGGTGTGTGCCACCATGCCTGGCTTGCCTCTATATTTCTTTGCTATTGCATGTGTATGTGTGTGCACTAAGCATGCATGTGTCCATGTATGTGTAGAACCCAAGCTTCATGTTGGGTTGGGTGTCTTCCTCAATTGCTATCATCACAGTTTTCTTTAAGATGAGCTTTTTTTTTTTTTTTTTTTTTTTTACTAAACCTAGATCTCACTAATTTAGCTAGAATAGCTGGCCAGTGAGACCCAGAGACCCCCTGTTTCTGCCTTCCCAGCCCTTGGATAACAGACATGCACCCACATGGTCAGTGTTCCTATCAGTCCTGGGGATCTGAACTCTGGTTTCCATGCTAGCTTAGCATGTCTTTTATAGGAGGGAAATTACAGGAAGCAAATAAATGATGCAAAGTACTTGTATGTGAAGTTATAATATATTGCACTTACAGATGAAAAGCAGAAAAAGGCATCACCAGGAATAAAATAAAGATAAAAAAAATATGAGAATTTGGGAAGGAAAACATAAGAATGTATTCATAGTTCTGTGTGGATATGCTGACCAAACATGTGGTTTAAAGAAATTAAGCCAGCGCTGTCCACCTTGTGCCAACCTGTGGGAAAAGAAAATTCGTGCAACCAGATAGCACTTTGATCAGCCTTCTTTTGGTATTCTTAGGCAACTAACATGAAATACAGCAAAACCTCAATCAAGATATAAGTTTACTGTCCTATCACTTTGTTTGAATTGGCCAGTGGTCAGCATGTATACACAATGTGTTGTTCAGAGGACTGTCCTGAGCAATAAGAAAAACCTGGCAAAACCTGAAAATAAATTTAACAAAACAGAGAAGAAGAGAAGGGAGTACAGCACAGCACAAACCTATGGTTGAATACTTCACAGTACAAATATCTGGGCTGTAATCAGAATTTGCCAGTCTCTACCCAGGATACTTAGGGCAACTGCTTAATCTCATTTCCCTCCAGAAAACTTAGATGTGGTACCAACTTGTAAAGTGACTGTGAGGAAATTACAAAGTGCACAAAAAGAGTAATAAGTGAAATTAGCATATTTTATTCACATTCGTGTTTTCCACAATTTTGCACTTTTTTTTTGAAAAATTGAGAAAGATACCTTAAGACCCTGAAAAGAATTCAAATGAATTTTGATTTTGAAATTTTTATTTACTATTACAGCAAGCCACTCAGTCAAAAATGAGTGAAGGCAACCTTCCCTCCAGCTTAGGAAATCAGTTTAATTTCTTTTTGGTTTCATGCTTTCCCACAGGCAGTTTAGAATGTCACATATACTTAGAGTAGACATGTTGTACAGTGAAATTGTGCAAAATGTTCATGACATTCCTCATCTGAGACATAAACACTTCTTGTTTCCTCTCATGTTTTCAATAAAACCATATTATTTGAAGCAAAATTACTTAGAAATGACTAAACACATGCTTTGTGAAACAACATATAATAGAAGTACTTCCTTCTGATGTATGAAATAGAAAGACATATCTAAGAAGGTTTTTTTTTTTTTTTTTTTTTTTTTTTTTTTTTTTTTTGAGCAGGAGTGTTGTTAATTTAACTATTTCTGGGTTGGAGGTAATTGTTACCTTTGAACTCAGACCTATGAAGTCTTATGAACTGTCCCAGACTCTTTTTGCTACCACATCTGCTGTCCCCCATGCCTACATTATTCTACCTAAGATTTCCAAGATACCTATTCTCTGTTCAATAATAATTTCCTTTCTCATTTTGCCTCTAAATGTCTCATTTTTCTTTTTTCCTCCATGGAGAGATAGAGACCACAAAGCAGGTAGTTGCTTTGCAAATTCACATTCAGATGAGAGAAAAAATTGCCTTCAAATTAATAAAGTAATAATTTTTGATTATTTATTTCTATCTGTGGTTTCCAATATAGCAATAGATTTGAAAGGAATCATCATATATTTAGACAGGTTTATGTCTAGTCACAGAAAAATAAACTTACAATGCATCACCACAAAGCTACTCTCATTCATATCTGCTTTAATATATATACTCAAAATTTTAACTCTTGAAGTTTTTATCCTCTTTAAATTTATGAGTAATATAGGAATTCTTTCAAAGTCAACATCTACAGGTGTATGACTTGATAAATCACATGCATTAACGAAAAGGAGTTTGAAATCCTTTCACACAGGGGACATGTTTTAAATCTCTGATTATTTCAGAGCTCTGAGGTAGAGAATCACTGTTAGGTGGAGACCAGCCTTGGCTACAGAGTGTTTCAGGTCAGCCTGGACTACAATAAGACTCTGTCTCAAAGAAATACACAACAAAGTATAATGGAGTGAATTAAATTCAATGTGTCCTATAACTAAGAAGAAATAGGTGAATCCCCTATATAATGTGTATTATTGAGAATACACAACAGTCAGAATGGATAAAAAGATCAATACTCTCACTTATTTCTGTCCAGTGAAATTAAACTTTATAGGTGGCTCTCTAGATCATAGTCAGTAAAGTAAACTAAAATTGTACCAAAATGGTCAATATACAGTCTCATTCCTCCTTATGTTTTTTCTGTCTATCATGGGATTATTTTATTTTTTTGGTTTTTCAAGGTAGGGTCTTGATTTAGTCCAGATTGACCTGGAATTCACTATGTAGTCTCAGGGTGGCCTCAAACTCACAGTGATCTTCTTACCTCTGCCTCCCGAGTGTCTGGATTAAAGGCATGTGCCACCACAACTGGCTTATTTTAGGATTTTGATCAAGTCAGGGTCAGAAATATCTGAATAGCTTGATATACATAGCTCAATCTACTTCACTTATGGAATTTTGTAATATAAGACTGTCCAGTACAGAGCCATCAGGAGCACTAAGTCCCCACCATGTCCACCATGTATTCCATATAACTGAAAGTAATAGTTCATTGTAGAACTTTAATTTTGTTGTTTCTTTCTTCATCTTTATTATGACTTTAATCTTGTTGATTCATTAACCATGTATGGTCATTCACAAAGTGACTATCTTTTGGGAAGTACATGATGTTAATCTTTGCTTTGGTGCCAATTCTATCCACTTTATACAGTAAGACATTATATAGTTAGCATCTTGTCAACACAGCCCATACAAATGAGCTATAGTTATGTAATATTGCTCATAAGTTTTAAACAGATGGCAAGTGACAAACACTTTTAATTGAAAACAAAAAAAAAATCCTCTTTGGTAAATGATGTGTGTGTTACACAGTTAGGTTTCAGCATGTTTTTATCAGAGTCCAGCCAGGGGAAGGGCATTCAACTAACATGAATTATACTCACTGAGCATTCCCATCCTTTGTGCACATTTACAAATTCCCATCCCCTTCACACCACAGCTGGTGCTTGTTTCCACCACTGAGTTTTAAATAATTCAGTGAATTTTTTTGAGAAATAGGGAATGTTTTGCATAATTTTGAAGCTTGATTACTATTTGCACCAAATGTTGCTGATCAGCAAGATTGCCTGGATGGGGATAGTGAAGATTCCCTGTGAATTGAAATTCAAAACAAATTCATTCTACTGAAAGCTTGAAGAGGAGAGTTATCATAAACCATTTTCATACCTAATATGATAAGGTTATAAAGGTAGATCAAAATACATGTGAAAAAGTGGTGTTTTGTAAGCATTATTTTGAGCCATTAAAAGGGAATAATACTACCTTGCTACAGGTACAATACATGTCATTTCTTTTTTCAATGGTTTTGAGCATTCTCTTTTGAAACTCTTTCCCTATTGAATTTCAACAGTTATTATTAAAGTGAAAGATTCTACTCATAACTCAAATAATAAACATTGTATTTGAATGTTGTCTGTACAATTTTAATGTTTTTAGCTAACCCAATGTTGAGAAAACATGGATAGCAACTAGAACCCACAACTCATAGAATACTTAATTTAGAGAAATTAAACTTTTATTATTATTATTATTAGTTTTCTATTCAGCAAATACAGGCAGTTTGGTACCATTATTAGGCTCATCCATGACCTACCCCCTCCCCATTGGCCCCTCCTTGTTGAGGTATATGGGTCATGCCTTGTGGAGTTAGCTCACAGTTTTTGGTATGATAAATGTCTCTGCATATCATGACCCAATATGTGGGTCTGACATTCTTTCCTCCCCCTCTTCACAAAATTTCCCTGAGCCATGTTGGGTTCATTTTTGGTCTGCTTCAGTGATGAGGTGCTAGGGGCCTCTTAAAAATAAATTTATTTATGAGAGAGGGAGTGGGAGAGAGAGAGCAAGAGAGAGAGAGAGAGACACACACACACACACACAGAGAGAGAGAGAGAGAGAGAGAGAGAGAGAGAGAGAGAGAAAGAATGGATGTGCCAGGGCCTCTTTATGCTACAAATGAACTCCAGATGCATGCATTACTTGGTGCATCTAGTTTTTTTTGTGGGAACTGGGGAATCAAACACTGCCCAGAAGGTATGCAAGGAAGTGCCTTTAACTGCAGAACCATCTCTATAATCCAGGGGAAAATAAATTTTAAGATAAAATTTATTTACTCTGGAACTTACAGAACAAGAAAGTTTTTATCATGCAGAAATAAAAAGAAAGTTTGTTAGGAGAACAGATATTGTTTATCATTGTTAAAACCTTAGAATTAGAGGTTGTACTAATGTTATGTCTTATGTACAAGAGTACATGGTTCAAAAAGATGGACTGGGACTGGCTGGAAAGATGGAACAGTAGTTAAAAGTGCATGCTGTGCAGTTCTGGCAACTAGAGTTGGTATCCCCAGAGCCCTGTAAATCCCTACATGTGTGCTTGTAATTCTCATGTACCTATGGCAATGAGAGGCAGGGTCAGGAGAATTCCAAAGCATACAGGTCAGATAGACTGACAGTTTCAGTGGCAAAACAATGAAAAGACCCTGTCTCGTAAATAAGGACAAACATGCCCAGATTGTTCTCTGACTGACACATGCAAGCCATGCATGTGTCAATGAGTACATATGCACCCACCATACACACAAACATACATACATATAGTAATTTAAAAGAAGATAGGGTGGATCTGAGGTTATGAAAAATAAATTCCCAGATTAAATTAATTCTAGCCATGGCATTTTCAAACAGAATCAGCTTGTGATAACTCTGAGCAAATAGCTACCTAACAGTGGCTATGACGTTTAGGTCAGCACAGGTGAAAACAAACAAGCCAAGAAATGTCACAGAAGGTGATCATGGCATTACTCAGGAAGACTATCAAAGAGGACTATATTTCCAAGTATGAACTTTCTTGAGACCATTTTTTAAAATTGTATTTGGAAGTGTATGCTAGTGTGTGTGTGTGTGTGTGTGTGTGTGTGTGTGTGTGTGTGTACATGCATATTTGTGCACATGCATGGCATAGTGAGAGTGTGGTGACCAGATGACAACCTAGGGATATTGGTCTTTTCCATTCATTGTGTTTGAGACTGGATCTAGAAGCATTCTCATAGTACTTTCTACCACCTCTCAATGTCTATGCCATCTTTTCTACTGCTCATAAATAGAAATGTCCTATTTTTGTCTATATAAGTCTTTACCAGAAGCAACAAGAATATGACAAAGTATCTCTCCACTTTGGGGTAGCCTATGATTTTTTCTGGGGAAGGGGCTTAATCTATATGAATGAACAATTTTGTATAAAGATACCACAAAAAGTAACTATAGCACAAGGCTCATAGAGTCTAAGATGAAAATAAGGGAGGAGAAAATTTTGTATTACTTAGTGGTTCCCTCAAGAAATCTCTAAATAGGTGTATTGAATGGTCTCTGAGTCCCCAACTGATAATCCACTGCTCCAGAGGGTGCACACAGAGTGAGTAAGCCAGTTATCCCTGTTACCCCTTCCTCCACCTCCAAGTTCCCTAGTCCTGGTTCCCCAGCTGCTGTCTTGGGGCTGCCTGGACTTTATGAGCTTGCTGAAGAAGGAGACCCTTGTTCTACCTTCCTGATTGGCTGGCCCCTGGGCACCCAAATTCCTATTCTCCTGAGACAGAAGGTATATATATCATTGTAGGAGCAGGCTTCTTGACCCTGGCTGTCCAGCTTCCCAGGTCCTGGTTCACCAGATCCTGATCCCCATGTGCTGAAGAGTACATGCAAGTGGAATGAGTAGGCCAGAGTTCCCAGTTCCCCAGTTATTCTTGGTACACTTGCAATCTCCACAATCTGTACATCTGCTATTATGATCTCATTGTACATCAATCTGGTTCACATTTAAAACAGAACACTCACTGAATATCCTTTAAGGAAAAATACTTGCTTCTACCTTAATAATATAAAATGTTTCCCCAAGATGGGTAGACCACAAGGCAAAAAAAGCCAATGAAAGTCAGAATACCAAGAGATTTCCCACAATGGAAACCTCCAAAGAAATCATAGACAAATCAACAGAAATTGAATCCCCAAAATGAAAACACTACAAGCTATTTGACCTGATCAGAAGAATTTCTGAACTGGAAGAAAGCCATCAAAAAACTAACAATTGCATAAATGAAATTGAGCAAAATTATCTCTTAGAGCACTCAGCTTTTGTCACTTGGCTTAGCTTAATTGAAGAAAACCATAGATGCCTCAAAAAAGATATAAATGAATTGAAGGTTATCCAACAAATGGAATATCTCAAGATCTCAAAAGCCAGCTGATTAAGCTTAATGAAGACTTGACCAAGTTTCACAGTGAATTCCAGGAAGCATCAAGTGTATTAGACTTCATACTGAAAGTTCACCTAAAAAAGAGATGGGCACATGAGAAATAAAACAACAGCAAACAAAAATCAAATAGAGCTTTTAAAAACCTCTTTAGAATGTCTCACCAACAGAGTTACTCATATGGAAGACACAACCTCTGACCTGGATGACAAAAGAGAAGGCATTGATTGGGAGTCCAAAAACTTTGCTAAGTTCAAAAAATTACGTGGACAGAATATGAAGGAACTGTGGGATACCATAAAATGACAAAACATCTTCACCATGGGTATACCAGAAGGAGACTTAATCCAGGCCAGAGGCATAGAGAACATTTTCCATACAATTATTGAAGAAAATTTTTGCATACTCTCAAGAGAGGCCATTCAGATACAAGAAGCTCACAGAGCATCAAACAGACAGGAGCAAAGAAGAAACTCTCCAAGGCACAATACAATTAAAATTCTTAACAATGAAAACAAAGAGAGAGTGCTAAAAGCAGCAAGAGAGAAACAACTCACTACACACAAAGGCAATCCCATCAGAATGACCTCAGATTTCTCAATGGAAACCCTGAAAGCAAGAAGGGCCTAGAATACTTCAAAGTGTAAAAATGATGGCTTCCAACCCATGCTACTGTACCCAGTGAAAGTATCTTTTATAATAGATGATGAAAGGAAAACTTTCCATGAAACAGTCAACTCTATGATTATATAAACACAAAGCTGGACTACAGAGAATACTTCAGGGAATACTCCACACAGAAGAGTCAAACAACCAATATCAGGAGCCTGCAAAAGAAGAAGATCACAGTAACTGACACTAGAGCAGTCGCAAAACAGTACAAAGTCCAATAAAGCACCCAGCTCCATAAAACACCCCATCAAAGCAGGGATTAAAGCAAATCTCACAGTTATTAACTTAAACATTAACAGTCTTAACTCACCCAGTAAAGACTCAAGTTCATCTGATGGGTCATATATGTTTCTTCAAGAAATCCACCTCACCACTAAAGACAGACACCTCCTCAGGGGGAAAGGATGGAAAATAGTATTACAAACAAATGGAAATAAAGAACAAGCAGGTATTGCTATGTTAGTATCTGATAAAATAGACTTCAAACCAAAAGTAGTCAAAAAGGACAAAGAAGGCCACATATTATTCATCAAGGGGACAATCCAACATGAGGATATCACAATCATAAATCTATATGCACCAAACACAGGAACACTACACGCTATAAAACAGAGCCTACTTTAAAACAAAACAGAAATAAACATCAACACCATCGTATTTGGAGACTTTAATACTCCACTGTCATCAGAAGACAGATCATCCAAGCAGAAAACCAGCAGGTAAATAATAGAGCTCAACAACATCACAGATCAAGTAGACCTAATGGACATCTACAGCATGTTCCACCCAGTACTACAGAACAAATATCCTTCTCAGCAGCCCATGGAACCTTCTCCAAAATAGACCATATGTTAGGCCATAAAGCATGTCTCCATAAATTCAGCAAAACTGAAGTAACTTTCCGCATCAAATCAGATCAAAGTGTTTTAAAGCTAGAACTTAACGATAAGAGACACATCAGAAACTCTACCAGCTCCTACAGACTAAATAACGCACTTTCAAACAATGAATGGTGTGGAAGAAATCAAAAAAGACATAAATTTCCTAGAGTTGAATAATAATGATAATGAAAACACAATTTACCAAAACTTATTGGACACAATGAAGGCAGAACTCAGGCAAAAATTCAAAGTGCTATTGTCTTCATTAGAGAGAGAAAGAGAGAAATAGAGAGAGAGATCCCCAATAAATAACCTAACTGTTCACCTAAAGGCAATGGAAAAACAAGAAGAATCCAACCCAAAGGGCTCCATACAAAAATAAATAATCAATATAAGAGCAGAAATTAATGAATGGGAAACTAAGAAAATTATTTTAAAAAATGAATGAAATTCAGAGGTGATTCTTTGAAAAAATAAACAAATCTAATTTTCCCTGGTCAGGTTGGTCAAGCAGAAAGGGAGAAGTCTCAAATTAACAAAATCAAAAATGAAAAAGGAAAGGTCACAACAGACATCAATGAAATCAAAAGAATCATCAGGACATACTTTCAAAACTCCTACTTCACAAAAATGGATAATCTGGAAGAAAGCGATGAATTTCTAGCCAAATATCACCCACTAAAACTAAACTCAGGACAGAATAATCTCCTAAACAAACCTGTCACATCTACTGAGATTAAAAAGTTAATTGAAACTCTCCCCAACAAGAAAAGTCCAGGACCAGATGGCTTCTCAGCCAACTTCCATCAAACCTTTATTGAAGAACTGAAACCAATTTTTCTCAAACTTTTTCATATAATCAGAGAACAAGGAATACTCCCCAACTCCTTTTATGAACTAGTATCACCCTAATGCCAAAAACAGACAGAGATACCATAAGAAAAGGAAACTATAGGCCTATATCTCTAATGAAATTAGATGCAAACACACTGAACAAATTCCTCCCAAACCAAACGACAATATATCAAAAGCGTTATCCACCTTGATCAACTGGGCTTCATCCCAGGGATGCAGAAATGGTTCCACATAATATACCACATAAACAAACTTAATCATAAGAAGCACAGGGCCATCTCAATTGTTGCAGAGATGGCCTTTGACAAAATACATCACTTCATGATCAAAATGCAAGAGAAAATTGGCATGGAGAGTTTATATCTCAACACAATTAAGGCTATATATAAAACACACAAAGCCCAAATAATACTTAATGGGGAAAGACTAAAGGAGTTTCCATTGAGATCAGGAACAAGACAGAGGTGCCCAATTTCACCACAGCTCTTGCATAGTACTAGGCATCCTAGCCCAAGCAATAAGAAAAGAGAAAGAGATAAAAGGGATATAAACTGGAAAGGAAGGAGTCAAATTAGCCCTATTTGCAGATGACATGTTCCTATACATAAGACCCCTAAAAGTCTCCATCTCAAAACTATTAAAGGTGGTTAATTCTTTCAGTAAAGTGGCAGAATACAAAATCAGCACATAAAAATCAATAGCCTTTTAAGCAATCAGTGTGGTTGTTCCATTTTCAACAACAACAACAAAATTAAATAGCTTGGAATAACACTAACCAAGAATGTGAAAGACCTATATAATGATATAATGAAAACATAAAAAATCTAACAACAAAAAACAAAACAAAAACAGGAGGACTTGAGAAAATGGAAATACCTCCCATGCTCCTGTATAGGTATAATTATGCAATTCTATGAAAGTAATATACACATTAATGAAATACTAATAAAAATACCAGCATCATTCCTCACACATAGAAAAAATTATCTCAAAATGCATGTGGAATGGCAGCAGGCCTCACATAGACAAATGTATCATCATAAAAATTGTAAGAGCATTGGAGGTATCACCATACCATATATAAAACTATATTTCAAAGCCATAGTGACAAAACAGCATGGTACTGACATAAAACAAAAATATAGACCAATGGAACAGAATTGAAGAGCCAAACCTTAAGTCAAGTAACTACAGCTATTTGATCTTTGACAAAGGTGCCAATAATGTAGACTGGAGAAAAGATGATATCATCAATAAATGGTCTTTGAAAAATTGGATCACCATATGTAGAAAAATGAAACTAGTCCCACTCATATCACTATATACAAAAATCATGTTCAAATGGATTAAAAGCCTCAATATAAGACTTCAAACTCTCCATGATGTAGGAGTGGGGAAAGACTTCCTGAATAAAACCCCAGCAGCCCAGGAAATTAAATAATCACTCAATAAGTAGAATATTATGAAGCTAAAAAGCTTTAAAAAAATTTTTTTTGTTTTTTATTTATTTATTTGAGAGTGACAGACAGAGAGAGAAAGAGGCCTATAGGTAAAGAATGGGCATGCCGGGGCCTCTAGCCGCTGCAAAGGACGTTCAGATGTGTGCGCCCCTTGTGTATCTGGATAATGTGGGTCTTGGGGAATCAAGCCTTGAACCGGGGTCCTTAGGCATGGCAGACAAGCGCTTAACCGCTAAGCCATCTCTCCATCCCCTAAAAAGCTTTTGCAAAGACAAACATAGCATAGTCAGAGCCAATAGATTATCCACTGAATGGGAGAAATTTTTCTTCAGTTGTACCACTGACAGAAGCCTGATATGTAGAATCTACAAAGAACTCAAAAACTAAATAATAAAACATCAAACAACCCACTCACAAAGTGGGGCAGGGAACTCAATAGGGAGTTCTCAGAAGAAGAATTACAAATGGGTAACACACACTTAAGAAGATGTCAGCACTGTGAACTGCTACGGAAATGCAAATTAAAACAACTATGAGATTCCACCTTATGCCAGTAAGGATGGCAATCATTAAAATATCAAATGAGAACAAATGTCAGTGAGCATGTGGGGAAATAGGAACCCTCATTCACTGTTGGTGGGAATGTAAACGTGTGCAACCACTATGGAAATCAATATGGAGATTCCAGAAAAGGATGAATATAGAGCTACCAACAGACCCAGTTACTCCCTTACTGAGCATTTATCCTAAATGCTTCACTACAAAGATATTTGCTGGACCATGTTTATAGCTGTTCAATTTGGTTTAGCTAAAACTGGAATCAACCCAGGTGTCTTTCATTGGGATGAATAGATAATGAAGTTGTAGTAAATTTACACAATAGAATTCTACACAACAGTAAGAAAAAAAAAAAGATTCAATGAAATTTGTAGAAAAATTGACAGACTTAGAACAGATCCTACTCAGCGAGCTCACACAATCACAGAAAGAAACACTGCATGTTTTCACTCATCTGTGGTACTTAACCTGGAGCAGCTGTAGTTGCTGACATACCTGATAGACAACTTAAGGCACAGACAACAGGGAGGGAAGGGTTTGAGGGGAAGAGAAGGGGAGAGGGGAGAAAAGCAAACACAAAACTAAATCCAGTATGAACAGGTGCCAGAGAAACCTTTATCCTTGGAGATATATTAAAAGATGTAACTTTCAACAGGAGTAAGTGGGAAACACTTGAAAACAAATGTTCTGGAGAGAAAGGGATGAAACCTAACCTTAAATTTCTTTTGTGTGTCTCTGGCTTGTAACTCCCAATACCAGAGATCAGTTGCTACCCACAATGAGCTGTTGATTGGAGAGAGCTATGAGGTCCCCAAAATAAGACAAGTTTCTATCAAAGCCCTTGATTATACACCTGAGGCAAAAAGTAAGAACCTATTGCTGAAGATAGCATACGCTGCCACCACAGAGCATGAAGAGACCTAGCAAGAGTCTGGAAGAGAGCCAGTCCCCTGACAGCATGACTAGTGCTGGAAAGCACTACATGAGCTGCTGGGAGAACTGGGGGAAAGTGGCCAACGACAGTCTGAGCAACCAGAGGTCCAAGCTACTCAGAAGCAAACACCCTGGCAGGATGTACACGTCAGTGCACTAGTGGCACACAGCCTTGGTGGGTAACCAGTAGCTTTCTGACTGGCTAAGAGACCTGCTCAGTGTAAAGAAACCCATATCTGGAATTGGGAACCAGGTCAGACTCTTATGGAGACAAATATTATACTCTCCAGTGTGAAGCTTTCACTAATTTTTGGGTAAAAGTGGGATCACATACTTATAACTCTCCCTAAATTAATAATGCTGATCCCATTTAAACTATGGTGACTTCACTCTCTGTTGGAGAATCTGTTCTTCTTTTTCAGAAGGCAGTGAGACCCAGGGAGATAAAGTAGCTCTTGCACTTCAGCCAAGCTGCAGCTGAAACCACAGAGGAATTGGGACAAGAAAGAATGCTGTTTCCATGTTGACTTCAGTTCCAGGGTGAAGGAGATGGACCCTGAGGATACTCAACATTTACCAAAGCAGAGATCCAGAGGCTTCTTAAGAGCTAATCATTGAAGTAGACTTAAAGCTCACCCACCTTGTCCCAGGGAATTTTGTGGAAGAGGGGGCTGAAAGATTGTAGGAGCCACAGGTTGAGACATCATGCCCACAGGCATTCCCTCCTTCCCCCCAAATAACTGACTGCTGCTCACTCCCAAAATGCATAACCCACAACTCCACAGGGAATAACTGCAACCCCACTGAGGAGGGTTTCCAGTGCAATGGGGTCAAGGACGACTGAAAAGAGGGTACCATCACATGATGTATCCAAACAAAATATGATGTTAATAATAATAATAATAGTAATGAAAGAGATTTCTAAATAGGGTAGGCACTTAAGTTTTGGTGTAATATGAATATAGAAGAATATAGATTCAATGAACATTATTATACTGTCATTTTTCAACAATGGGATGACTTTGCCTTGTATATGAATATGAAAATATAAATTTCTGTTACAACTCCAGTTGCTACATTATCATTTATATATTTAACATAATAGCATTTGCAT
Source organism: Jaculus jaculus (assembly GCF_020740685.1). Classification (NCBI taxonomy): domain Eukaryota; kingdom Metazoa; phylum Chordata; class Mammalia; order Rodentia; family Dipodidae; genus Jaculus; species Jaculus jaculus. The sequence continues at coordinate 148,046,899 of NC_059105.1, read as the reverse complement.
ACAGGATTAATGAATTAATTACTTGGAAAAATGTTAACAGTGATATAAGGATGGCATATTAGTCAGAATGAACCAAAACATGGTCCAAACTTCCTCTAAATGAGAGAATATGTTCTACATCTCTCTAATATAGATTGTCCAATAGAAAAATGACTGTGTGTCCACACTTGAAATTGTCTTTTGTTTAATTTTAGAGACAGAGTTTCATGGTGTAGCCCAAGCTGGCCTCCAGCTCACCATCCTGCCTGCATGTGCTGGTATCACAGGCATGTGCTGCCTCACTGGACAGTAGTGCGTTTCCAGATGAGAATGATCTTGTTGTCTTAGTCCCTAGATCTGGAGGTCATGTCTCTATTGACAAAATCCTCAAAATCTTTTTATTCATTGAGACTCAGTTAAACTACAAACTTCTTGGCACTACTTTCCATCCCATTTGGGATAACGGATGGACTGAGAAGGCTTTGGAGAAGCTGGATTTGGTCACTGCAGCTTCTGGGCTTTAGGGACACTCTGAACTCTGTGTTGGCTTCTGGGAAGAACATGGTGTGGTCAGTGGCTGAGGGTATGTGTGAGATGAGCCCCATGAAAGAGCCCTCCCCTGCTGTTGACTATCTACTGAGCAGCAGTAACTTGAAAACAATTGAGGTTCAGAGCTCCAACAGCTCCTTTGGCTGTTTGGGAAGCACATGGAATATAACTAATTTTTAAATATACCTTGTGTTGCAAAAACATATGCTAAACTTTAAGACTCCAGAATTTATACCAAATTCTTGTTTCTTCTTCTGTACCAGACATTACAGATATGGCTATAGTAGAAACAAGAAAAGACAAATAGATGGATACATTTATTACTTGGTGAATCCTTAATGGTAGCTCTTTCAAAAAAAAAAAAGAACTGATGTGAAATAACACTATTTCTAAATACACATTTCAAATCACATCTGGATGAAATGCTAGCCACAATAAATCTGAGTTAATGAAAAAATATAGTCAAACGTTTGAAGAAAACAGCTAGGAATCTTAATAAGAATATTTATTTCTAAGTGTATCATAAATAGGCTATGTACACAAATGATCATACTTATAATTTTCTAATCAATTTGTAGTCTGATGAATCACATTTGGATTAGACCATAAACAATCTCAGGAGAAAAACAGCCATAGATTCTAATTTCAAATCTGCCTTCATTCAACTCTTTCACTAAATGCAAATATCAAATTACTTGAGATTCAATACTTTTATTTATAAGATGTGGGAAAAAACACCTGCCTTGAATTGTATATCAAATGAGATGAGACATGTGGATGCTTTTGGAAATGCAAGTGCAATCAAGATTGATATGGATTAGTGAAAAAAAAAAAGATGAAAAGAATGAGAAACTCCAGGAAAACCATGGTCTTTAATAACATGATCCCTAATTTTTTTATAATGTAGCTTTAATTTTAGCTCCCTGGTTATCAAGTCTTTGGAGGTAGCCAGTCATGGTTTCCACAGAATTTAAGGAGTTACATCTTTAGAGCAACTCAAAGGTTTGAAATTAAGAGCCTTCTATAGTTTGAGTTTAAATGCTTTGACTTTAATAATGAAGGCAGGGTGGGCTCTAGCCACCCTGTGCAGAGAATTGTTTTCAATAAATAGAAAAAAGTAGGCCCTTAAAAATAATCAAGGAGGTCTGAAATAAATTATACAGCAAATCCAAGGTCATTAAAATGAGGTTTAATAATCCAATCACATTTTATTATCAAGGAAAGTCAATATTGTACAATCATAATATTTCAATCAGTTAAAGAAGAAAACATACCCTCTATATAATCTCATTAGTGCTTATGAAGAAGTCAATAAAAGAGAAGCTCTTCTGTTTGAACATTTACCCAGCTTCCTGATCCTGATTGTCCAATTAAGAAACTTGCATCGTTAATCCAAGTCAAGCGATCGATGTACTTTTCAAACGTAAAGTAGATAATCAACTGTAGCAGATCCTTGCATTTATTAAGACTAAATGTCAAAATATGCCAATATTCGCAGGGTTCATTAAAAGACCTGGCTAAATCAGATTTCTTTGTAAACATTGTCCTTAATATGTCTCTTTGTTGCTTGACTCCTCAACCCATGAATGGACATGTAGAGCTGAAGCGTATTTATTAAAAAAGAAAACAGTCAAAATGAATGTGCTTCGCTAGGTCTTTACTGAATATATGGCTTTGGCTGCTCAAATGCCGTTACCTTTTACAGATGAAAGTGCAGATCTGTATTAACATTTCAGGGAGAGACAAGTCAGTTGTAGAGTACTTGCCTAGCATACATGAGTCTCTGGGTTCAATCCTCAGCATTTGCACCATAAAAAAGAATAAATAATAAAATAAAGAAATTTAATAAATAAATTTGAAAATTAAATTCTGTAGGCTTTTTCTTCTTGTAGAGAACAAGATACACAGATTCAGACAGCTGATAATGTGAAGTTCACAGGTCATCAAATGTCCAGCTGCTGTTAGCATATCATGAGTGTCATCAGCACTATTTCTGTTCGTTGCTCATAGCTTTGTTCCAGTAGAGATTGGGACTGTGTATATTATTTGCTGGTGTCTGGAAGGAGATGGGGATGGACTTGGCAGCATCTATGTGCTGTCCATCTCCTTTCAGTCAGGGATAACTTCATTACAAGTCTTCTACACCAATACTTTTCTCAACGAAACCCCATGCCCTACTCAGCCTACCATCTATCTTTGTAGTAGGGGTTTGGGTCACCTTTTGTGGTATTTACAACTTAGCTCTCCTTCAAGAGAACTTGCTGATAAAAACATGGCTAATTGAAAGTTCAGTTGACAGCCCCTGTTCCCAGCATTGTGTTTGTTTAAGACATGCCTTCCCTGGGTCACTTCAAGACATGGATCCTGATGCAGGCCCATTTCTGCAGTGGAGATGTAGAACTTCTCTTGTGGGTGACACCCAAAACTGTTAGTTTCCTAAGATTTATATTATTCTTTTTTGTTTTGTTGTGGTTTTTGGTTTTTCAAAGTAGAGTTTCAGTCTAGACAAAGCTGACCTGGAATTAACTATGTAGTCTCAGGGTGGCTTCAAACTCATGGCAATCTTCTTTCTTACCTCTGCTTCTCTGGTGCTGGAATGAAACACATGCATCACCACTGCCAGCTTAGAGATTCTTTTTCAAGGTGGGTCCTAAGACATGAAATTTAAATAGATAAAAAGCAGAACGTATCATTACATATGCTTTTGGTTACATGGCTTCCAAGCAGGGCCATACTGGGATCATATGTGTGTTTAGCATAAGAGCAAGTTGGGAAATTGCATAAGGCAAAGGGGTTGATTTTATTTAGGCTCCCCTGATTCCCATGATTTGGCTTATTTGAGCAGCTTGGTAGGGCTATACCCATTACTGTTATTTGGCCCTGAGAGAAACAGGGAAAGTGTATGACAACCCTAAGTGTTAAATACTAATAATGTAGTGAGAACTCAGGTTTAAACTGCTCACAAAGGAGCACTGATAACTTACTTTATAGGCAGAATACAAAAGCTAGATCAAGACACCATAAACAATAAAATACTATATTATAGTCTGATTGTTCAACTCCCCTTCCCTTCCCACTGATGTTCAAGGCTACCATGCCTGCTTTGGGAACTGACGGCTTCCTCTGCCTTCTACTTCCTCACCATGCATTTTCATAGTCTGTATGTACATGTGTGCAGATGCAAACAGCTTATGAGCTTGTGTGGAGGCCAGAGAACACTGGGTATGCTATTCTATGACTCTTCTATGTTGTTTCCTTGATGCACATTCACACTTAGCCTGAACCTGCTGCTTTTCTTCAGGCAGATTGACTGACCAGTGAGACCCAGGAATTCCCTCCCCTCTCTCCTCCCTTACTGAGGGACTGGGCGTATAGGCATGCATTGCCAAGCCAGGTTTTTACATGCATGCTGGGGATTGAACTCAGGTCCTTATGCTGTGTGCAAAGCACTTTTACTTGTTGACTCATCTTCCCAGACCCTTCAATATCTTTTAAGCTACAACAACAAAAGTTCAGGTCTTTTCTATGTACAAATAGGTGTGGAAACACAGGCAAGCACACAAGGTGAACATCTGATTAAATGGAAAATTTCTGGGGAAGTACCTATGTAAGATTTCTTAGATATTGTCAAATTGTACACATATCATAAGCTCAGTCATCGTCAAAATTCTTAGTCCAAACAAACGCAAAACCATATATGACCAAAGATTTCTTTTGCTTATATAATATCTTGAAATGTTTTGGTAAATTAATAGTATTTAAAGAAACAATGAACAAATCAATTGGAAATTATTATTGGTATCTTAGTTGTTCATTTACACTACTAATACTCATAGGGCTTTTTTTTTTTTTTTCAGCAATCCATGTAGTGACTTGTGATGGTTTGAGTATAATGTTCCCATGGACTCACGTATTTGAATACTTAATCTCCAGCTGGTGGTGCTGTTGGGGATGGTTATAGTGCTTTTAGGAGGCAAAGCCTTGCTGGAGGAAGTGTATTACTGGGTGAGGGCCAAGGTAGAGATGTTTAACTGACCTCAAATCCTCTACGCTTCCTCTTCTTCCTGTGCCCTCCTCCTCCTGCTCCTCCTGCTCCCTCTCTCTCTTGCTTTCTAGTGCGACGCTGTGATCCCGTCTCCCTTCTCCTGTCGTGATAGATGCTATCCTTTGGTAATTTCATCTACAAAAGAAGTTATGTTTATTTTTTTACTGTGTCATTTTCACCAGTGTACTTAGAAATGGACAATGATGGAGAAGTCCCACATTTAATTATCATTTAAAAACTCTGGAAAAAAGTCTGTGCACGTGTCTTTGGCAATCTTACTTAAGTTTGTTTGTAGTTTCTAATTCTAATCTTTCTTCTCATCAGAGGTGACCAAAGGAGTTTCAAATGTACAATAGGTCAATGAAAGCTACTAAAATAAGTTTTAATAATGTAATTATACATTAATTAATTAACTAAACACATGAATTTTTTGATGATAACATCTTTGTGAAATGCACAGTACTGAGATCTCTACAAAAGCCTTATGGATACACCTTCTCTGGCACAACAAAAGAGATGTGCTGTCCTTCTCAGAGACTAGACCTTTGAGCCTGTTTTTCTGGAATAACAAGGTATGGTCACTAGGTATGGAGTAAAGAGTGGGGTGCAAAGGCAATGTATTCTTCTCCAAGGTAAACATTCTATATTCTCATCTTCATACTAAACCAGTTAAAATATGGTGAGAACTTTACTAATTGAACAGTTACCTAACTTTTTAAAAGTATTTTTTATTTATGAGAAAAGGAGAGAGAGAGAGACAGAAAGAGACAGACAAAAAGATTGTGAATATGTGTGCCCTAGGGATTCTTGCCATAGCAAATTCCAGACACATGTGCCACCTTTTATACCTGGCTTTAAGTGGGTACTGGGGAATCAAACACCGACCATCAGGCTTTCCAGGCAAGTGCCTTTAACCACTGAGCAATCTATCCAAATCACCTTTATTGCTACATTTTTGGTTGTTTCAATTCAGATAGCACAACTATGGGCATGGTGATTTTACACCAACCTCTTAACTTTGTAACTATGTAGCTACAAAATGCTTACATTTTAGTGTACAGCTATACCAGATAGTGCACACTTCAAACCTCAACCAATGCATACTATAAACACCCACATATGATGGTTTGAAATACAACTATCAAGTACACATGTATATAATCATGTACATTTGTATTTGTTTTGTTTGTTAATATTGATGGAGATTAGTATATGCTTTAGATACTGAGTAAGAAGGAAATAAATCACATTTAAAATGGCTTATGGAGGGCTGAAGAGATGGCTTAGCAGTTAAGGCACTTGCCTGCAAAGCCAAAGGACCTAGCTTTGATTAGAGAACCCATGTAAGCCAGATGCACAAGGGGGAAGCATACGTCTCAATTTTGTCTGCTGTAGCTGGAGGTCCTGGAGTGCTTATTCTCTATATCTGCCTCTCTTTCTGTGTTCTGGCTCTCTTTCTCAAATAAATAAATAAATATATTTTATAAAAAATAAAATGGCAATGGATAAATTAAAATATGATTTTATGAAAATTTTATGAGGCAAAAACATTTTCCTATCATAGTAATTTCATATTCACTGAGTATGAATCACAAAAGTAGCCATATTAATTATCTTTGTTAGAAACTGAAGAAACATCATCTTCAAAGTAACGCATATTTGTTTCTCTTTTGCTGGTTACTGAATAGCATTACATTCTTGACAATTAAATAGGACCTGCTACTGAAGTGGACATCAGCTAGAGAAAACTCAACTCAGTTTAATGTAGTCTTAGTTATAATTGTAGTTTAAGTGAAATGACAATTACTAAACAAAAACTTCTGTAATGTTGGAAAATATAGGCAGCATTACTCTGCTAAATATTTGTGAACTATTTTGTGAATATAATATTATTGTATAAATATTAGTGAAGCATTATTCGATTGTCATTACGCAGCTGGCACAAAAGTATCCAGTCAAAGGTTATAATATGTTTTCTTAGTCATTTACATTATTCTCACCTTATATGTTTTTATCTACTTAGGGTGGACAGTATGGAGGAAGTGGGGAGCTGAAATAGATACTCACGAATAGAAAATATTATATTTATTTATTTATTTTTGCTTTCTCAAGTTAGGGTTCACTTTAGCCCAAGCTGGCCTGGAATTCACTACATAGTCTCAGGGTTCCTTCAAACTCTTGCGATCCTCCTACCTCTGTCTTCTGAGTGCTGGGATTAAAGGTGTGTGCCACCACACCTGCCTTATAGCTTTAATCAGTTCAGTCCTTCTTTAACCAATTCAAATAAGCAAACAAAGAATAAAGTCATTTTCAGTAGTAACCAACCAAATCTTACTTATAGTGATTATTCCATTGTTATTTCCCAAGTACGTTTCATGCTTTTCCTACTATGAAACAATAGAAATCATTACTATTTGATAGTAAAATGATACTAAATTTTAATAAAGTTTACCAAACTGTGGACAAAACTAAAATATAATCATGTCTATAATAACTATTAGATATCTGTGTATTTAATGTATGCTTCATTACTCATCAAACACATGTCACAGGTTTTCATTTATGAATATAAAGCTTAGTGGTAATATTTTCAAAGCTGACTTTTGCCCCTGAATAAAAGCTCACATATCTCCCATTTATTTAGATTTGGTTTTCCTCGTTTATACCAAGGGGCTAAAAATCACTCACAAGTCAAGTTAGAATCCTGCTTAATATGCTAATGTAAAATGTTGAGTTATGTAAGGACTAGCAGACAATGAATGCTCCCCTCACAAACACTGGTTCAAGGCACTGCTAATGAGTTCACCTCTATTATCTTTCAGAGACTACAGCTCTATTAGCAGGGTTGTAATACCAAAGATAATTAGTGCAGGCTTGTCAATTTGATTTTTGCTAACATTATGGCCTTTATTTTGTACTATATTTTTAAAGGTTCCTCTGGGAGACTATGAATCACTTTGTTGGCTAGGCAGACACTATTCATCCTGGCCTAACAAAAAGCACAGTTTAATTAAGAAGCATTCTACCATTTATTGCATCCTCCAGACTACAATTTTGATATTGGCCTCTAAATGCTAAGATTTGTCAGATTCAATTTCTCCTTTCTAATTTCCTATCAGAGAAAATGTGCTCCCAGGCATGAATCCAATTTTCCTTTTCTATTAGCATTTATATTGACAGAGTTAATGATTTTATTATCATTTTTGGCTTGTTGCTAAACAGCAGTCATCACATCCGTTCTTGTGGATGGTTACGTATATATTATGAACACTTTGTCCGGGAGGAATTATGACTCATTCTATTAAATCCATGTTAAGGTGGTCAAGTTGAGTGATGGGCAAAGAAGCTGGAAGAGCTGTAGAAAAGGATAGTATTCCCAAACAAGAAGCAAGATTAATATGTCTCTTCTCTATGAAAAACATGTCCCTGTGGAGAGGCAGATACACTGTGTTAGAGTCTCCCAGAAGAATAAATTGTAATCTCCCTGATACTGCTCCGGAAATGAAATGTTTGAGAAAGTATAAATCCCATGTGCTGGCACTACTCAAGAACCACTCGAATGGACTTGTGAGTCTCCTTTGGATTTTAAGCAAAATTAATAAGATCAAGAGGTGATGCACGTTGCATTTATTTTTCACCTTATTGAACTCAAATTTCTCTGCAACTAACCTAATCATCACCCTGATTTGGCTGTATTTTATGGAATGATTTATTTCCCAGACATTCAAGTGGTGGTGAGTTTGAATCCCTATTCATGAATAACTTATTCATTACTTAACTGTGAATGAATTATTGCACAGTTTTATGGGGACTTGATATGACACTCTGGTTCATGTACTTCTTTACAGATTACTCGCTCAGCTCATTCCAGTGTAATGACACTTTCCATAACATGCTGTAAGACACTGGTGTTTCCTAAGTGTGCTGCAGTAGCACACCTCAAACTTTTCATGGACATAAAAGTGGGGCAGTTTATAAAAAATGTCACTTTTCTTTTTTTTTTAACAAATTGTTAAGGATAGCAAAATATATTTTGACACCATTTGTACTGAATCAACATAAAAATCTATTAGAAGATTTTTATTTTACATATTCAACTAGTACAAGAATAATCCTATCCTTGCTACAAATGAAGTGAAATGGGAATGTATTTATGGAACATAATTAAATATATTTAGTAACCAAATACTGTCTACATGCAAATTTCTTGTCAATATTTTAAAAATATTATATTCATCTTCTGAGACATATAAGACTAGAATTATGATTTCAGTGTTATAAACCAAATCAGATTTAAAAATGAATGTCAAAAGACATCGACAAGCAGAGGCTTGCTAACAAGAGTATGTTAGATGAGAAGATACCAATCTGGTGTGACAAGGGAAAAGGCAAGGACAAAAAGGAAGCACAAGGAAGTTAACTTCATGAAGTTGCATCTCTGAAGTCATAAGATTACTAGTAATTCAAGTATTACATAAAGGATGACATGTGCTTGTTTCAGGGAGACCACATGCCCAGGTTGTCTTTTCATACAGACATGCTATAGGTTAGTGGATTCATATAGGAATTGGATGATTCAGATTCCAGCTGATGCCTGTCTTCCAACGCATGGACTATTCTGGCATGGAAAGCACAATGCAAACACAAAGCTTTGGTTTCAGCACAGACCACACTTGTTTCCTTCACCTGTTTTTAAATTACTTTCTTTAAAAATATGTATTATTATTATTAACAAGATGTTTCATATGGATACATCATGTGTTGATACCCACTTTTCCCACGTCCATGCCGCCATTCCACTGGGGTCACTCCCCAGTGGGGTTGCAAGTATTTCCTATGGGATTTTAGTTTATGCACTCTAAGAGCAGCAGTCAGTTATTTTTGGTGCGGGGAGGGAATGCCTCTGGGCGTGATGTCTCAACCTGTGATTCTTACAATCTTTCCACCCCCTCTTCTACAAAATTCCCTGAGTGAGTGAGTTTTAAGTCTACTTCAGTGATGAGCTCTTAGGAGCCTCTGGTCTCTGCTTTGGTAGGTGTTGAGTATCCTCAGGGTCTGTCTCCTATCCCCTGGTGCTGATTATAGTTTCAGCATGGAAGCAAGACTCTTACTTGTCTCCTCTTTCCTCTGTGGTTTCAGCTGTGACTTGGCTGAAGTGCAAGGGGTAGTTTATCTCTTCTGGTATCACTACCTTTTGAAAGAGAAGAACAGATTCTCCAATGGAGAGTGAAGTCAGCATAGTTTAAATGGGATAAACATTATTAATTTAGGGAGAATTTGATCTATGTAACTCCTATCTTAGCCAAAGACTAGTGAGAGTTGACACTGGAGAGTGTAATCTTTGTCTCCATAGGATGCTGATCTGGTTCACAATTCCAGATTTGAACTCCTTTAAACTAAGCAGATCTCTTAGCCAATCATAATGCTACTGGTTACCCAATGAGGCTTATTTTCTTATTTTTAAAGTGGTGATAATAACATCATAGTGTCATGGGGAAATTGAGCATGAAATTACTCTATAAATTGCAAATTGTGACATATATATCTCAGTGATAACATAGTTATTGAATTAAATAAATGAATTACATAAATGTACCAATTTTCACATTTTTTCTCTTAAAATTCATTTGCTATTCATCAATATTCATAAAATTATACTCTTTGCTACAGAAGAGATCAGTGGTAGACAAACATATTGGTTTAGTTTAGATTTTATCTGAGAACAATATGTTCTTCAAAAGATATTAGCTAGCTTAGAATTTTATTTTGAATAGTCATGGAGTTTGATTAGCCATCTTTTAAGACACTATTTCAACATGATTTTGAGTCATGCATCATTGTAAAAAACATATAATGAAAAAAATAGCATAGCAAACAGTGTGGGCATTGTAAGATTACTTTTAATTATGCCATCAGTTTTCTGATGCAGAAAGAAAGCATTCCTTCATCATTTGGTTACTGAGGAGCATTTGAGAATGAATCACATATAGTCCTCATGTATAGAAACGTGTGAGGGTGAAGCCAGTGAAAAGGGACATTATCCTAATTTGAGGAGTAGAGAGAACTCCTGTGGTTCAAGAATTATATATAGCTTTACTATAGATTACAAACCTCCATTCACATTAGTCAAAGGAAAAACTGTTAGATTGAGTCCCCCTTGTTGAAACTGATTATTTTACAAGAGGAAACTGATTATTTTACAAGAGATAAGAGGGAAATACTTGCTCAGACTAACCCCCCAAATTTTTGTAAACATTGTTACCTCACCTCTGTTCTCATCAATGAGACCAACAGAAATCCTGTGAGCAGGTCTGTGGTCTGTTGATGGCAGTGACCATGAAATGTTGAGTCCCAGGCAGCCTCCCTTATACTGACTGCATGCTCATTTCTCTACCTCTTATCTTTGCTTAAACTTTTGAAAGGTTTTTTTTTTAATTTTAAATACATCCTCAGGAATGCACAGAATATTGTTAGAAAAAAATAAAAGTTTAATATTTCCAAACTTTTTCCAATTTTCTTTACCTCCAATTTCCATAAACAGAAATGTATTGCTTGAGGACAGATTCCCATTGTCTTCTAAGCTGGAGCAAGGAGCTTTCTTGATTTGAACTTCCATTTCCAGGCAATTCTCCCTCCATTTTTCCTAAGTCATCTTACCTTTGAGTTTCATATGCTATACTGTAGATGTCAATAACTTCCCTGAGGCAGTAACACATTGAGATGAGACCAGAGTTTACTCCCTCTCCTCCAGCTGCATGCCCTCCTGTGTCACATGTTTGTGGTGCTGAACAAGCCCAGATCAATTTTGCATCCTCTGCTAGGGCTCCATCTCTTAGCCTCATTTTTAGCTCTCTACATTTTGAAAACTTTTGCTTTTCTGTTGCTTTGAAACCACATTCTGACGTTGCTGCTAAAAGCTTTCTTCTCTGTTTTTGAAATCTTTTTTTTGTTGTTTCTAGTCTTTAATTTCCTTGCTCATACACTAGATTTGCCAGGACCAATGGGTACCATCACCTCAAATATCACGCTTTCCCATGAAGTTCACCTCTGTGTCTCACTATTTCTAGGATGAGTCCAACAGTTCTTTCACACTTCATTTCCTTCAATTAACTTTACCACTTCTTCATCTTTTCATACTCTCCTTCCACCTTCGTTTTTTTTTTTTTCTCACTAGCTTACACTTCGTAGTAATCATATGTTTACTTCTCTGTTTTGAGCCTCATTTTTTTCTGACTCTCTTCCACGCTATTTACTTTGACCACAGTTCAAGGTAAATCCAACTTGGTTCTTTCCAGATACCTTCACTTACATATTTCAATATCATTAGAGGAAAGCAACTATCGTTTTCGCACCTGAAATTAATAACTGAGTAAGTAATGCTGCTTGGAATCACAATCATTTGTACAATTACACTCCTTTTTCCTATATTTTCTTCTCTTCTCCAAAACTAATACTGCTCTTCCACTTCCCTTCTTGACTCACAGCTGACATTAACTTCTTTTGTAAGGAAAATAAAATATCAGAAGAGACATTGCAGAGTTTGGCCATCTTTAGTAGCAGTATTCATATGCTCTCTTTAACCTCTAGGCATCTGAGAGGGATCCTTGGTCTTACTTAGGATCAGTTGCCCCATTCACTCTAGAAATTCTTTCTTCTGTATCACCAATTGTTCCCCCACTGAAGATTTTCTCACAGCATTCTGCACCCATCTGGAAGGTTCCCATCCATATTACATACAAAAACTCTTGGAGCTGGAGAGATGCCTTAGTGGTTAAGGTGTTTACGTGCAAAGTTTAAGGACCCAGGTTCAATTTCCCAGTACCCATGTGAGCCAGATGCACAAGGTGGTGCATGTGTCTGGATTTCACTTGCAATGTCTAGAGGCCCTAACATGCCCATTCTCTCTCTTTCTTTCTGCTCCACTCTCTGCCTCTTTCTCTACCTCTTTCTAATAAATAAATAAAATATTTTAAAAACTCACGATAATCATAACTCATTCTACCAGCTTGCATGTTTTTTTCTATCTAAAAACAATTTTATTTTATAAAAAGTTCTAGAAATGTCACCTCAATTAATTGATTAAATACTAAATCTATTGCAAAATTCTTAAAAGATTTCACATGAATTGAGTATTTTTTTTTAAAGATTTTTATTGATTTATTTGAGAGTGACAGAGAGAGAAAGAGGCAGATAGAGAGCGAGAGAGAGAATGGGCGTGCCAGGGCTTCCAGCCGCTGCAAACGAACTCCAGACGCGTGCATTCCCTTGTGCATCTGGCTAACGTGGGTCCTGGGGAATTGAGCCTCGAACCGGGGTCCTTAGGCTTCACAGGAAAGCACTTAACTGCTATGCCATCTCCCCAGCCCCTGAATTGAGTATTTTTAAAGTTTTAATTTTGGAGTATTTTGTTTACTCAGGTGTCATCACACTTAATAGACAATGGAAATTATTTCACAGTTCTGGAAGCCAGTCTAGTATCAAAGCACAGGTGTGTTTGATGTCTGAGAAGGGCCTGTTATCTTATTTATAGATAAGACCCTCTCTGTGTCCTCTCATGGTAGAAATTCAAGCATTTGGAAAGGGGTTTTATTTTATGTTCAAAGTAGGGTCTCACTGTAGCCTAGGGTGACCAGGAACTCATTCTGTAGTGACAGACTGGTCTTGAACTCATAGTGATCCTCCTATCTTTGTTTACTTAGTGGGACTAGAAGTGTGTGCCTGGCTCATGTGTGTGTGTGTGTGTGTGTGTAGGGGGCATATTTTTAAAAGATCAGTAATCCCATAATAGGCCATCAAGATGTAATAATTTAAGAGTGACTACATGTTGTAAAACCACCAGATTGATAATTAAGTTTTAGCATATAGATTTTGAAGTCTTATAAACATTCAAAACATAGAATTGAATGTATTAATGATCCAATACTCTCACTACTCTTTAGTGCTAAGCAGTATTCCACTGTGTTCCAAAAGTTGGAAACATTTCTATAAAGGTCTTTGAGTAGACATGTGTATACATGTCTGGATAAATTATTGGGAAGACTGGATCATATGGTTGATATGGTTACCTTTAAAATTTATTTACTTATTTATTTGGGAGAGAGAAAGAGGCAGAAAGAAAGAGAGAAGAATGGGTTCACCGGGGTCTCTAGCCACTGCAAATGAACTCCAGACACATGTACCAACTTGTGCATCTGGCTTACTAAGATACTGCATAGGTGAACCTGGGTCCTTAGGCTTCAGAGGCAAGTACCTTAACCATCTCTATCCAGCCCCTGATTACCTTTTACAGAAAGGAGCTAATGTTTCTTTCTTTCTTTTTTTAATACCAGAGTCCAAATTTATTTAGTTATTTATCTATTAGTTGTATACACAGTGTATACAGTCATGTTAGTGCCATCATTAGCCTCCTGCCCCCTCTGCTGGGTCCCACATTGTTGGGGAATATGGGTCATGCATTTTGGGGTTATACATCAGTTATCGGTAAGAGGCAATGTCTCTGCGCATAATAACCCAATATGTGGCTCTAGCCATCTTTCTGCCCTTTCTTCCACAAGTTTCCCTGAGCCATGATGGGTTAATTTTATGTATGCTCCAGTGATGAGATGTTGGGAGCCTCTGTGTCTCTGGTTATCTGGTTTGATAGGATTTGAGTGTCTATCTCCTTCACCCTTATGCTGGTACCAAGTTCACCAAGGAAGCAGCACTCTTGCTCATTTCCCCAAATACTCTTAGTTTCAGCTGGGGCCCTTTTGAGGTGTGATGGGCTGGTTCTGTTCTTAGAATGTGTATCCACTTGAAAAAGAGAAGCAAATTCTCCATGGAGAGTGAAGTTAGCATCAGAAAAATGGGATAACCTTTGCTTTTAGAGAGAATTGAATAGGTTTAGGTCCTCTTGTAGCCTACAATTGGTAGGGCCTTGATAATGGACAGTGGGCTCATATTTTGGAAATGGTTCTGAATTGTTTCCCAGATCCAGTAATGGGTTCCATTCCACTGAGTGTATCAGTTAGCCAAATCAAAAGCAGCTTGTTTTCCACCATGGCTGTGCACCACTATTGCACTTGTGTGAGCATAATCTCAGGTTGTTTGCTGCTGAGTAGCTTAGACCATAAGTTGCTTGGACAGATGTTGGTCATTTTCCCCCAGTTGCTCATGTAGCACATTCAGGCACTAGATGAGTTAACTGTCTGGGGACTGACTGTCTTCCAGATTCCAGCCAGGTCACTCCATGTTCTGTACCAATAGCATATGGTGTCTTCAGCAGTAGGGTCTTACCTCTAACCTTTGGTGGGTCATCAAGTCCTCTGACAGAAATCTGTCTTCATTTGGAATCCTTGTAGGTCTCTCTGATCAACAGCTCTTTGTGGATGTTAGCCACATGCTAGCACTGGGAGTTACAGGTCAGTGCCCAAAAAGAGAAGGACGAAAAAGATAAGTAATACAAAGAGATAGAGAGGGAGGAGAGAGAGAGAGAGAGAGAGGAAGAGAAGAAGAAGAAGAAGGAGAGAAGAGAAGAGAAGGGAAGAGGAGAGGAGAGAAGAGAAGAGAAGAAGGAGAGAAGAGAAGAGAAGGGAAGAGGAGAGGAGAGGGAGAAGAGAGAGAGAGAGAGAGAGAGAAAGAGAGAGAGACAGGAGGTTAAGGTCAGTCTTCATCATACTCTCTCCAGGGGCATGTGATTCAGGTGTTCCCTCTAAGGGCCATATGAAGGTTCAACCATTTAGCCAGTCTTTTAGGATGCACCATTAATAGTACCATTGTCATTTGGATCCAGCTTTGCACCCCCCATCACCACCTTTACCCTCCCCTCCTGCCTCACACACCCCATTGTCCGGTCCTTGAGATGTTTATTAGGCATGTCTACAGTGGTTACATTATGTGTTTATACTTTAACCTATATTTTATGAGTAGATGGTAATTATATATAACAAAGGATTTCATTATTTTCATACATGTATATGTTGTACCTTCATCATGTTCACCCCTGTGGTAGAAAGTGACATATTTCTGGGCTAAACATCCAAACCAAATACAGTTTATTAGAGGAAAGGGTTTATTTCAAGCTTACAGATCCAGGGTGAAGTTTCATCAGTGGTGGAAGAAACTTCTTCATTACATCCAAGTGGAGAGAAGAATTGCAGTAAGTAAAATATCAGCATCATCACACATACCAAAAACCAGCAAGCACAAAACCCATAGCAAGTAGGAGCCCAGCAGAACTCAGAACTCACTGAATACCTTTGGGCTGAAAATCAGATCTGCCCCCAACTACACTTTAGGGCTAGAGCCCAGAATCCACAACCGGTGACACCTCCTGCAGCCAACTGTCTAGAGCTCCAAGTTGCAAGCTTTAATAAAACACCTGAATCTATGGGAGACATACATCAAAACTACCACAATCCCATCACCTTCTCTTGGACCTTCCCACTCCCTCAGATATTCTTCCTCTTCCTAATTAATACCCCCTTCTATATTCATGTCTTTTTTTTTCACTTTTAATGACCTATCAGTTAATTAGGTTTCTTTCAGGAATGTAGGTGAAGGGTTATTTAAGAGAACATAAGGGACTGAACAGTTGCAACAACATTGAGGGAAATTTCACCCCCCAAACCACGAACTGCTTATAAAACTTCAGGGAGGGATGTTACTTTGTGAGCCACTTTCCTAACCCAAAAGTTACAGGCATTTTTTTAAAAAAAACTTGTTTATTTTATTATTTATCAACTTATTTAATTAGGAGAGAGAAGGAGAGACCTAGAAAATGGGGGGTATGGGAAGAGAGAGAGAGAATGGGCACAGCAGAGCCTCCAGCTGTTGCAAACAAACAACTTCCAGATGCATTTACCACCTTGTGCATCTGGCTTACATGGGGCCTAGGGAATCAAACCTCGGTCCTTTGGCTTTGCAGCCAAGCACCTTAACCACTAAACAATTGCTCCATCCTGTAGTTTGTGTTCTTTAAAGAGCTGTCAAATTTTATCAACATAAAATATTTTTAAAAACCACTTAGGGAAGTATCTGCAGAATCAGTAATTCTATCACCGCCTTACTCCCAACTTTAAATAAACATCTTTCATTTATCTTTTGATTTGTTTGCTGACAGGTTCATAAGTTTCGTATATCTTTATAGAAATCCGCTTTTTGGGCCATTTATTTTCTCTCTTTATCTTTTGATTTCTACTTCACTGATTTTTGGTTTAAGTCTTACTTTATCATTTATCTTCTTGTTTTATATCTTTCCTTCCCTTGAACATGACGTTTTAGATTTTCTTTTTCTGTTCTACTCATCAAGGCAGCAACGGAGGTCATTGGCATGAGAACTTTCTTCTTTTACTAATTATATATTTATAATTTTAATCCCCCCATACCAGTTCTGCTTTAATTGTGGCCGCCACATTTTTGAAGTGTTGCATTTTCATTTTTATTCTGTGGAAGTGATTTCTCATTTCCCTTTTGGTTTCCCTTTCACCCCACAGTTTATTTACAGTGTGTTATTTAATCTCAAACTATTTGAGAATTATCCCATTAGTTGGCTTGTAACTCAATTCCACAGTGGTCATGATGGAAACCCTTTTCAAAACTCACTGAGACTTGCTCTGTGGCCTAGAATGTAACCTTTCTTGGTTCAGGCTCTGAGTCCACCTGAAATACTGTGCCTTTTGCTCTTGCTGAATGGCAGCACCTGGGAGTGAGGCTGAGGTGAAGTTGGAGTTGCCTGATGTTGTTCCAGGCTCCAATTTCCTTCAGGAATTTCTCTCTAATTGTTCCTTAAATATTGAGAGAAAAGTGTTAAATCTCCTGTTGTGTTTTTGCTGGAAAGGAACCTGATGTTTGACATCCTTATCTTTAGATGTCCAGTGATGGTACTTGGCATACTCAACTTCATCAAGCTTCTTGGATCAAAGATTTGTCATATACATATCAGCTTTGGAAATTGTTCTCATGATTTTTTTTTTTATCCCTAGTCTTTGGTTTCTCTTCCTGGGACTTCAGTTATATATCTAATGGACTATTTGAAGTTGTTCAGAATTATATGATATTGTCTTTGGCTTTTCATCTGTTTCCTCCCTATACTTCACCTCAGGAAGTTTCTGCTATCATTTCTTTGATTTCACATTGTTTCCTCTGCCATGTTTTATCTGCCTTTAATGCTATACAGTCATACAGGGTATTTTTCAACTCAACCATTTCTACTTTGCTTACTTGTTTATTTGAGACAAGATCACACTTTGTAGCCCAGACTGGCCTCGAACTGATTGGTTATCCTAACTTGGTCGTGAACTCATGGAAACCTCCTGCCTCAGCCTCCCAAGTACTGCTATTTTTATTTTTAGAAAATTTCTTCATTTTTTGTTTATTTATTATTTATTTATTTGAAAGCACCAGACAGAGAGAGAAAGAGGCAGAGAGAGTGAGAGAGTGGGTGTGCAAAGGCCTCTAGCCACTGCAATTGAACTCCAGATGTGTGCGCCCCCTTGTGCATCTGCCTAACATGGGTTCTGGGGAATCAAGCCTTGAACCAGGGTCCTTAGGCTTCACAGGCAAGTACTTAACTGCAAAGCCATCTCTCCAGCACTTCATTTTTTACAATTGAGTTTTGTATTTATTTGAGAGAGAAAGAGAGATAGTTTGGGTGTGCCATAGCCTCCTGTAGATACAATCTCCAGATATGTGTGTCACTTTGTGCATCTTGCCTTATGTCTGTACTAGCGAATCAAACCTGGCTTGTCAGTCTTTGCAAGCAGGCATGTTAACCACTAAGCATTCTCTCCAGCCCCAGAAGTTCCCAAAGATATATGTATTCTGTGGTTCTTACTAATATCTGTACTTTATAGGTTTTGAACATGTGGGCATTATTATAATTGTTTAAATATCCCTATTCAGTATTTCTAACTCATATTTTTCTCTGGATTCTCTTATGTATCAAATATTCTCTTCAATATGGCATTTTGCTTTGCTATGTGTTTGTTTTGTGGCTTTTGATTGGTTGTCAGACATTATAAAACTTGCCAGGTTGGATGTTATTGCTGTGTTCTGATACATACACTTTCCTCTATGCTGAGACAGGCACATAGGACAGAGTCTCATCCCCAACCAGTGCCCTTTATTGTCATCTCTTCTTTGAATGAGTTTGAGGACTTCTTAATGGACATGGGTGAGAGGTTATTTGCAGTAGCATGGGCCACTTACTGCTGAGGAAATTGAATCTCCCTGTCCCAACAACCTTTAATTGCCAACAGATCCTCTGAATGTGGTGTGGTCCTGCAAGACCCTACTCCCGGGCCATGTCTGGAAGAAAATGTTCCAAGCACGCCACTCCCCCTTGCAAGTTCTACATTCTTTTTATTAAAAAAATGTTTATCTTTATTTATTTATTTGAGAGCGACAGAGAGAAGGAGAGAGAGAGAGAGAGAGAGAGAGAGAGAGAGAGAGAGAATGGAGAATGGGCAGGCCAGGGCCTCCAGCCACTGCAAATGAACTCCAGATGTGAGCGCCCTCTTGTGCATCTGGCTAACGTGGGACCTGGTGAACCGAGCCTCGAACCGGGGTCCTTAGGCTTCACAGGCAAGTGCTTAACTGCTAAGTCATCTCTCCAGCCAGGTTTTACATTCTTTCCACCCCTCTTTCATGATGATCCTGAAGGGATGATATAGAAGCCAAGAAAGATTTGATATTTTATTTACGTACAAAATGACTAAAAACTAATGCCTTTCCTCCATAAATTGGGGAAGAGGTATATTTATTGATCACATTCATGTTTCATAACTTTCAGGTCACTGTCATTTGTTACTTTTTTCAAGTGTCTTTGGGACATTTTTTTTCTGTACTTTGTTGTGTTTTCTTGTTTGTTACTGTTAGAGCATCTTTCAGTCCTCTTATTTTCATCTTGATCATAAACAAGAAGTTACCACTCTTCATTTATCTTTTTTAAAATTTCTTTCTTTTTTTAAATTAGTTTTCTATTCAGCAAATACAGGCAGTTTGGTACCATTATTAGGCTCATCCATGACCTACCCCCTCCCCATTGGCCCCTTCTTATTGAAGTATATGGGTCATGCATTGTGGAGTTAGCCCACAGTTATTGGTATGATAAATGTCTTTGCATATCCTGACCCAACATGTGGCTCTGACATTCTTTCTGCCCCCTCTTCCACAAAATTTCCCTGAGACATGATGGGTTCTTTTTTGTTCTGCTTCAGTGCTGAGGTGTTGGGGGCCTCTGAGGCTCTGGCTCTCTGATTTGGTAGGAGTTGATTTTTCTCTGTGTTGATCTCCTTCCCCCTTGTGCTGGTATCTGGTTCATCAGGAAAACAGCACCCTTGCTTGTTTCACCATTTTTTCTTAGTTTCAGTCGGGGCTCTTTTGAGGTATGATGGGGTGGCTCTCTCCTTAGGATCTACATCTATCTGAAAAAGAGAGGCAGATTCTCCAACGGAGAGTAAGTTAGCACAAGAGCAAATGATATAACCCTTATTTTAATTTAATAGGTATAGGCCCTCTTGTAGCTCATGATTGCTGGTAGCTTGATATTGGAGAGAGGGCTTATATTTAGATATGGTTCTGACTTGTTTCCCAGCTCCAGCTATGGGTCCCGTACCACTGAGGGGATCAGTTAGCCAAATCAAGAGCAGCTGGATCCTCACTATGGCTGTGTGCCACTATTACACTTGTGTGGGCATCACAACCGGTTATTTGTTGCTAAGTAGGTTAGACCATGAGTTTCTTGGACAGATATTGGTCATTTCCCCCAGTCTCCCATGTAGCACCTTCTGGCACTAGACACGCTGACTGTCTGGGGACTGACTCTCTCCTGGCTTCTAGCCATGACATTCCATTTTACATGTCAGCTGCCTATGTATCTTTAGCAATAGGGTGTTACCACTAACTTTTGGTGGGTCATCAAGTACTCTGTAAGAAATCTGTCATTCTTTTAGGAAACCTTGTAGGTTTCTCTGATCAAAAGCTCATTGTGGATGATAGCCCCATGCTGGTACTGGGAGTTACAGGTCAGTGCCCACTAAGAAAATGAGGAAAAATATAACTAAGATACAAGAGTTAGAGAGGAGAGAGAGAGAGAGAGAGAGAGAGAGAGAGAGAGAGAGAAAAGGAGATAGAGAAAGACAGGGAAGGAGAGGGAGAGGGAGGGAGGGCAGATGTAAAAGGTTTAGGTTAGACTTGATCCTACCCTCTCCAGTGTCTTGTAGTTCAGGTGTTTCCTGTAAGGGCCTCGTGAAGGTTCAGCCATTTATCTGCCTTTTAGGAAGAAGAATTTTATGGTGCCATTGCCATTTGGGTCTAGATTAGTGTTTTTCACCCCTTTGATGCCCTCCTCTTCCTCCCCATCCATCCTACTGTCTAGTCCATGAGATGCTTGCTGGGCATGTAAGGTATCTTGGGTAGATTCAGGTTAAGACAATTGACAAGACAAAGAGCTGGTTCTTTGAAAATATAAATATGATTGACAAACCCCTGGCCAATTTGATCAAGCAAAAAAAGGATTAACAAAATTCAAAATGAAAAAGGAGAGATCAAAACAAACATAAGTGAAATTGGGAGAATCATCAGGACTTTTTCAAAAACCTCTACTCCACAAAACTGGATAATATGGAGGAGATGGATAAATTCCTGGACACATACCATCTATCAAAGCTAAACTCCGAGCAGATCAATCACCTCAATGAACCCATCACACTCACAGAGATTGAAAAAGTAAAAAAAAAAAATCCCCAAAAAGAAGAGTCCAGGACCAGATGGCATCTCAGCTGAATTCTATCAAACCTTCATGGAAGAACTCAAACCAATCTTCCTAAAACTGTGCCACACAATTGAAGAACAGGGAAAGCTACCCAACTACTTTTATGAAGCTAGTATCACCCTAAATCCAAAATCAGGCAGAGATGCCACAAGAAAAGAAAACTACCAGCCTATTTCCCTGATGAACTTAGATGCAAAGATCCTGAACAAAACCCTCGCAAACTGAATCCAACAACACATCAAAAGCATTATCCAACTTGACCAAGTGTGATTTTTCCCAGGAACACAAGGGTGGTTCAACATACAGAAATCTGTCAATGTAATACACCACATAAACAAGATTAAACATGAAAACCACATGATCATTTCTATAGATGCAGAAAAGGCCTTTGATAGGATACAACATCACTTCATGATCAAAACATTGGAGAGAATTGGCATGGTTGGTTCATTTATCTTTGAAACCATCTTGAATTATCTTTTCTGTCTTAGTAACTATACCAATTACTCCTTCAGTTGCTGTCACTGTGTTGAGACAAAATACTCTACCAGAAGCAGCTGATGAGAGGAAAGGGTATATTTTGACTTAAAGTCTTGAGAAGAAATTTCACCATGGCAGAAATCACAGCAGAGCAGAGTCTGGGCATCACATCATGTTGTGGCAACTGGAAGGCAGCAGCAAGAGTGTGCTCATTAGTGAACACACAGTAAGTCTGGACAAATGAACATAAAGGTCCTATCCTAGGGACACACCTCCTCTAGCAAGACTCCATGTCCTAAAGTGTTCTATCAGCTGGGGATTGAGTATGAGGCTTAATCACAACACTGGAGTCTTTGGGGGACATTTTACAAACCATCACAATGACCAATTATTTGAATGATAATAAGTACAATGAGCAATTTTTTTCATACTTTATTTCCGTATTGATGAAAAAGAAAACATTACAAACTTAAGATATTCATCCCTGAACCTAGATGTTTCCCCCTTTCTCTTATATATGTAAATCTTATGCTTATATCCTTGATATATTTTCAATTTAATTTAATATGATATAAGTATCTCATTTTTATTTCATGATTTATTTATTTTTTCTTTTTTTGGTTTTTCAAGGTAGGGTCTTACTCTAGCCCAGGCTGACCTGGAATTCACTGTGGAGTCTCAGGGTGGCCTCGAACTCATGGAAATCCTCCTACCTTTGCCTCCCAAGAGCTGGGATTAAAGGCGTGCGCTACCACGCCGGGCTTCATGATTTATTTTTAATTTACTTTTTTAGCAATAGACAGAAAATTAGGTTTTTTTGTGGAACTTTTGAACACTGTTTAAAAATGTAATACTGACTTTTCTATTTATTTATTTATTTGAAGGAGAGAGAGAGAGAGAGAGAGGGAGAGAATGTCTGAGCAAGGGCCTTTAACTGCTACAAATGAATTGCAGACACTTGCACTACCTTGTGCATCTGGCATTGCATGACTACTAAGGAATCAAACCATGGCCCTTAGGCTTTGCAAGTAAGCACCTTAACCACTAAAATATCTCTCCAGCCCTATTATGACATTTTATAAACTTTTCAATTGCTTAAATTTTTGTGTGTGGGGGCGGGGATATCCATGTATATGTATGTGCCCTTGCTGCATCCCATGCACTCTCCGAGTTGGGGATTGCTCACCTGCAGGGTTTATTTATTTACTCTTACTGCTAGCCAGAGTTTATTTATTTACTCTTTTCCAGAGCTTTCAAGGCTACAGTGATTCTTGGATCTCTACTTCCCTGAGGGACTGAGTTACAGATGCATGGCCAACCAGCTGTTTGCTCTGGGATCTAGAGATTTGAACTCGGCTGTCTCAGGCCTTTTAAAAGCCTCATGCTTGTGAAGGGATGCACACTCAACTGCTGAGCCATCTCTCTTGCTGTAACTTATCTATAATTATAACTATAGACAACCTCTTCATACATAGAATGGAAATAATACTTATTGTGCAAATACATCACTGGGACATTTTTTTCCATAGCAATTGTTTTATTTCCTTTGTCTCTTCTCCAGCTCCTCTTCTAACATTTTCCTCATAATTTCTTTTCCATTTTCATGTTTCCTGTGACCTTCCTCCTTCTCTCCAGACCACCTATTTTCTCAAAGTCTCCTATCTAGCTTCACAGTTCTATATCCTTTCTCACCTCCCTTATTTATATAACTCATTTGTATTCCTAGAATAGTCTCTCAATGAGCTAGCTTATTGTTCATATCTCATCACTATAAGTTCAGTCCTATAAGAAAATTACTATTAAGATTGATTTATGTCTTTTCATAGTTTGTCAGGTTCCTCCCCTTCCTCTGCAACAGGAATATTTTACTATATGGGTATACCAGAGTTTATCCTTTCACTTCATTTACTGGAGGATATTGCGGTTGTTTCCAAGACTGGATAATCATGAACAAAGCTGCAATCAACATTTTTGCAGGTTTCACAGTAAAGTAAATGTGACTTTTCAACATACATGGGTAATTATGAAGAGGCATGAATGCAGAATTGAATGTGAAGCCTGTGTTTTGTTTAGTGGGAAAATCTTCTGTCTACATTTTGTATCCCCAATAACAATGAATGCTGCTCCATAGTACATCATGTCTAAGCTCTGGAGTTCAGTCACACTAACTACAGCTGTTAGAGTATGTGTGGATACTGAGCAACCATTGCTTTAATGTCAGACTTTGGATCTATTATCTTTTCTAATGATAAAGAGAAAGAAATAATTAAAATTTTCTAGAGTGGAGAGATGGCTCAGTGGTTAAAGGCACTTTCTTGCAAAGCCTGAGGGCCCAGGTTCAATTCCTCAGTACCATGTAAAGCTAGATGCATGAAGTGACACAAGCGTCTCAAGTTCCTTTGTGCTGCCAGCAGCCCCTGGCACACCTGTTCCCTCTCTCTGCTACTCTCTCTCTCAAATAAATAAAATATTTTTTAAAAAAGAATTTTTAAAAGTCATTTAACCATAACAATGATGATTGCCTAATGCTGCAAATTTTATCTGAATAACTATTTAATAACATCATCATTTTCGTACATAGCATGTACTTGTACATACCAGAATATCATCAAAACAATATAAAGATACATTTATTTCTATGGATATGAAATCAATGTTTCCAATATTTTTACCGTTTTATTTTCTTAGGGTTTGTAAAATTTAAGAATTTTGTTGAAGGCTTTAATTTGTTTTAATTTTATTCTGTTTATTTATTTGAGAGACAGATAATTTTAAAATGGTCTCACATTTTAAATGGAAATATATGGTGTCCAGGCAGACTTTCAATTTTAAAAAATTGCTTTCTTTTATCTACTTTAGATTTAAATTAGGGACTCTTTGACTTGGATATTCACCTGAAAAAAAAAAAGGTGAATTACATGTGTTAATAGTACCTTAATTTTAGTGACATTCTCTATCATTATAAGTATACTAAGGAGAAAGTTGAAGACAGAATGATATCAAAATAATATTAGGAAGTAATTTACTGCTTCATGGGATTTTGACCCTTTGTAGTAGGAGTATTAGAATCTTTGCATTTAGAAGATATTCTACTGTGGTACCAGTATGGCAATTTTTTGTATTGTAAAAAAAATACATGGCTGGAGAGATGGCTTAGCAGTTAAGCGCTTGCCTGTGAAGCCTAAGGACCGCGGTTCGAGGCTCAGTTCCCCAGGTCCCACATTAGCCAGATGCACAAGGGGGCGCACGTGTCTGGAGTTTGTTTGCAGAGGCTGGAAGCCCTGGCGTGCCCATTCTCTCTCTCTCCCTCTATCTATCTTTCTCTCTGTATCTGTCGCTCTCAAATAAATAAATAAAAAATTTAAAAAAATACATTTTGTGGTTAATACATTTGAGTTCAGTTCAACAGTGAATTTTCTAGCTAAATTGCCTTGACTGAGTTACTTAAATTCCATTATTCAATTTTTTTTGGCAAAATGATTGACTAATATTTGTTATGCAATTATAATGAATGGATGTGATGTATGCAAACACTTCAGACATTAAACAAGTAAATACATTTTGTTAAATAATTTATAAATCTGTAATGATTAATATGAACTTGCTTGAGTGTTATAGACAATGATTCAATGGTTGCATGATAAAATCATTAATTTTTTAATTTCATTTTTAAATTTTTTTCAGAGACAGGCTCTTATATAGCTTCCTTGACTTCAGACATGTTATGTTGCTCTGGCTGGACTTGAACCCTATTGCCTGCACTCCCAATGGCTGGAATTATAGGTGTGAACTACCATACCTTGTTCCATTCCTTTTCTTTTAGTGTCCCTTTTGTTAGACTTCAGTTATATAAAGTCACCAGGAAGAATAATGTAATTCTAAAACTGGTGAAATTAAATTAGTTGAATATTCAATATGAAAATAATTAAAATATAAAGTCAACTATAAATCAAATATATCTCTTAATATTTTTACTAGGGTATCAAACAATTAAATTCTAGTATTAGAAAACAATAATATATACAATAAAATGAACATAATTAAATATGACCATATAATTTTTATTTCCCAAAAACCTATGAAAATAGTACAATATGGGGCTGGAGAAACAGCTTAGTGATTAAGGTGTTTGCCTGCAAAGCCAAAGGACCCAGATTCAATTCTTCAGGATCCATGTAAACCAGATGCACAAGGGAGCACAAGCATCTGGAGTTTGCAGTGGCTGGAGGCTCTGGCACACCCTCTTGCTCTCCCTCTCTCCATATTTCTCTCTCTCTCTCTCTCTCTCTCAAATAAATAAAGAAAAATAAAATATTAAAAAATAAAATAAAATAGTACAATATTACTAAAGAAACACTAATAACATTTAAACAAACATAAGAATATATAATTCTAACAACCTGGGTTTAAGATGGATACAAACAAGTGAGAGGTGGTAGCATGTTAAATGGTTAGTAGCATGAACTTGATATTAGAAAATCTCAAGTTTAAATTTAGATAATTCTACTTTTGAGCAGTGTACTTTGATTAGCCATTTGCATGCTTAATATTACATATATAATTATAACTACAAATCAAACTCTTCAAACATAAAATGGAAATAACATTATTTTGCACAGATACATCATAAAAATAAAATGTTTCTTAAAGTTTTAGCATGCTACTACTGATGCAATAAATTCATATGGAATCACTTTGTGGTAATACTATTATGTTGTTTCAGAAGTAAGTAATGTCATCTGTCCTACTTAGCCAAGCATTGGTGAACACTATTCTCAGTGTCATATGTTGCTAAACAAAGCTTGAAATCCTCGATTTTCAGGGTGAGATATTTTAATGAAATTGGACTCCTAAACAAGTTTAATATAAAGCAAAGACCTAGTATGAAAGGGGCCAGTTGTCTATCAGATATTTTGATTCATTGGCATTTATTTTACAGAATAAGGTAGGATAGGGCAGCCATCAGCCATCAAAATCTGTGGCGATAGGCCATCATAAGGACCAGTGACCCATTCACTTCACTGGACAGGAAGTAAAAGACAATGATCATTTCGGGCAGTCATAAGAGTTATGTTTGCATGAATGCAGGGGCTAGTTGACAGAAGTCTTTGGTCTTGATGAATGTGCATTGAAAGATCCCACTTCCTAGCCAGATGTATGTTGCATATGGAAATAGTTATGTCCCTCCAAGAAGTTCATGTCCAACACTGTACTGTGTGGCATTAGGAAAGAATTTTTTCTCAGTATGAGTTTTCAGATGCAAAATGATGGCACAGTGTTTCTCAGTCAACAGAGAATGTCTCAATAAATTGGAGATTCATAGTAAAGATTCTAACATATAGACCTATTTTTAATTCTATATTTATTTGATAGATTATATAGGAAATAATGGATGAGTAGCATGATTAACCAGCTTTAGAAATATTTATTCTGAGAAATTCCAAAAGCTACAATTTTTCTTTGGCCATATTACCACACTTTGAGATGCTTAATTCTATACTGCAAATGGATTTATATACAGGAGAAATAGGATAAATACAATGAACTTAATGTTTCAGATCTAGTCAATGATATTTAAATAATAGAAATATTTAACAGTTCTCTGATATCTTATCTGTAAAATAGGAAAACAAACTTCCTTTTATATTTAGGGCTCCATTGTGTGAATAATGCATGGTAGAAAACATGCCAGATATATATTAGTTTCTCAAATATTAGAATGAAATTGTGATATTTGTATGATTATGTGTCTGATTTTTAGGAAGATGGTTGTAAGAGATTACTTTAAGCAGATCATAAGTGCAGGGGTCAGAAGGTAGTCTATGAAGATAGAAGTGGTTAGAAGGTAGTCTATGAAGATAGAAGGATGGGCAAACAGCACATCTGTTGGTTCACATTTCTTGAAGACTTTACATGGGCCCCACTCTTCATCTGTCAGGTTCAGATTTATTGCAAGGAGTTGAGCAGAAAGCAGGTGCTGTTTTTTGTACTCTTATGTAATATTTTATATCTTTGGAGGTGTGGGGGGGAAATAATATAATATGGCATCCTGTTGAAATGCATGTTGAGCATGTTCCCGAGAAACTCACAGCTCCTTAAATCTGTTGACTGCTGCACATGGTGCCTTCAAGCATATCCAGAACCTTGCTTGAACATGGATTGCCTCTTATTTTAAAGAAAATGCCTCATGGAAATTTTCATTTAGGCCAAGTTTTAGGCTTGTTTAAGTTGTCATATTGTTTCTCTTTGATATTAATGAACTGCTTTTCTTGAGGTAACCCCAACAGACTCCCCCAGTCCTGCCCTGTGGGTTGCTTGGAGGGAAGAGGAGGAGAATTAATTGGCAAGACAGGGCTTCCAGCTACTGCAATATAACTCCAGATGTGTGTGCCCCCTCATGCACATGGGTGACATTGCATGCTTGTGTCACTGTTCAGCTGGCTTATATGGGACCTGGAGAGTCGAACATGAGTCCGTGGGCTTCGCAAGTGCTTTACCAGCTACTCTACCTCTCCAGCACTTAATGGACTTCTTTTAAGCACATCTTTAGATTAAGTGACTAACAGCTTTATACCCTTTTCATTGCACTACTATTACTTTGCAAGTCTGGACAGAAAGGTCCAGATGTAATATTTAGCATCATTAATGACAAATACATGGATTTATTGACAAGACTTATTAAATCTGTAAATTTTCTGTTAATTGTGGCACAGCATATATTTAGAACATTTGGAAGGGCATAACATTTAATATAAAAACTTGCCTAAGGGTTTAGTTGTGACACTTTCCTGTATGCTTACTATTTTCACTTGAAGGCAATAATATGGAAAATTTTTATAACTCTTACAGATTGCTTAACAATGTTTTATATTTGTGAATAATGTTGGTGATGCTAGGACTTTACAGAGTTCAGATGCAACATTTCTTTGGCATTTTATGGGAAAACAGAATATCTTCCATTTTATTTCCTATATTACAAATGTGTTATTATCTACCTTTGATAGATGATTACCTTTTATTATTCAACATATCCTCTTTTTATTCTCTAATGAGTAAAAAGAACTCTCTCCATAATTTGTGTTTTATCCATCCCCAATTTTAAAATGATCATATATTTTATAAAATATCACTTGTTTAGATTTCAAGTGAGGAAAACTAAAATCAGCTTTTCACTGCCGTAAGCACCGTCTCAAACTAAGACAAGAGTATTTCTTAGAAAGAACCATGTATTAATTGTCTCTTATTGTTCATTCTTTAATTAAACTCACTGCCTCCATCATCCATTCAATTGAATATATATTTATCTTACTACAAATACCAAAGGAAATTTCAAGTTCAGGAGAGCCAGCAGATAAGTTGTTTGTTAACATTCTCCAAGCTTGGATTAAATAGTCCCCTGTATTAAGCATGAAAGCTGAGCTTTTTTTACATGCTGTTTATATGACAACAGAAAAATATTTGAAAGAGAGATTAAATTTGATTATATCTTGGGTCTTTGTCAGCCCTAAAATCTTCCATGGTTTTCTGATTTATGTCATTTCTTCTCAGTATACTAAATATAAAATCTTAAAAAAATAATCTTATAAGATTTGGTTATGGAAAAAGCATTTTAGCCATTAAAGGACTATTACACTATGTGATAATAAAACAGAAAAGAGACAAACAACAGTCTTTTATTATCTGCAAATCATCTCATAAATCACTATAGCAAAAAAATGGCAGGAACTTCAAGCAATTACAATGAAATAGTGAGTTTTCCTTTCCCTACCTAACAATGCCAGAAGGGCTGTAAACTAGAAACAAGAGAGTCACAGTAATAGTTTGATATTTAGACATGATTTCTCTTTTTACCTTCTTATGCAGAAGATTCTTATCTTTTTCTCTTTATATTATCCCCTTTCAGAGCAGGGCCAAACTTACTTTTTAAAAAGAATGAGAAAGTAAGCATTATAAATTTAATCTCCACATTCAAATGAGATCCCTAAGATGCGACAAAATGTTTTCAAAGAAGATTGCTGCTATAGTATGTTCGTATCCTTCTCAATACATGTTGAAACTTCAGTGCCCAGTGGGATCGCATGAGGTGAGAGCTTTGGCATGGGATCACATCATGAAAGTAAAACCATTACATGAAGAAACTTTAGGATAGCTTGGTCCACCTTTTCTCTTTGTCACTTGAAGCCATAAGAAGACAGCTGTCTATAAACCAGAAAACAATCCTTCACCTGGCAACACATCTTCAAGTATCTTGATCTTGGAGTTTTCAGTCTTTAGAATTATGTATGAGAAATAAATGCTTGATATTTGTGCTTGCTATAGCAGCATGAACAGGTTAGGTATTATAAATAAATACCCATCTATAGTGTTTGTGTTCTTTCAGCAGATCTTAAAAATACTGTTCATGACTAAGGTATGTAAAAACTAAAAGTGGATTTGATGCAAAGGCAGTAAGTTGAAAATTGTTTTTATTTTGTTGTGCCCCTTATGGACAGGGAGTGACCTGCATTTCCAGGTTCTTCAAAAATGGTCTCAGCAGGTATCAGGTAGCACAATAATATATTTCCTAAGTAAAGAGAAAGAACAATAGAATGATCTTAGGGAATGCAAAAAACAAAAGGGAAGAGAAAAAAATCAGGGAAACAAAATGATCAGATGCGTGTCCCAATCCATCTGGTTTTCAACTGATGAGAGAATGTGAGATAAGTGAGATGTGTTGAGTTGTGGAGGTGACGTGCAATTCTTCCTCAATTTTGAGGACTGCAAAAGGATAGGATCTAGGCTGGAGAAAGAGCTCTGCAGTTAAATGCACTTGCCTGCTAAGTGCTCAGTCCCCCAGTACTCTTTTAAGACCAGACTGAAAACTCACTTGTGAGTCTGGCATTCATTTGCAGTGGTGTGAGACAATGGTGTCCCCACGTGAAAATGAAACATCATTTTAAAAAATGATATGATGTCAAAAGCAGAGCCTGTATCAACTTGGGAGTGTGAAGTTCCCAACCTAATGGTACAATTTTAGTGTTTATAATGTATGATATATTATAATGTATGATATATGTATGTGTGGTATGCATGTATGTACACCAATGAGCCTGAGTGCAGAGGCTCAGGATTACTGGTACCTTCTTCTATCACTCTTCTGTTTTAACTTCTCTAGTCAGGGTCTTTGACTGAGTCTTGAGCTCCCTGTTTTTTTCTGAAGGACTAGCTGTCCAGGGAGCCACAACTGATGATGCTGTCTCCAGCCTGTTAGCTGTGGGGGTTGCAGCCATGGACAGCCATGAATGGCTTTTTCACCTGGGTTCTGGTGAACTCAGTCAGGTCTTCATGCTCACACAGGAAAGTCTTACCCACTGAGCCATCTCCACAGCCCCAATTGTGCTTTTTTTTTTTTGCTGTTGTTGTTGTTTTTTGAGGTAGGATCTCACTCTGGTCCAGGCTGACCTAGAATTAACTATGCAGTCTCATGGTGGCCTTGAACTCACAACGATCCTCTTATGGTAGACTCTAAACAAAACAACAACGAGGCTCAGGAAATTTTTTTGCATTTCTTAAAGCTTTTATGTAACCAAAGTTTTGCTTACAAGGACTTCATGTAGGGTGTCTTCATGTCTGGGGTGATGTGGCTCATTGCCTGTTGCTATGCAAAGAGCTGGCTGTGTGATCTGGGACATGTGTCACCGTCAGATTCCAAAAGGTTATAGCCTTAGGAACAGCTGGGGTCTGAGGAGGACCACCTGGATTTAGCTAGTGCAATGTTGTACATCAGAAGTATTCCCCAAAAGCACATGTATTAAAGGCGTGGTGCCCAATTTGGCACTGTGGAACACTGGTGAAATTTTAAGATGGAACTTAGTGAGAGTATCTCCAAGCACTGAGAATATGCTCTTGAGAGGATAGTGGGAACAGTACTTCTCTTCTTTCTCCCTATAAAGTGTGTGGATTGGTTCTACCATGGGATTCACCATAATGGATGACCACTGGCCTAAAGCAATAGGACCAACCAAGCATGGACTAAACTTCTAAACTCTGCAAAGGGTTACCTTTGCTAAGTTGATTACTGAAGGTTCTGGTGCTAATAGAAAGCTGACAAGCACAATTCACAATGAACATAACTAGAACAGAGTTACAGCAGGTACTCACTTTCCAGGAGCAGCTCAAGTGGACCAGGAGGACATGAGGTGGGAGAGTTCCTCAAATCTAGCTTCACTAAGTTGAAATAAATCCCTTCACTTCCTACTTCCACTTTTTATTTAGACAAGGTAAGCCAGATAGAGTGAGGCTATATCAGAAAAAGAATGAAAAGCAAATTTTTCCACAAAAATATTTTATTCAGTTTTTTTTTTAACTTTTTTTCATTTTAGAGAGAAAGAGAGAGTAAATTGGTGCACCAGCCACTGATATCTAACACCTAGTTGGCATGTGAGACCTTGTTTTTGCCTCACCTTCGTGCATCTGGCTTATGTGGGATCTGGAGAGGCAAACATGGGTCCTTAGGCTTTGCAGGCAAGCTCTTAACTGCTAAGCCATCTCTCCAACCCCATAACAATTTTTTTAAACGTGAATTTCAAATTTCTTTCAGTTACAAGACCACACTATTAAGTCATAAGATTATAAGTATTTGCCTCTTTAATCTTAGTAAATCGTGGGCAGAAATCTTTGAAGATCAAATTAGTTACAAAAAGTGAGGGCATTTCATTTTCTTCTGTGTTTGAATTGTCGTGTGAAGTCTATACCAGTGTTTTCAGTGTGAGATTAAATGCACATTTGTATTCATTGACATAGTCATGCAGTTTAGACAGATTTGTCATAGGATTTACCTTCCTACAAAATGCCAGTTGCCACTTCGCTATTTCCAGGATAAAGACTGTCTTGGTCTAACGAAGCTCTAATATTTTAAATACTTCCTATACTTAGTCCTTAGTAAGAACTAAGCATACACTTTGAGGTTTTCTAAGAAGTCAGGCTGCATCTGTTTTGGCAGAGCTTCTCTCACATGTAACTTGAAAATATAGTAGAAATACTGATTTAAAAAAAAAATATTGGACTTATATCAAAGTTTAAAAATTATATTTGTTAATCAAAAACTCCACTTTTCTATTTAACGGATTACTTTTCAAAAGTGTATGATTCAAGCTTTGGCTCGAAAAATCAGTTGAGATGTTCTGATTGAGTTCTTGTTTCTGCTCTCATAGTCTATTGCAGGCTTCCCATGTGTACTGTTCCTCACAAATTGAACTTCTCGCTGTTTTCCAAGGATATGATTTTTACTGTTCTCTGTTTATTGAGAAGTGGTCTCACTACGTAGCTCAATTTGGCTTTGATGTCTGATCCTCCCAAGTGCTTGGATTTTGGGCTTGCATCACCACACCCAGGGAGGCTCATGATAATTAGTAGGAAGTGATATATAGATGGACTTTTTAAAAGCCTGAGCTATGAATTTTGTATATTTTATAGAAAATATACCATGAAATTTTTGCTACTATTTCAAATTCAACTTAAGGATACCAAGATATTAACTACATTCATTCTTTTTTTTTTTTTTTTTTTGCTATTTCTAAATGATTGATTCCAATACAGTTGCATATTTGGGTAATTTTATAGCGTGTGTGTGTGTGTGTGTGTGTAAGAGCAGAAAAAAGGTACAGAACTACCATAAACAACAAACTATGGTGAAGAGATTGACAGTTTTGAAGTTTTTTTCCTCTTTACAAGATAGTACATCCTGTATTTTAAAGCCCTTGCATGAATGTACTACTAATTTCACATGAATTTTGGATCATTTGTTTCATTTTCATTTTGCTGTTTATGAGTGGATTTTAAAATATATTTTTATTGGGAATTTTAATATGTGAACATAATGTGTGTGAACACATCCACATCTTGTTATCCTCTTTTCCCCACATTCTCCCTATCCCCATTCTTCTGTGTCAGGATTTGTAATCACCATGGGGTCATTAATGCACCAGTCAGTTCCTCTAAGAGGGCAATACCTTATAGTATTCCCTCCCATGCTGTGGCTCTTACATTATGTGGACAGGTTTAAAAGCTCCAATATTTTTATATGTCTTTAACATTTCAAGTGAAATAGACATGTATGTACACACGTGTGTGTGTGTGTGTGTGTGTGTGTGTGTGTGTGTGTTTGTAAAAACTTCTATTTTCTCTTCAGTCCCTTTTCTGTTTATCAACATACACACCATTCCCCTATACCCTCAACCTTAAGGAGCTTTTTAAAATTTTAATGGTTTTTCTACCCATTTATTTAAAATATATTTGGGACAATTTCAAGTTATAAAATATTTAATAACTGCAGACCACTCATGCAGGGAGCTCCTATCATTGCTTGACAGCCCCCCAATACTGTCATGCTGGACTTGGTCCTGGACTGTGCAATATACCTACGTCTTACTGCTCTCTGTGATGTGACTGCC
The DNA here is from genome assembly GCF_020740685.1 of Jaculus jaculus. Classification (NCBI taxonomy): domain Eukaryota; kingdom Metazoa; phylum Chordata; class Mammalia; order Rodentia; family Dipodidae; genus Jaculus; species Jaculus jaculus. The sequence goes on along the minus strand of NC_059105.1, from coordinate 148,012,662 downwards.
TTGTCCTCCCTTGACTTGCATGACCTTGACATTTTTGAAGACACGACTCAGTAAAATTGTAGAATATCCCTCAATTTATAATTGTCTGTTGTTCCCTCATGTGTATCGTCAGGTCATCCACTTTGGACAGTTCCAGGATAGCATTGAATGCTGTTTTGCTCATTGCATACTGTTATCTGGCATAGGATGTAGGCTTAAGTAAAAGATTTTGAAGTTTGTGCATGCTGTCTTCTTTCTCTTCATTTAAAGAATAATGTGAGAGGAGATGATTTTTGTATAATATGAACACTTTAGTGAATTATATTTCAATTTTTGTTGCTTATATTAAATTCATTTCTGTAAATAATTTTATTATTAAAGAGTATCAAGTAATTTTTCCTGTGGTGGTTTCCAGTAAGTGATTAACTAATTCCACAATTTCTTTTGTACATATTTGGCAATCTGCTATCATAATGAGCTTTATCTTTTCTTCAACTCTCCCTTGGTTGTTTCATGTTTGAAGTTATAAATTACACAGTATTCTTTAAGGTATAATAGATTGCTATCAATCATCTACATATGTTAAGTGTGTAGTCGGATGAAGTTTGGAAGGTATTTTATACATTTGATAATCAACTTTTTAAAAGTATTTTATTTACTTATTTATTTGCACGAAGAGAGAGACAAACAGAAAAAGGAGAATGGGTGTGCCAGGGAGTCTTGCAACTGTGAACGAACTCCAGATGCATATGACACTTTGTGCATCTGGCTTTACATGGGTACTAGAGGATCTGATCTGGGTCTTAGGCTTTGCAGGCAAGCACCTCAGCCTCTGAGCCATCTCTCCAGCCCTTGATGATCAACTTTTTATGGGCTTGGCTGGTGATCTTCAAGCTGGCTTCTGTGTTGTTTTGACATGTCCTAGTCCTCTATAATCTTGCTTTAATGTCTAATTAGATGTTCTAGGCTCAAGTAATACTTTTGTTGCCCCAATACAGATTCTGTTATTTATTCAAAAGCATTGTTCTTTTGTTCCTTTTATTGTATTTATATAACAAATCATGATTTTTTAAAAATACAACAAGTTGTCCTCAGTGATTCTAGTGTTCATCTTTGCAACCTCACAAAAGAGAGCTGAAAAAACATTACAATAATCTTTCTTTTTTTTTTTTTTTCAGTTTTTCGAGGTAGGGTCTCACTCTCGTCCAGGCTGACCTAGAATTAACTCTGTCATTTCACGGTGGCCTTGAACTCATGGCAATCCTCCTACCTCTGCCTCCCGAGTGCTGGGATTAAAGGGATGCACCACCACGCCCGGCTACAATAATCTTTCCTTAGAAGGGGATACATTTCAAGAACCTCAGGAGATGTTTGAGACCATGGCTTCTATAGAAACGATACATACATTTATGTAAATGATATATAATATAATTAATGTAATATAGTAATCTAAAATATTAATATTTTCCCATATGTATATATCAAGAATAATGTTTAGTTTACAAATTAGGAATAGGAAGAGAGTTTTCCTTAATAATTTCACAAAGGTGTTTTCTCTATTTTTGCATTTATAGGTGTATAGTGTGTGGATGCATATTGGTATGCATGTGGGCACATATGAGTACAGGTATGTGTGAACCTGTGTGTGTGTGTGTGTGTGTGTGTGTGTGTGTACCAAAGGTTAACATGTGGTATCTTCCTCAATCACTATCTACTTTTTTTTTTGTCTCAGCAAGTCTCACACTTGAACCCAGAGCTCACCTATTTGGCTAGTCTAGCTAGCAAGATTACCCTCAACCTCCTGAGCACTGGAAACTGAACACCAGTCCTCATGCTTGGACAAAAAGTGTTTTACCCAAGGACCCATATCTCCATATCCTGGATGATGAATTTGTATTGTAGATCTTAGACTTATTTCCTTATACAGCCTAGAACATGCACTGTCTTATTTGAAGGAAGCACTTTAGAAATCTCTTTTGGAACCCCCAGATTACCAACATCACTCCTCTTGTTTTAGGGCAATTATTACATCAAATAAGGGTTACTTGAGCACAGAATATCACAGTGCCCACCACTGTAGTAGACAAGAAATCTACAATCCCTACTAAGTGCCTACCAGGCAGGGAGCATGTCCAGTAGATAAGCTGCAAGAAAGGCTGATTCACATCCTGGCATAAGCAGCGGGGAAGAGTATGTTACATTGTCATGCCACATAAGATTGTGAAAAATGCAAACCTTATGTATTACATCTGCAATTATTCACTTGATTTTTTTTATCACAGTTAAGAATAACTGGAATCATGGTAAAAGGAATCAAGGAAGGAGCTGAGAAACTAAGTATAGACAAGAATCCCTTAAAAAATACAGGTCAGACATAAGCAGATACTCAGAAGAATGGTAACACCGGGACTTCCGGTTAAGATGGTGGCGTAGGTACCACACCAAAGCAGCCTAGGGGGGAAAACGACCAAAAAAACTCAGCAAAATACACACTTTTACTAAAAAGTGAGGTGTATAGGAAATTGAAGTGGCAGCGGAGAAGTAGAAGAGTTATAGAGCATCCAGAGCCTGCACAGGCAGGAAAAGTGGCTCCGGAAGCTCGGCCAACCGCCGTGCCCGCGGGGCAGCAGAAAGCCGCCAGACTCGGCTCGAGCCGCAGGAAAAGCCAGGTGCGGGATTTTCCCCTCACACCGCGCTCTCCGCAACTCGGAAACGTGAGGGGAGAGCGGCAGCGAGCAGCAGAGGAGAAGACCGCAAGGTAGAAGAACACGTGGAACAGCGAGACAACCAGAGCAGCCGCGGCTCCTTCCCCTCCCCCACCGCCTGAACCCAGCTCCAGCGAACAGAGCAGCAGCCAGGGACCCGGCCACGCCAACTTGGGCTGACAACGGGACCCAAGCAGGAGCAGAGTTCGGGAGCAACATCAGCAGGTCCAGCACTGGTACCAGCGGCCCCAGCAGCAGCAGACCCAGAAGCAGCAGCAGCGGCAGATCCCGCAGCAGCAGCTTCAGGGGGAGCAGCGGCAGTGGACACAGCAGCAGTAGCTTCAGCAGCAGTGGTGGCTTCAGTAGTGGCAGCTACAGCAGCAGCAGAGGCAGCAGCAGCAGCTCAGTTTGCCCCATAGGAAAAGCAAGTACCCAGCCCCAGAAATCAGAACAGCAGCCCGACGACCCAGGCAGCAACTTGACTGAGACCAAAATCACCCAAGGTAACTGGGATTGCACCAGGGAAGGGTCTCACTTGGTCACAAGCTGACTTGGATCCCTCAACAGACCAGAAATCTAAACCTCTTTGTTGATAGAGGATCTGGTCATTATAATAACTACTCTTGCATACATACTCGGGGCTGTTTTTGATTGAATGTGTACAGTGTTTAGTTAAATTTTAGAATCTACCTGTATTTTATTCCACTCAGCCTGCTTGAATACTCCTATAGCAGGGAAACTCAACCCCTAAGAACATCTTTGTAGATACTCTGAGAGTCTTAAGAACTACACCTAATACCTTAAGGTTCTACCCTGAAAATATATTACATCAAATCAATTGATACAGCTAAGAATACACAGCTAGCTAGAAAATCCAAGCATTAACTTAATCCAAGATGCAAAAATATATACATTATAACACAAGAAACATTAAAAAGCAATACGATATAAATCCACCTAAAAGTATTAATGCATCAGAAATGTCCTCCAGTGAGAAAGAGTTAGAGGAAATGCCTGAGAAAGAGTTCAAAAGAATAATTATAAATATGTTCAAAGAGGTCAAAGAACACATGAAAACAATCAAAGAAGAAATCAAAGAGGAAATCAAAGAGGAAATCAAAGGAATCAAAGAAGAGGCAGGACACCAATTTAATGAAATAAAGAAGGCAATACAAGACATAAATAGGGAAATAGAAATAATAAAGAAAAACCAGTCAGAATTACTAGCAATGAAGAACACAGTTAATGAAATAAAAAAACTCTGTAGAATATCTCACCAGTAGGATGGATGAGGGAGAGGACAGAATATCTAAGCTAGAAGACCAGGTGGCAGACCTAATGCAGTCCAACAAAGAGAAAGACAAACTTATAGAAAAGTATGAGTGGGAATTTCAAGATATTCGGGACACTATAAAAAGATCCAATATAAGAATTCAGGGCATAGTAGAAGGAGAAGAACTCCACTCCAGAGGCATAGTAGGCATCTTCAACAAAATCATAGAGGAAAATTTCCCCCAAATTGGGAAAGAGGTGCCAATACAGATACAGGAAGCCTTTAGAACTCCAGCCAGACAAAACCCAGAAAGAACCTCTCCTCGCCATATTATAATCAAACTTCCAAACACACACACCAAAGAAAAAATATTGAAAGCAGTAAGAGAGAAAAATCAAGTTACCTACAAAAGCAAGCCCATCAGGATTACAGCAGATTATTCAACACAAACTTTTAAAGCCAGAAGGGCTTGGAGTGATATATTCCAAGTTCTGAAAGATAACAACTGTCAACCAAGGTTACTTTATCCTGCAAAGTTATCCATTCAAATAGATGGAGAAATAAAGACATTCCATGACAAAAGCAGGTTAAAGGAGTATTTGAAGACAAAACCAGCTCTACAGAAAATACTTGATAGAATCCTCCATGCTGAACAAAAGGAAAAGCACACGTATAAGGAACCTAGAAAAAACAAGCTATACACAAATACCAGTTAACAGAAGAGAGCACAGGTAGAACCAGAAACACACACACACACACAAATGGCAAACATAAATACACACCTTTCAATAATATCTCTTAATATCAACGATCTCAATGCCCCAACGAAAAGACATAGATTTGCAGACTGGGTTAAAAAGCAGGATACTACAATTTGTTGTCTCCAAGAAACTCACCTTTCTACAAAGGATAGACATTATCTTAGGGTGAAAGGTTGGAAGATGGTGTTTCAAGCAAATGGGCCTAGAAAACAAGCAGGGGTTGCTATCCTAATATCAGACAGGGTAGACTTTAGTCCGACGTTAGTCAAGAAAGAAGGAAGGTCACTTTATATTGATTAAGGGCACACTCCAACAGGAGGACATTACAATCCTAAACATATATGCACCTAACATGGGGGCTCCCAAATTCGTCAAACAAACACTATTAGAACTAAGGTCACAGATAACACCAAACACAGTGGTGGTGGGTGACTTTAACACCCCACTCTCATCAATTGACAGGTCATCCAGGGAAAGAATAAACAGAGAAGCATCTGGACTAAATGAGGTCATAGAAGGAATGGACCTAACTGATATATACAGGACATTTCATCCAAAGGCTGCAGAATATACATTCTTTTCAGCAGCACATGGAACATTCTCTAAAATAGACCATATATTAGGATACAAAGCAAATCTTAACAAATTCAGGAAAATTGAAATAATTCCTTGCATTCTATCTGACCACAATGGAATTAAACTACAAATCAGTAGCAAGAAAGGCTATAGAGCATACACAAAATCATGGAAACTAAACAATACACTACTAAATGATGAGTGGGTCAATGAAGAAATCAAAAAGGAAATCAAAAAATTTATAGAGTCAAATGATAATGAGAACACAACATACCAAAATCTCTGGGACATAATGAAGGCAGTTCTAAGAGGTAAATTTATAGCCTTAAGTGCCTATATTAAGAAATTAGAAAGGTCACAAGTAAACGACCTAATGCTTCGCCTTAAAGCCTTGGAAAAAGAAGAACAAGGCAAACCAAAAATCAGTAGACGGGAAGAAATAATAAAGATTAGGGCAGAAATTAATGAAATAGAAACAAAAAGAACAATCCAAAGAATTAATGAAACAAAGAGTTGATTCTTTGAAAGGATAAACAAGATTGATAAGCCCTTAGCAAATCTGACCAAAAGAAAGAAAGAAGAGACACAAATTAATAAAATCAGAGATAAACAAGGTAACATCACAACAGATTCCAGAGAAATTCAAAAAATCATAGGGACATACTATAAAAGCATATACTCCACAAAGTATGAAAATCTGAAAGAAATGGATGATTTCATTGATCTATATGACCTACCTAAATTAAATCAAAATGAGATTAATCACTTAAATAGACCTATAACAAACATGGAGATCCGAACAGTTATCAATAATCTCCCAACTAAAAAAAGCCCAGGCCCGGATGGATTCACTGCTGAATTTTACCAGACTTTTAAGGAAGAGGTAACACCATTGCTTCTTAAGCTTTTCCAGGAAATAGAAAAAGAAGGAATTCTACCAAACTCCTTGTATGAGGCCAGCATCACCCTGATACCAAAACCAGGCAAAGATTGAACAAAAAAAGAAAATTACAGACCAATCTCCCTCATGAACATACATGCAAAAATTCTCAACAAAATATTGGCAAACAGAATACAAGAGTATATCAAAAAGATCATTCACCCTGACCAAGTAGGCTTTATCCCAGAGATGCAGGGATGGTTCAACATAAGCAAATCTATAAATGTAATACATTACATAAACGGGTTGAAGGACAAAAATCACATGATCATCTCATTAGATGCAGAGAAAGCATTTGACAAAATCCAACATCCCTTCATGATAAAAGTCCTACAGAGACTGGGAATAGAAGGAACATATCTCAATATAATAAAGGCTATTTATGACAAGCCTACAGCCAACATATTACTAAATGGGAAAAAACTGGAAGCTTTTCCACTAAAATCAGGAACAAGACAAGGGTGTCCACTGTCCCCACTTCTATTTAATATAGTTTTGGAAGTCTTAGCCATAGCAATAAGGCAAGAGACACACATAAAAGGGATACAAATTGGAAAGGAAGAAATCAAGTTATCATTATTTGCAGATGACATGATTCTATACATAAAGGACCCTAAAGAGTCTACTAGCAAGCTGTTAGAGCTGATCAAAACCTACAGCAATGTAGCAGGATACAAAATAAATACACAGAAATCAGTAGCCTTCATATATGCTACCAACAAACACACAGAGGATGAAATCAGAGAATCACTCCCATTCACAATTGCATCAAAAAAAATAAAATACCTTGGAATAAACCTAATCAAGGAAGTAAAGTATCTATACAATGAGAACTTTAAAACACTCAAGCAAGAAATTGCAGAAGACACTAGAAAGTGGAGAAACATCCCTTGTTCCTGGATTGGAAGAATCAATATCGTGAAAATGGCAATCTTACCTAAAGCAATCTACACATTTAATGCAATCCCTATCAAAATTCCAAAGGCTTTCTTCATGGAAATAGAAAAAACAATCCAAAAATTCATTTGGAAACACAAAAAACCTCGAATATCTAAAATAATACTGAGCAACAAAAAAGAGGCTGGTGGTATTACCATACCTGATTTTAACCTATACTACAGATCCATAGTAACAAAAACAGCATGGTACTGGCACAAAGACAGACATGTAGATCAGTGGAACAGAATAGAGGACCCAGATGTAAGCCCAAGTAGCTATAGCCACCTGATATCTGATAAAAATGCCAAAAATACTCATTGGAGAAGAGACAGCCTCTTCAGCAAATGGTGTTTTGAAAACTGGATAAATATCTGCAGAAGGATGAAAATAGATTCTTCTCTCTCGCCATGCACAAGAATTAAGTACAAATGAATTAAAGACCTTAACATCAGACCGGAAACTTTGAAACTGCTAGAGGAAAAAGTAGGGGAAACCTTTCAACATATTGGTCTTGGCAAAGACTTTCTGAATACAACCCCAATTGCTCAGGCAATAAAACCACAGATTAACCACTGGGACCTAATGAAATTACAAAGATTTTGCACCGCAAAGGACACGGTGAAAAAAGCAAAGAGGCAACCTACAGAATGGGAAAAAATCTTCGCCAGCTATATATCTGATAGAGGATTAATATCTAGGATATACAAAGAACTCAAAAAGTTAAATAATAAGGAATCAAACAAGCCAATCAAAAAATGGGCTATGGAGCTAAATAGAGATTTCTCAAAGGAAGAAATACGAATGGCATATAAGCATCTAAAAAAATGTTCTACGTCACTAGTCATCAGGGAAATGCAGATTAAAACTACACTGAGATTCCATCTCACTCCTGTCAGATTGGCCACCATCATGAAAACAAATGATCATAAATGTTGGCGGGGATGTGGAAAAAAAGGAACCCTTCTGCACTGCTGGTGGGAATGTAATCTGGTCCAGCCATTGTGGAAAACAGTGTGGAGGTTCCTAAAACAGCTAGAGATTGATCTACCATATGACCCAGCTATAGCACTCCTAGGCATATATCCAAAGGACTCATCTCATTTCCTTAGAAGTACATGCTCAACCATGTTTATTGCTGCTCAATTTATAATAGCTGGGAAATGGAACCAGCCTAGATGTCCCTCAACAGATGAGTGGATAATGAAGATGTGGTACATTTATACAATGGAGTTCTACTCAGCGGTAAAGAAAAATGAAGTTATGAAATTTGCAGAAAAATGGATGGACCTGGAAAGTATTATACTAAGTCAGGTAACCCAGGCCCAGAAAGCCAAGCGCCACATGTTCTCTCTCATATGTGGATCCTAGCTACAGATGACTGGGCTTCTGTGTGAGAATGAAAATACTTAGTAGCAGAGGCCAGTAAGTTGAAAAGGAGACATAAAGGGTGGAGAAAGGAAGGGAGGAGGATACTTAATAGGTTGATATTGTATATATGTAATTACAATGATTGTAATGGGGAGGTAATATGATGGAGAATGGAATTTCAAACGGGAAAGTGTGGGGGTGGGGAGGGAGGGAATTACCATGGGATATATTTTATAATCATGGAAAATGTTAATAAAAATTAAAAAAAAATAAAAATAAAAATAAAAAAATAAAAACAATAAAAAAGAATGGTAACACCCAACTGAAATTATGTTTTTTTTTAAAACCTTTTCATTGACAACTTCCATAATTTCAGACAATAAACCATGATGATTCCCGCCCTCACTTTTCCCTTTGCAAATCCACTTTCCATCGTATCCCCCCCCCAGCTCTCCATTAGTCTCTTTTTTATTTTGGTGTCATCATCTTTTCTTCCTATTATGAGTGTCTTGTAAGGGCAGTGTTAGGCACTGTGACGTCACTTGTGTTGAGGCCAATTTGTGTCCAAACCATTGCATTGTAACCAGTCCTACTCTCTCTTCCTTTGGCTCTCTCATTTTTTCTGCCACCTCTTTCCCAGCCTTGGAAGGTGTGCTAGAGATGTTTCAGTGATGAATACTCCTCTGTCACGTCTTCTCAGCACTATGGTGCCTTTTGGGTCATCCCAGTGGTCACCGCCATCTGAAAAGAGAAGTTTCTCTTTTGGAATGGCTTCAGTTTCACCTGTGCTCTGTGCCCACTTGGGTCCCTCTTTACTGTATTGTGTTCTAGGCTAGACTGGCTGGGTCAGTGAGTCTGCTGTTCTGATTGCATGTACTGGGTGATGGGTAGCTGGTCTCCCTTCCCTGGGTTCAAATTATACTTATTATAATGAAGCAAAAGTGACTCAATTTCCAAAAGTCAGTGTAATTTAGTACATTGAAAACATAAACACAGAAATTATAGTGGACATATAGACACACATTTATATCTATTCTTAGATCTACATTTATTTTTATGCATTTTAAGCCTGGGTTCATAATAATACATGCAATTTCAAATCAATTCCAGAGGTGCCTTCCCTTTCCATATTCCATATTCACTGAGAAGCTGGATTTTAGTCTCCTCAGTATACGCACTGACTGGCTTTGGTACTTGTAGGCTATGACCCTACTTTACCTCTTTGCCTTTAACATCTCTTAAATCTACCTGCATCCCCTGACTCTTCTACCCTGGCTTCCATTTTTATGCCCACCATCCTAACTTCTCTTTCCATGCCATTTATGCTGCTTGAAGGATTTTGTTAGAATAATTTTGAAGTGAATTTTGAAGCAAAGGAGACAAAGAAAAAATAAAATAAATAGCAAGAAAAAGGAAATAAAAAAGATTAGCTCTGTTTTAATGCAAATAATTATGGAGAAGACACTAGTTTCTAGATTCATTTTCTAGGAAGGTCAGTACCATAGAACTTGAGAAACAAATTTAAAAAACTTTGGGGGAGATTGCTCAGTGGTTAAAGACATTTGCTTGCAAAGCCTGCTGGGTGGGATTCAATTCCCCTACCCAAGTAAACCCAGATGCACACGTGGCACATGCATATAGCATGTTATGCATTTTCAACAGCAAGAAGCCCTGGCACATCCATGCACACACATAAACACACACACACACACACACACACACACACACACACACACACACACATATATACAAAGCTATTTTTTAAAAAGGAGAAGTTAAAAACTCTGAGGAAGGGAACCCATTTTGTAGAGTTCTCATAAACTTGTTTGTTGGCTCCAAGAAGCTTTGAATTAGGGTTCTCTAGAGAAACATAGCCAACAAGATGAAATCTATTATAAGGAACCAGCTCACATGATTATGGAGGCTGAGAAGACCCATAACCTTCAAGATGAAGAGCCAGGAATGCTAGCTATGTCTTTCTATTGCCTAAATGCTACAAAGGCAATAGTTCAGAGTCTAGTCTGAGTTTGTAAACCTCAGAACCAGCATTACTGAGCGCAAAAGATCATTATCTCAGTTCTGACAGGCACAGTATGAATTCAGACATCTTTTTGTCCCTCTGGGCCCTCCAGAGATTGAGTATATGATCTTCATCACATTGGAGAAGACCAACTGCTTTGCTCAGTCTATAAATTTAAATGCAAATATCTTTTGCAAACACCCTTATAGATATATCAATATATCATACCTAACAAGATACCTAAGTATCCCATGGACCAATCAAGTTGAGTCATAAAATTATCTCTCTAGGACATGTGCTCAACATTGCCTCAAAGGATGTCATAAATATTGTATTACTTACTGGAAAACATAGAGTGTAAAATGTGGGCCATTAATTTGAGGTTGAAAATTAACAATTTGCACATATTACCTGCAGAATATTAACCCAATAAATATAGTATGAAACATTTCATCTCAGACCAACATTTAATTTTGTGTGTTTATTCTTATGTAGTATTTAAACTAATACTTCATTTCAGGCAAACAGAAAATGAAATTATTGGTACAAATCATGGAGTTATCTTTCTTTCATGTTTTCCATAAAAGCAAATAAAGTGTCACCTTAGAAGTTAGACTTAATTGGGTTTTGGACAATATTGTCTGCTTTTATTTTACAGGTAGAATAGTTTTAATGTTTCTCTAATTAAAAGGAGTGGATGTCAAAAAATATGCACAAACATCTGGGCATATTGGTGCACACCTTTAATCCCAGAGCGAGGGAGGCAGAGGTAGGAGGATCTCCATGAATTCAAGGCCACTCTGAGATTACATAGTGAATTTCAGGTCAGTCTGGGCTAAAGTGAGACCCTTGAAAAAAAATATATATATACATGCAGATATGCCAAATTATGCATATATATTGCTGACTGAAGAACTCATTCCTGAACTAAACATCCAACTATGAGTAATGAACTTAATTTTGAAAGTTTAAACATTTTTTTTTAAATTTCAATGAAGACATAAATGGGCATGAATTACATACTATGGACAAAGTAGTGTTCTAAGGTTTCAGAGTATATGTAACCCTTTATTTTTGACAGTAGCCTAGCGAGTTAAATACCACTATTGCTTGAGTTTAATGATAAGAAACCTGAACCCATAAAGTAGAGTAACTTATTCAAGGTCATTTGGCCGTGAGGTGGGAGAGTAAGGATTTGTTTGGCAGCCTGGGCCATGAGACTGCTCTGGTTACATTTTACTTAGAATATTTTTACATTATAACATGTCTTTGTCAATTAAAAATGTGTTGGGCCACATTTATAGCTATCCTGGTGTGCATGCAGTCCACAGACCTTATGTTGGGGTCTACTACATACCCCCAAAATTATAAATTAAGAAGATTGTTTTCTAAGTACTATCATATTTTCTCATGTCACTATAACTAATATACTGTTTTGCTTGAAATAGTCTTCCATACAATGGCACAGAATATATTCTTATAATACAAAAACCTATAAGTGTAATAAATGAATTGTTTTTGTGGCTAAAATGACAGCAGTTATAGATTTAAAAGGTAGAAGAAGTGATTTTGAGTGTTTTGCTATGAAGAAGTGAAAATTGTCTGAAGCTTTAGATATGTTCACACCAGCTTGAACATTATATAACATAGAAATATAGTCAGACATTACATGATCACATATGTATGTACTAATTTTGTACCAGTTTAAAAATTTGGGAAAAAAAACTTCATAATTTTAATGATGAGTTCTAAGTGGCAAGAAATTTTAATTTCCTTTTGTATTATTTAAAAATATTTTCATTATCTTGACTTCTTATACTCGGGTTCACAATAAACTATTGTAGAGTTTAAAAATAACTAAAACTTAAAAGCTCCAAATATAAATAAATGAAAATACTTCAGGTGTCCCCCATAAACTTAGGGGTTCTGAATGCTTATCCCACCCATTCTCCCCTCCATCCTCTCTCTTAAGCATATGTTTTTAAGCCAAAAGTAAAAAAAAAAAAAAAAAAAAAAAAAAAAAAAAAAAAAACAGTATTATGATGGTTTGTGTTGTCTATTTCTTTCTGAAGATATGTTTGAGGTGATCCTGGTTATTAGCACATAAGGTGGACAATAGCAACAGGCTTTTAAATTCTTAATTTAAAAAAATATAAGGAAATTGTTTTAAAAGATTAAAAATAATGCTATTTTAACCATAATTAAAGATATATATTTGTCTATGTGCAAGGAGAAAGAGGGAGAGAGAGAGCATGGATGCACAAGGACCTCTTGCCATTCCAAATGAACTCCAGATGCATGTAGCACTTTGTCTTTACCAGGGTACAGGCAAGCAAACCCTGGTATTAATATTAGCTTTTACATTTGCTCTGGTTGTTGGCCAGGAGGTGATGTCCACCCTCTGCTCATGCCATCATTTTCCCCTGCCATTGTGGAGCTTCCCCTAAAGCCTGTAAGCATAAAATAAATCTCTTTTTTCCCAGAAGTTGCTCTTGGTTGGGTGATTTCTACCAGCAGTGTGAATCAGACTGCAACGGTGGTTCTATAGTTTATCTTGGATTCCCGACTTTTGTCTCGTACAATATTAGAGGGGTTGCTATGTTGCTATGACTACATGGTAATGGAACCATCCAACTACTGAGCATTTTGTGCATTAGGACCAATTTTTTTCAACTTGTACTGTAGCTTGTCTTTTGTCCCAGATATTTTTTTTTTTTTTTTTTTAGGTAGGGTCTTACTCTGGTCCAGGTTGGTCTGGAATTCACTATGTAATCTCAAGGTGGCCTTGAACACACAGCAATCCTCCTACCTTTGCCCCCTGAGTGCTGGGATTAAAGGCATGTGCCAACTCATCTAGCTCAGAATTTTTTTTTATTTAGCTTTAAAACATGGCCATATATTATTCTTATTTTGTATATTTTATAGAAAATATACCATGAAGGGATGTTGTATTTTGTCAAAGGCCTTTTCTGCATCTATCAAAATGACCATGTGTATTTTTAATTTTTTTTATTAGTTTTCTATTCAGCAAATACAGGCAGTCTGGTACCATTATTAGGCTCATCCATGACCTACCCCCTCCACAATGGCCCCTCTTTGTTGAGTATATGGGTCGTGCATTGTGGAGTTAGCCTACAGTTTTGGTACGATACATGTCTCTGCATATCATGACCCAACATGTGGCTCTGACATACTTTCCACCCTCTCTTCCACAAAATTTCCCTGAGCTATGTTGGGTTCATTTTTGGTCTGCTTCAGTGATGAGGTGTTGGGGGGCCTCTGAGGCTCTGGCTCTCTGATTAGGTAGGAGTTGATTTTTCTCTGTATTGGTCTCCTTCCCCCTTGTGCTGGTATCTGGTTCATCAGGAAAACAGCAACTTTGCTTGTTTTGGCAATTTTCCTTAGTTTCAGTCAGGGCCTTTTGAGGTATGATGGGGTGGCTTTCTCCTTAGGATCTGCATCTATCTGAAAAAGAGAAGCAGAATCTCCAATGGAGAGTAAGTTAGCAACAAGACAAATGAGATAATCCTTACTTTTTTAATACAGAGTTTAATAGGTATAGACCCTTTTGTAGCCCATGATTGCTGGTAGTTTGATATTGGAGAGAGGGCTTATATTTGGAGATGGTTCTGACTTGTTTCCCAGCTCCAGCTATGGGTCCCATACCACTGAGGGGATCCGTTAGCCAAATCAAGAGCAGTTGGTTCCCCACTATGGCTGTGTGCCACTATTGCACTTGTGTGGGCATCACAACAGGTTATTTGTTGCTAAGTAGGTTAGACCATGAGTTTCTTGGACAGATATTGGTTATTTCCCCCAGTCGCCCATGTAGCACTTTCTGGCACTAGACACGCTGACTGTCTGGGGACTGACTCTCTCCTGCCTTCCAGCCATGCCATTCCATTTTATGTGTCAGCTGCGTATGGAGTCTTCAGCAATATGGTCTTACCACTAACCTTTGGTGAGTCATCAAGTACTCTGACAGAAATCTGTCTGTCTTTTAGGAAACCTTGTAGGTTTCTCTGATCAAAAGCTCATTGTGGATGATAGCCCCATGCTGGTACTGGGAGTTACAGGTCAGTGCCCACTAAGGAAATGAGGAAAAAGATAACTAATATACAAGAGTTAGGGAGGAGAAAGAGAGAGAGAGAGGTGGGAGGAGGAGAAGGAAGGAGGGAAGATGTAGAAGATTTAGTTTAGACTTGATCCTACCCTCTGAAGTGTCTTGTGGTTTAGGTGTTTCCTGTAAGGGCCTGGTGAAGGTTCAGTCATTTGGTCTGCCTTTTAGGAAGTAGAATTTTATGGTACCATTGCCATTTGGGTCTAGATTAGTGTTTCCCACTCCTTCGATGCCCTCCTGTCTATCCACATCCATCCTAGTGTCTAGTCCGTCTAGTCCATGAGATGCTTCCTGGCCATGTAAGGCTATCTTGGGTAGATTAAGGTTAGGTGCTGTAGATGAGTGAGACTATGTGACGATTTTTTTCTGTGATTGGGTAAGTTCACTGAGAATGATCTGTTCTAGGCTCAACCATTTTTTCTCAAATTTCTTTGTGTCATTTTTTCTTACTGCTGTATAGAATTCCATTGTATAGATATACCACATCTTAGTTATCCATTCTTCTAGTGATGGACAACTGGATTGATTCCAGCTCTTAGCTATTACAAATTGTGCTTCTACAAACATGGTTGAGCAAATCTCTCTGGCCTATGGTTTGAAGGTTTTAGGGTAGATGCCCAGTAAGAGAATAACTGGGTCTGTTGGTATCTCTATAGTCAGCTTTTTCAGGAGTCTCCATATTGCTTTCCAAAGTGGTTGTACCATCCTACATTCCCATCAACAGTGGATAAGTGTTCTTACTTCTCCACATCCTCGCCAGCATTTATTTTCATTTGATTTTTTGATGTTTTCTGTCCTTATTGGTGTAAGGTGGAATCTCATAGTTGTTTTAATTTGCATTTCTCTGATGATTAGGGATGATGAACATTTTCTTAAATGTGTGTTTGTCATTTGTGTTTCTTCCTCTGTGAACTGCCTGTTCAGCTCTTTGCCACATTTTGTGAGTGGGGTGTTTGACATCTTACTGTTTAGATTTTTGAGTTCTTTGTAGATTCTAGAGATTAGGCCTCTATCAGTTGGATAACCTGCTTATATTTTCTAACATTCTGTGGATAATCTATTGGCTTTGCTTATTGTATGCTTGTGTGTAAAGAAACTCTTCAGTTTCATATGATCCCATTGGTTGAGTGACTGTTTAAAATCATGAGCTACTGGGCTTCTGTTCAGGAAGTCTTTTTCCATTCATATATCATGGAAAGTACTTCCTAAATTTTCTTCCAGTAGTATTTGAGTTTCTGGTCTTATATTGAGGTATTTGATCCATTTGGATCTGAATGTAGTGTATGGGGAAATGTGTGGATCAAGTTTCAGTTTTCTGCATGTTGTTTTCCAGTTTGTCCAGTGCCATTTGTTGAAGATGCTGTCTTTTTTTCCAATCTATATTGTTAGGGCCTTTGTCGAATATCAAGTAGCTATAGTTGCTTGACCCAAAGCCTGGGTCCTCAAGTCTATTCCATTGGTCTATACTCCTGTTTTAATGCCATTACCATGCTGTTTTTATTACTATGGCTTTGTAATATAGCTTTAGATCAGGTAGGGTGATGCCACCAGAGGTATTTCTTTTGCTGAGGATATGTTTGGATATACGAGGCCTTCTGCCTTTCCATATGAAATTTGAGATCATTTTTTCTATCTCTGTGAAGAACACTGTAGGGATTTTAATTGGAATTGCGTTAAGTCTATATATTACCTTTGGTAGGATTGTCATCTTCACAATGTTAATTCTGACTATCCAGGGACATGGGAGGTCTTTCCATTTTCTCAAGTCCTCCTCAATTTCTTTTTTGAGTGTTTTTATGTTTTTGTTGTATAGATCTTTCACTTCCTTGGTAATGTTATTCCAAGGTATTTTTTTTTTTTTTGGTTGCTATTGAAAATGGGACTGTGTCTCTTGTTTCTTTCTCTGTATCTTTGTCATTTGCATATAAAAATACTACCGATTTTTGTGGATTAATTTTGTATCCTTCTACTTTGCTATAGGAGTTAATCATATTCAGGAGTTTTGGGATGGAGTGTCTCGGGTCTCTTACATATACAATCATGTCATCAGTGAATAGAGCTAACTTAACTTCTTCCTTTCCAAATTGTATCCCTTTTATTTCCTTCTCCTGTCTTATTGCTTGAGCTAGGACTTCCAGTACTATATTGAAAAGCAGAGGTGAGAGAGGACATCCCTGTCTTGTTCCTGATCTTAATAGGAATTCCTCCAGTCTCTCTCCATTTGATCATGAAGTGATGTTGTTTCTTGTCAAAGGCCTTTTCTGCATGTATCAAAATGATCATGTGGTTTTTATGTTTATGCTTGTTTATGTGGTGTATTACATTGAAAGATTTCCTTATGTTGAACCACTCTTGTGTTCCTGGGATGAATCCCACTTGGTCAAGGTGGATAATGCTTTTGATGTGTTGTTGGATTCTGTTTGTGAGTATTTTGTTCAGGATCTTTGCATTTTAGTTCATTAGGGAAATAGGCTGGTAGGTTTATTTTCTTGTGGCATCTCTGCCTGGGTTTGGGATTAGAGTGATACTAGCTTCATAAAAGGAGTTGGGAAGCTTTCCCTGTTCTTCAATTGTGTGGCACAGTTTTACAAAGATTGGTTTGACTTCCTCCATGAAGGTTTGATAGAATTTGGTTGAGAAGCCATCTGGTCCTTGACTCTTCTTTTTGGGGAGGTTTTTTATTACTTTTTCTTTTTTTTTTTTTTATTTGAGAGCGACAGACACAGAGAGAAAGACAGATAGAGGGAGAGAGAGAGAATGGGCGCGCCAGGGCTTCCAGCCTCTGCAAACGAACTCCAGACGCATGCGCCCCCTTGTGCATCTGGCTAACGTGGGACCTGGGGAAGTGAGCCTCGAACCGGGGTCCTTAGGCTTCACAGGCAAGCGCTTAACCACTAAGCCATCTCTCCAGCCCCTTTTATTACTTTTTCAATCTCCATGAGTGTGATGTGTTCATTGTGGTGATTGATCTCCTCTGAGTTTATTTTTGATATATGGTATGCATCCAGGAATTTATCCATCTCCTCCACATTATCCAGTTTTGTGGAGTAGAGGTTTTTGAAATAAGTCCTGATGATTCTCCCAATTTCACTTATGTCTGTGGTGATCTCTCCTTTTTCATTTTGAATTTTGTTAATTTGAAGCTTCTCCTTCTTTTGCTTGATCAAATTGGCCTGGGGTTTGTCAATCTTGTTTATTTTTTCAAAGAACCAGCTTTTTGTTTTGTCAAATGTCTTAATTGTTTCCTTGGTTTCCAATTCATTAATTTCTGCTCTGATTTTAATTATTTCTTTCCTTCTGGAGCTCTTTGGGTTGGATTTTTCTTGTTTTTCCAGTGCATTTAGGTGGAAGGTTAGGTTATTGATTTGGGATCTTTCTGTCTTTTTTATGAAGGCATTGAGTGCTATGAATTTTCCCCTGAGGACTGCCTTCATTGTGTCCCATAAGTTTGGTATGATGTGTTTTCATTGTCATTCAATTCCAGGAATTTTGCAATTTCACTTTTTATTTCATTCACTATCCATTTATTGTTTAATAGTGTACTGTTCAGTTTCCAGGTGCCTTTGGGATTCTTGGTGCATCTTTTGTTGTTGCTTTCTAGCAATATAGCATTGTGATCTGATATTATGCAGGGAATTATATCAATTTTCCTAAATATGTGGAGGCAGTCTTTGTGACCCAATATATGGTCTATTCTGGAGAATGTTCCATGGGCTGCAGAGAAGAATGTGTAGTCTGTGGATTTGGGATGGAAAGTTCTATAGATGTCAGTTAGGTCTAAGTTACCTATGGTTTTGTTGAGCTCTCTTACTTCCCTGTTAAGTTTCTGTTTGGATGATCTGTCTATTACTATTAATGGTGTATTGAAGTCTCCACCTATGATTGTGTTAGTGGGTATTTCTGTTTTGTTGTCTAGTAGGTTTTGTTTCATGAACTGTGGTTCCCCTATGTTTGGTGCATACAGATTTATGAGTTTAATATCCTCTTAATGGATCGTTACCTTGATAAGTAGGAAGTAGCCTTCTTTGTCTTTTTTGATTATTTTTGAAGTCAATTTTATCTGATATTAATATAGCTACACCTGCTTGCTTCTTATTCCCATTTGCTTGGAATATTGTTTTCCACCCTTTCACCCTGAGGAGGTGTCTGTCTTTAGTGGTAAGGTGGGTTTCTTGAAGGCAGCAGATTGAGGGGTCTAATTTTTTGATCCATCCTGTTAGCTTTTGTCTCTTGATGGGTGAATTAAGGTCATTAAGATTTAGGGTAATGACTGAGATTTGATTTGATCCCTGTCATGTTTTGGTGGTAGATGTGTGTTGGTGTTTTCATGTGATTTGAAGTTTTTTGTGCCTAGTCTGGGTTTGGTTGTTGTGATCTGCTTCTTGTAGGCATTTGAGTTTGATTATTTGTTTCTTCTCTGTGGAGAATTTCCTGATATACTCTTTGTAGGTTTGGTTTTATGTTCATATAATTGTAAAGCTGAGTTTTGTAATGGAAGATTTTTCATTCACCATCTATTTTGAGGGATACTTTTGCCGGGTAGAGTAGTTTGAGTTGGAAGCCATAGTTTCTTAGACTTTGGAGGGTTTCATTCAAGGCCGTTCTAGCTTTCAGAGTTTCCATTGAGAAGTCTGAAGTAATTCTGATTGGGTTTCCTTTAAAGTGGTGCGCTGTTTTTCCCTAGCTATTTTTAGGAGTTTCTCTTTGGCGTCAATTTTTAGAGTCTTAATGATAATGTGTCTTGGAGAGTTTCTCTTTTGGTCTAGTCTGTTTGGAGTTGTGTTGGTTTCTTGTATCTTGATGGGCCTTTCTTTTAAGAGACTGGGGAAGTTTTCTTCAATTATTTTGTTAAATAAGTTCTCCATGCTGTTGGTTTGAAATTCTGTTCCTTCTGGTATTCCAATGGTTCTGATATTAGGACTTTTAAGTGTATCCCACAAGTCGCTCATGTTCTGTTCAGAGGAACTTTTGAACTTACTGAAATTTTTGAACTCTCAAACTTTTTCTTCCATCTTGTCTTCCAGATCAGAGTTTCTATCCTCTACTTTGCTGACTCTATTTTTGAGAGTCTCTAGAGAGTTCTGCACTTGTTCAATTAAGTTTGTATTTTCTACTACTTTTCTATGTATATTTCCATTGCTCTGTCAAGCTCCCTTTTCACATCATTTTCTGATTTTCTTGTTGATTCTTGGAATTCATCCTTGCATTTCTTTATGCCTTCATTTAGTGCAGCTAGCTGATTTTTAAGGTCCTCTTTTTTTGCACTCTCCTATAAATCTCTTAATTCTCTTTGAACTTCTTCCAGTCTATTATCAATTTTTTTCTAGCTTAGTGATTGTAGCATCCACACGATTATTGATCCTCTGTTGCTTTCCTGCAAGTTCTAGCAGCAGGTTGGTCAGGGTTGCATTGCTCATAGCTTCCATTTGATGTTCTGATCCTAATGACTCTTCTATGTTCTGGTTAGATGTATTCCTTGTAGAACTGGGTGAGCTACCTGTATATTCTTGCATCTGATTTTTCATGGTATTTCTTTTGCACTGTGGTCTCTCCATGACAATGTATGGGCAGGTAGGTGGGTGGATCAGCCTGGGCTCTAGTGCAATGGGAATCTGAGGCAGCCTTGGGCAGTTGCCAAGCAGCCTGTACTTTGGCTCTCACTTGCCTAAGCTGCCTATCTACTGCCTGACAGGGACACCAAAGTTGCCTGAACTCTCAGGTGGTAATGCTGCCAAAGCTGCCTTCCTTAGAGCTTGGAGGGGGACTGAGATACCAAGCCCTGAATCCACCCAAACTGGCTGGGAACACTGGGACCCAGAAACAGTTTGTGCTCCCCTGCCATAGAGGAGTGGGGGATGGCTGCGGACAGACAGGTAGGGGATGGCACCTGAGCTCCCACTAGTGAAAGACTCAGTCTGGGCTTGTGTGGCCCTTGCTCTGGGACTGGGCTTGCTGAAAGCGCGATCAGAGCAGAGGCACCTGTGCAGTGGGCGAGCGATTGGAGCACAGCGGCGGTGGCCCAGCAGACACAAGATCAGAGCACGGTGCAGCGACCCGGCAGGCACGTGATCGGAGCACAGTGATGGCTGTTTGGAGGAGGGGGGCATGTACCTGCCCAAGGAGATCTGCGATTCCCTATTTTTCCCCCTTCTGTGCCTTTCCACTGACTAGAAGACCCAGAAAACCCTTAATGTCTTGCCTTTCTTTCCCAGGTATTTTGCAGGGCAGCTAGGCAGTCACCATCTTGGCCGGAAGTCTTCATGTGTATTTTTTTATATTTAACTTTGTTTATGTAGTGTATTATATTGACAGATTTACGTATGTTGAACCACCCCTGTGTTCCTGAGATGAATCCTACTTGATCAAGGTGGATAATGCTTTTGATGTGTTGTTGGATTCAGTTTGCGAGGATTTTGTTCAGGAACTTTGCAACTAATTTCACCAGGGAAGTAGGCCTGTAGTTTTTTGTTCTTGTGACATCTGTGTCTGGTTTTGGTATTATGGGGATACCAGCTTCATTGAAGGAGTTGAGGACCTTTCCCTGTTCTCCAATTATGTGGCACAGTTTGAGAAAGATTGGTTTGAGTTCTTCCATGAAGGTTGGATAGAATTCACCTGAGAAGCCATCTGGCCCTGGCTTGCACAGTTGGTGATTCGCCCTTTCAATGTGTGTGTACCCTCCAATGGATCTGGATTTTCATAAGGTGCCTGAGTTACTGACATTAAATACATCCTTAAAGAGACCGAATTACTGCTAAAAGGGTTCCACCCTTTCCCCAGAGATACTTTCTCCCTCCATTGTGGGCACAGGTGTTTGGAAAACTCTTGGTATGCTCCGAGGAAAGGAAGCCTGGAAAATAGGAAAGTAAATCAGGTGATGAATACCTACAATGTATGTTTTTTCCAGGATAAGTTGTTCTGCATAGGCCAAACAGTAGGTGAAATCATGCCTCTAAGCTTCTAAATGTGTATCCAGTAAAAATCAGATATCAAAATGAAAATTAGGAATTGTTCTCCCTGGACTATCTGGACTTCTATGTGCCTTGATTTGAATTATATATCAGCATGAATATTTCACTGAGAGGACAGGGAATGGAGCTTTGTTAAAAACTGCAAGGTCCTGGGATACAGCTCCAGCAATACACACACTCACACACACATCCATACACATAAAAATGCATTCAGAGGAAAAGGATCAGGGAGACATCCGCAGGGTCTCCTTCACCATGACATTGTGATAAATGCCATCTCTGGACAGGTTTCAGGTTGCATTCTCATCCCCTCTGCTGGACCATGATGTATTAATAACAGGAAAAACAAGTTGAGAAATAATTTATATAGCATTAACACATTTTCCCCCAAAAGCAAATTAGTAATGATATATATATATAT
The DNA here is from genome assembly GCF_020740685.1 of Jaculus jaculus. NCBI lineage: Eukaryota > Metazoa > Chordata > Mammalia > Rodentia > Dipodidae > Jaculus > Jaculus jaculus. The sequence goes on along the minus strand of NC_059105.1, from coordinate 147,990,589 downwards.
ATATACATATATATATATATATATTCATTGTGTATAGTGATGCAGCCTGTGAATATTGATTATCCTCTGAAGATAGAGACTAGAATGAGGCAGTTTTGGGGGTAGGACATATTATCTTTCTCCATATGCCATATTCATTGTTTTATGTTTTCCTATACAGAAGCAATGTATTGATAATTTTGGAACAGTGTTTAAACAAATATTTTTTAAATTGATCTATAGTTATCCTTTGGAAGGCTGGGATCTCAAAATATGTATAAAATTTAGTTTAGGGTAAAATTACTTGAAAACAGCAGGTATGAAGGGAGCAGTTTGTCCTGGGGAGTTTAAGGTTGACAATCTGTAAAAGGAAACATTGCCAAAGTAAGTCTTTTCATCCTTCAGTCTCCCTGTACATTACAGTTACTTTCTCATCTTTGTTTACCCTACTATATTAGTAGTTAAATTTTGAGACTTCCTTTGCACATCATTCTCCTATGTACACTGTCATGGCTTGAAAAGGTGTGTACTTTTATCCTGCCAAGCTGTTTTGTGTCACTTTGATCCTCAGGTCCAGCTGCAGACCCTAAAGGGCAGAAGTGAAGGTTTATTTTCTCTGTACTTTACAGCAATGAAAAGAAAAGTATTTTGTCTCAGGGTTGAAACTATGCTACAGAGGCTTCTTCTTCTATATCAAGGATGTAATAAAAGCAATAACAAACAAAACCTATGCATTACTTTACCCTTCCCTTGTGTAGATATTCACATTATTTGAATCTTGTTTCCTCTCAGTCAGTGGGAAACTCACCTCTGTGATCATATTGTGAGAAATATGGGAGGTGTTACATTGTTTTGAAATAATTTTGCTCTCTGGATATATTATTACATTGTTTTCAAGATTGTAAACATAGTTCCCTTATTCTATTCTTAATGCAGTTGGATGAATGAACTTTGTGGGGTGAGTTTTTTGAAGAATAGAACTCCATTACCTTTATAATTTTAAAAGGATGGATACATTCCTTCTATATTTGTATGTTCCATAGCATGCATATTAACCTCACAATATGCATTTGTAACTACAAAATTCAATCAGAATGCTGTCCTTTCTGTATATAAAAAGCCTAGAGAGACAAAAGATATATTGAATAATCTTAATGTGAAATATTATAAAAAGAAAGCTGTTTAAGATTTTATTTCAGTTTATGTAATATTTATCTCGCACTGTACTTACATCTCTGGAGAAAGATTTTTTTTCCTTAAATACTATGGGAAATTGGAGGAAACATAAAAGAAAAGAAAGGTCTTAAAAGGCGCAGTATGCTTTTGGCTCCAGCTTTTCAGCTCTGCTTAACAATCTGTGGAGAATGCAACTTGAACTGAACAAGCAGACATATTTTACTCACTTTCCAAGAGCGACAGGTGCAAAGAAGCTTGAGGAAAAAGGATTCATTATGGGCAAGGTTAAAATTAGGTACTTAAAAATCGTCATCTAATTTAGGTCATTTATCATTCTCCTCAAAGCCCCTTTTGTACAACGGAATACTGAAGTGCTTACTTTACTATTAGATCATTTCAGCTGCTCCGGTATCACTCAAAGCAGATGTTTCACAGACACAGAGAGCCTGGATAATTTTAACAGAAACATGGTAACTGCAAGTCACTTTTTGGCAGTACCAGCAGTGAATGTGAATTTGCCATGCAGGTGCAAGTGTGCACAGTGAATTGTAGGATAAATGCTCAGAAAAAGGGAAAAGTGATATTGGTGAGAGATCCTGAAAAGGGGTTTATTCCTGATGGATTAGAGATCCAGAGGCTGTCCGCTGCTTCATTCAGATAGAATTTAGACTACCCCTGCTCATTTAAAGAGGAAGAACAAAACCTCCAGTGGCTGGGCTAAAGACAGTGCTTACTGATCATTTTGCAAATAAACTTAGAGTTGGAAATAGAATGGTTGGGAAACTTCTGCCACTTAAATGATCGCAACACATTCTTAAAGGTACCTCAAGTAATACCAGGTATATATATATATATATATATATATATATATATATATATATATATGTATGTATTCAATCAGATATATCTATACATATATATCATATATATATATATATATATCATATATATATATATATATGAATGTGTAAGCATATGCATATGCATATGGATGCACATATGTAATGATCAAAATACACTAGTAAAAGTAACAAACACTGAACACCATAACTTCTGTACTTGCTTATTATTGTAATTGAAATTACGGAGTTGATGTGGAAAAGCAAAAGTTTCTTTCACTTATGAAAATATGGCAGACTATTTTTTGATAAGAGACCAATTCAACTCTCAGTGTCTAGCAGTCAGCTAAGGTAATTCAGTTAAGCAGGAAGGATTCCTCCTCTTTGTTAATTACAAGAACTTTTCAAAACTTAGAGCTGTATTTTACTTTCAATATTTATTGAATAACTGTGTCTACAATCTATATATTTCTCATGTCAACTTTTGCAGAGAAGATGTCTATTTACACCACATAGGCGACCAAGTACAGAACAAAGAAACAATCCTACCGAAGTCCAGCTTGGTGAGCTATTGAGTTGAAGTGGGTTTATTTACGGGAGCATGGGTGAGGGGTTGCTTACAGAAGCATGGGCTACTTAGGATGTGAAATCACCGAGGTCTCTGTGTAGCAGCCCCTTAACCACTATTCACCTTCAGGCAGGATGGTCCTCTTCTGTCTACTTGCTGCTTCTTGAGCCCCTCCTTCCTCCCACAAGGGAATGTTGATGGGTGCAATCTAGTGACAGCCTCATGCACAGCCATAACGGGTGCTTTGGCTTAAAGATGACAATTGTCATGTCAAGCCTGGGGACACAGTTCCAAAATACTATCAATATAATATGCTCCAACAATCCAAAAGTATATTTCTAAAGAACATCTATAATGTTCATTTTGAACTTATTATAAAGAAAACAAAGTAGAACATTGTGTCATTACTTTACTAGGGATACAAGGAAAAAAAATTACCAGAAATTGGATGGCTAAGCAAAAACAATAATATATTATTTAACATTTTTAGAAGTTGCACTCTCTCCAAGTGCTCCAGAGGAGAGCTCTTCCTTGACTGTTCTAACCTTTGATTGTTACAAATGTGCTTTGGGTGTATAATTTCAGCCTCTGCCTCCAGTTTTTAAATTTTTTTGTTTATTTTTATTTATTTATTTGAGAGTGACAGTGAGAAAAAGGGAGGGAGGGAGGGAGGGAGGGAGGAAGGGAGGAAGGGAGGGAGGGAGAGAGAGAGAGGGAGAGAGAATGGGCACACCAGGGCTTCCAGCCTCTGCAAACGAACTCCAGATGTGCACTCCCTTGTGCATCTGGCTAATATGGGTCCTGGGGAATCGAGCCTCAAGCCAGGGTCCTTAGGCTTCACAGGCAAATCTTAACAGCTAAACCATCTCTCGAGCCCTCTGCCTCCATTTTTAAAGGGCTCCTCCAAACTTTTCCTGTGTCTCCTCATTTTCTGTCTCATATAAAGACACTTGACATTTGATTTGAAGCCTACCTAGATGATCAAAGATGATATCGCCCCTAGATATTCAATTATAAATTAAATCTGCAAAGACTTTCCCCACATATTCACAGGTTACAGGACAATTCTTTGGAGTCTGTAGTTCAACCCATAACAGGTGCTTACACACACAGCCACACACACACACACCCCACATGCACACACACATGTATATAGGTATGTGCGTATTCATGAAACAGTGAAAAATTTTAATCAAATGTAATGCTCAGATGGCTACAAAATCTGTGGTCTCTTATTCTATGATGTGTAAAGTAATTACACATGAATATAACTCAATTTGATTATAAAACACATGGTTATGAATCTAACCTGACATTTTTGGGGGGAGGGGAGGTTTTCTCTTTGTGTGTGCACGCTTTATGCATGTGGATGTGCAGATGCACGCTCCTTGTGCTCACCCTTGCATAGCTCAGAGCAGAACTTTGCTGTCCTCTATTCCTTTCTCACCTTACTTCCTTGAGACAGAATCACTCACTAGACCTGGAGCTGCTGTTTTTATTATTATTATTATTATTAAGTCACACTGGCTGGTCAGTGAGCTCAAGCTATTCTCTTGCTGCACCCCCCAGGAATGGTGTTACAGGCTTGTGTGCTCACACTCGGCTCTTTATGTGGGTACCAGGAATGAAATTCAGGCCCTCATGCTTGTGCAGCAAGCACTTCTACCCACTGAGCCATCTGCCAGCCTTAATACTTTCTTGATAAGGAAATTATACACTTATTTATTTTCTAGCACAAATTCCTTAACTCATTACACACAAGTACCTTTTAAACTGTAGCTTTAAAAATAAAATGGCTGAGTTCACTCTATTTTGATATTCCTAATGTAACCCCATTGGGCTTCAAATCAAGAGTGGTCTGATAGTTGGAAAGGAGGGGTTGAAACAAAATATCTGGTCACAAGAATCAGTGATTTATTATCCCAAGTACTGAGTCCATGCTAGCAGGTAGCAATGGGGTGTAACTGGAATGAGGAAAAATAAACATCAGTTATTTGGAAACATATTATTGCCTAGCCATTATGTATCTGCTTTGTATTTGTTTACTAGATTACATTACTTTTGTACAAATAGTAAATATCATGTGAAAATCAGCAGTGCTATTCTTATTGTTATTACGTGGTACACATGTATCAAGATCCCAACCACTGGATTTTTACGTTACCTGTAAAGCTGATACCACTCTCTCTAAGGTACCATTTGTAAGCACTGTCTGCAGGACTGTTCAAATCCAAGGGTATCTCTGATGGCTAAGAAAATTTAATTTGTTCTTGGTCATTTGCAAGTTCGTTCTTCTTGGATTATTTGGAAATCTGACATGTTTCTTAAGATTTCCTTGTTATGATAACTTTCAGAAAACGTAGTGCTTTTTGCTTCAAATTTATTTCCATGTGGTAAGTTTGGGATCGCCAGGGCTTTCTCTGCTACATAAAACACCAGACACTGGCAGCACATTTTGTGTCCAGCACGGGTGGATGGCTTGAGAATTGAACTCAGGAAGGCAGCTTTGCAAGCAGACACCTTTAGGCACTGAGCCGTCTTCCCTGCTCTGTAGTGATATTTTTCTAAAAAGTACTGTGTTTGTTTACCTCTACTAATCATGTGTTTTCTTCAAATATCTACTAGTTTTGCTAACCAGAGTAATTCAGGGATATCTCTTTATCCTGTTAGGTTTTTAGCTCCACCATATTTTGCTATGCATTGCTATGTTCATCTTATTAATATTGTTGTCATATTTTTGTTATTTTTATTTATTTATTTGAGAGCGACAGACAGAGAGAGAAAGAGAGAGAGAGAGAGAGAGAGAGAGAGAGAGAGAATGGGCGCATCAGGGCCTCCAGCCACTGAAAACGAATTCCAGATACCTACACCCCCTTGTGCATCTGGCTAACGTGGGTCCTGGGGAGTCAAGCCTCAAACCGGGGCCCTTAAGCTTCACAGGCCAGCGCTTAATCGCTAATAAGCCATCTCTCCAGCCCAATTGTTGTCAGTTTTAAATCTTTTTGTTTATTTTTATTTAGTTATTTGAGAGCGATAGACAGAGAGACAAAGAGGCAGAGAGAGAGAGAGAATGGGCCAGCCAGTGCCTCTAGCTGCTGCAAATGAACCCCAGATGGTTGCGCCCCCTTGTTCATCTTGCTAACGTGGGTCCTAGGGAATTGAGCCTTGAACCAGGGTCCTTAGCCTTCACAGGCAAGCGCTTAACCACTCAACTATCTCTCCAGCCCTTGTCATTTTTAAAGTAGAGACTATAAAATCCCATTTCCTAAGGATCAAAATGGCCCTGCTACAATATTCTTAAAATATCTTCTGAAAGCAGCATTAAGTGTGGCATCCCACTTCATGACATTTTTGAACTAGCATTTGTTATGTGAACTTAAGATGTTAATGTCAGTCTAAATCACAAAGTTAAAGTTTTGGGTCATCCCAGACCATTCAGAGTTGTCACATGAGTCTACACTATGTAGCATGTCCTGTAAAACTCCCAACATATCTTAGAAATAAGTTCCTTTCTTTTTTTTTTTTTTTTTTTCTTTCCCCCTTCTTCCTAGGGAGCCATTTTAGGCAAAGCATTTCCATATGGAAACAGTGTGGAGATTTAACAGGCTGGATAGGATCACTCCTGAATAGTATGTAAAACTCAAGAGGCTAACTTGGATTTGTAGATTAGGGTGCATAAAAAAATCTCACTCCTTAGCATGTTCACATACTGTCATAGCAGGAAACTCTATTAACATAATTATAAACAAGTCCCTAGCCCTTGTTATCAAGCCTGCTATTGTATGTTGCTGGTGGGCCATGGGTAGACACTCCCAATTTAGAGATAAACATGAAATCAGCACAGGAGTCCAGTGTAGTTATTCCTGGAAATATAAAGGACAAACATACATCTTAATGTTTAGATTTTCACATGTTACAAGAAGATCCTGGTAAAGATGTTCACTTGGACAGCTAGTGATGCAGTAATCCGTATTAGATGATTGAAATCAGAACGCGTGGGCTCTCCGTCCTGCGACCTCCTGTCAAGTAGAAGGCCGGTGGTGGGCGCAGTTCTGATGCGCAGGTGCTGGGAAGACGCTGATAAGCTCTAGCAGTGCCAGCTGCTGAGGCTGCATGCCTTCTCGGGGCTCAGCTTCATCCGGGTGAACTTGGGCAAAGCCCCCAGGTGATGTGCACGTGTCAGCAGGCTGGAGAAGCAATGCTTGGTCAAGAGCATTGACGGTCAGAACGCTAGAATGGAGGAATCACCTGGGAGCTTAATAAAATGCATGCCCTGGTGCCAAACTCCCAGAGAGTTTGATGGAGTAGGTCTGAACAGAGGACTCATGATTTCAGTTTTTGGAAGCATCCCAGGGGATCATACGCTGACGGTCTATGTATCTTACCAGTTGGAAAAAAAATAAGATAGACTTCTTGGGGAGAATTTCTACCTACACCATGACTACTTCCTACAAGATTGACTCATAAGGAAGTTTATAATGAATTATATAGTTACATCTATTTTCAATGTTCATTTTTGATGGAGATACAAATTACGTGAAAATTCCAATTTTGTAGATGAAGACTCCAAGTCACAGAATGCCAAATGGCTTCTTTGATTTTGTTGAAAGGATACCTCACACTTAGGAATGATGCTGATTTCTTTATTTTTCATTTTAAAATTATTTGTTTGCAAGGAGAGAGAGAGAAAGAGAGAGGATGGGAACCCCAGTGCCTCTTTCCATTGCAAACAATCTCCAAATATGGGTGCCACTTTGTGCATCTGGCTTAAATGGGAACTGGGGAATAGAATGTGGGTTGTTAGGCTTTGCAGGCAAGGGCCTTAATTGCTGAGCCATCTCTTCAGCACCTTGGTTTATTACCATTTCAAAGATGTCTAAAATTTTGATTGCATATTAAAAGCACATGAACATTTAAAATCTAAATTTTAAATTAAGTTCTATCCAAATAAAGTGAAAATAGCCAGGTTCTAAGATGAAGAGTGAAGTGAAGTGAAAGTGGAATATCAGAATACCACCCTTCTTTGAGAGGCAGATACCTCGTGATGGAATCATGGGCTCAGAAGCTGGCTTCAAGGTGGATAGGAATTATGGCTTTGGCCCCTACTGGCTCTGGAACTATGGGAATGATTTTACCTCTCTGTGCCCAGGTTCCTGTTTAGATGTACAGTGATAATCCCTCACATAAGCAGTTTCTACCTACAGGGTAGAGTGGTGTATAGATTGCTTTGTGGCAACTGTGAACACACTAGGTTATATAATGTTAATTGCAATGTAATTTGACTGTTTATAGTTGTACTGGTTACTTATCAAGTCTCAAGGCATACTTTTAAAATATTTAATTTTGTGTGGGTGCTGTGATTAAAGCCAAGTATAAAAACCTTTTTTTGGAAAAAGTCATTGACACTTTTACCAAACATCTCTGTTTGTCCCAAGCTTCTTTGTAGTATTTTTATTTTATTTTATTTTGTTTTATTTTTATTTATTTGATAGTGACAGACAGAAAAAGAGGCAGATAAGGAGAGAAGAGAGAGAGCATGGGCGCACCAGGGCCTCCAGCCACTGCAAACGAACTCCAGTCGCTTGTGCCCTCATGTGCATCTGGCTATCGTGGGACCTGGGGAATCGAGCCTCGAACCGGGATCCTTAGGCTTCACAGGCAAGCGCTTAACCGCTAAGCCATCTCTCCAGCCACTTCTTTGTAGTTTTTAATGGAGCATTATAAGATATGAACACACTGCAATTTGATCCCCTCTTTTGTCCCATCCTCCCTCACCCCTATTCCTCCTCCCCACCTACTCTTTGCCAGCAGTCCATCTGTTTTCATGTCATTTTCTTTTCTGCCCTCCTCCATCTTTTATGTCAAAACGTTGATGGGGTTAATATTGTGTCGGTCTTTGGGAGGTATCAATGCCCACTGTAAGGTCATGAATGTACTGGTCACTTCATGTCTGGAGGATAATGTCCCTAAGAATGCTTCCCTGCCCTGTGGCCCTTGCATTCTTCCCCACCAACTTCTGGAACGTGTCTTGAGCCTTGGAGAGCATGACAGAGGTGTCTCATTTACCACTGAGCTCTCCACAGTCTGTTACTTTCACCACTTTAATGTGTTTTGAACTTCCTCATTATGCATAGCTGCTTCCATACAGACACTTCCCTGCGGTATTGAGAACAGGAAAATGTTCATTCTGAAACCCTTTGGCAATATTCTCTCAGTCCTGGAAAGTGTGAAAGAGTTGTCTTGGCCAGTGTAGAGCACTAAACTGTCATATAATGCATTTTGTTTTGATTTTTTTAACCAAATTTTAATGTGTATTGATTATAAGGCACATAGAAAATATCCTTCTATTTAATCAAATCAATTGCATAATGAAAATATTTCTCAGAGTGCAGTGCGTCAGTTCTATTTGGCTATCATGTGTCCCCCTTCTTCTTTCATAAACAATAAAAGAATAGAAAATAAAAATACTCATATTTGTAGTGAAAAGTATTAAAAAACAAACCCTGATGTATGCAAAGATTCCACCCCTACCAAAGGAGACCAAAGAGAAAGGAATGCCTCCAGCCATTTGTAAAAGCCCCTGGTTCTGAGCTGAGTCTAACTGCCATGACTGTGACTTTCAACACACCAAGAGAGGGTTCTCGGAGCAAAGCTTGTGCTAGAAGGCATGTACATTTCAATCTCAAAGGGAAAGAAAGTGAGCCAGTCACTTCAAGGCATCCTCACTCATCTAGTTTGGAAACCTATACTAACATTTATTATCAATAATAACATTGATGATCGGGGACACCCCAGAGGAGCATCCAATCATCTGAACAAACCTCAAGTAAAAGACTAATAATGCTGGATGTCAGCCACGGAGATACTGCTAACTAAAGCAGCGAACAGAGATGAAATGACAATAATTATGGTCCAGTGAGTTTGAGAAGAAAGGCTTGAAAGCCTGTTTTTTAGGTTCACATAATGGTCATCATTTGCTCTTAGCCATTCACTCCATCATTGGGCCTGACTTTGTAATTTTCCTTTCCTTATTTTCTCTTAATCTCAAGTCATTCAGCTATATACAACTTCCTCAGATATTTGTATGAATGTGTGTGTGTGTCTGCAACAAATCACAATGTCAAAATATATATGCAAATAGAATATTGTGGTATTGGGTAAAAGAATAGAATTTTAGCAGAGGTATCTGTTCATCTGCTCACTGTTGCCACATTTTATTCTCCTGATTGTAGAATTGGTCACTTCAGACTGTTTTAGAGAAGAGGAACCTAAGAGCGTAGCTCACCACAGTTACATACACAAGCATCCACAAAGCCCGAGGCCCTGTCCTCAGTCCTACACAAAAAGAGAGATAACTACAGTTTCAAGACTCAGAGGAGATATGACCCTTTATTTCTAAACAAATCTGTCTTTATTGAAGTAAGGAATGAATATAGTTACCTGCTGTTCTCATAGAATAAATAATTTATATTATCTTGTCCCCAGGAAGAAAGTTTTGTTATGGTTTGCTGTTAGCTGCGCTACTTTAATTAGCTGGCTTTCTGTTCTTTTAGTTGCTTTATGAGACCAGGAAGGACTTGTAACATCAACTAGATGGAATTGCTTCCTGGATCCTGATTTGGCATGAGAAAGCAGAACTCTATAAATTTAGAACAAGCAGTATACACCTCATTATGTGTGATCACTCCTTTCAAGTCATTTCAAAGTTGACCCATCTTTGTCCAAGTGCTTTAAACATCCAAGTGTTTATCACATGCATTGATAAAACACCCCACAAAAGCTGATATAACATTACTTGTAACACTAATAATCTTTTTAATGATAAACTGTGTTCATCCTTTAAATAAAAATACCAGGTAAATACAAATAGAAGAGAATCACAAGTTTATCATGTATTAATTTCCTTTTCCTCCTGCATCGCTTTACTCACATTCACTGATCACTGGACTCTTTTTTCTTTCACTGTGTGCAGCCCAAACCACTGTATGGAAATATGTAAAAATGAATATTTTAAAGTCAGAAAATAGCTGGATCAAATCTATTCCTCAAGCTCTATTCAAAAAAAAAAAAAGACTCTTCATGAAGAATTAGGTGACTTGATAAATGCCCAGAGATGTTTTAAATTAAATACAGCGCTTTTTAATCAATGATCGCTGAAGATTAACTCTTCCCCCTTTACTTTGTAGAGCAAATCATGTATTAACCCAGTACACCTTCTGCCATGGAGGGTTTATGACCACTTGGTGGCGATGTGGTAGAAAGGATTCTATCTTGGGTGGGGGTGAGACACCAGAGGTCCTTCACAGGGCTTGGATTGGTACTGTGATTTACAGAATCACAGCTGATGGTTATGTCTTAATTATTTAGAGGGACTTGTAGCCCAAACTGGCTCAAATTTCCCATGTCACAGTGATAAATCATGCTACATATATGTTTTAACAAATATAGCCACCATATAAATTTACCAAAAGCTTGCAGAATTAAAAAAAGAAAAAAAAAAAACCAACAAATCATTTTTCGAAAGAACTGAAAAAAATGCAGGAAATATAAAATAAATGAATAAATCATACAATTCCCAAACCAAAACTTGATTAATCTGATATAAAAATCATAATGAGAAACCAAGTCATAAGCAGTCTAAACCTAATTTCCACTAAGGTCTTGCAATGTACTAAATTTTCACCATGAATGGAATACTGATTTTAAGGGAACTCACTTTTCCTTATGGATTCTTTGTCATGTAACACCTCCATTTCCACTTTTATGCTGCATCCTCGGGTCAGAATGCCCTCTCACTCAAAGCCCCAAACCTTCTACTTAGGCTCTGTGTTCATCATGCCTTACTTACTCTTTGCCAAAAACCCCTGCAACTATTTTAAATGATATGCTTGCATGTCTGTACCTCAATAAAATGAGTTCATAAAGGGGATACTTTTTTATTGCCAGTTGCTCTTTTGGTTTCCTTCATTCCTTCTATGTTGCCCAATGCCATTCCCCTCCTAAGTATAACTTGGTTGTAGTGGACCTGACAGGCTTTCAGAGATGACCTCTGTAACATGGGACTTAAACTGTTGGTACTTAAAATCTTGTAAGAAAGAGTCACATAAATAAATATTTATATCTGTTTTCCTATAGGTGTATGTGTGCGTGTGTGTGTGCATTTGTGTACTCTAATGTGAGACAATCATCTGGCCTGGTAATTTAGTGCTTAGAAATAATAAACGTGAAAAAATGAAAAGTGGTTATTCTATCAGGACTACATTTTACCTAATTTTACTATGATAACTTTTACTTCTTATTTGAAACCCATGAAGCAAACATTACTAGTATATTTGTTTAAAGGGTGGAACTTATAAATACAAAGAATTTAATATAATGTGAGGAAAATAGGACAGGTGTTTTTCTTGTTTGTTTGTTTGTTTTCAGCACATATGACTGTGACATATTTCTTTTCATGTATGTAGTAAATTTTTATCTCATTCCATTCCCTAATCTGTGTAAAATTATGCTTATCTTCTTATATTATCACTTACATGTAAATATTTAGAAAATAGATGACATCTAAGACTTGCATCTCCTTAAATTCTGATATAGTTCTAGACATACAAAAAGCTTATCTTGGAGGCAACTAAAAACTGTTACATTTTCAAGATGACTTAACCTTAATATTGTTTTTATGCCAATTTACTATTAATTTTTTATTTTTTTTTAAATTTTTTATTTATTTGAGAGCAACAGACACAGAGAGAAAGACAGATAGAGGGAGAAAGAGAGAATGGGCGCACCAGGGCTTCCAGCCTCTGCAAACGAACTCCAGATGCGTGCACCCCCTTGTGCATCTGGCTAACGTGGGACCTGGGGAACCGAGCCTCGAACTGGGGTCCTTAGGCTTCACAGGCAAGCGCTTAACCGCTAAGCCATCTCTCCAGCCCTAATTTTTAATTTTATTGATTTATTTGAGCAAGATAAAGAGGCAGAGAGAGAGAGAGAGACAGAGAAAGAAAGAGAGAAAGAGAATAGGCACACCAGGGCCTCTAGCCACTGCAAAGTGAACTCCAGGTGCATGTGCCACCTTAGGTATCTGGCTTATGTTGGTCCTGGGGAATTGAATCTGGGTCCTTTGCCTTTGCAGGCAAGCACCTTAATTGCTAAGCCATATCTCTAGGCCACTATTGATTTTTTTTTTTTTAACCAAAGTGAAAATCACAATTATCTGTGGAGTTATTCTCATAGTACATGTAATTTAACTTCATGTCAAGATATTCATTGGTAAGTATAGTCTTGAATCCAATCATTTAATTGAGAATAACTTGGTCTTCCCAGATGGCTTGGTCTTTAAGGGATGAGCTCCAAAAATTACATTCTTGCTACTGTTATTACTATAAATAATGACCTTTAATTTTAGTCCAGCAGGTCAGTGTTTTCTGCCAGTACATGAGGTTATTTTCAGCTCACTTGTTAGTGTACAGGTGGGTTAGAGTGATCTCTCCATCTCTTTACTGGCTGTCTCCATCTGTTCCCTGGACACTGTATCCCAGGCTCCTCTCAAACCTTTCCTTCCCATGACTAAACCCCTTTTCTTGAAATCATACCCAAATGCTGATTTTTTTCCTCGTCCCTTTGTTTCCTTTGCTTTTATTTTTGTTCTTGTTGTTGTTGTTGTTGTTAATGGCCAGATCAAATTTCAGAAATCTGAGCAAAACAATTCCTATTGTATTTTCTCTTATTCTGTGAATCTCAGAAACACCTTGACATGGTTTTATTCATTTTGATGTGCTGTATCCCTCATAACCTGGCATAGTAACTTGAATGGAAAAAAAAATAGTAATTTTTTGAATGAATGAATTTTGAGCATATACATATTGTGCATTGAGCAAATGTAGGTGCTTACAATATAGGTCTTGATTACTTCTTATAAATCCCAAATTCAAATATGGTTTGCATCTATGGAAAAATTAATTTTATTATTATCTATGGGTCCTTCCCCACTTCCCATATTAAACCAGAACATTGAACAAGAGGTTTTTAATATCCAACAGTATTTTTGCAGTTTTCTCTGTGTATCTGTAGGTTTGAAGTCTATAGGTCACCAATGACTATATTTTAACTGCACATCAATGGGATGTATTTTAAAAAGTAAACCACATATGGATTAAACATATTAAAATATATTTCCTTTTATTCCCTAAAATTGCTATGTAAAACCACTTAAAGGGCATCCATATATTTTAAATAATCTAGAGTTAAAGCACTAAGAGAGTGTTAGCAAGTTCTAGGCAGATACTATGTTGTTTTGGTAAGGGACTTCAATATCAGGAATTTGTCCTTCTGGGAAATTCCAAATCCAGTCTCCAAATTCTATGAAAAAAATGCTGCATTAACTTTCTTGATTTGAATATTTCTGTGAATAGTAAAATGAATACATAAATATCACATCTAATCAGATGAAACTATCTTACTAAGTATTTGATCCTAGGTTAATGAGTTACAAATATTTATTTCATGAATTTCCAGAATTATGTGAAATCAATGCAAGTTGTACTTGTTCAAAGTTACTTGTTTAAAGTTCACTGACAAGATATCAAAACATCAAAAGGCACAAAGAAAAACTGTTTTCCTTGGTTCTAGGTAGTTAATTTCACACCTCTTCATTTACTCCCCATCTCTTTCTCTGTGTGCGATGTCAGATTTCCTGAATATTACTTAAGGTCTTAGGTGGACTTAAAATATCTATTTGGTTTCACAAATGTTGATCCTAAATATGATATAGTATGAATTTAAGTAATTGTCAACTAGTGGCTGATAATGAGCTTTATTTACTAGAGCTATGCTTACTAATGTTATCATCAAATTTGGACTATACTAGTAAAACAAACATATATTAATTTTAAAGCCCATAAAAGCCTTTTTTTGTGATTTTATGACAATACTTTCTCCTTAAATATAATTTTAAAAATGTATGTAGTCTGAACTCTGATATACATCATTGGAACATAAGTAAACTTGTGGCATTGAGAGGTTATTCAGAAATGAATGATGCATTGAGACACATTGGGCTTAGAGTAGCAAATATTTGCAAAATAAAATTGATTTATTTCTCACTCTGAAGATGTGAACTTGAATCTTGACTATGTACAAAGTATGTAACCGATGAAAAATCCAATCACTCAGAGCTTTGGTTTTAGGGAAAATCTGTTCAACTATAGGGATGATGTTTTAGAGAATGAAGTGCTTGCTAGAAATAGATTCGATGCCCATGTCAACTTCATTTCATTGTACATTGTACATTGGTATTATTTGACATGAAAAAGAACAGCAAAATTGAGTGACAGATACAATATGAAACTTGTTGAATGAATTCAAATTTATTAAAAAAAGGACTAACTGAAAAAAAAAACTTGGATGGCTATTAGTTGTAAACTGGAAAAAGTGGTTGCACAGGAAGGAAAGAAAACACATGATGTCTTCATATGAAGTTTCTGTTTAATAATAAAGAAATTATTCAAGAAATATCTAAAGAAAATAGAAACATACAAAACAAGATTAAATTGGGTTTCTAGTTTTCACAAACTTATTTCCTCAAATTTGAAAATATCAGCATTTAAGTATCAGGAAAACCATTGGTAAAAAATTTTTTATGTGGGCAAGGATAAACATGGCAGAGGGGAAAGTATGGGAAGAATATTCTTTTTTTCTAAAAATTTCTTATTAAATCTTGACTTTTGAGCTGTAGAAATGGCTTAGGAGTTAGGGTGCTCGCCTACAAAGCCTAAGGACTCATGTTTGACTCTCCAGGTCCCGTATAAGCCAGATGCACAATGATGCAAGCGTGCAATGTCACACGTGTGCACAAGGGACTGCACACAACCGTAGTGTGATTACAGTGGCTGGAGGTCCTGGGAAGCTAATTCTCTCTCTCATCTTGCCCTGCCTCCAGCATTTAAAAACAAAAACAAAAACAACGTAAAAAAGGCCAGTCTGTTGGGCTTGCCTAAACAATTATTCTTAAAATGTTTACTTTCTAACCGTAAGGCATCTTAAGTATTCAATCATACAACAGTTAATTAATCAGAAAATCCATAGGGAAAAAAAAAGTACACAAAGGTAGATGTTAAGCTGAAGAAATGCAGCTTTTTTTCAAGTTGTTGATATAACGTATGGACAAAATAAATACTCTCTGAATATTTTGGTTACTTGTTTTGTTCTATTTTCTAAACATAAGAACTTTATTTTACACAGTTCTGGAGGTCACGAAGGTCAAGATCACGGTTCCCGATTTCACAAGACCTGCTTTCAGCATGTAGCTGTCATTGTCCCATGTGCCCTTCCATGTTCAAGGACCATGAGCTTTGTTGACAACAAATTTTGGATCAGCACACTTAATGGGATGGAGGCCAAAAACAAAAACAACTTTCAAATTCTTCCATAAGTCTTATTGCTAATTACAACATTGGCAGCATTTTTATTTTGAAAATATTTTACATCTATGTTGAGACTTAATGCTATTTTTTTGTTGTTGTTGTTTTGTTTTGTTTTTGAGGTAGGGTCTCACTCCAGCCCAGGCTGACCTGAGATTCACTATGTAATTTCAGGGTGGCCTTGAACTCATTGTGATCCTCCTACCTCTGCCTTCCAAGTGCTGGGATTAAAGGAGTGTGCCACTACGCCTGGCTGAGGCTTAATGCTTTTGATATTGCTGGGAACCATGGCTTTGTAAGGGGAAAACAAATAATAATTGTAAAGGTGGTTTTGATCATACAATATTAATAGGAAATGCAAATATTAACATGATCACATCATTTTGTAACTATTTCTCAGTTCTATGTAGTGAAAAACACCTAGATTATATTTGGTAAAATCTCTTCTTCTCTACAAAAAATGAGGACCTTTGAGCACTAACTAATTTTAGGTATCACCTGTGCAAGAGGAAGGAGACTGCAGTTTTCAAGTTAGGGGTGAGAGGTGTGGGAAGAAATGACACATGGGCACATTGGTTCTCAGTTCTTCCAGGACATTATAGTATTAAAAAGTGTCAGATGTTCATATTTTTGAGCTCTGGATTTGCCGTTCAATCAGTGTGTACTAAATTTCCAAAACTTTAGAGAATTGGATCTAATTAATTTTCAGGTACTAGCAGTTCTTTGAAAATGTGAGATTCTATAACGTTAAATAATTATATTTCAGACACCTCAGAAATGAACCCTGGTACCTCAGCCAAGACACTCTCATGGATCAAAATCAAAAGGACAGTGCTATTCCAGAGTTACTGTGTGGAATGAGTAATTCACATGTAGTGACTCAACAATGTATTAATGATATTTGCAATGCCTCCCTCTGTTTTGTAATTTTAAAAAAATTACAATAAATTTTATTGCTGTGAATTTTTGCTTATTTGAGCATATTTAAATAAAATTAAAAATAGATGTGAAAGTATATAAATAATACTTGCTCTATAACTTCATACTCAACATTTAAAATGTGCATTTAAATATTTGGTCCCTATAACCAGTGATTTTTCCATCACCTTTAGTTCTTCTATTTAGACTTGTTCCCCAAGCATGTGTGAGCCTTTCTATGAAAGAGTACTTCCTGACATCTGCCTTGAATTTCCTTGTTTCCCTAGTCTCATTCCTGAACTCTCATCTTGTTATCTTCTTTAAGTGGAAAATAGCCTGCTTGACATTATTTCTATCATGTTCAGTTCTGTATATTTCAGTGAAATCTTTCTTAATTATTTTCTTCCCAAGAGAGCATTTAATCTTTTTCAGACTGTCTTTATAGACTTTTTACCTGTTGGCCCCAGGATAAACCCTATTGCATTTTAAAGCAACTTTGATAGTTTGAAAGTCTTAGATATTCTATTTAAAGAAGCCTTATTAAGATAATATTCACAAAATATGAAGACTTAAGTTTAATACTTGGGAAGAATTTCTCTGGTAAGAAGCAGAACATCCAAAGAACAAATAAGTGGCATCAAGTACAGTACATCATTTGTACAATTTTTCTTTCTTTCTTTTTTTTTTAGTTTATTTCCTTTTGTGCCTTGAGGGTTCTAACAGAATGATGAAACACTATTTTTAAGTGTTCATTTTTAATGTTTACTTCATAACCAGTAGAGCAGAAAGATCTAATACTTAGAAGACATTAAATTAAATTTTCCATTTAGGTTTTTCATGTATCTATTAATCTCAGGTCAGTTCAATAAAAGGGGAAATAAAGAAGGATAGGTGTTACAAAAAAATGAGGAGCCAATTGTTATTTTGTTTCACTGGAAAATAAAGCATTTGAGTCATTAGGTCAAGATTCACAATGAAGTGAAATGTAAGAAAGAATACATATTTTGTCAGCATATATGATTCAACATACAATGTGAATGATTTTTATATAAACAGTAAAGAATAAAAATAAAAGTTCAGGCTGGAGGGATGGCTTAGTGATTGAGGTGCTTGCTTTCAAAGCAAAAGAACCCAGGTTCAATCCCCAGGACCCATGTAAAGCCAGATGAGAAGGATGGTACACGCATCTGGAGTTCCTTTGCAGTGGCTGGAGGACCTACCATGCCCATTCTCTCTCTCCCTCTTCCCCCTCTTCCTTTCTCTCAAATAAATGAGAAGAAACAAAACAATTTATTAAATATGTTCATTTTTGCTTTGTATCATCTAAAATGTTTCTGTATTTGGGCATTCCCAGTTAAGTGCAAATTTTAAATAACACATTTAACACATTAAAGTAATACATAGGGTACATAATAATTGACAATATATAAAAGACTGTTATAGATATTTTTCCATTTACTATGCAAGTAACAAAGATAATATGTAGAACTGTATAATTAATAATCTTAAAAGTGTGGGTCACATAGATATTTTAATGAATACTTATACTAGATAGTTTTTATAATTGGGATATAAACTGGTAGATTACTAAAACTATCTCTAAGTTAATAAGTTAATGGAAAAAAAAAAAAGGCCTTGACATCCTGGTCACACCACCAAGCAAAGAAAATCTAGAAATGGTTTGCAAGCTTTTGATTTTATTTCTTATTTTTATCTTCCCAGGAGAATTTACTTTAGCTCAGTACTCTAACAAACTCAAAGGAGCTTTTTTTGTCAGTTATATTGGATCTTTAATATATGTAGAGAAATAGTAAGACTATTTTTCAGATAGCAAAAATATCATTCACTAAATGTTTCTCTGCAAGAAACAAATATATCTTATAAGCTGGTTTCTGGAAGAATGAGCTTCCATGCTATCACTGTTTAGAGACAAATGAAACAGAAGCATTATTACTATTATTATTATTTTGGTTTTTCAAGGTCGGGTCACACTCTAGTCCAGATTGACCTGGAATTCACTATGTAGTCTCAGGGTGGCCTTGAACTCACAGTGATCCACCTATGTTTCAGAAGTATTATTTTATAAATATATGTTTAACAATCTTCCAGCTTTTCTCAAAACAATAAAATAATTGACCTGATGATATACTTGAATAATTCCTTAGTAGGTAATTGGTTTAAAATGTAAAATGAATTTATAATTCTGAGCTATTTGAACTTCTCAGAGTAAAATACTAGACTGCAAATTTGTGTCCAATTCTTAAAGTATTTACCTGCCTCTTCTTCATTAAGAGGCATGAAACTACTCTATCCTGTCATCAATATTAAACTGTAAACGTAAATTGTTATGCAAAATACTTTTAGAAGCCTCATTTTTGTTAAGAAGATAATCGTCATTAAGTGGATAGAAAAAATTGAAGAGTCTATGGCCATACCACCCTGAATGCACCTGACCTCATCTGATCTTGGAAGCTAAATTGGGTCAGAACTGGTTAGTACTTGGATGGAAGAAACATTTGAAGATAAAACCAACCCTTCCAAACATTTACTGTATTGTTTTTTCCATTTAATTTTGGGTGTGACATGTACTTTGGAGTGTATTGTTAAGATTTGGCTGTAAAATTGATAGCCTCAGGTTGAATCTATCTAGGACAAACTCAAGTGAATGCCATTATTTTCAATCTAAATGTGTTATTACTCAAATGAATACATTCTGACTCACTCTCTTGGTGAGGAATCAAGCATAAGAACATTTAATTAGGTAAAATTACAAAATGTTTTATGAATACACTAAATAGGATAGAGAGTAATCCTGGGGCTTGTGAATGTAAATCAAGGGCAATTTTAATCTCCCTCTAGAACAGTGCCTTGAAACAGATGCCCCAAGGATGTCATTGGGCTTTTTCCCTAAAAGCACCATGAGATTTGTGAAGAAACAGTAACTCCATCTTCACCAACCTACTTGAATGCTCTTCCTAATTGTTATTCTGGAAATCTAATCATTCACTGATAAAAATCCCCCCTCAGCTCTCTCTGGCAGAGGCTGGAGGTTTTTCTCAAATTGTGCGTTTTCTTTCTCACATATGTGTGACCTCAGGTCTTAACTATGGATGGTATTCTTACTATTTCCATTTAAAATATTTTTCAATGCCCTTTCCTCCACTACAGAAACTTAGGGTCTCTAGGGTGCATGCTACCAGGATCTAGGCTAAAGACTTTCTGGGTACCATTTACTTGTTTTCATGTCACTTCCTGCCTTGAAGTTACATTTCACATTAAGATCAGTGTATTGGGGCTATGGAGATGGCTCAGTGTGTAAAGTGCTTACTGCACAAGGCTGAGAACCTGAATTAAGATTCACAGACCCCATAGAAAATGCTAGGCCTTGTGACATGTGTCAGTAAATCCAGTACTAGGGATGCCAAAATAAAAAATCCCTGGGGGGCTGGAGAGATGGCTTAGCAGTTAAGCGCTCGCCTGTGAAGCCTATGGACGCTGGTTCAAGGCTTGGTTCCCCAGGTCCCACGTTAGCCAGATGCACAAGGGGGCAGACGCGTCTGGATTTCGTTTGCAGTGGCTGGAAGCCCTGGCGCGCCCATTCTCTCTCTCTCCCTCTATCTGTCTTTCTCTCTGTGTCTTTTGCTCTCAAATAAATAAATAAAAAGTGAACAAAAAATATTTTGAAAAAAAGAAATCCCTGGGGTTCACTGGCTAGCTAGTGTCTTGAAGAATAAAGTGGAGAGAAATTGAAGAAGTCACCTGACATTTACCTCCGGCCTTCACATGTATACACACACACACACACACACACACACACACACACACACAAGGGCAGTGTCTTTCTCGCCGTCATAATTCTTGACCTGATTTTTAGTTTCCTCTATAACCATATAATTATACACCTAAGGCTTAATGCTTGCTACTTTTTATCTATTCCACTTTTATACACTCAGAAAAATAATAACCAATAATCAAATTACAGTTTACACGTCAAATTTAGCCACTGCCTTCTGGACATTTACTTCTAGGTTACTGGCACTTCTGCAGCATTCAATAATTCTTCAGCCTCTACTGAGAATGGAGAATCCATAAGTTGAATGATCTTTGTTACTATTCATCTTCTACCTGTGTGTCCTCTGTCTTACCCTGAGTTTATTCTTGAACATGTTACAAAATATCTATATTAATACAACTTTTAGGCAGAATGTGGTGGCTCATACCTATAATCCCTTTACTCAGGAGGTTAAGGTTGCATTGCCATGTGTTTGAAGCTAGCCTGAGCTACAGAGTGAGTTCCAAGTCAGTTTTAGATAGAATGAGACCCATGCCTACATATGTACATTCATATACATATAATCCACACATACATATGTGTGTATATATGCATATATATATCTTTTAGAAAAATTAATTCTTTAAAATATTTTATATTTATTTAAGGAAAAGATACAGAACTAGGCAGGTAGAGAGAGAGAGTGAATGAGTGTGCCAGGACCTTCAGCCAGTGCAAATGAATGCCAGATGCATGCGCCCCCTTGTGCATCTGGCTTACCATGGGTCCTGTGGAGTCGAACCTGGGTTCTTTGGTTTTGCAGGCAAGCGCCTTAGCTGCTAAGCCATCTCTCCAGCCCTACAATCATTAATTCTTTCACGATCCTCGGTACCTTACTACTATGAAACTCTCAAACTTCCTTTTAAGCATGCCTGCATCATCACAGAATTAGTCAAGTGAATGTGAAAATCGTAACCAGGCAAACAGTGAACATTTGAGACACATATTTATACATTCGGTGCTTATAGATGGCAGGATCTAGAGTGCAAGTAAGTCACTGCCCTTAAAATATACA
The DNA here is from genome assembly GCF_020740685.1 of Jaculus jaculus. Classification (NCBI taxonomy): domain Eukaryota; kingdom Metazoa; phylum Chordata; class Mammalia; order Rodentia; family Dipodidae; genus Jaculus; species Jaculus jaculus. The sequence continues at coordinate 147,968,844 of NC_059105.1, read as the reverse complement.
GTGATCACCATCCTATGCTGGAGTGTTCTGTGACCATAGCTGGAGCTTTGGCCAGATGGAAATAAATAAAAGGAAACTTTAAAGGAATTGTGCTTATGATAATGAGTTATGGAATCACACTTAATTGAGGCAATGAGTGAAAACAAAGGGTGTGGGATAAGGTGAGAACATGTAAGCTGGAGATCCAGCTGAACTGGGGCATTGTTAGTCTGAGCTCTGCATTTGTGCTTGATGGAAAGGCATACAAAACTAGTGTAAAGAGTTATCTATGTAAAATTAAGAATTTGGAGACCATACATTCATCATTAGCAAGGTTTAGTATAAAGTCATAGGGGAAAGTCATAAGACAAACATATTCTCATTGATAAAACATAACTTGGCCTATAATTTACTTCTACAACAAATGATGTAACAAATTACATTCTGCTTTGTACCAAGACTAGGTATTCCTTAAAAATGCAAGATGCTTTTAAATTTAACTATATTCTAAAATAACCAATCTGTTCTTATAATCTCAATTGCTTGTCAAAGGGCAAAAGAAACTGATCCATTATTAAAATTTCCCTAAAAATATGCTTATATAAAATAAACTCATGGGCTGGAGAGATGGCTTAGTGGTTAAGCGCTTGCCTGTGAAGCCTAAGGACCCCAGTTCGAGGCTCAGTTCCCCAGGTCCCACATTAGCCAGATGCACAAGGGGGCGCATGCGTCTGGAGTTCCTTTGCAGTGGCTGGAGGCCCTGGCTTGCCCATTCTCTCTCTCCCTCTATCTGTCTTTCTCTCTGTGTCTGTCGCTCTCAAATAAATAAATAAATAAATAAATAAAATTAAAAAAAACATATTAAAAAAATAAATAAACTCATATGAAAGTTTGGAAGAAGGGGGAAATTCATACTGCTATTTAAATTTTCCACTGGGTTTCCTGAGATAATCAGTTGCTATGGAGTGGCTAAGGGCATGCTTTCTCTAGTAGCTTTTAGCTCTTGATGAACCTGCCATTTTGACATTTAAGCATCACATGTTAAAAGATGAAGGCACTTTCATGGTAGAAACCTTCAAATGAGCTATTTTTTTTTTTTAATTTAAGCCGTCTTTTACTGATGAGGATTTTCTTTGAAGGCAAGTGTGCAATGAAGCTGATTTTCATTCTCAGTTCCACATCATGAAATTCCAAACAACACTGAACTGTTAAAATAAAGATTAAAATATAGCACTGTCAAATTCAAGATGTTTTATTTTATCCTAACTAAAGAGGCTTGATGACTTCTGTTTTAGACATTAAATATAAATGTCCTTTTTTCAGAATTACGTTTGCACAGGGCTCCCTCTATCTCCCATGAATTATGAACAGGTATTTTATGTAAAGTGCTCTGAGCCAGGAGCCAAGACACATATTTTTTAGCCTTTGATCTTTCATAGGTGTGTGCATTATATTGCTAACTGATATTTTATTTTCCTAATACTTAGCACATAATTTATTCTACATAGTGAATATGAAAGATAATTAATTTGTACATCCAACACATACTAAATGTAAAAATCACCATAAAGTCTATCTGAACATAATTACATTAATTAGATACCTTCTTGAGAATATAACATCCAGGGCCTTCATGTCAAAAGTAAAGCATAGGAATATTGTAAATGGCACCCATATCAATGGTCCAAAGACTTCCAAAGAAATCACCATTAACCAACAAAAATCTTTACACTGACAAGGTTAAACATTGTTCATATATCCAGCAGTGGTATGGTCTACATTATTCATTATGTACAAATTCAATAGCTGGCATGTTAATTGAAAATGATGTTGAGCAAGCTACTGCTCCTGGAATTAATTGTATGTGACTATACTAAAAATAAACATTAATGAGTCCATGATTGCATTTATTAGGTTTTTATGATATGTTAAATATTATTCTCTGTGGACACTATCCAAGACACAGAGATAGAACAAGTACATGTCCTTAACATATCTATCTGGAAATGAAAAGTAAATGTAAATACTATGTTCTTAAATTTTATTACTATAGACATTGAAATTATATTTTAAGTATGCAAACCATACCTTGGAATTTTCAGGATGACATGATTCTTGCAAGATAATGCCAATACAATCATTACAGAAAAGATAATCCAGGACAAGATTCATGAAGACTTGTCTTTGTTTTATATTCTAAGTAACTTATTGGCACACATTTAGTGGAGCTCAACAATATATTTAGAATCTCATAGTTTCCTTTCATCAGAAATGCAGGCCTAGTAACTCCTCTACTCAGACTCTCATGCTATCTGAGTTCTAAGTGTCAGCCAGATTGCAGACCTTTCTAGGGCTCACAGCCTCTTCTCTGTCTCATGGTTGTTGAAAGAACTCGGGCTATAGCAGCTGCATGCTGAGGCTCCTGTTTTTTTCTTCTTGTTGTTTGTCATGATTGGGCTATATATAGCTCTTAGAGATCATCCTCAGTTCTTTGCTGTGTTGCCCCTCAGAGACCTTTTCACAAGATGACCACCTACTCCTAATGGATAGTGAGAAACTATCCTATGTGAATCAGCTAAAATCGAGTTGGACATATAATCATGGGAATAATGACCCAATCTTCTTAACTCTACTAAGATGATGTCTATTTGTCATGTTCCTTTGGCCAGGACCAGCTCTGAGAGAATTTATGGAAGTGTGTTTCACTGGAGACCATGGTAGGATGCTTCTGATGACAAAACATATAAAAGATGAGATTAATGGGACAATATCACTCACAGATACACTTTAGAATATGAAGCTTATGTTTAACTGATCATCCTATACACAAATCATATCTATATAAGTAAATATGAATTTGGTAACTAATAATATTGATAAGTAATACTCAAGAAAAATCAGAGAATGTTGTTACATAGGGAAATAACCATAATAAGCCCAAAATATATGTTAGTGAAAATAACATTCCAAAGGAAGTTATCACAAGTAATAAATGAGAATTTTGATTACTTTTGGTTTGAAGTCTATTTTGTCAGATACTGGTCAGATACTCTACCTGCTTGGTTCTTATTTCCATTTCCCTAGAAAATCATTTTCTGTCCTTTCACTGTGAGGACTTGTCTATCACTAGTGGTGAGGTGAATTTCTTGGAGACAGATGATGGAAGGGTCCATTTTTCTGATCCACCCTTTTAATTTGTGTCTTTAAATGAGTGAGTTAAGGTCATTAATACTTAAGGTTATAACAGTGAGGATCAATATAATCCCTGACATTTGGGGACTTTAGGTGGTTTGGTGCTTTCTTGGGCTTTGGATATTTTCATGTCTGCTCTAGTTTTGGATATTTGCTCTTCTTATAGGCTTCTGAGTTTGGTTGTTCAACTCTTCTGTGTGGAGTTATTACCTGATATATTCTCTGTAGGTTTGGATTTGTGTTTATATAATAATAGAGTTGTTTTTTTTTATCATGGAAATTTTGCCCTTTTCCATCTACTTTGAGGGATACTTTCACTTTGTAAAGTTCTTTTGGCTGGAAGCCATAGTTTTTTAGACTTTGAAATACTCCATTCCTCCATTCCAAGGATTTCCATCAAAAAATATGAGATAATTCTGATGGAATTGTCTTTGTATATAAAGAGAAAGAACTCATTATTGTGTTATTCTGAGGCAGGAATGATTTATGGTGGATGGTTACATGGGGTGGGTATAGTAGGAGGGATGTGGTGTAAACTTGGGCCCTAGCTCCATCATTATGTATCCTTGCTCAGTAGGTTTGTCCTCCACCTGAGTTCAGAAGGTGTGGAGGGAACTCCAATCCAAATGTTTTCCCCTTCTAAACTTAGATGCTCTTAGTTTGATAGGCAACAGACTACCCTAGCATAAGAGACCGGTAGGGTTCTTGCTGTGTCCTAGCAGTTCCAGAGAGCATAGCAATGAGCACATCCCTGAATGTGCACCCCCTCACCTACCCAGTGGAAGTCTGATAGGATCTACTAGTACTAGAACTGTACAATTCTTGCCTGATTTCACCCCCAGAGCTCTAACATGGTGATAAGTCTGCTATCTCCACTGGATATCCCAAATCTCTGTTCATGAAGAATATACTTCTTTCCATTGATAAGAGAAACTGATATTAGTTCAATTTATTATTACATTTTTAATTTTTTTTGACAATTTATGCATACTTACAATGTATTTGCTGCCTTCACTTCTCTCATCCACTCTTTCCTGAAGCCATTTCATTAGATCATCATCACATTTCTATGACTTATATTTTAATATTTTTCATCTCATGCTTTAAATTATCGTTGCATACATGATCATGGGCAGAAGTTATTTATTGGAGAATAGGCAATCCTCCAGTGTCTACCTTCTTTAAGGGCATGAAATCATCAGTTTCCACTATTTACTTTGAGACATGTGTGTCTCATGGACTTTCCCCTCATTTATGATGAGATATGGACAGGTTCATTCATGTGATGTGAGTCCTTCAGTGTAGGGGGGATTTGTTATATCCAAAAGGCAGCATTACTCACCCCACTACTTATCTTCCTGTTCTTACATTCTTACATTCTTTCTGCCCCCTATTCTGCAAGTTTCCCTGAACCTTAAAGGTGTGGCTTAGATGTCACAACACTGAGCACAAACTAGTCATTTATTCTTAGTAATTTGTAATGGGTAGATTTCCATAATCACCTCTACTCTTTGCAACATGGCAGGACAAGAGGACAAATGATTTTATAAATAATAGCTGGATGTCGTGGCACATGTTTGTCTTTTCAGTACTCAATGCCTGAGACAAGTGGCAAGATGATTACAAGTTCAAAGCTGATAGACTACATAGCAAATCCATGCCTCAAAAATACAAGAAAAACCCCCAATAATATTGATGAATATTATTTTAAATCTAAGAGTTGAAATGGCATTCTAGGGCAAATTTCTGGTTACCTAATACTGACTTTTTTTTTTCAGTTTATTCTGTATTACAAAATTAGAGTCAGGCATTACTTGGGGATAAGTGGACATATTTAATCAAGATTAAATTCAGTAAAGGCAAAATGCTTGCTGTTTTAGCTAGGCATACATTTCAAGTCTTAGAGTTTACTCTGATCTATTGAAGACTAAGCAGTATATGATTACTGTTAGAAGTAATAAGGAGATTCCAGGAGGAAGCATGGATAATTCTACAGGGTACTTTATGCATTAAATTTTTTATTTCTCAGAAATGTATTTTAATTTTCTAACAGATTCTAGTCTTTGATCAATAGTATTGGCAGACTTCTATAGCTATGAGTACCATGCTGGTCTAAGACAGAGACTTTTAAACTATATTTGCTATGTGTTCAAATTTTTTTTTTAGTGATAGATTAAGAAATGAAATATGGGCTAGAGAGATGGCTTAGCGGTTAAGCGCTTGCCTGTGAAGCCTAAGGACCCCGGTTCGAGGCTCGGTTCCCCAGGTCCCACATTAGCCAGATGCACAAGGGGGCACACGCGTCTGGAGTTCGTTTGCAGAGGCTGGAAGCCCTGGCGCACCCATTCTCTCTCTCTCCCTCTATCTGTCTTTCTCTCTGTGTCTGTCGCTCTCAAATAAATAAATAAAAAAAATTAAAAAAAAAGAAATGAAATATACTATTTACAAAAGCCTAATTGAAATATATTATTATGTATAAAATGGCTTGATATTTTGAAACTTTGAAAATACAGATGTACTGGTAGTATATAAATATGTTATATTCACTTTCTGTTGCCACAAAAATGGAAACATTGGCAGTTAACTTTACCTTAAAACACAATCAATCATAAATACCTGGTACATTTTATTGTTTATGCAAATATCTGTGCATTCAAATTAATTACATGTGATCCTAAATGATTTAAAGGGCCTATTTTGTATCAAATATGCTATAACATTGTGCTGAATTAAAGTAAATGGTAATTTTATTGCTTGATAATTTTTGTCTGAACATCTTTTATTCATTATCTACAAAACATAATTGCAGCACATAATATAGTGTTACTTCCAGAACTGTAGGGGTGTATTGAAAAGTTCATCTTGAGGGAACTCATTTTTTTTTTTGTTTCAAACACCCACTATTGGTTTTTTTTTTTTTTTTTTTTTTTTTTTTTTTTTTTTTGGTTTTTCAAGGTAGGGTCTCACTCTGGTCCAGGCTGACCTGGAATTAACTCTGTCATCTCAGGGTGGCCTTGAACTCATGGCAATTCTCCTACCTCTGCCTCCTGAGTGCTGGGATTAAAGGCGTGCGCCACCACGCCCGGCTTAAACACCCACTATTGTACAGCCTTATCTTCAGTTTCATTGTTCCATAAGAACCATTGTTGATAAAGAAGAAATTTTAGTGCATTTCCAGGTGATTTTTATTTCTCTAAACAGAATTCTAAAGCAATGAACAGAAAACTGGCATATATCTCAGTAGAAAATTTAAGCCACTGTTTTAGTCTTTTAAAATATGTAAAAACCTGGCCTGCAAATTGCATACAATTTAAAAGCTATAAATATTAAAATCTAAATAAGTGTAGATAATGTTTATAGACTTTTAAATTAAGACATGCTTTCTTTAAGTAGTAGCATACTGTTATTGGGACAGGCTCCCAAAAAAATGGAGTCACCAAGGACAGCAGGATGGCTTATCCACATTCCTCAAGAAACTGCCCAGTCATTATCTCTTTCTTGCCTAACAATGCCTCCTTGGTCACGATTTCCTAACCCCTTATCTTGTAAGTCACCTGGTCACTGTTCTAGTGTCACAAGCTGGCTATCTTTGATCTCCCCTAAAGAAACTTTTTTTTTCTTAATTCAACTTTTCCCTTCCTTACCTTCCCCCAACTGAAGAGCCCTATAAAGCCCACCATCTGTAATCTCAGATTGGTTGTACTCCACTCTTGAGAGTCAGTCCTGGCAGCTTGTGTGTTTCCTGAAGGAAAGCTTTCATTTTTTGCAGCAGAGTGGTTTGCGTGGTCTTGGTCACTCCTGAACCTTACACATACCTTTTGAGTAACTAAAGTTTTCTTTTATTTGTAAGAAAAAGAAAATTATTTTGTGATTGTTATTTTAAACAGTAGTAGTATTAACTCATTTACTTCTATGAACATCTGAGACCTATTTACCTCTAGCACCTGCAGTGATTATGGTTCTATTGCTGCCATACTCCAGCTGGGACAGTCATGCTGTATCTCACTCTTCAGAGCTGTGTTACTGTGGGTAAGTGGACTTGCTTCTGGGCCTCCTTGTATTTTCACATGGCTTGCTTCTATGATATTCAAAACTTCATTACCTCAGACTTACCGAAGTGGGAGTTGTCCTTCCATTAGAACCTGTCTTGTCCCTCTGTCACTTCTGGCCAATGCTTTGTTCAAGGGAGAAATGTGTTAGCTTAGGTCACTTCCTTTCTGGAGTTTTAACTTTGAGGTGTGCTTGATATTTCCTTATCAATATAGGCAACCCTAGAATTGGCTCATCCTACCACAGTATAGTTAATCTTAACTGTGATCTGATAGTAAGCATTTGTTAGTAATAAACACTATGAATATCACATAATCATATTGTGGTAGTTTGAAGGTATGTCCCCCAATGACTCGGGCATTAAAATTAAACTTGTAACTTGGATCTCTGGCCACCTGGATGGAGAAGGTGTCATTGGGGCAGATCTGAATTTCAACCCAAAGATGCAAGAGAGTAGTCTATGCTCTGGTGGGTTTGTGGTGCTGGTGCTAGTGTTTTGCCTTCTACAGTTTTTGTCTCTGTTTGGGTCTATAGAAGTTAGCAGGTTTTTCTGCCATTGATGGAGAGTTTTGTAAGACCCTGAAAGTTTTGTAAGCCTGCAATAAATCCCTTTCTACTATAAACATTATCTGGCTTGATACTAATTCCTGTCTTCTGGTGCTATGACAGAATTTGCTACCAGAGATTTGGAATGTTGCTGAGATGAATCTGACCATACGGATGTTGGTTTTTGGAACTTGTGTGCTGGAAGAGGAATGTTGAAGGATTTTGTAATTTAGACTGAAGCAGACTCACAGTCCAGTAAGCCAAATTTTATGGGCTATTCTGGTGAGAGTTTGAAAATGCTAAGTACAGAGAGAGTTGTGTTGGCTTATGAACTTTCAAAGGGGAAGGAGAGACAGCTGAGAACTGATGTGTTTGGCAGTAGATATAGAATTGAGAGATATAAGATTTAAAGTTGGAAAAATTCAAACAGATTTAAAGTTATTGGCACAGAGATAGTTTTTAGAATACTAAAGCTGCTATTGTCAAGTAGATTACCACCATTAAGATACCCAATGGCTGGGCTGGAGAGATTGCTTAGTGGTTAAGTGCTTGCCTGTGAAGCCTAAGGACTCCAGTTTGAGGCTCGGTTCCCCAGGTCCCACGTTAGCCAGATGCACAAGGGGGCGCACGTGTCTGGAGTTCGTTTGCAGTGGCTGGAAGCCCTGGCGTGCCCATTGTCTCTCTCTCCCTCTATCTGCCTTTCTCCCTGTGTCTGTCACTCTCAAATAAATAAATAAAATATGAACAAAAAATATTTTTTTTTAAAAAAGATACCCAATGGCTTTATATTCAAACAACAGAGATGTGCCTGAGGTAATTCCACCCAGGAAACACTGACTGGTAGAAATACAAACTCATTGAAAAGTAAATGACTGAAACGAAGAAACCTGCTCTTCAAGGTCAAAAGTTATTTCCTCTCTGCATTAACAATATGGCTGTGTCACTGCACACATGGTATTAGTTTTGGAAGCATGAAAAATGCATGCGAGTGGGTCATGAAATACACGTGGCTCCAGGAGATACTACTGAGATGTTTCATGGGAAACATAATGATATTTCTATATTGAAGACTGAAAAGGCCAGTGTATGGAGCTGAAGATGAACCATGGTTTGTAATGGAGACCACAGATGTTTTGTATATTCCAGGACTGTCCAAAGGCTACCGTGAGTGCTACTGGCTCAGAATGGATGTTTTCTTCTGGCTACTCACCCCACCTGGAGTGATGGAAGTTGGTAAATCCAGAGACTGTCATCACTGGTTATGAATATCAGATTTTAACTACAGGTGTTTGATGTTTACCTAATGGCTATTGATATTAAAGTGGTCTAGTCTCTCCCTCCTGTTTATGTCTTATAAGAATGAAAATGTTTACTCTGTACCATTATATGTTGGAAGTTTATAACTTGTTTTGTTTGTTTGTCTTTTTTTGTTTTTTATTTTGTTTGCAAGGTAGGGTCTTGTTCTAGCCCAGGCTGACCTGGAATTCACTATGCAGTCTCAGGCTGACTTGAACTCACAGAAATCCTCATACCACAGCCTTCCAAGTGCTGGGTTAAAGGCGTATGCCACCAAACCTGGCTGTAATTTGTTTTGATATTACAGGATTCACATTTAAGGGAAGTCTTAAAGCTGGTAAAGACTACTGGGACCTTAGAAGTTGGACCAAATGCAATTTACAATGTGAGATGATTATGAGTTGATAGGGAACAGGGGCAGAATGTGGAATTTTTTTTTATTTTTTATTTTTTTAATTTTATTATTTATTTATTTGAGAGCAACAGACACAGAGAGAAAGACAGATAGAGGGAGAGAGAGAGAATGGGCGCGCCAGGGCTTCCAGCCTCTGCAAACGAACTCCAGACGCGTGCGCCCCCTTGTGCATCTGGCTAACGTGGGACCTGGGGAACCGAGCCTCGAACCGGGGTCCTTAGGCTTCACAGGCAAGCGCTTAACTGCTAAGCCATCTCTCCAGCCCCAGAATGTGGAATTTTGAATGTATGCCCTCCATTGGCTTAGGTGTTAAAATTAAACTTGTAACTCTGATCTCCAGCCTCCTAGCTGGAGGAAGTGTCACTGAAGGCACATCTTGGAGTCCATCCCTAAAAATGTCACTGGGGATGGATCTGAATTCTAACAGTGAAAGGTGTAGGGGTGCAGTCTGTACTCTGGTGAGTTTGTGTTTTCTGGTCCTGGTGTTCTGTTTGCTGCTGTTGTTTCTCTCTGCTGGATGTATGGCAATAAGCAGCTTCTTCTACCTTTTATGGACTTTCCCCTGGAAAAATAAATTCCTCCCATCACCACTGTCTTGTTGGATGCTCATCCCAGCATTTTGGAACTCACTACAACTCACATTTTCATATGATGTGTAAAAATAAAATAACAATTGTATGAAGTGATGAAACTTGCTTTATTCAATACTTAGAGTGGTTATATTCTTTTGTCTTAGTATACATTAGTGTGATTTTAATTTTATTTTAATTGGAGAGTTTCCATTTAAATAGATTTATGTTTGAATAAATCATATTTCTATATAATATATGGAAAAAATTATAGACAATAATATATAAAAATCAGGGCTAAAGAGGTAGATGGCTAAGCAGTTAAGGTACTTGCCTGTAAAGCCTAATGACATGGGTATGATGTAGCTATGGAAAGCCAGATGCACAATGCACATGAATCTGAATTTCATTTGCTGTGGATGGAGTCTCTGGTATGCCCTTTCTTTCTCTTCATCTTTTCTCCTCCCTATCTTTCTCTGCTTATAAATAAAAAATAATATTTTATTTGTATACAAATTAATTGTATATTAATAAGGTGAGAAACATTTTCAATAATATAATTCCATTATACTTTTACCAAGGAGAATATATCAATTGATAAGAAGCAAAAGCTACAGTTATTAAAAATTTTAAAGCAGTATAAACCATTGATATATATTTCTAGAAATTTGAAATATTGACTTTTCATTATACTCTACTAATCTCTTAAAAAATTGCTAGTATTTTTAAATTTTTAAACTTGTATACTACATTATACTTTGGGACTATCTTATAAAAGGAAAACTTTGCTAGGGCTGGAGAGATAGCTTACAGGGTAAGGTACTTGCCTCTGAACTTTATGAACCCAGGTTCAATTTCCCAGTACTCACATAAGCCAGATGTGCATGGTGGCACATGCATCTGGAGTTTGTTTGCAGTGAATAGAGACTGTGGCACACCTAGTCTCTCTCTCTCATAACTAATTAAAAAAATAAAAGTATTAACAAAAATCTTTGCTAAATGTAAGCTAAATAACCTACATTCATAATGGCAAGGGGCCACAGAACTTCAGGGGTGTCACCTCTACAGTCAGTCAACACTGTGAAAATTAACATCTGAACAACCCTGTTGAAAGGCAATAGTATATTCATTCCTTAAGAAATTACATGTATAGGCTTCGTCACAGTATTAATTGTAACATATGTGCTCCAAACATCTGGAATAGACTCACATTCTGCTGATTTAAGAACTTCGTTTTTCATCATTCTTAACTGAGTTCCTGACATCTTTGCCTTCTTACATAACCTGTGGTTTTCAATACATACTTACTTAATTGTACAAAATGATGAAACTGTGTTTCTTTAGGGTGATTACATTCTTTATTCTTAGTATATGTTAATGTGGCTTTTTTTAGCTGTAGTTTCTATTTAGTCATTTGCACATATTGTTAAACTAGCTTGAGCATTGATTACTATAGCATTTCTCATGTTAGAAGAACAAAAGCTTCTAGGGTAGATACAACTATACAAAGGATCCAATGTCCTGAAGCCCTCCTCAACCTTTTGCTGACACCATAAAACTACTCATCCTATTAGACAATATCTTATGATAAGACATTCTCATGAATCGTCTTGACTTCTGAGATACTTGCTTTCAGTTAAATTACATATAATATTTGCACAACTATCCTTGAAACCACAGTATTAAATCTTTTATCTAGCATGTGGGTGTGTAATGATTTAGCGAATGGGACAGTGCTTGAATCAAGCGGCATCTCACTTACAAAATGAAAGCAGTAGCAACCATAATTCCTGACAGCCAAACAGCTTATTTTGATCACATTTATTTAGTATGTTAATCTAATTATTAACCAATATGCAAAATGGACAAGGCAAAATGTAACATAACTTCATTAATTATACATATATGAAAGAAAACCCTGTGGAATGAGTTAGATATTCAAAGGTATGGACAGTTGATGCCTTTCTTTACCCATTGTCATGGAAAGTGGAGAGCTTGGGTTTGGAAACCTCCAAGTGTGTTCATTTTACATGTTTCTGGGACAGAAAAATCTGAAGTAGAGACTGAAGGTCCAAGATACGTGAGGGTATGTCAAGATCACAAATATCACATTAAGCTCTTCTGGGTGAAAAAAGAGATCCAACTTACTAGTCAATACAACCATGCTGCCCTCTTCAAACATGCATCGTGTTCAAAAAGATTTCTTCTTTATGATTCATATTTCATGTGAATTAAAAAAAACATGCCTATGGATGAGGCAATCAATAACATTGTAATATTATTTTATCTCATCTTCATATCATAATTCAGTAGCTACAATTATGATTTTCATTACTTAAGAAAAGATGAAGTACAAAGAATTTAAGTTTGTTGTCTGCAGTCAAATACTGAGGCAGAGAGGGGTTCTGAGATAGGCTAGCCACAGTTGCCACTGCTTAAATCTTCATCTCTATGTAAGATTTTAAAGGGTAAAGGTGACATATAAAGAGTAGTAGTGGAAGAAACGATGTCTCCATCCACTTTTAGACATAGCTGTACTAGTAACCCCTGCTTTGTCTGTCGTTAATAAAACCAGCTGCCATTGTATGCTTTTCTTCCAAAGTTATTGTGCCAAATGTCTTGTGAGAATTTTTTTTTTTTACCATGTATTTCATTCAGGACTTAAAGATATATTCTGGATGTTTACACATTTATGCTTTGCAAATATTTTCTCATGTTGTGTTTTATCTTTTCATGTACTTTATGGCACTTTTCCATTAGCTGATAGTTTTAGTCTGAATCTATTAACATGCCTAAATCTTTTCCTTTATCTATATTTTGTAGGAAAACTTACTTTGCCTCTAAATTTCCTATAATGTTTATTTATTTTCTTTTTTTGTTAAATCCATAATCTTTATAATGTATGGTTGAAATTGATTTCATTTACTCTTTACTTTCTGATGGTGAGTTATTTATTTGTTTATTTTGCATTTGCATGTATTTATGTTAGGCGCTTGTGTGAAGGAGTACACACGTATTTGTGTGCGTGCAGAGGCCAGAGGTTAATGCCATTGTTGTCCTCAGTTGCTCTCAATCCTATGCTTTGAGAGAGGATCTCTCATGTAACCTAGATCTCACCAATTCAGCTAGATTTGGTAGACAGTGTGGTCCAGGGACCCTCCTGAATCTACATCTCCAGCGCACAGCTTATAGGAATTCATGATCATGACATTTAATTTGGTTCTGGAGTTCCAAACTTATGTTCTCATATTTCCACAGCAAGAACTTTACCCACTGAGCTTTCTGTCCCAGTCACTGATCAAGAGTTATTGTGCAGTGACTTCACTTTTAGAAAAGAGAGCTCACTATGATATTCACTTAGCAATGCCAGCATTATTGTGAATAGAACTAAATGTCTTGGTAATATTAAATAAATCTTTTTATACTCTCTGAATCCTTGTATTACAGGAGGTAGATTTCAGGTAATAAACATATTTCTGCCTGAAAAATATAATCTTGCATTCTTACTTAAGTGAAATATCTGTTATTTGTGTATTATTTCATCTTCTATTTCATTTTTGTACTAAATTCTACATAGGCACTCATGACCATGACAGGCATTTTATGTTACTTCTTTGCTCATTTTGAACATATGGAATAAAAAACAATGATAACATTTTGTTACATGTACATATATTTAGAAATTTTAGTTTTATTAAATATATTGAATATTTGCCCACATATTTACTATTGTTTATTTCTTCTTGATTTCAGACTTTCTTTGTCAGTTTATTTTCTTTTATTTTTGTTTTAAGGGCATCATTTTAACAATTTCATTTACTGAGATGCTATTTCTCATAATTCTATTCCTTGAAAATATATCTATTTTATTCTTGATGCAGTGATATTTCATTTAGGTTATAATACAGGCAGATATCTTGGTTTTTGTTTCATTTTTAATTAATGCACTTGTGTGTATTAAGGCATGCCTTTGGAGATCAGAGGACAACTTCAAGGTGTCTGTGCTCCTTCTTCTTTGGGACAGGGTCTCTCGCCATTGCAAACAAACTTCCAGACTGCAAACAAATGTCAGACTAGCTGGCCCATAGGCTTCAGATTCTCTTAGTTCAGCATCCTTTGTCATAGGGTATTGGGATCACAGATACATTCATTATTTGCATATGGCTTTATGTGGGTGCTGGCCACTTAACTAGGACTGAGGTACTTTGCAGGGAAGTTCCTTTAACCACTGAGCTATCTCTTCTGCCCCATGGAGCTGTTTTCACCCAGATTCTCAAGACATTTTTTAGATATGCTTAGTCTAGTTGTTCTCACCCAGTCTTACTATTGCTTGTTTGCAAATAGTGTTTTTTTTTGTTGTTGTTGTTTGTTTGTTTGTTTCTCTTTTTGGTTTTTCAAGGTAGCATTTCATTGTAGTCCAGGTTGACCTGAAATTCACTATGTAGTCTCAAGATGGTCTTGAACTCATGGTGATCTTCCTACCTCTGCCTCCTGAGTGCTGGGATTAAAGGCATGGGTCACCATGCATGGCTTCAAATCATTGTTTGTTTGTTTGTTTTCTACTTCTTGATACTGGCAATTATTATAGTTAGCTTCATGCTGTCGGGACAAAGTACTAGACTAAAAACAGCTGACAGGAGGAAAGTTTATTTGGCTTATAGTTTGGATGGGAAGCTTCATGATGCCAGGGGAAAGCGTGGCATGAGCAGAGGCTGGAAATGACCTCTGCCACAGCAGGAGGAAAATAGAAGCAAGAGAGTTAGCCAAAGTAATACTGACAAGCTAGGAGCTAATAAACCTCAAGGTCCATCAACAACAACATACCTCCACCCATAAGGCTCTACCTACCAAGTTGCCATCAGCTGGAGACATGCAAAACATGTGAGTTAATATGGGACATTTTGTTCAAACCATCACAGTAGTAAACTACTTGATCTTCTTATATTAATATAATATATATAATATATATTATATATAATATAATATATATTACATATTACTTACCTATTGAAATTCTTTGTGCCTCTGAATCTGAAGATTAATATTTATCAATTTTTTTTAGTTCTGAAACATTCCAGTCATTTATTTTCATATACCTGTTGCTACCTTATTGACTACTTTTTAGAGAGAGCAGGAGAGATAGAGAGAATTGGCATGCAGGGCCTCAGCTATTGCAGTTGAACTCCATGTGCTTGTGCCACTTAGTGGGCATGTCAGACCTTGCACTTGCCTTGCCTTGTATGTATGGCTTACATGGGATCTAGAGAGTAGAACATGGGTCCTTATTCTTTGCAGGCAAGCACCTTAACTGCTCAACTATCTCTCTAGTCCCTTATTGACTTTAAAAAAAATTGTTTATTTATTTATTTATTTGAGAGGCACAGACAGGGAGAGAAAGAGGGAGAGAGAGAGAGAGAGAGGGAGAGAGAGAGAATGGGTGCACCAGGGCCACCGGCCACTGAAAATGAACTCCAGACACATGCACCCCCTTGTGCATCTGGCTAACGTGGGTCTTGGAGAATTGAGTCTCGAACTGGGGTCCTTCCTTCCTGAAGACAGGAAGCACTTAACCACTAAGCAATCCCTCCAGCCCCCTTATTGCCTTTTGATATGTAATTAAAAAAACACAACTGAGAGAGAGAAAATGATATATAATGTGATGGCAGACATATGGGATATACCATTCTAGTTATATCAATAAAAGTATGGAAATAAAAGAGGAAAGTAGAGTTATTGTAATAGTTTACAACTTTTATTACAACAGACATTTTTGAGCTTCAAAGCAACAAGTATAGTGATGTGTAATTTAATAACAATATACTAGCTTTCTCCCTTGAAAAACTTTGTTTCTTCTGTGCATTGTGCTCTATAATCTCAGCACTTGGGAAACTGAGGCATGAGGATTGTGAGTCAGGGACAGCCTGGGTTACATATGACGATCCTGTTTTACAGTTTTTGAGTATCTCTTTATGATCTCATACATTGTAATATAGTTTCCTAACATCACTGAAAGGTAGTATTTTATATTTGTAAACAATTTAAAAATTTTATAAAATGTTAAAATGGGATGTGAAATGACACACCTGTGCAATACTGGGACACAGTCTAGGTACATAACTAATGGCTCTCTGATTGGCTATGAGATCTGCTCAATTGAAAGGAACCCAGAGCTGGAACTGGGAACCAGGTCAGAGTCCTATGGAGACCAGTATTATGGCCTCCAAAGAGAAGCTCCCACAAGTCTTTGTCCAAAATAGAGGGTACACACATTAAATTCTCTCTAAACTAACGATTTTCCCTAACTATCCTGATTTGTCTCTCACTCTTTTCTGTTTGCTTTTTTTTTTTTTTTTTTTTTTTTGAGGTAAGTTCTTGCTCTAGCTCAGGCCAACTTGGGATTCACTATATAGTCTCAGGGTGGCCTTGAATTCATAGCAATCCTCCTACCACTGCCTCCAAAGTGCTGGGATTAAAGATGTATGCCACTATGCCCAGCTCTGATTTCACTCACCATTGGCAAACCTGTTTATTTTCTTTTTCTTTTTCAAAAAGTAGTGTTAATTGAGGACAACCAAAATCTATCAACAAGACAAGAATACATAGCTCACTCTCTGGCAGGACATGATCCACCCCTGGCATGGCAGCAAGGACCCAAGTGAAACCACAGATGAATTGGCAAGATGAGTAAAAGTACTGCATCCATGGCACACCTGACAACCTGTGCCAGGGTGGTGGACGCAGACACGGAGGATGTTCAAAATGCACAAAAGTAGAAATTCTAAAGCTAGTGAGAGCTCAATACTAAAGTAGACTTAAAGCACACCCACCAAGACTCAGACAATTTTGCAGAAAAGACTTGGAAAGAATGTAAGAGCCTCTTAGGACACCCCAAAGAAGAGAAGATGAAGGAATTTTATATCCATACAAAAAAAAAGAAAGAAAAGAAAAGTTCAGGGCTGACACGGAATTCACTATTTAGTCTCAGGGTGGCCTTAAACTCATGGTGATCCTCCTACCTCTGCCTCCTAAGTGCTAGGATTAAAGGCATGTGCCATCATGCCTAGCTCTTGATTCTTTTTCTCTCTGTAGTTCAGAAGTACTTATTGTAATTCTCCACATGACACATACAATTAAAAGTGTGGCTGGATATCAATGGTTATCCCAGGGAAGAACAGAGAACACTAACTTGCTGCCTGTGCACTTGAAGTTTTATGTTTAATCATTGCCCATTTTCTTGTAGTGTCCTCTGACAACTAAAACAAGTCATACTTATCTGTCATTAAGGAAGGCTATAATACCTCTATAAAAAGCTACCACCATCTGTGTTTTCCTCTTCTACATTCCAAATAATTTCATTTGTTGTCCAAGTGTCAGAGAACAATTGTCTCAGGTGGAATTAAACAACCACGAAGAATTTACTCAAGTCTATTGAGGCAGAGGAAAGAGACCAAGTACCACACTACTGAAAGATCCAAAAGCATTAAACACTGGGGAGTTTTAAGCTCAAATGTGAATCAGTACAAAAGTATTGTTGCAGCCAGCTTTATATTGCTGACAGAAAACACCTGAGCAAGAACAGCTTGTAGGGAAAAAAGAGGGTTTATTTTGGTTTACAGACTTAAGAGGAAGCTCCAAGATGGCACAGGAAAACAAGGGCATGAGAAGAGGGTGGACATCACTTCTTGACCAACATCAAATGGACAACGGCAACAGGAGAATGTGCCAAACATGGGCAACAGGAAGCTGGCTATAAACCCTTAAGCCTGCCCCCAACAATACACTGCTTCCAGGAGGATCCAATTGTCAAATTGCTACCAGCTGGGGACCTAAGCATTCATTATAACAAAGTTTATGGGGAATGCCTGAATCAAACACAGTCTGCCCCGGCCACCCATAAACTGATAACCATACATGAAGAGGTAATACAATGCATCCACTCTAACTTTTAAAAGTTACATAGTTTTTATCAATCCAAATGATGTTCAAAGATCCCCATAGTCCAAGGTCTCTTAACTGAGCCATAATAGCAAAAAATAAAACAACCACAACAGCAACAAAACACCCATAGTGACACAGAATAAACATTCACACTGAAAAAGATGGCATTGGTCATAACAAAGAAATAGTCAACCAACACAAGATTTAAAACAAACAGGGAAAAGATCAAACTCTGCAACTCCAAGTCTGGTAATTCTAACCAGTGACAAGTCTCTGGAGTTCCAATTCTGCCCCTACAGCTAGGCTACGCACAGTCACAAAAGCTCCATCCAGTGCCAGAAGCTCTCCTTGGCAGCCATCCATAGTTCTGGCATCATTATTGGGTCTCCACTGCAACACACAGTTCATCCTCATGGCTCCATTGGGCTTCATGCAAGTAATTCAACAAGCCTGCTTCACACTGCCCATGCCCAATTTGTTAATGCAGGGGGGAATAAAGCAGAATTTGAAGAAACAGGACACTTCTTAAGTATTCAGGCCCCTTCAAAAGAGCCTGCATACTTCCTGCTGTACCAATGCATGTCAGCTGATCCAATCTCAAAGATTGTAATCCCTCATACAATTGCAGCTGAATGGGTAGAAGTTTCGGTTCAAAGATTTCATTTCTGTACCATATCCTTCTGCTTACAACAGTCTATTTCTATGCAACAGAGCCAGGCACAAGTTGTCAGGACACAGGCATAATAGCAAGCCTCTCACACAAACTACTTCTATCCCAGTCCAGGCAAAGCTCTTTCTCACACTCATAAGCAAAACCTCACAGTCCATAGTTCTTAGAGGTCTTTCAACTCTGACCAGAGTAGTTAGTTCATCAAGCTGTACTTATAGCACTGCAAGGCATCTCTTAGGCCAAGATAACAAAGCCTTCCACATTTTTCTCAAAATCAGGTTCAAAAGTCAAAAGCCACACTGTTAGGTATCTATCAGCAATGATCCCACGTCTCACTAACAATTTTAGTATTGCAGTCAGGTTCACATTGTTTGCAGAAAACACCTGACCAAGGGAAGCTTATGGCTTATAGACAGGAGGGAAAGCTCCAAGAGGGTAAGGGAAAATGCCAGCATGAGCAGAGTGTGGACATCACCTCTGTCCAATATCAAACGGACAACAGCAACGGGAGAGTGAGCTTTTTTTTTTTTTCCTAATATTTATTTATTTATTTATTTGAAAGAGAGAGAGAGAGAAAGAGAATGGGCACACCAGGGCCTCTATCCACTGTGAACAAACTCCAGAGACATGTGCCATGATGTGCATCTGGCTTTAGTGGGTACTGGGGAATCAAACCTGGGTCCTTAGGCTTCATAGGCAAGTGTCTTAAGCACTAAGCCATCTCTCCATGCAATCTTTTTTTCTTTTTGAAGAGGAATTTTAATTCATTCATGGGCTTCCAGGAATATTTATCCATGTCTGGCTTTTCTTCTTGAGTTTCTTCCTTTCCTGATCTCCAAGGCTTCATTTGAAAATTATGAATCCAGGAATCTACTCTAGGCACTTTGATAGCTGTTTGAGTGGTCCCTCCTAGGTAGATTCTAGAAAGGGGGACAGGAAGGGGAAGATTTGACTAACACCTGATTTCCAGGGTGGTGACCAGGTCCTCTGTTGCTGGTCACACATAAGTGTTGTTATGTTCATTGAAACTGGGCCAGGGTCATGATTTCTCTAATTTGAAAAACAGTTTCCTTATCAAGAAGAAAATCACTGGTGAGAAATGGTCCCCTATACAACATTTCACACAGGCTTAGACCCAGTGACTATGGAGTATTTATTTAAAAGAAAGTATTTACCGGGCTGGAGAGATGGCTTAGCGGTTAAGTGCTTGCCTGTGAAGCCTAAGGACCCCGGTTCGAGGCTCGGTTCCCCAGGTCCCACGTTAGCCAGATGCACAAGGGGGCGCACACGTCTGGAGTTCGTTTGCAGTGGCTGGAAGCCCTGGCGCGCCCATTCTCTCTCTCTCCCTCTACCTGTCTTTCTCTCTGTGTCTGTCGCTGTCAAATAAATAAATAAATAATGAACAAAAAAAAATTAAAAAAAAATATTTACCAAGGACATTAAGGTAAGTCTGGTCCCATTTATTATCCCATTAGTGTTTGCCAATTGACATTTATGGTAATTGAACTGATGCCTATCTTTCTTTTTTAGAAATTATTATATTATGAACTTTATATGATGAATATGTTACATATTGGTAATATTCCCATCCAATTATACTTTTATATCCCCTCTTCCCTGCTCTCATTCCAACAGTACAGGAGACTTATAACACACCAGTCTATTTTTCTTAATGATTACATTGCAAGGGATGGATTCCAGATCCTTAAGGAAGACATATACTTGGGTTGTAAAACTGGCAAGAGAAGTTTTATACCTCAAGGGGACAAATATTGAATTTAACATCACAAATGTTCTCAAGTAAATACTTTGGTAATAGAGAAGTCTATAATCCTGAAGGAATGTCTAAATTTTAGTCCGGCTGAGAGGAACCAGGAACCCAATTACTAATATTCATGATGTAGTGAAAATGGGAGAGCTGCAGTTTGTTTTGACCTAAGTTTAGGGATCAACAAATTTCAACTATTGAGAAGCTCCTGCCCATACTTAGGTATGTATTCTCCTTTTTCTAAGTCTGTTCTCTCTCTCTGCTTCTGCTTTTAAATCTGTCAGAATATTTGTTAATAAGCCTCCCACTTAGCTTCTTTAAAAAGAATATAAATCAATGAATTAGCTTTGATCTATAAAACCAAGGTGCCCTGTGATAAGATGCATATTCTGTCTCTATGTAGTATTTGTGAAATAAAGAAAAAGGGAGTTTGGTTTTGGAGTGTATTTCAAAGGCATGTGAGCAAAACCCCTGACCTCATTAGGCCTTTCCATTTATATCTAATTTTGCTGATGTGCACTCAGGGGGCTGTGCTGTTTTTCAACATTTTACTTCCAATGTGTGTAATAAAGGGGAATTCCTCTTACCTTTTATTCAGCAAATTTATTTCCTATATTTCAGTTTTTATGTGCAGCAGTTAATTTTAATTAATCCCTTGAGGAATTTGGGGTCATATTGAGCATCTTCTACCAGGTAGATCCACGTTGTTTTATTGGAGCCCAGCCCACATGCAGGAGAAACCTGTGACTGTTAATTCAAGGTATGGGTCCCTGTCAGTAAAGAAGTCTCCCAAGGAAATAACACAGGATTGGTGGATTTGAGTTTTGCTTTGTTCTTGGTTTGTCAGCCTGCCCTACTGGGCATCCTCAGTATAATTTGTTGTTGAAATTACTTGAAATGCAAATTTCCATTACTTGTAAGTAAATATTTCGTCCTTTGTTGGAAATAAATAAAATATTTGAAATAAGGCTCTCCTAAGTCATTTATAGGAGAATTGATTAAATATAAATAATCAAAGTGGGGCTGGAGAGATGGCTTGGTGGTTAAGCGCTTGCCTGTGAAGCCTAAGGACCCCAGTTTGAGGCTTGATTCCCCAGGACCCATGTTAGCCAGATGCACAAGGGGGCACACGTGTCTGGAATTCGTTTGCAGTGGCGGGAGTCCCTGGCGTGCCCATGCTCTCTCTCTCACTATCGGCCTCATTCTCTTTCTCTCTGTCCCTCTCACATAAATAAAACAGAAAAAAATTATAAGTAAATAAATAACCAAAGTTTTGTTAAATCATAGGCATTTTAGCTGTTTGTAGATGTAGGTCTTTCTGGTAATACAATTACTCCAAAGCAGATAAGTTTAGAAACCTATGATTACTTTGTTTTCATACTCAAACCAAATAGACTTGAGGTTTTCTTAGAATAACTGCAAATTCTTCGGTGGTACTCATCTCCACTTGTCTTCTGGTTGTGTTCTAAGGAACATTTCATTCTTTGAAGTTTTATGTGGAGCATATGAATTATGTGCCTGGATTTGTATTTTTCTATTCTCTCCTAATTGGTAGTGACATATTTAATTTTATATGTCCTATTTTGGTTTTGAAAAAATGGGAGTAATTATAGAACTTACTTCTGCTATTAAAAAGAACACAAATCAAATAAATATGGCCTTTTTGTTATGTAGGACAAAATAAAAAGAATCTAATCTATACTTCCTCTTATATTTACTTGTATTGGTAGAAGTATCCTAAATTGAAATGGTATATTTTGGTTTAATATCAAAAATTATTGATATACCTTACTGGTATAGGCAAAGGTAGATGAAATATTGATTGCCAAAAATCTGACAAAGTAATTACTTTTATTAATGGAGCAGTTATTTTTATATTTTATAAGTGATATTTGTTCTAAATTAATGTATATTCCCCTACCTAATGATAGCACTGGATTGAAAGGTACTTCATACACACAGTCGCTCTGTCAGTAAAGAGTTCTCCCAAGGAAAAATTTTATCATATTAATCTTATGTTAAATATTCAATATTTTAGTGATCTTGCTAAACTCTTTGGGAAATTGACATAAACACAGAACTAATATTTTCAAAAGGACAAACTCTGAAAAGACTACAAGGACCTGCTGTTCTTTACAAGCCTTGGAGATACATTATCTTTGGGTATCAAGTATTTTACTGCCTCCAGGAAAGTGAAGACCTCTAAGTGAAGGACATTTTATGAGTGTAATAAGGTGCTGCCCATTCAAATAACAGGAACAGAACATATTTTTTTTTCAAAATCTCTCTTTCCCTTTCATTTGACTTAATTGTGATACAATATTTCCTATCTATAATGAGTCAAGTTTCCTTGATGACATAGTTTTAAAGGATTTTCTGAATTTCTATAGCTTGAAGGTTTCTTTCTCTCTAATGCTATTGGTCTGTTGAGGTGTCAGTCCTCCAAGCTCCAGGGCCAAAGACTAAAATTGTAGCACAGGTGCTCCCAAGTAACATGACCTCATTACCATCCTGATAGCTCATCTGCATATGCAATGATGCCTATGTAAAGATGCTGAAGAAGTATCTTAATTGTGGGTACTATTCCTAGGTTGAAAAGCATGTCAGTGCCATGTATTTTAAGATCTCGAGTAAGTAGAAAGCCATGGCAGAAATTAAGTTCTAAGGAATATGCGATTGAGTGATGAAAAATAATCAGCTTATACCTTCTTCATAAATCCTAATGCACTTCCCCACTTTACTGATATTTACTGCAACATGTCTTTCTATCAGTTGATGTGTCTTCTGAGAAATTTAGTCCCATGCAGAAAGCATACTGTCTAAAAGTGGTAATCTTGAAGTTTGCCTCATTACCTGCTTACAGGCTATGGTTCACATTAGTTTTATGAATGAATATGTAATTGAATTCCTCTTTATGTGGCTAAAAAGCTATTAGATTCAATAATTAATCAGAATTGAAACCACTAAAAATAAAAATTCATGTTATATTTTGGAAGATTCTTCGAACCCCCCACCTCTTTTTGAGGTAGGGTCTTGCTCTAGCCTGGGCTGACCTAGAATTCACTATGGAGTCTCATGGCCTCAAAGTCACAGCAATCTACCTACCTCTGCCTCCAGAGTGCTGGGATTAAAGACATGCACCACCACTCCTAGCTCCCTTATTTTCATTCTTTCTTAATAATTTGTATTATAGCATGCATCCAAGACTTCACTTGCATACCACATGTTCACATTATTAGGTATGTTTGACTTTTCAGGCTTCACAATTAGCATCTGTATCTCATTAATCAATGCTCATTTCCCCAGGTGTTAGTGATGTAATTACCGCCAGGTGCACACCCTGGCTTCCTGCTCTCACATGAGTTCAGCACCACATTATTATCACCTTTACTGTTTGGAACTAATTACATTTTCATGGCTACCTAGGATTTCTTTAGGACCTCTTACTGTATTAGCATTATTATACACACTGCAAATTGCCAAAAATATGTGAATGATTTAAATAAAATGTAACATCACACCTTCTGAGGAGGGTAAAGACATAGCTTCTCTTGTATTTCTTGGTCTATAACCCTCATCTATATGATGATTTGCTTAAATAAAAGAAAACTTCATTTATAACTTTTCATGTTATTTAATGGAGGTACCCTATGGACTTTTAGGTAAATATTTTTAGTTGCTTTCTCAAAAAAAAAAAAAAAAAAAAATCCTTCCAGGTTTCTTTGACCATGCATGTGTTTTCTGTGCTTTTGGTTATCTGTGTATCCAACATCAACCCATTGCCCGTGGATAATTCACCTCCTATCTCTCCATCTACCTATCCACATGCCACTTTAGCAGTGAGTTCAATTTCTCACATGCTGTTATTTCAATACTACCTGTTCCTCTGGTTGGGCATGTGAAAAGTATACATGCTAGTCAGAACACATGTCTGCTTAAGCTGATCTGCAGCGAACATTTGTCTTGTAAAGTATTTTCAGGTGCATCCTCACTGAATGAGTGATGTCTTATGAGGCTTACTTTCTTTTCTTTTTTTTTAAATTTGTTTCCATGAGAAAGAGAAAAGCAGAGAGGAAGGGGGTGGTGGTGGAGAGAATGATCACACCAGGGCCTCTAGCCACTGCACATGGAATCCAGACACATGCACCACCATGTGTAGCTATCTTACATAGATAATGGAGAATCAAACCTGGGTCCTTAGGCAAGCACCTTAACCACTAAGCAATCTCTCCACCCCATGAGTCTTACTTTCAACCAGCATATTAGAAAAATGCTGTCCTGGATTCTTCCTTTTGCATCATCATATGTCTCTTTTCTTTGGAGTATGGATTGGAAAATTCAAATGGAGTCACTACTTTATGGACTGTTTCTAGAATCTTTGTAAATTAGTTACTTACAATCTGATATTCAGTTTTTGTCTCATGAATAAAAGTGAGTCAAAGGATGCTACAAATTAGGATATCTATTTTGTTTATTTCACTTATCTTTTAAAACTTTTCTTTAAATTTCTTTTTATTTGTTTGTATCTCTACTCAGTTGTATTATAATTTCCCAAATATATTTCTTTTCATATGTAGATGACTAAAAATCATTTTGTAAAGGCAAAATATAAATATTTTCAAAAATATTTTTATTTTACTTATTTTCAAGGAGGATGGGAGATGGGCACACATCAGAACCTCTTGCAGCTGCAAATGAACTCCAGACACATGAACCAGTTTCTGTATCTAGCTTTATCTGGGCACTGGGGAATCAAACTTAGGCTGTTAGGCTTCCTAAACAAGTTCCTTCACCACTGAGCTGCTAAATATTTTCTCAGCTGCTAAATATTTTTAAGTTTACTCAATTAGAAGTTACAGTTTAATTCTTTAATTCACTCAATATTTTTCTGTAAGTACTTAAATCCAGTTACACTGCTTAGAATCATTTTGTAGTATGATTTGTTTTCTTGTCTTTCTCTGCAATCTGGCATCAAACAGCCCCTTCCCGTACTGTTCATTTAGCATCTGTCTGATCTGGTGAAATGACTCTATATAGGCTAGGCTGAATCAAACAGTAGAGAAGATCACCATTGCAAAATGTCCATCTACTGAGATTTGGCTGATGTTTCTCTCATGTTTAGATTTGGTTTAATGGATTTGGAGGATACAAAATGTAAAATTCTATTTCATCACATTTAATCTAGGGTATACTATCAAAATAATTTATCAATGTGGGATTGACCTTGAACACCTGGATGAGGTAGCATGTGTCATACTTCCTCACTGTGAAGTTACTTGTTTTCCTCTCACCACACTGTACTCTTTCAAAGGGCAACACTATGTATCATCCACCCTTAAGATCTTTGGCATTACATTAATATGCCTTAGAAATGAATTGTGTACATAAATTATTTAGAATTCTATATGAAAAATTTATCCCTTCCTCATAATTGTTACAATTATTTACTATTCATTTATGTAAGTATGGACTCATAGATATTTACTGTTGTTAGTTTTTCTCTTTGTTTGTTTGTTTTGACCATTGAGAGTATTTGAATTTTAGTTGGCTCCTGTGTCATTTAGATTTTCTTTATCCTGTGGTGTGTGTGTGTGTGTGTGTGTGTGTGTGTGTGTACGTGTGGTTATATGTATACATGAATCTTTTATTTTATGGTACTATAAGTTATTCCAGGCTACTGCTGTATGATTTTTGCCAAGCCCTACAATTAACAATTACTCCTAAGATTTCTGGTTTCTCTTTTTGGTCTTGACTACTCTTAATGAACCAATAGATTCACTCCATAGTTTTATGTGCGTTTTATGAAATGTTTCAATGCATGAACCTAACATGATCTTCCCCTTATTTTTTGGCTTGGTCTTTCCATATTGCTTAGGCTCATTTTCAAAATCTGAGCTCAAGTGATCATCAGTGATAATCTCCCAAGTAGCTGAGACTATAGGTGTGTGCCACCATGCCTGACTTCATTATTCTTTTGAATGAGTGTTGACAATTCCAGGACACCTGCATTTCCCTAGAGATATAGAGAAACCCTCACAGCCACATAGAACCCTGAAAAGTATAGTGCTTTTGTATTCAACAGAGTAAACATCTTCAACACTCATAAAAACTTTAAAACACTCAAGAGAGAAATTGCAGAATACACTAGGAAAGGGAAAGACATCCCATGTTCTTGCATTGGAAGAATCAATAGTGTGAAAATGTCAATCTTACCAAAAGTAATCTACATACTTAATGTAATCCCCATCAAAACTCCAATGACATTCTTCATGGAAAGAAAAAAAAAAACAATTCTAAAATTTATTTAGAAGCACAAAAACTCTTGAATAGCCTAAACAATTTTGAACAACAAAAATAAGGATGATGATATTGTTATACCAGACTTTAAGCTATATTACAGAGCCATTGTAACAAAAACAGTATGGTACTGGCACAAAAACAGACACACACCAATGGAACAGAACATAAAACCTAGATGTAAGTACATGAAGCCACAACCATTTGATTTTTACAAAAATTCCAAACATATTCTTTGGAGAAAAGAAAGGATCTTTAATAAATGGTGCTGGGAAAATTGGATATGGATATGTAGAAGGATGAAAATAGATCCTAATCTCTTTCCACATAGAGTCAAGTCCAAATGGACCAAAGACCTTAATATCAGAGCTGAAACTGCTAAAGGAAAAAACAGGGGAAACCCTTCAACATATTGGGATAGGTAATGATCTTCTGAATACAACCCAAATTGCTCAAGAAATAAAACCACTATTTAGCCATTGTAATCTCATGGAATTAAAATGCTTTTGTATAGCAAAGGACACTGTGAATATAGAAAATATACAACCTACAGGAAGGGAAAAAATCTTTTGCCAGATATACATCTAACAGGATTAATACCCATGTTACACAAAAAAACTCAAAAACTAAATAATAAGAAATCTAATCACCAAGTAAAACATGGGCTATGGAACTAAAAAGAGTTTGGAAATGAACAAATACAGATCTCCTATAAACATCTAAAACAATGTTCTGCATCCTTAGCCATCAGAGAAATGTAAATTAAAACTACTTTGACATTCCATCTCACTCCTGTCAGAATGGCTATCATCAAGAAAACAAATGACAATAAATGCTGGAGAGGATATTGAACCTGTCTACACTGTTAATGGGAATGTAAACTGAACAGCTATTGTGGTAATCAGTGTGGAGGTTCTTGAGACAGCTGAAAATAGATTTACCATATGCCTCAGTTACACCACTCTTAGGCATATACCATAAGGACTCGTACTACCATAGAGATACTTGCACATCCATATTTATTGCTGCTTTATTCACAATATATAGGAAATGGAAGCAGCCTATATGCCCCCCCAGCATATGAATGGATAATGAACATATGTACATGTATAAAATGGAATTCTGCTCAGCTGTAATGGAAACTATAATTATGAAAATTGCAGGGAAATGGATGGATCTGGCCCAGAAAACCAAGGGCCACATATATATTTTTGTCTTATATGTGTATCCTAGCTACAAATGTTTAGACTTTTATATGAGTTGGGGTAAAAATCAGTAGCAGAGGCCAGTAAGCTAGCAAGGGGCTACAAGGCAGGGAGGAGAAGGGAAGACTTAATGGCATGGTATTGTATATATGTAAATAATTGAACAGATTACTGGGGTAGAATTGCC
Organism: Jaculus jaculus; assembly: GCF_020740685.1. NCBI lineage: Eukaryota > Metazoa > Chordata > Mammalia > Rodentia > Dipodidae > Jaculus > Jaculus jaculus. The sequence goes on along the minus strand of NC_059105.1, from coordinate 147,940,732 downwards.
TAGTGAGGTCTGGGGAAGAGAATGAGTAGAAGGGTTAGGGGAGGGTTAATCAAAATTTAAGAGAGTATGAATAAGCCATATAGAAACCTATGTTTTTGAACAATGGTGCACCCAGAAGACATATATTGTTAGAAAAATTTCAGTGCCACGGATGAAATACCTTCCAGTGAGCTGTTGGCCAGGGAGATCCCTGATGCCACAAACATTACAGGCCATTACCAAGGCTCTTGATTTCACACCAGGAATAGATGGTTATACCCTATTGCTGAAAACTCCATATGCTTGGGCTGCAAGGTCACTGAGAAATCTTGCTGGAGCTGAACTGATAATCTCCTTCCCATGGAACAGCTGACAGAAAGCTAGGAAAAGCTATGCTGCCTGCAGCCCTATGGGAGTGATAAATTATCAGTGGAGGTAAACAACAGTGGACACTGCAAGCCTTAAGTTTGGCCAGCCAGGCCAAATTAGCCAATGGGTGTAATACTGGCATGTCTGTTATGGGGGAACTGCTCTCTAATTGGACTAAAGGCCTGCTTCATGGGAGGGAATGCATGCCTGATTCTGAAAACCTATAACAGGGGAGTTCATTATCCCTAGAGGTGAACTTCTCTTAATGTTCATACTCATATGTTAATTCTACTCTCATTCCTGGGTTGGAGAAGCTTCTCTTTTCAAATGGTGGTGAATTCTGTGATTACCAAAAGGTACTATAGTGCTGAGATGAACTGAAAGAGGAGTTTTCAGCACTGAAACATCTCTAATCACACCTTCCAAGGTTCAGGATACATTGCAATATTATATTTTGGACAATGTTGCACTCAGAAGCTATTAATGGTTAACTTTATGAGACAATACCATGAATGAGCTGTGTCAGAAACACTGATGAACAACAGAGATAAATATGTCTGTTTCTACAATATAAATATGTATTGACTAATGATAAATTCACAAGGTTTGGAGATTTCCTTAGCAGCTATTTCCCAAGTATTTCCACTTTCCTTGATAGACCTGGCAGAGGTGCACACAGGTCATCTTATTCCAGCCTTATTTACTAGTATCTCCTCAGACCACCTTGCCTTATCACACAATAAGTATGTGTGTATGTGTATATGGAGCTTACAGAATGCTTATGTCAAGAGACGCTCAGAAGCTGATAGGTATGCAAACAGTCGCTGTGGGTACAACAAATAGAGCCCAGTGGCAGGTCTGTTGAGAAGCTGCTGCCGCTAGGTAAAGTCAAACTGCAGGGCTGGACTTACCAACATTGGAGGCTGTAGAAGAAAATGAGGGCCAATTGCAAGTGCAGATATGTGTGAACAGGAAGACAAACTGATGGCAATTTGAATAAGCCACAAAACAGCAGGGATCATGCCAAACAGAAGCCCCTGAAATAGTTGGCAGTTCTCTGTCAGTCCCTTGCTGCACCCACTGGGTTTCTGCAGTGTTAGATGTTCACTCAATTATGAGGTCTAGGTGACAAGTTGGACCCTCTCCTTAGACTGGTCTGTCTGGTCAGGTCTTGGGACTGGTTTTGCTAATATGATTGAGTATGAAGCTTTGCTTTAACATTCCCAATTTACCCTGACAAATTCATACAGTAGCACCTTTTCCGGCCTAGAAATAAGTGTTCTCCGGGTCTGTGCTGTGTGGATGGTGCTGGATACATGGTTCCATTCCCATGTCCACCCTTGTGGGAGTCATCCTGAGGGAGGAAGAGAAGAACTGTAGGTTCTTTGAGGCAGTACTCCATGTACATACTGAAGCCCAGGGAGAACGGATGCCATCTAGCCCTGGCATAAATGGAACCATACTTGTTTGACACTCATCTACACAGCTTCAGTGCCCAACTGACAGGTGGCCTTCACTACGCCAGTAGGCTAGCCCAGAAGCCTGCCCCTTCCAATCAACAAACCTACTGGTTTTCTCCTGAATGTAACGCACGAAAACATTTTCAATTCACTACAAATGCTGTTCCTGGGTCTTCTTTCTCTCCCCATGTGTTCCTTCTCGTCCTACCCTGTGCTGCTTGGAAATACACGAGTTTGGCTACCCCATCCCAGCCTAGCTGAGGTGGGGAGAGAAGAGTACTGATTCTTGGTCTGAGTTTTCCTGCTTGCCTCTGCTTGATACTTTGAGGTACCTTCTCACTTTAATCACATGTGTGATTTTCATCTGGTCTCTGAATCAACTACCTTTACACTCTAGATCTACCACATGGGCGTTTCCACTGAAGTCTGGGCCTGCAACCTGTGTAATTCTGTAAACTCAGGATAACCATTGTTGCAACTCTCTTTAATAACGATTTCTCATTGCCTGGTACCCTCTCCTATTTGCAAAGTATCACCGCTTTTAACTTTCTTCCCTGGGGAAGCTCAGGGCAGATGCTATGTGTGTTCCTTCTAAATCTCCCTACGTAAGCACCTAGGTACTATTTTCCACATGGTTGTGGCTGCACTCCAGTCTTTCCCTAAAGACCTCCTTTTCTCTTAAAAGAGCTTCATGAACTATGCTGTGTTCTCCACATGAGTTCATGTTTCTACTTTCCACATGCTCTAGACTTTACTTTAACCTTTGTCACAGATCCCGGTTTCCCTTAAACCAATGCCCAAATTTGTAATTCCTTCCTAAATAAACTTTATTATTTATAATTTATATTTCTTGAGTTCATTTTTATCAATTCTTTGTTTAAAAAATAGGACAGAACCCAAAATTGAGATTTATAAATTTGGGGAACCCCTCCTTAGCTCCAACATTCTGCTTCAAACCTTCATCCTTATAATGGAACAAAAATTGCTTGTAAAATGGAGTCTCTTAGGACAAGGCACACTTACGACAAACCACCATTGTAACCAACATGGTTTAATTTAGGATGAAGCATAGATTGATCTCAACAGATAAATTGATGGAGACAGGGACGTACAAAAGCCAGATAACATACTATTTGCGGGTGTATCTTTGAGAGCAATTGCAGGAGAGATTAGCATTTGAATTGTGCTGAAGCAGACTGCCTTCTCCTGGGTGGAGGGGAGATTCTGTCAAGTTTATTGAGAGTGCCCAGAGAGCAACAGGGGGGAGGAAAGTGGAATTTTCCCTGGGAGAACAGCAAAGCGGAAGGAGATAGAACTCTTCTTGGGAAAAGAAGAAGGCAGAGGAATGTGGAATTTTTCCTTTCTGACAATCTATATGTACTGAGACGTTGATCTTCCCTCATCTAGAACTTGACATATTGTCACTTTGATTTTCAGGTCTTTGAAATCAAGTTAGAATTCTCACCATTGCTGCCAGATCATGTAAATATCATGTAGTTTTTCTGTCACTGAAGTAGGCACTTAGAAACTGCTTTTGCTGAGCAGCATTGACCTCTCACATCAGACCACAAGGTAACCAAGTACAGGATAAAGGCCTAGATCTCAGTCTTCACTTTATGTCTGTTTCCTTTACTTTGGGTTACCCACTTCCTCCTGCAGGCCAGTGTGTTGATCACTCAAGGAGTGCCTGTCTAAGCAAACTCAGCTTCCTTCAGGGTTAAAGGTACACAGATTCTTATGACTTTTATTCCTGAGTCATCTTGAATTCCAGGAAGAGTCAACCCCCACCCCCAGAGGAGGAAGATCATCCACAAAGATGAAGCTGCTCCCTGGAACAGAAATCATGTTCTTATAGCAACCAGACTGCCCACTTTGGGTTGAGGACATTGATTAATTTGTCAACAATTTATTGTAGCATCTTGTACGACCTGAGTTGAGAAAAAAATGGGAAAGCTTATACCTTGGCCAGTTGTTAGATCTAAACTTCATGTAAGTACTCAAAGATGGTTTTGGGTCACTAGAATCCTTTACTTCATCCTTTTCCCAATGTGGCCACTGAACAGTTAATGACTCTCCCTTAAGACCAGAGGGAACTAGAGAGTTTATGACTGTCCCTAAGACTAGAAGGCCTTAGAGAAATATCAGAGGCAGCCATTTCTATACTAGCATTCCTAGATGATCTTGACAACTCCCATGACTAATGAATTTCCCTTTACTCAGAGGGCCTTGAAGGAACAGAAACCATCTTGGGTATCCTCTCTTAGACAATTCTTATTGAAAAATGCCTGTTCTGAGCAAAGACACAAACAGCTACAAGTTCCTCATCTACTTCCCTTGGATCTTCCCTGCATCTGATGCAGTCTGTTTTTCTTAGGATCCTCCTTATAAGCTTGTACCTCAGCCTTGCTCAGGGCTTCATCCTCCATCCCACGGAAGGCTGTTGCATCTTGTCACTGTACTTCAATAAACAGTCTCTCTGTCTGTTGAGATCATGTCTGGTCTTTGGTTTTTGCTTTTCTCTTTCAAACTTTCCTTACAGCCACATTGATTAATCTCTTTCTCTGATTTTTCACTGCTACTTATCTTTTAAAGTGGAGATACAAGATTTTGAAGTGAGGGGTCTGACAAATCTGTGAACCCCAAGTTTTGCATCCTTATTCTATTAACAATGAATTAATGAAAACAGACTTAAAAAGGATAAATGGTCAAGTACTGAGTTTATTTAGGGAAAAATTATGAGTTGTGAGGTTACATTTTTAAAAAAGGGAAAATTGGTATCCACAAAAAGGCTGGAGCAGTTTCACATTTATGTGGAAGATAGGAGTTAAAAACCCATGACAAAGAATTTAGAGAAAATATTTACATGCTCCCGAGGGAGCAAAACATAAAAGCATCAGCCTTGTGCCCACACTGGAGAACACTAAGAGCTTATGTGGTGATGAACTTGGAGCTCAAGGACAGATAACAGAGGAAAAGTGCCAAAACATAGACTTGGAAATTCAGAAGCCAGAAAAATGAGTAGTAAATAAAGTAAAGAGAATTATTACATACATGGTAGACCTTGGGTTTTGAGGAATTATACATATGGTACACCCAAACTTTAGAGGAAGTGCACACATGTTAGGCCCAGAGTTTAAAGGAAAATTGTAACAGTGAAAAAAGGTATCTAGAAACACAATGCATGTGTGAACAAAGAGAAGAATACCCACACAGGTAAGCAGAACCCTCTCCTGGAAGAGAGAAGAGACCTTTACTCACTTAAATGAGAGAAACACAATCAGGTTACCTAGGTGAAAGAGACAGAAGAGAGTCCATATTCATCCTTCTATTTCAAATAAAAGATCAGAGACAATTATGAAATAGTGAAGGACTCAGAGATCAAAGAAAAAAACTCATACATGGGCTAGAGAGCTGGCTTAGTGGCTAAGGAGCTTGCCAGCAAAGCCTAAGGACCCAGGTTTGATTCTTCAGATCCCACATGAGCCTGATGCACATGGTGGCACATGCATCTTGTTTGCAGTGGCTAGAGGCCCTGGCATGCCCATTGTCTCTTTCTCTCTCTCACAAGCAAAAATAATATATTAAAAAAGAAAAATCATACATGCAATCAAAGTAAGAAGACATTATAGGATGAGTCGCAGGTAGAAGGCAAGCAGGCAAATACCAACCTTAGAGAAGTGTCATCTCTAGTGCTGGGAAAGAGAAGCCAACTTATATACATATGGAGGCAGGCAAGATCACAGGAAGAGAGGGAGGTTGGCTGGCAATAAGCCCTTTATAGCTAATTGAGATAGATTTTTGTCATCAGACTTAACTATGTAAGGGGGGAACCTGATTGGTTCATGGATTTAGGGGGTTGACCCAAAGACTAGCCCAATTAGGTAGAGTGCTAGATTGAGGAAGCAGCAGGGCATCTAGAGCCATCATGGATGCAACTGGATCAGGAGTTGAATTCCAACTGTGTTTAAACTATGGGGGTGACATCTTTCTGTTCTGTCTTTGGATTCCTACCCCTGCCTAATAGAAACTGCCATTCTCCTGTCTCCTTCAGTGGCATCTTAAACTCATGGAAAAGCCTTATTGGGACTGGGGAAGTCTAGACATTTTCCCCCTAAGAACTTTGGCTCCATAATCATATAAACTAAATATGATATAAGATATGGGGGTTCAGGAGAGGTTCCCAAGTTTATAAACTCCAATTTTGGGTCATAGCCTACATTTAACAAAGAATTAATATGGAAGGAATCAAGAAGGACCAATTATGTACTGTTAAGTTAAAACTTTTTAAGGAGAAGTTACAAATGGCAGGGTTTATTTTACAGAAATGGGATATAGAAAGAAGGGTAGAGCACAGTCATAAGCACATGGCAAGTAGAAAACATGCACTCATGTGGAAAACACTGAATAGCCCATAAGATTCATTTAAAAAAAATGGCTGTGGCAGAGCCATAAACACATAGAAAGAAACACATAGAAGGAAAACCCATAGTGTCCCCCTTGAGCTGCCCCCTCAGAGCAAACGAGAATGGCATATGGTGGTGGCTTAAGGAACAGCAGAGAGAAAATATCAAATCAGAGATCAAGAAATTTAGAGGAGAAATGAGTAATTAAGAGAGTTGCACTCTGGTTATCCTGAGTTTAGAGAAATTACCAAGGTAGCAGGTCCAGAGTAAGAGAAAGCACCCCTGTGGTAGATACAGAGTATAAGGGAAATATTCACATAGGTTTAGGGACCAGAGAAAAAAGCACGCATGTAATTAAATGAGAAGTTACCTTCAACTGTACAGCAAAGGTAAGCAGAAAAGCACCCAGACCAAGGAACAGTATTCTGGGGGGGGGGGGGGTTGCTGGGGGGAGACTCACATGTGATCCTGTAGTCAGAGTGAGGCCCAAACAAACAAACAAACAAATAAAAACCAGCCTTTATACTCAATTGAAAATGTGTTCTTGTGTCAAATTCCGTATGCAAAGGGGAAGACCTGACTGGTTTGTAGATTCGAAGGGGCGGGCTTCTGGGCCAGTCCACCCAGGAAGTGAAGGCTGCCAGGCTAGGTAGTGTGCTAGACCTTGGGCAGCAGGGGGCACTGCAGCTGTTGTTGATTAGTCTCCATCAAACATGAGTCCATTCCTGCCCAAGTTCCATTGCTGCGCAAGAGTTCCATTCATGCCAGGGTGGAGTGGTAATGGCTCTGTTTTGGTCTCAGTTTCTAACTGAAACTGCATAAAAGAAGCTACCTCCCTCCTATTTCTTTTTCAATTTCTTACGATAAATTCCTCATTGACGATCTGTTCCAAGGAAGTGCCTTAGTATAAGTAATTTCTGTTTTCAACCTTCATCTGATCATATTCCCATGCGTTAAGAATTGCTATCACAGGGCTGGAGAGATGGCTTAGCGGTTAAGCGCTTGCCTGTGAAGCCTAAGGACCCCGGTTCAAGGCTCGGTTCTCCAGGACCCACGTTAGCCAGATGCACAAGGGGGCGCATGCCTCTGGAGTTCCTTTGCAGAGGCTGGAAGCCCTGGCGCACCCATTCTCTCTCTCTCCCTCTATCTGTCTTTCTCTCTGTGTCAGACGCTCTCAAATAAATAAATAAATAAATAATAATAAAAAAGAATTGCTATCACAAACCCAATTTAGATTAAGCAGTTTTATTTTTATGTGATGCTTATAAGATTATGCATTAGATTTCTTTCATAAAACCAACGAGACTGCTGTAGACATCTGTGAATAGCAAGTTAGAAAGAATTTGCCACCCTAGTCATTTAACAAGATAAAGAGAAAGTCTAACAAAAGTAATTGTGAAGGAGGTTAAGGAATAATGTCAGTTTTCTTATGGGAAAAAGTAAAATAGAAACAACAGGGGAGGAAAGTAGTATTCAAATTTTCTAAGTGTCATTAGACTCAACATACAATATTTTTCATACTTAAAATTCAACTATTCTTGAAAATTTTGTAATGTTAATTTTATAACAAGGATAATGAGAAGGAGTAGTTAGGGTGATTGGACCCCTGAAAGTAAAAAAGACAAGAAAGTCTGCACTTCTTAGATATCAAAGATGATCTGATATCTTATCTCTTGCGTAGTTCCCTAGACCTATCCTCCCCCTCCCCAAACAACCAGGACCCCTCCTGGAAAGGAGGTCTTTCAAAAGATTTACACATAGTGGTTGACCAAATTCAGCCCAAGGAACTTGGTTCAGGACTGTCCTCCTCCTGATACAGCCCCTAGCCCTAAGCATGCAGTTGTCCCTGTGGTTCACTGAGCTGGAAGACAGCCCACCACTGTAAGACTATAAATACCTTTGCAAGGGGAGAACAGGCTGTCTGACCACTTGGGAACTTCCAGCTGTGGGTGAGTTTTTCCCTCAGTTGGGACTGAGCTGGCTTGGCTGAGCAGAGGGGAGGTCCCTCATTGCCCTAACTCTCCACATGGGTTCTTTATCCCCTCTAGCTCCCAACAGGGAAAGAGCTCTTTGAACTTTCTTTTCTTTTTCCTCTCTTTTTTTTTTCCCCATGGTTTGCCAGGCCTTCCGGGATCTCTGACTGCATGGGTGTCTTCCCTTGGTTCTGTAATTCCCTCAATAAATATAATAATTTAATAATTATCCTTCTCAGTCTTTTAAATTCAATTCTTTCATTAAAATCAGAAACAAACCTAGGTTTGGGGGTTCAAGGACTTTTTTCCACCCCAAGCATCCCATTTTAACCGTATCATCTACTCAGTGGAAATGGATTTCTTGAGAGAGATTAGTCATATACAGTCTTAGATACATTAGAAAAACTAATCACTTGGTATTCAACTATTTTGTTTGTCAGAGAAACATTCCTTATATTACTGAGGAACTGGAATTCCTTTTCATGGGTTCTTAGCTCCTTAAGAAAAGAATTTAGAACCAGACTCAGAAGAAAGCTTTAGCATTAGAAAGGAAAAGAACAGAGGTAGCACACTCTAAAACTTGGCAGCTGCTGGGAGGAGGGAAGTGAATAATAGGCAGAGAGAAAGTCAGGCCTTTTGAGGTCCAGTAAGCAGGCAGGTTCCACAGTGGAGATCATGGAGATCCTCATGAAGGGGCATGAGGGACGAGGGAGTCTTCAGAGAAACTTCAAGAAAACCTGGGTCTAAGCAAGTATGCTTCACAGTTTGGCCTCAATCCAAAAAAGAGATAGAAAAGAAAAAAAATGGAAAGTTGAGTTGTTTGAGTTAGAAATGAGGAGAGTGGGCTGGTTTAGCAACTGTTTCCAGGGAAGGTTTCTGTGGATTGAAATTCAGTATCTCTTTAAGGGGATAAATATTCCTCCCACATCTTTAGCGTGTCTTTAGGTCTCTTAGCCAGGATCTGCAGGCTTAGCTGGATTAATGGACCATAATGTTATGCTTTGATAGAATATCAGTCTCCACCCAAGGCCAGCGATAAAACTCAAATTCTATTCTTTTGACTAGGAGGAAGTAGCTTTCCCTCAACAGAGCTCCTGTACTTTCACCCTTCTCCTTTTACCAAAGGGAAGTGGGATCAAAAACGAATCATGACAGAGCAGTTCATCCTCAGTGACCTCCAAACCTGCTAATAATACCTATCTGACAACTTCCACTGAAGATGGTAAAGTTTCACCGATTACTGACAGGGACCCTGGACACTGAAATACGGAAATCTAGTCTTGGTTTAGTAGTGATTCGTTTTGTGCCTCTGCTATTCTTTTCTACATTCCGTGATAGAAATGCACAGGTGCCCGCATGCACATGCACACATGTGTGATTCTGCATTTGTATATTAATTTTTTTATACTAACAGTATTTTAATATAGATACAGCATAATTACAATCCAACACATGAAACTGGTAAATCCATTCAAAGACTCCATAACCATTATGACATTTGTTCTGCAATGATTTAATTTCTTTGTGGCATTGTAGACAACACCTAATAGCTTCCTCTGTAGCTGGGTAAGTGGTCACATGTTATTCTTATGCTTTGAACAAAAGAAAGAAAAAAAAGACAGAAATATAGACATCAAGAAAGACAAGAAGAAAGGTATGACGGAAGAGAAAGTAAGACAGAGAGAAATAAAATAAAAAAAAAACTTCAATGTCTTCATCTCTAGGGCAAATTTAAATAGCATGAGAAAAAAATCACTAGTGAAAACTAGTTAGTATATTTTGCTCTGCTATGGCATATGCACACTGGCCCAGTACAATTCATTGTTACATCCCGTTCAAAAACTGCATTTTAAGCGCCATAAGGTCAGAGTGTTTGTAAAGGAAGAGGGCGGGTTAGGGCCCATTGGGATGCTGAATTTGCATATCACTGGCCAAGTCCTCAGTTGAGGGCACTGAAGGTGCCAAGGGTGACTTCTGGTTAAAGGGATCACCTGTGAAATGACACAAATTGACTCTTCATGTGTCTACCTCCCTGCTGCTCGCAACTAGGCAATAGTGTTATTTGGCTGCATTCCTAATAAACTACAGGTGGGTAGGTGTTGAGGTTGTGCCATTACAAATCATCATCGGCTAGATCAAAGTGCACAGGGAAGAACAGCAGGCTTGTAGTATTAATAGCTACATTTATCTCTCCAGTCACTTAATAATTGGTTCTGGTGTGGCTTCCTTGTAACAGAGCTTTTCACAGACTCCAAAAGCATTTTGATGAGGCTTAATATGCTCCATGCTGGCAGGGCTCTCCTGCGCTAAGTGGAGGGGTGTGTATTTCATTTTCTAATGAGGTACTGGTTTAGCAAACAGCTACAGGGATCCACTTGTGACATCTCATTCATGCTACTGTTTGGACAGCAAATATTAGAGGTTGCATTTATGATTTTAACATTTTAAAATAAAGTTGCTATACTAGTTCCAGTCAGAAATATTTCCCATTTTTCACAGTAGTTGACATTTATCAAGCGTTGTCTGTATTCCAGTCAGATGTTGATGTAGGTTCTTATGTAATTACAGTTTACATCATAATGTTTGATATAGATAATTTTCAATTGTAAGCAACATTATCATTTGTTACGGTAGTCAAATATTAAAAACTAACAGGCTAAAAACATTTGCCATTTGCTATTTTCTTCTTGAGTAAAATATAATTAGATTATCCTGAGTGAGGAAAGACTTTTGTAGCACGAAACATCTAGAAGAGAGAGGTCAGGGCTGGAGGGATGACTCAGCAGTTCAGGGTGCTTCCTGGGAAAGCATGAGTTTCTGAGGGGGCCAAAGACTGTCTTGAGTTTGAAGCTTCAGAACCAACATAAACAGCTAGGCATGGCCATGCTACTGCCTGTAACCCAAGTCCAGCAGCGAAGCAGAGATCAGATTCACCTGAGCAGGAGATAAAATCAACTAGCAAGCCTGGGAATTAGCAAGAGACTTGGGCTCAAGTAACAGAGAACTGAAGTGCATGTTCCCAGGCATGGGCCACTGTAAGGGCACATACACACTACACCGCACCACGCCACACGACACCACACGCCACACTCACACACGTACAAATCAGAGAGTGGGTGCAGGAGAGAGGTAGAGGAGAGAACACAGGGCTCCATTCTATGCTTTCTAGCAGTTTCCTCATTCAATATGCAATGCTAAATAGTTGAGTTTTACAGTGATTGCTGTGACTTTGATGTAGAACTTGGATGTTATCTGTATGTGAATGTTTGCATGTTTGTGGGGGGATTTATTAACTTAGTTTTGTATTTTATAAAACTGGAGGAATCCTAGGGATGGTAAGATGGGGTGAAGGAACATTGCGGAATATTATTTGTATTGTGTATAACATTGCACACATGTTCAGAGCCCAGCACTGTTGTGATATCAATGAGCTTGAGTGAACAATATGGTGAGATTTCATTTTTATACATACAAGCTAGGTGACCATGTATTCATCATTATTTATGGGTTTCACTGTTGGTGGTTCTCTGATAATACAATGTCATGACATTTGTCTCAATTTTAGATCCTGAGATGCGAATACAAGGCATCAAAAATGTAAAGTAGGGCTGAAGAGATGGCTTAGCAGTTAAATAGCCTGCCTGCAAAGCCTAAGGACTTCTGTTTCATTCCCCAGTACTCACATAAGCCAGATGCACCAAGTGACACATTTATCTGGAGTTCTTTTGCAATGACTAGAGTCCTGGTGCACCCATTCTCTCTTTCTCTTTCTAATTGCCTCTCTCTCTCAAATAAATAAAATATGTATCAAAATGGATAAATAATGGTACTGGAGATATGGCTCAGTGCTTAAAATTCTTGCCTATGAAGTCAAAGGACCCAAGTTCAATTCCCCAGTACCCATATAAGCCAGATGCAAAAGGTGGCACATGTGCCTGGAGTTCATTTGCAGTGGATAGAGGCCTTAGAAACACATCCCCCCCCCACACCTGCCTCTTTTTCTCTGTGTCTCTTTCTGTCAAATAGATAACTAAAATATATTTTTAAAAATAAACAAGTGAAAGTAATACATTTTCAATGATTTGAGTTTCTAACATATATTAACACAATGATTAAAGCATCTATTTTGTTTGGATTGATTCTTCAGTGTTATAATTATTTACATTTCATACATGTATCTCAGATTTTGAACATATTAGCTATCATTTTCCTCCCACTCATTCTGAACCCCATCTTCTTTCCAACTAACCCCCCCTCCTACATTTTAGTTTCTCATTTGTCCTTTGGTGATTCGGTGAATTTAGAGTTGCTCAGCTTAAACATGAAGTGGGGTAGTTATTTAATGGAACATGGACAACTTACCAGTGGCTATGCCACTGAAGAAAATGACTCCCCACAGCATAAACCTTTTGATCACTCTTCAGGAAGGGAGGTACCTCATGAACCCCTCCCTCCTTTGAGATTGAAGGTTGATGAGTCCAAATCTCATGCCCTTCTTATGCAGGTAGTCACAGTTGCCTTGAGCTTAAGAGTGAAACAACCATGTAGCATCTGGAAGGAAATGATTTACAGCACTCCTACCCATCCTTCCACACTTACATTTTTTTTTTTACCCTTTCTTCAGTGATGTCTATGGTCTTGGAGGGGACGATGCAGACATACTTTTTAGGATTAAACACTCATTAGTCACTTATTCGTAGCACTTTGACCAGTGATGAGTTTCGACATCAACTACTACCCACTGCCAAAATAATCTTTTCAGGCCAAGGCAGCACTAATCTATGGATATCAGTATAAATATTTTGAAGGTAGTTTGATACCACATCCATTTAGCCAAACAAGCTTACTAGGTTCCCCACCAGGGCCTATGACCACACATGATCATTTGAACAGGTTTACAGTATTAAGAATGAGTGTCTGGGACTGGAGAGATGGCTTAGTGGTTAAAGTGCTTGCCCGTGAAGCCTAAGGACACAGTTTCAATTGCCCTATAACCATATAAGCCAGATCCACAAGGAAGTGCAAATGTCTGGAGTTCATTTGCAGTGACTAGAGGCCATGGCATGCCCATTCTCTCTTTATCTGCCTTTCTCTTTCTCTCTCTTGAATAAATAAATAAATAAATAAATGTATTTTTAACATAATTTCCTTCCATTGAGCACATCTCAAATCTAATCAGAGTGTAGCTGATTATCCCTAGAACAGACATGCTATTATTGTACCTATGGGCACATCTTACATGGCAGGTCAGTAATGTAGTGTTTAGGAATCATAGCTGTGTAAATTGGTGATGACTTTTATCCTTCAGTAGCCTATATTTTTTTTTTTTTTTTTTTTTTTGGGGGGGTAGGGTCTCACTCTATCCCATGGTTGATCTGGAATTCACTATGTAGTCTCAGGGTGGCCTTGAACTCACAACAATCCTCCTACCGCTGTCTTCCAAGTGCTGGGATTAAAGGCATACTAGAAAAGCAAGTATATGGGAAGAAAGCTTCCAAGTAAGTACCAACTTGATTTCTCTATGTTCTGCCCCAAAGTTCATGGCATTTTCAGCAGTAGGGACTTCCCATCTAATTTGAAGGGCAAATAAAAGCAATAGCACTATCCCATGTTGTTTTGGGGACCTCTGATTCCTCCTTGACCAAAAAATCCTAGTAAGGTATCTCCTACCTCACACTGGAATTTTCATTAAAGACTTTATGAATTGTGGGGCACCATTACCCACTCATACAGGACTCATCTGTTTAAACTCTGTTCTTTTAAAATTATAACGTTTTTTATTTTACACTGTAGTAGGCTTCCACATGACTTTTTCATATAGCCTTAGTTTTGGTTAACATTCATCCAATCTCCTTCTCCCCTCATTTCTTTTTCTTCCACATCTGTCTGGCTCAGCCATATTAAGCCATGCCAACCTTAGTATCTTCCCCCAATGTTGTAATGTCATCCAACAATTTATAAAAAAAGTATCAAATATAAATTATATTATAGTTATGGAAATTATTATTTATTAACATTTTACAAATGTAAAAATATTCTAATGAAGATCTGGTAGCTTAGTATATATTTTCAGAAAACAAGAAATTGTTCCTCCTCTGTGTTAAAGTATAAAATTTTACCTTTATAATAAATTAACATCAATATTTTTCCTGGAATAAAAAGATTTATTAGAGACAGATGGATAGATGGACATACTGCGGCCCAGTGGGAGGCATAAGGTACAGGGATGGTACTGGCATGGGCCAGAAGTCCTGGTTCTACTCCAAGTAACAGCTGGTCATGGCACAGTACCTGCTGGAACCCTGGCAGAGAACAGTGTTCAATTTTATGGTGGTTTCAGTTGTGGGCATGTGCTGTACACTGGCTACATCTTGATGCCCCAACACATCATGGCAATACTCCACTACTTTGAAATTGTACAGGGATGAAGATGTGAGCAGCATCAAAGGTTCCTGGGGAAGATCTACTCTGTGAAGTTGACATGTGATGTCATCAGGTAAGACACTCTACTGGCTGTCAACATAACCAGTGTTATAAACATCAAGACTAAATTCCTTGATGGGAGCACAAGAATCATCCTGACTCATGTGTTCCTTATTTTTAATTTTTGGAGGGCGTCTTGTATAATAGATTTTGTCTATTTCAATATTGTAGCCCCACCCACTTTGGACCCTCTCCACTCCACCCTGTCACCAATGACTTTGGACCCTCTCCTTTGCACCCTCCCCCCAAGACTTCACACCTCTCTGTTCCTCTCCACTCTGCTCCTCCACCCCACCCCTGAGACTTCAGACCTTCTCCCTGCCCCTCCCACTTTAGACCCTCTCCCCTCTACTCCATCCCCTCCCCCCCCACAATTTCAGACCATTTCTGACATGCCCCGACCCCATGCCAGTACTCACCCCTGTGAAGCAACACCACTTCCCCCACCTATTGGGACCACAAACCCATTCTCCCTACCCCATACTGTGATGGGCAGACCACAGTGAAAAAGGAATAACATAAAAAATCAAATGCAAGTAAATCCAATAAGTTTGCCCAGTCCCACAATGGATGTCTCTAATCAAAACATAGAAGAGACACAAGGATCACACTCCCAACATGAATTTATGAGCAATGCAGCCCTGACCAAGCTACAGGTAGAACTTGCAGAAAAGCAACAAAGGACTGATAATTGTGTGGATGTTGCCATCACTAGACTAGACCTAGTAGATAAGAAAATTGAAGGGGCCCAAAGACAGTAAAAACATATGAAGGAAAGAAAAACAAACAAACAGAGAACCTCAAAAAACCAGCTGGATATGCTAAATGAAGACATGAAAAATGCAAGGATTAGAGTATTTAATAGGTGTAGGCCCTCTTGTAGCACACAATTGGTGGAAGCTTGATAATGGAGAGCAGGCTTAGGTTTGGATATGGTTCTGACTTCAGGGAAATTTTGTGGAAAAGGAGGGTGGAAAGAATGTCAGAGCCACACATTGGGTCATGAAATGCGGAGACATTTATCCTATCCATAACTATGGGCTAACTCCAGAATGCATGACCCATATACCTCAATAAGGAGGGGCCAAGGGGCAGAGGTAGGACATGGGTGAGTCTAACAATGGTACCAAACTGACTGTATTTTCTGAGTATTAAACAAATTAATAAAAATAAATAAATAAATAAAATGTTTAAAAATGCAAGGATTAGTTCCAAGAAGCATCAAGAAAATCACAAAATGATGTGAAAAGGGAACTTGACAGAGGGATGGAAACCATACATAGAAAAGGAATTGAAAATGCAAACCTAATTGAATAAGCCCAAAACTTAGAAGCTCTCAAGATTAGAGTCAGCCATGTGGAGGATAGAAACTCAGATCTGGAAGACAAAACAAAAGAAACAGTTCAACAGTTCAAAAGCTTTAATAAGTTCAAAATTTTCTGTGAACAGAACATGAGGGTATTGTGGGATACCCATAAACATCTTAACATTTGTGTCATGGGACTACCGGAAGGGGAAGAACTTCAGACCAAAGGCATGGAGAACTTATTTAACAAAATTATTGAAGAAAATGTCCCCACTCTCTCAAAAGAAAGACCCATCAAGATACAAGAAGCTAACAGAACTCCAAACAGATTGAACCAAAGGAGAAACTCTCCAAGTCATTAAGACTCTAAACTTTTACATCAAAGAGAAGATAATAAAAGCAGCTGGGGGGGGGGGGGCAAACAAACAGAAAAACAACACATTTAAAGGTAACCCCATCAGAATCACTTCAGACATTTCAATGGAAACCCTAAAAGCAAGAAGGGCCTGGAATGGAACACTGCAAACTCTGAGAACCTATGGCTTCCAATCCAAACTACTCTACCAAGCAAAAGTATCCCTCATAATAGAAGGTGAAATAAAAACTTTTCATGACAAAATTCAGCTTTATAACTATATGAACACAAAACCAAACCTACAGAGAATATTTCAGGAAATTCTCCATATGGAAGAACTAAATAATCAACCTCAAGTGCCTAAAAGAAGAATATCATAATAACCAACTCATAGAAGGCACATAAAACTTCAAAGTCCAAGATAACACCAAACCACATAAACCAACACTATAGCAGGGATAAAACCAAACTTCACAGTCATTACCCTAAATACCAATGACCTTAACTCAACCATGAAGAGATACCAGCTAACAGGGTGGATCAGAAAGTTAGACCCCTCAATCTGTTGTCTTCAAGAAACCCACCTCACCACTAAAAAGAGACACCTCCTCAGGGTCAAAAGGTGGAAAATCATATTCCAAGTGAATAGGAGTAAGAAACAAGCAGGCTTACCCATACTTATATCAGATAAAGTAGACTTCAAACCAAAAAGAAAAAGAAAAACAAAAACAAAAACAAAAACAAAGAAGGCCACTTCCTACTGATCATGGGGACAATCCATCAAGAGGATATCACAATCATCAATCTTTTGCATCAAACACAGGTGCACCACAAGTCATAAAACAAAACCTACTTGATAATAAAGCAGAAATAACCACCAACACCACCATATTTGGGGACTTCAGAGAAGTGAAAGAGCTCAACAAAACCATAGAACAGTTAGACCTAATGGACATCTACAAAACATTCCACCTCAAATCCAGTTGGTTTCCGCCATAACAGGCATGCCACTACTGCACCCATCGGCTCATTTGCCTTGCTGACCATACTTAAGGCTTGAAGCATCCACTGTTATGTGTCTCCACTGATGACTTCTGTCTCCCATAGAGCTTCATGCAGGATAGTTTTTTTTTTTTTTTTTTTTTTTTTTTTTTTTTTTTTCCCCCCAGCTTTCTTTTAGCTGGTCTACAGGGAGGAGGTTTTCAGTTCAGCTCCAGCATGAGATCTTAGTGATCTTGCAACCCAAGTATGTGGAATCTTCAGCCAACAGGGCCTTACCATCTATAGCTCATGGGAAACCAAGAGCCATGGCAATGGCCTGTAATGTTTTGGGGGCACCAAGGACCTCCATGGCAAACAACTCACTGGTATCCCATTCCTGGCATTGCAATTTTTCTAGTACCAATCTATAGCTTCTGAGTATGCCATTATCCAAACAAGTAAGTTTCCATCAGGCTTATTCATACCCTCTTAGATTTTGATTAACTCTCCTCCCCACCATTCCTTTACTCAATCTCTTCCCATGTCTTCACTTAGGCCATTCCAAGTAATCTGTTCATCAGTAGCATCCCCTCAAATCCTTTGCCCTCCCTCCCTTGTAAGCTCACTGAGATTTATTCCAACTCATATACAAGTTTAAAGCTCTGTAGCTAGGATCCACATATGACTGAGAACATGGGACACTTGGCTTTCTGGGCCTCAGTAACCTCACTTAATGTAATCCTTTCCAGATCCATCCGTTTCCCTGAAAGTTTCATAATTTCTTTTTTAACTGCTGAATAGAACTCCAGTGTTTAAATATACTACATCTTCATTATCCACTCATCAGTTGTGGAGCATGCAGGCTGGTTCTATTTCCTTGGTATTGTGAATAGAGTGGCAGTAAACATGGTTGTGCAAGTATCTCTAAGGTGGTGAGATGAGTCTTTGGGATATGTATATATATATATATATATATATATATATATATATATATATATATATATATATATAACTAGGAGTGGTATAGTTGGGTCATATGTTAAATCTATTTTGGACTGTCTTGGAAATCACAATGATTTCCACAATGCTTGTACCAATTTACATTCCCACCAACAGTGTGGATGGGTTCCTCTTTTTCTGCATCCTCAGCAGCATTTGTTGTCATTTGTTTTCTTGATGATAGTTATCAAGGAGTGAGATGGAATCTCAAAGTAGTTTTAATTTGCATTTCCCTGATGGCTTAGAATGTAGGACATTTTTTAGATGTTTATAGGCCATCTGCATTTCTTCCTTAGCTATCTATTTATTTTCGTAGCCAATTTTTTAATTGGGATCTTTGAATTTTTTATTTAGTTTTTTGAGTTCTTTGTATATCCTGGATATTAATACTCTACATCTGGCAAAGATTTTCTCCCATTCTGTAGGTTGCCTCTTTGCTCTATTTGCAGTGTTCATTGCTGTATAAAAGCTTTGTAATTTCATGAGTTCCCAGTGGTTTTATTTCCTGAGCAACTGGGGTTATATTCAGAAAGTCCTTGCCTATGCCAGTATGTTGAAGGGTTTCCCATACTTTTTCCACTGTCAGTTTCAGAGTTTCAGGTCTTGGGGGTATAGCTCAGTGGAAGAGCATTTGCCGGCAGAGTTTCAGTTCTGAAGTTAGGGTCTTTGATCCATTTGGACTTGATTCTCGTGCATGGAGAGAAATAAGGATCTATTTTTGTCCTTTACATATAGATACCCAGTTTCCCCAACGTCATTTGTTGAAAAGGCTGTCTTTGCTCCAATCAGAATTTTGGCATTTTTGTTAGAAATCAGGTGCTGCAGCTTTGCAGACTTACATCTGGGTCCTCTATTCTCTTCCATTGATCTATGTGTCTGTCTTTGTGCCTGTACCATTCTTGCCATTCTTCTTGTAGTTCTTGTTTTCTTTCTTCTTTTCCTTTACTCTCTTGTAATATCTATTATTTGAGTGTGGTTTATTTTTTTCTGTTTCCTTATGGGTGTGCTTTTCTTTCTCTTCAGCATGAAGGATCTTTTCAAGTATTTTCTGAAGAGCTGATTTAGTGTTTAAATATTCTTTCAGCCTGTATTTATTGTGGAATGTCCTTATTTCTCTGTCAATTTGGATGGATAGCTCTGCTGGGTAAAGTAATCTTGGTTGACAGTTTTTATCCTTCAGAACTTGGAATACATCATTCTAAGCTCTCTGGCTTTTAAAGTTTGTATTGAGTAATCTGCTGTTATCCTGATGGGCTTGCCTTTATATGAGACCTGGTTTTACTCTCTAACTGCTTTCAATGTATTTTCTGTGGTTCATGTGTTTTGTAGTTTAATTATAAAATGACAGTGAGAGTTCTTTCCTTATTTTGTCTGTATTGTTGTAAAGGCTTCCTGTATCTGTATTAGCATCATTTTCCATATTTTGGGGAAATTTTCTTCTGTGATTTTGTTGAAAATATCTGATAAGCCTTTAGAGTGAAATTCTTCTCTTTCTACTATTTCTGAATTTTTGTTTGATCTCTTAATAGTTTCTTGAGTGTCTTGAAATTCCCATTCATGCCTTTCTTTTAGCCTGTTTTTCTCTTTGTTGGACTGTGTTAGAACTGCCACCTGATCTTCTAGTTTAGATATTTTGTCCTCTCCTGATCCATTCTACTGGTGAGACTTTCTACAGAGTTTTCTATTTGACTTAATCTAGTTTTCATTTCTAATATTTCTGAATTAGTAGTTTTTCATTATTTCTATTTATCTTACTCATGTCTTGTACCCATATCCTTATTTCATTAACTTTGTTTCCTGTGTTCTCTTGGGATTCCTTCAGGAGTTTGTTTTATTCTTTGATTGCTTTGATTTCTACTTTGATTTCTTTAGGCATAGATATAATCACTTTTTTGAAATATTTGTCAGGTCTGTCATCTACAACATTCACATTGGAGGTCATTTCTGATGGATTTATAACTTTTTGTGAAATTTTATTGTCTTGTTTTTCTGTTTCTTATAATGTATACAGTTTTGCATCTTGAGTTAATTTGATGATGATTGGGTTTTCTAATTATCTGCAGTATTCTTAGCTGTGTAATTTTGATTTTTTATTTCTTCAGGGTATGTGTTTAAGATGCCAGGTGTTGCTCTGATATTCCCAGAGAAATCACATAAGTGACCTTAGATGTTGAGCTTGCTTGCTGTTGCAGTCAGGTTCACATTGCTGGCAGAAATCACCCAACCAAGAGCAGCTTGTGGGAAGAAAGAGGTATATTTTGGGTTATAGGCTCGAGGGGAAGCTCCATGGTGGCAGGGAAAAATCATGGCATGAGCAGAGGGTGAACAACACCACTTGGACAACATAAAGGGGAACAGCAACAGGAGTGTTTGCCAAACACTGGCAAGGGGGACACTGGATATAATATCCATAATCCCACCTCCAACAATATACTGCCTTCAGGAGGCATTAATTTCCAATTGTCATCAGCTGGGGAGACTAGCATTCAGAATACCTAAGTTTATGGGGGACACCAGAATCAAACCACCACATTCTGTCTCTGGCCCTCATAAACTGATAACTATCTGTAAAATGAAATGCATTCATCTGACTTTAAAATTCCCCATAGGTTTTATCAATCCTAATGATGTTTAAAAACATTCACATTGTCTAAGATCTTTTAACTGAGCCATATTACTAAAAAAAAAAAAAAAAATCCCTTCCCAAACAATAGTGTCACAGAATAAACACTCATACTGCAAAAGATGGCATTGGACATAGCAAAGAAATATTTAACCAATACAAGACTTAAGCAGGGAAAATATCAAACTGTAGCTCCCAAATCCAACAACTCTAAGTCAGTGACAAATCTCCAAGTCTCTGGAGTTCCAATTCCACCCCTCCAGCTAGGCTACTCAAAGTCCTACAAAACTTCATCAGGGGCCAGCAGCTCTCCTTGGCAGCCATCTTGTGGCCTAGGCATCTCTACTGGATCTCCACTGTAAGCCTTGGTTCATCCTCACAGCTCCACTGCTTCATATTGCCCAATGCCATTTCCAAAACACAAGACCATGTTTCAAATTCTATGATCTTCTCTTTCATGCATTTCTTAATACTCCATAATACCAGGTGGGGTGCCAATTTATTAATTAAATCAACTTTGAAGAACAGGACACTCCTTTAGCATTCAGCCTCTTTCAAAAGACTCTGCATTGTTTTCTGTCATCCCAATACATGTCAGGCAGCCCAATCTCAATGGTTATAATTTCATATACTTGCAGCTGAATTGGGCAGATGTTTTGGCCCAAAGATTTTATTTTTCTGTACCATATTCCTCTGCTCACATCAGTCTTTTTTCTACACAAAGTAACCCTGCACAAGTTCTCAGGACATGAGCATAACAGCAAGCCTCTCATGCAAACTGCTTCTAGCCCAGTCAAAGCAAAGTTCTTTCTCACCCTCACTAGCTAAACCTCAATCCATATTTCTTACTGTAATCAGGTCTTGCAACTCTGACCTGAAATAATCCATCAAGTTGTACTTAACAGCACTGCAAGGCATCTCTTGGAACAAGGTTTCAAATCTTTCCAAATCTCTCTTGAAAATCAACTCCAAAAGGCCAAAGCCACATGGTTAGGTGTCTAGCAGCAATTCCACTCCTTGGTACCAACATTACTGTTGTAGTCAGGTTCACATTGCTGGCAGAAATCACCCAACCAAGAGCAACTTGTGGGAAGAAAGAAGTTTATTTTGGCTTACGGGCTCTAGGGGGAAGCTCCATGATGGCAGGAGACAACGATGATATGAGCAGAGGGAGGAAATCACCCCTTGAGCAAAAGGAAGTGGGCAATAGTAACAGGACAGTTGCCAAACACTGGCAAGGGGACACTGGTTATAATACCTATAAGCCTGCCCCCAGTAATACTCTGCCTGCAGGAGGTGTTAATTCCCAATTGTCATCAGCTAGGGAGACTAGCAGTCAGAATACATAAGTTAATGGGGACATGCCGTGGTGCTCCTCCCTGGCAGGTAGGTAGTGCTGAGGAGGGACCAGGCCCGCTGGTTCCTCCCAAGGGGTTGAGAAAGAGGGTAAATGTCAGATGACTCAGAATCTCTCCTAGTCACCGGAGAAAAACCACACTGAGTCGGGAGTCTTGTTGAAGCAGGAACTCGCTTTATTGTTACAAGCAGTTGCCTATATAATGTTGAGAACAAAGGTGGGGATTTTAGGATGGGGGGAAAGGTAAGGGCCAATAGTAAACTGTGATGATTGAAATGATAATTCCAACTCCTGCACCCAACAGGGACAGCTGAATCAAACCACCACACCTGCTATTCAAGTACTCTAGTAGACTGGGTGGAACAAATTTGTGGCAAATTCTAACACTCAGCTGAATAATATACACATTAAATGAAAACTGGTGCAGAGTATTTATGCAAGAGTAGGGATTTAAATAAACAGATAATCTAATAAAGCAAAACTTCCTAAGGGTGTGTGTTGCCCCACACCCTTAATCCTGTCAACTGGGAGGCTGAGATTTCTGGTCTGGAATGGGTCTCAGCCTGCCTGGGACTGAGTGAGACCCTGCCCCCTATAATGACATAAGAAAAAGACAAAGACCCTATAAATCAGGAAACATCAAAGGCAATAAGGGTCAACACCAAAATACAACTTGAGAATTTTAAAGTTGTACAAGACTACATCAATCAAATCTGACATAACCTGCTCTGAAGTGGAAGGTGTGATTAGCATTTTCAGTGGATGCCCATGTGCCCGCTTTTGCATAAGTAGGCCCTGTTACCTTTTGGAATGGATTCCAATCTTACCAATGCTGAGTGCCTACCTCAGTCCCTTTCTGTTGAGTGGTGGATTCTGTTAGGCTGCTTGTGTCATTGAATCTTGTGTTCTGATTGGCTGCTCTGGATGCTGTGTGGCTGAGATTGGATGAGTTCTGAGGTGATTCACAGCCCTGGAGGTTGGGGAAAGGGACGCCTTGTAAGGTGCTTGGCATTGTACCTGAGCTGCTCACCTGGTCCCCTTTGTAGTCTCCTTCAGCGGCTGGTCAGCTGCTCCATGCTGTCTTCTTCCTGTTTCTTGACTTTGCAATGAGGCTGAACTTAGTGGAAAATCCCTTCACTTGGCTCCTGCTCCTGCAGCTCTGGACTACCAATGGGCCTGGCATGCTGATCAGGGCCACTGGTGCCATGGTGGGAGCCATCTTTGGCTGGTTTCTTGCTCACTAGAAGTTTTGGGTCTTTCTTTTTTCTCTGTTTTGATTGTCTGATTGATTATTTCTTACACACCTTCACTTTTTGATAGAAGTATGTATTTTGTGGTTTTCCTGCTTATTTCCCCCACAGCTACTTTGGTTTGGTTACTACACTGAATCTTACCCAAAAGTCCTAAACATTTAATTCATATGTGTACTTATTTGCAGAAAACTTAAGTGGTGATTATTTTGCCAGTGGGTGGTTGGTTAAGTGACATTATTATGTAATGCATATACTGTAAACATTTGAATAGAAAGCAAATCAGTTTCTTCTGAGGCACTATTAACACTATATAGACTTAAAATTTGATTTCATGATTGTAAAGGTGCTGTAAATGCATTTGCACACTGTGATAGATGTGATGAGATGAACTGTTCAATCTGTAGCAAAAAGAAATGTAATTGTCATTAAAATCCTTTCACTCTATATTGTATCAGAATTTTTATAGAATCAAAACATTAAATAGTGATACATAATAGCACACAACATAAGGCAGCTTCTTCATAAAATTTGGAGTAAACACACTCACAAACATATCGTGTAATGAAAAGAGTAAGCCTACATACATACACACATATGTGTATACATTATATGGACATATATAATGTAAACTAATATTTCACGCACATAATATATATTTACATATTAATCCTTGCACTAATGATATGCCTATTGACACTCTGGTGGTTTGATTCAAGTGTCTCCCATAAACGTAGGTGTTCTGAATGCTAGGTTCCCAGCTGATGGATATTTGGCAATTAATGTCTCCTGGAGGGAATATATTGTTGGGGGCAGGCTTATGGGTGTTATAGCCAGTTTCCCAATGCCAGTGTTTGACGCACTCTCCTGTTGCTGTTGTCCACCTTATGTTGGCCAGGGGGTGATGTCCATCCTCTGCTCATGCCATCATTTCCCCCTGCCATTGTGGAGCTTCCCCTCGAGCCTGTAAGCCAAAATAAACCTCTCTTTCCCAGAAGTTGCTCGTGGTTGGGTGATTTCTACCAGCAATATGAACTGGACTGTAACACACTCCTACCTATAATATCATGCTTTTTACTTTTCTTTTCTCCAAAACATGTTTTGAATTTCGCTTCTTCCCTTCACAATAAACTTGGCAGTTTAAAGCAACTACTTTTTAAAGAAGTATTTAATATATGTATTTATTTTAGAGAGAGCTAGAAAGGGGGGGGTGAGAGAGAGAGAGAGAGAATGGGCACACCAGGTTCTCTAGCCACTGCGAGTGAACTCCAGATGGATGTGCCACCTTGTGCATTGGATTTATGTGAGTACTGGGTAATCTAACCTTGATCCTTAGGCTTTGCAAGCAAGCACTTAAGCACTAAGCCATTTCTCCAGCTCCTAGAAAAGCTTTTCTTTTGTTTTTCAAGGTAAGGTCTTTCTCTAGCCTAGGCTGACCTGGAATTTACTATGTAGTTTCAGGGTGGCCTTGAACTCACAGCAATTCTCCTCACTCTGCCTCCCAAGTGCTGGAATTAAAGGTGTGTGCTGCCATGGCTGGTTTCAAAATAACTTTTTGAAACAACAACTTGACCTATGGAATCCATCAGGACCTAATATAACTAAAAAGTCTAATTTTTCTAATAATGTAACATAGGCTTTGGATGTATATGTATTACAGGGGAAATACGAATTAAGAGTGGGTAATAGGTTGAATTTAGAATAATCTTCCCCAAGGAAAGGAGAGGTCTTTGTGGATTAGTCCATAAGAGGAGAGAGTCTGTGGATGCTTAATATGTTTCAGTAAATAATGAGTGTTGTACACCTTTACATAATTTCACTTCCTTCTATTAATGTAAAATATTTACAATATTTCTATAATGTAGTTAGAAAGCAAATAAGTCTTCTTAGGATATAAAGAAAAAAAAAGTGCTAGATGTTTTGTGAAGATGAGTGTAAAGGAGAAGTAGAGGATGGTGATGGGAATGGAGATATCTCCATGTGGTTAAACAGGAGTTTAAGAAGTCCCCATCAGAACTCACACTCCTTCGCCTTTGGTACTCAAGTGAGAGGAGATAAGAATCAGGAGAACAAAGGCTACAATATGTATGTAGGAGTGTGGACATAATGATGACCCAGCCTCTGATGGACATTCTGCCTGACCTTGGCTTTTACAGATCTGGGATGGTCAAGGGAATGATGGGGAACATAATGTTGCACTGAATGATAACAGTCCTTCTCCTTTTACTTTTAGTGCCAAAATTTTAAATATAATGTCACAATTGTTCTATAGTATCAAGGAAGAAGAGAGTAGTCTTAAAATATGCTTGGGGGAATAATTCTCACCCCTTAAAGACTGGGATATGGTAGTGTGTTGTTGTTGTCATTGTTTTATTGTTTTTGATGCTTGCAGTGTTGGGCATAAAACTCAGGAACATGCACTTGTTTTAGTCCTACTCTCTTATCTTTGTATTGGTGGAGAAAAATCAGAGTGTGGAAAGAAATTTGTTCTTCACAAGCAAATATATACAAGATCCTAAATTAATCATCCAAAGTCATGTGTGTGATAACAGGAGTAATTCATGCTCATTATACAAACTTTATGATGACATCTTTTGGATTTTACATTATAACTAATTATTACCTAATGATTTGATTGAATGTCATAAGGAAACATTTTTATGACCAAAAGGAGTTATGTAACCTGTAATGGGGAATGTTTTCTCTCTTTCTCTCCCTCTTAATTCCTTCTTTTTTCTTTCTGCCTTTTTTTTTTTTTTTTTTTGCATGTGTATATGTGTGAATAGTATATGTGGCAGTTGTGTGTGTGTGTATGGTTCAGTGTGTGCACTTCTGTGTGTAAACATGTGTGTGTCCCTTGGCCATGTTTTCAGAGGCCAAGGTAAGTGTCAGGGGTCATCCTCTACCACTTGTCTCTATGTTTCCTTGAGGTAGAGTCTCTCACTGAGCCTGGAGCTATTGCTATTTGCTCAGACAGGCTGACCAGCAACCTCAGTGATACTTGTTTCTCTTCGCCCACAGGACCAGGTTTATAGGCACCCATGCCTATGCTCAGTAGTTCACGTGGGTACTATACAATTGAACTGTGGAGAGTCCAGTCCTGATCCATCATGGCAAGCACTCTTACTCACTGAACCCATTCCCCAGCATGTGAATATTCTTCCTATGATTCCAATACTCACCAAGTTCAGATTATTTGTATACTTATATATTTATATGCCTTAATGTGATTTCTAACTCTATTTAAAATAAATATGTTTTTAAAGGTTTTGGAGTTTTTATTGATAACTTCCGTAATTATAGCTAGTAAACCATTATAATTTCTTCCCCTCTCACTTTCCCCTTTGCAACACCACTCTCCATCATATCCTCTCCCCAACTCTATTAAATATTATTATGTTTTACTCCGAGGCTGTACAATAAATACAGTATCAACCATGTAACTTACATGTGTTTTGATTTTTATGTACTTAATTATTTCTATTTTTGTTCAGATTAACTGTATCCAAAATGAGAAACAACACTGATGAAGAAAGTCACAAAACCTTTTTCTAATGACATCTGCAATAAGATTTGTGGATGTTCCATAGTTTCCAAGTGAATACCATAGGCTTATGTGAAAGGTAATTGCATTGTGCTTGTTTGCAAGTTCTGATATTTTATACAATATTTTTTCTCTTAAAATAATATTGAATTTAGGTTTCCCTTACATACATCCACACTGCAGGTTCAAAATGCCAATGTCATTAAAAAGGAATGGGCACAGGGCTTTTCTTAAGGTGTTTGCTTGCAAACCCTAAGGACCCAGGTATGACTCCTTAGTACCCAGGAAAGCCAGATTCACATGGTTGCACATGTGTCTGGAGTTCCTTTGCAGTGGCTCCAAGTCCTGGTGTACCCATTTCCTCCCTCTCTCACTCTCTCTCTCTCTCAAACAAATAAGCAAAAATAAAAATAGATTTAAAAAGGGGAGGGACATGTAGGGATGGAAGAACACAAAACTCTTGGTATAAAATTTAGTGAAATTCAAATAAAAAATTTTTTATTATGGTATCAAGTTAATTGTGTGTTCTTGATCATTATACTAGAGTTATATATGGCATCAGTGTGACGGATGTAAGTAGATTTTTGTATTTTTTGCATGTTAAAGATAAAATGTAGGGCCTGGGGTAACACCACCTTCCTCACGGGACTCAGAACGCTGTGGGCCCTGGAGAAATATGGTGGTGCTCAGGAGAGACAGCCAGATGCCAGTGTTCATTGCCTCCCAGCCCCAGTCCTGTACTGTACCCTTTCCTCCCTCCCTCCCTCTCTTCCTTCCTCTTTCTTTCTTTCTTTCTTTCTTTCTTTCTTTCTTTCTTTCTTTCTTTCTTTCTTTCTCTCTCTCTCTCTCTCTCTCTCTCTCTCTCTCTTTCTCTCTCTCTCTCTCTCTCCCTCCCTCCCTCCCTCCCTCCTTCCTTCCTTCCTTCCCCCTCTCTCTTCTCTTTCCTTCCCTTCCTTCCCTTCCTTCCCTTCCTTCCCTTCCTTCCCTTCCTTCCCTTCCTTCCCTTCCTTCCCTTACCTCCCTTCCCTCCCTCCCCTCTTTCTTTCTTCCTTTCTTTCTTTCTTTCTTTCTTTCTTTCTTTCTTTCTTTCTTTCTTTCTTTCTTTCTTTCTTTCTTTCTTTCTTTCTTTCTTTCTTTCTTTCTTTCTTTCTTTCTTTCTTTCTTTCTTTCTTTCTTTCTTTCTCTATATTGATCCAGGTTAGGCCAAAGCCATTGCTTTTGAAGTTGTTAAAGACTTTTGGTGCACAGTAAGAAACTTCCACTATGAAAGAGAGCCGTGAAACTCTGGCAGGTCCGGGGGTGAGAACGGCTGTCCTCGGGAAGGCGGGAGTGGTCCAAAGGACCATGCGAGAGCTGCAAGAGAGAAGCCTTCATCCTCAGAGCCGGCTCACAGACCGTTGCCTCTTCTAGAAGGAGAACCATTAGTGAGACAGAGGCACACTCAGACGACCTAACTGTTGAAGACGGAGAAGGCGCCCAATTCCCTTTCCTTTGGTGAAAGCCTGGCTCTGTGTGTGTGAAACGGGGACTCTGCTGTGAAGGAAGCAGTGGCCACGGGACCACAGAGGCCCCCTCAAGTCAGGCTCTTGATGATGGTGTAGGCGGACATTCGGGTGATTGCTTGGATCAAGATTCAGTTTCCGATCAATTTAGTGTAGAATTTGAAGTTGAATCTCTTGGTTCGGAAGATTAGCGTTAGTGAAGAAGGAAAAGAACTCTCAGATGAAGATCATGAGGTTTGTCGAATCCTAGTGTGTCAGGCAGGGCAGAGAGATGCAGCCTCATTTGAAGAGGATCCTGAAATTTCTTTAGCGGACTGTGGGAGGTGCACTTCCCGTAATGACATGAAGCCTCCACTCCCACCGCATTGCAAAAGATGTCAGGCCCTTAGTGAGAACTGGCTTCCAGATGAGCGGGAGTCTTTGAAAAAGCCAAACTAGAAAACTCAGCTCAAACAGAAGAGTGCTTGGGTGTGCCAGATGGTAGAAAAACTACAGTGCCGATTCAGAGAGGCATGCCCTGAGGAAAATGATATCTATTCACACAAGCCACCCAGTGCCACAAAAGAGAGGGACATTCTCAGCCTTCGCCTTCCAGCAGCATGACTTTTAGCAAGCAGCCAAGAAGACTTGAGAGAGGTGGGGAAGGAAGAAACACCAGACAAGGAAGAAAGCATGGAGTCTAGTTTCCCCCTTGATGCCATTGAACCTTGTGTGATTTGCCAAGGTCACCCTAAAAACGGTTGTGTTGTTCAAGGCAAAACAGGCCATCTTATGTCATTCTGCACATGTGCAAAGAAACTAAAGAAAGGAACCAGCCCCGCCCAGGGTACAGACAGCCCATTCACAAGAGTGTGTCCAGTGCCTCAGCTAGCCACCTTCCCAGAAAACAGAGTTCTGTATTTCTTAACTACGTAACCGGAGAAGTTTAGACAACATGGGTTTTACTTTTACTTATATATCAAGGAAAGGAAAACCTTAGCCTATGTAAATTTATTTGTAGTATAATTTACCCTCCTTGGGAGTAATAATTATAAATATGCCTTTTAGGAAAATTTCACTTTTGTTTCTATTATGTTTGGGTTTTAATGTAATTTCCATGGGCTGGATAGCTCATCTTTCATCCTTACCCTTTATATTTTAAGTAATTTCTACTTACATGAGAGGTATCTTGTTATACTTTTAAATTTAAGTAGTACATATAATTTATTAAGTACCTTTCATGTAAGGAATAAAAGGATGTGTGAAGGTTTGAACATTTAAATTTTGGACACTGTGACACTCTTTAGTTTCTTTTAAAAGTTGTGAGTTATATGTGGTGTTATGTAAGCAGAAGCATGCATATTAGTTTCTAGAAAGCCTCATTGCTATATGTAGTGTGGGATAGGTGATACTTTCAGTTGAAAACACTTTATTGGGCTTAGTTATGTGGTTTCTCACAGTCAATAGACTTGTGCTTTAGGACAATTTTAAAAACCACTGCCTTCTGAAAGACTAATTCAGAAATTTGAGAAACAACTATTCATTTTAAAACACAAATGTTATTCTAAGATGACTTCTCTAAGTAGATTAGCCTGTTGATACATAATTAAATAAGAATTTTGAGCATAATAGTGAAAATGACCCTTGATTTAAGGCCCAGTTATTTTTCTCCTATAAATAACATTTATATATGTTAACGTATGGAAATAAAATTAACTGGACTGTAAGTTCAGAGTAATGGAAAGATAATTTTGTATTAATGGTACACTGTTGGTTTAAATTTCAAAAACAGAGCCAGGCGTGGAGGCACATGCCTTTAATCGCAGCACTTGGGGGCAGAGGTAGGAGGATCTCAGAGAGTTTGAGGCCACCTTGAGACTACATAGTGAATTCTAGGACAGCCTGAGCTAGAGTGACACCCTACCTCAAAAAGCCAAAAAACCAAAAAACCAAAAAATAAAAATAAAAAAATCAGAAACAAAAGCAATCTCCCCATCATAACTTGACAAACAATGGAAGGAACCAGTACTTGAGCTTGGGCAGTCTTAAAACTGAAGGCTTATTCATTTGGAAATTTATAGTACTGAGTCTTATTGTATGTCCTTATGGATTACTAATGTTGTCTAAAATTTCAAGTTATATATATAATGTATATGTGTGTGTTATATATATATATATTATATATATATAATTTATATAGTATGTGTAACATATATTATATATATTATTTATTTATTTGCAAATAAATAATATTAAGTATTTTTTAAAATGATAAAATATAAATAACAGGCTGGAGAGATGGCTTACTGGTTAAGTGTTTGCCTGTGAAGCCTAAGGTCCCCAGTTCGAGGCTCAATTCCCTAGGATCCATGTTAGCCAGATGCACAAGGGGGTGCAAGTATCTGGAGTTCATTTGCAGGGCTGGAGGCCCTGGCACACCCATTCTCTCTCTCTGCCTCTTTCTCTGTCAGTCTGTTGCTCTCAAATAAATAAATAAAATAAATAAAAATAAACAAAAAATGTAAATAGCTAGATTTAAGTACTCAGACAACAGTCTTGGCCTGAAGCCATGCAGTAAATTATTTTAAAAATCTTTATGGTTTTTATCATCCTCAAAGAAAGCCATTAGAAATTACTAAAATGCATGCTTTTATTTTTAGAATGAACTTTAGTTGCAAGAAATACTTTTAACCAAATTTGTGTGTGAGTCAAAAATATTACAAATATAATTTGAAAGGTAGTCTTGTATAACTAGGGAATTTAGCGATGTAACAGCCTCAAAACCACAGGGAAATGAGGTGTTTTTATTCACATGTGCTGAGCAGAGTTGCTGATGGAAGATAGACACAGAGAAATCTGGGGAGTTGGGCAGGAGAGATGGCTTAGTAGCTCAGGTGCTTGCTTACAAAGCAAAAGGACCCAGGTTTGATTCACCAGGACCCATGTGAGCCAGATGCACAAGGTAGCATGTGCATCTGGAGTTCATTTTACAGTGGTTAGAGGCGCTGGTATGGCTATTCCCTCTCTCTCTCTCTCTGTCTCTCTCTAACCCCTTCAAATAAATAAATAAAAATAAAGTGTTAATGAAAAAAGAAATCTGGGGAGTTAATAAGGAAAATATTCAGAAATAGATGAATGTTGGAGAGAGCAGAGCTGAGATACTCCTCTCCAGTGTGAATTTTGGGTGGACATCTGAGGAAGACTTAGTTTGTTCTAGAGAGAATTTTTAAAAACATTTTACAATATAGTTATTTATTAAATGTCTGTTGGTACTTGGTCTAACATAAGACTTTCTTTGAGGAAATCAAAGTTATACAACTGTGTACTATAGAGTATGCTGAAGGATCTATGCTAAGTTTTTCTTAAGAATCTTATATCTTTCCTAGCCATGAACACTTTGTTCACTGTATAAGAGAGAAAGGGGAGGATCGGGTTAACTAGTAATCTTATACTTGCTCACACAATCAGTAAAAATTTGAATTGAGATTCAACTGAGGCCTGCCTCACTGTAAATTCTTGTGCTTACTATCACATACATTGCCACTGTAGCCGTGACATTATACTTTGACCACAATCATCTTTCCACTGTAACTATCCACGATAGAAAGTATCCATACAAGGTGGCTAATTTATCAAAAATATTTTACAAGTCAACTTTCTATGCAATTTTTAAATAAGTATTGCTTCACACAAGTTAAATAATGTTACACAAGAGAAAACACATGTAGCCTCAAAATATCTCCTCACCCAATCTACCATTTGCCCATTATCTTCTTCAACAATCAAAAGAAATTTACTTAACATGTGGAGAGCCCTCCATTTTGCTGGAAGGGAGACCCCACCTTTGGTACTAAAATTATCTCATAACAATATATGGTTTCTGGGTACAGCATCATGCACCCCCACAGAATGCTTCTGCTCAAACATTTTTAAAAATTTATTTTTATTATATGTGGACATACTTGGTATGTAAAGAACACAGGGTGGTACCATCCTTTCCCTCCTCCCTGGCCCTTTTGCAAAGGGGCTCTCCTCCTTGGGGATGCAGGTCATGCATTGTGGGGTGGATATCTGGTATGGAGGATAGGCAATGTCTCTGTGCATAATGTTCCAACTTGTGGCTCTAACAATCTTCCTGTCCCCTCTTCTGCAAAATCTCTGAACCATACTGGTAGCATTTTAAGCGATGGGCACTTAGGAGCCTCTGGATCTCTGGTTTGGTAGGTACTAAGTGTCCTCAGTGTCTTTCTACTTCACCCTTGTGCTGATATCACGTTCACAGAGAAAGCAGGACTCTTGTTCATTTCCCCAATTCCTGTGTGGTTTCAGTTGGTGTCTGGTTGAAATGCTATGGGTCATTTATCTCCACAGGTCCCACTCACATCTGAAAAAGAGAAGCAGATTCTCCAATGGAGAGTGAAGTCAGCACAGGTTAAATGGGATTAGCAATATTAATTTAGAGAGAATTTAGTGGGTGTTGATTGCCTTCCATCAACCTTCTCTCAGCTTACTCTTTGTTTTAACCTTTCTTTGTCTACATATTATGTCTCCACTGAAATTCTTATCTAAACCCTTATGCCAGGTGTTTTTCAATCTTATCTGTTCATATTCCCCCATGAACATCCTGTCAGGATGATGGAAAACATTCTGACCCTGTCTGTTGTTACATTTGATAAACTTGTAGAAAAAACACTATGGTTGTCAGAGTTACTGAAAGATATGAAAAACTAGGCTTATTTTCATCTCTTAGATAAGTGATGGAATTGTAAGCCCACCCAAAATCGTGCAACTAGTTACATGGTACACTGGGTGGAGTGAATTACTTAAATTGTTCAGTACATCATGCCTCAGCATTCCTAGCAGGACCTGACTTGCACCTGTTCAGCTTATTCACGCACCAGAAAATGCTACTTATGGCCAACTCCACTCTCAAGTATTGCACAATGCCCTACTCATAGACAGTGGAGCAATTATTTCTGTTCACAGTGTCAAAAAGTAACTTTTTTTCTAGGCGGGAGGGAGTCAACCAAGACTCATACATTCTTCCTATTTGTATGTGCCAAACAACTGTAATTGCAGAAAGCAATGTCTGATTAGTTTTCATCTCGGTTTTTAATTGAGCAGTTTGGTGGTCTAATGATTTTACTTTTGAAACTCATAAAATGCATAGGCTAAAGTAGCTTGGACCTTTCCCCCTGTTCTTCTCTTCCATGTTCCCATTATTTATAATGAGTCTTCCCAGAAAACTTTCAGTGTGTTCCTCAGTGACTGCATGGACACGCCAAAGCAGGCGAGATAATCAACTCCAGGCTGGGACTGCTTGGCGGTGCCAACAAGCTACTCATGACTCCAGCAGATGTTTCTGCTTTGGGGGGCCAACAGAAATTTTATAGGGTTTTTCCTCCCTCTCAGGGAAAATTGCCAGAACAGTCAAGAAATGGGAAATATATAGGCCTGCTCACATTTCCAAGTTGGAAGGAATATTATATCCTGTAAAAGGAATCTTAGAAGAATTTCTGAAGACACCATCTCACAATAACTATGTAAAATGTTCACCAGGAAAATGAGGAACCAAGAAAGGCTTACTTGCGTCAGATTTCTCTGTATATTGAAAATTGTGGGAATGTTAGAATAATTAGAAATGATATCCATTTATGGTAAAAGTGCACCTGGGAGTTAATAAGAACCCCCCCCCCCCCACACACACACCAACAGCATATGCAGAAAGGAATAAAATGAAAAAGGAAAGGAAAAAAGACCCAGATGTAGAACTCTGATTTTCTGCCTCTTTAGCTTTTTTGGCTATCTCTTAAATTAAGTGAATTGTGACTCCACTGAAGGTAAGGATGTGTGCAGGTCTATGTCTTTTATTATTTTTAACTATGTGATACATAGTATAGTTTTACTGCTGAAAATAAGTAATCAGTAAAACACAACAACAAAAAAACAACAACAACAAAAAACAGTCTTGAGTTAGAAGATTTGAGACTTCCAGCTACTTTGGATTAATCAATTTGAATTTGATGTTCCTTTGGATCTCAAGACAAGGGCTGTGTGAAGTACCATGTGAATAAACATCAGAGAGAACTTGTCACATGAAATCCATGTGAAGGAATCCAAGAAGTGCATATATAGTTCTCATCCTGCAAGTTGAAAGCCCCACTTTTGGAATGAAGTCAGCCATGAGTGAAGGAGAAAAGCCTTCTAATCCACTCATCTGGTTAATGTCACAGGAGTAATGAGGAATGGTTTGGTTTGAAGAACAGGGTGGCTCTGGTTCTCCCCATCCTACTGTACTGCAACTCTCTGCACAGAGTGAGAAACTTTAAGCAAAACCACTCAGATAACTCTAAGGTAGGTCTTTCTTTTTTGATACTGCATGTTTAAAGTCATGCTTTAGTGATGAACACTGAGAATATGATTGACAAGTAAAAGTAGCCAATCCCATCTGGTTAATCATCCAGATCTTATAATTGTTCCCAGCTTTTGCTTCATGTGCTTGACAGAAATAAAAGTATTTGACATGATCCTGCTAAGGAATAGTAGGATTGAGGAAACATGTCATAAATCTATAACTATTCTGACAGGACAATGTCCATTTTAAAATCCATTAGCTGTTTTATAGTGTATAATGGATGTGCTAATTAAAGTCCTAGCAAACCTATATGAAGCTCTTTGTGAACTCTGAGAAGAAACCACCTCAACCTGTTATAAGCTTTATAACAGTCCATACTTTTTAATGTAGTCCAAATTACCTAGTTTATTACTTCACCTAAGACATGAAGGGTGAATAATATTTAAATTAATTTGAGAGGGAATAGTCTGCCAAATGAAGAACAACATGTAGAAATATCTGAGGTTAAAAGAATTAAAGACTAAAATCAATACAAATCAATAATATATACATTGTGTTATTTGTATGGTATGGAAGGAGATTAAATGGGTGCATTTTTTTTGAAGATGATATTCAAAAGTTGAGTTCAAAGTAGCCAGTTACAAGATTGTTCCTAATATGATATGTGAGGATGTGGCAGGGAGGACTAGAAAGAAGCTTTTGGAGACAGAAGATACTTCAAATTTATTAACTGATTAACTTGGTCATTGAGAATATGGGACAGTGATGAAGATGGAAATTCCTGGTTTGGACAATTGGTTGGATAAGATCTGTAGGTTTGGAAAGAAATATGGATCCCTTCTTATTGTATCTCACCAAAGCACAATGATTTCTACATATCCCAAGCATGCATGTGTGCTGTAACCCAGGCCATGCATTTTCTTCTCTTCACTTACATACCATTAGTGCAATAATCAATGGGCATCTGAGAGGGCTTATTGCTAGTTAGTGTCTTGCTCCATGGCCTGACCATGGTTTCCTCAGTCTCCTGAGCATAGAAGTTACTACTGCTGTTATGTAATGGCCAGAATGCAGAATGAGGGCAATTACTGATGAAATGTGGAAGTGACCTCTGATCTGCACTGTTGCCACAGATCAAGTCAACATGGGCTTTAAGACAGTGTGACATTGTTGGCTATCTGCCTTTTTGTTCGAATTCCATCAGTACTTCACAATTACAAACTGAAATGTCATCTCATTCCTTCCACTGTATTTGCCATCTTCATCTCTTCCTATATTAACTTTGAATTTCATTCTACCCAGATGAAAACACCAAAGCAGTATGCACACGTGGATATATATTTAAAAAAATGTCCAAAGTGAGCACTTGGAAAACCCATTTCAGCAGAGAGCAAGAACATGGATTTCACTTTTTACTTTGGGGCACTCTGCTAAAGTATTAACCATATTGGATCTGTCCCAAGCTATCAAGGAAGAGGAGTCCCTGCAGGCAAAGAGTGAAAAGCAACTAGGGTACTGCTGTTGACTAAGTTAGTGAGGGAATCAGGATTAAAGAATTAACTTCCCTGACTGTCTAATGTTATTCCTCCCAAAGTCAGAGCAAGTATCAGCAATGTTTACCTTATTCCTCTGGAGTCCAGATACTTTCTACTCTCTGCAATAGCAAAAACTCTCCCCAGTGAAGCTGATTATATCCAGTAGGAAAGGAGCAATCTGTGCTAGTATTTTGGGGTTTCTCCTTAGCTAAAAATTAACTAGCTGATAGAATTTTAGTCATTCATGATACTTTATGTGACAATTTATACTCCTTTATAATTGCATATGCAACAAATTTCCATAAATTCCTTCAAAAGATTCTGTTTTCCTGAGACAACTATGCAATAATATGAGCTTTCTCCCCCTTTAAAGGTGTTTGAATGTGATATGTAATACAGAATCTTTTTTGGTATGTACACAGAATTTTCCTGGAAGAAAGATTGTTCACATAATATACGTTCTTTCTTTTTACCTTTTGTCCTGTCAATGTTATTCTAAACGGAAGGGTGAAAGGGTTAATGGATCCTAAACCTAAGGTGGCAAGAACACATGTGTTGAAAACTGGCATAGCTGAGAAAATACCAGGGCTCTGTAACAATAGGTGGGGGCTGCCTCCTCCAACTGAACCATCTGGCCGCCAAGTCATACCTGGACTTCTTTATGCTTCTTCTGTCTTCTGACCCTTCCTTTCTTAATGCTGCTGTTCAAGTTCAAACAAGTGTTGTGAGAGAAGCAGATGGACTCCACTCACACTGGGGAAGAGCCAGCAAGACATAATGCAAAGTTGTCCTTTTTGACCCTGAGGTGACTGCAGACATGATCAAAAGAGCTCTTTGCCTCCAGGGAGGAGAGATAATGCAGCCTATTGCTGGCTGGAAACTTCCTACCACAGACAGCCAGTTCAGCTGTGGTTTGTGAGGAAAGTCCTCAGAGGGTGTGCTGAAGCCATCAAACCCATATCCCCTGGAATGCCTCCTGGGATTCCAACCCTGGCCAGAGAACAGAAATAAAGTAGCGGTTTCCAGCAATTTACAGTTCTTCTCAATACGAGATGGAAAATGCGTGAAGACATTTTAGTTCAGTTGGCCCCTTGCTTGAAGACTTTAGAGATGTTTCCATTGCTGCTGACGACATCCTGTGCTTTCCTATGTAAAAGAATGCTCTACCATCTGAAACCTTTCAGGAATACTCTACATTCCAAGAAGATAAATCTCTCTTGTGTGAAACAGCAACATGTAATATTTATTGAAAATCTTAAAATGTCTTCCCAAATTAATATCTGATTCAAATGGGAGCCAAATGCACAGTCAAGAGTCAGGCTATATACACATATTCTATTCATAAATCTCTCCAAGAGAAGGGATTAAACAGCCCTTCACCTCTATCGGAAAAGTTTGAGAGGGCTATAAAAATGGAAATGTATTAACTACATATATGAAAATTTATATGTACACATAGTCGAGGTTAAATCAAGTACTGGGCCTAATGTAAAATGTAAGATACTCATCACTTTCTTGCTCCTTTGTGAGAGAATATGTTTTGGTGGAAGAACTTACTCAACATTTGATAAATATACTGATTTGACTGAGACATGAGAATGGCACAAGGAGAGGATTAATAGCGGCTATGAAAAACAAAGGTAGAACATTAGTTCACAGGAGTGAATCCAAATTTATTTTGTTGTTGTGTTTTTGAGGTAGAGTCTCACCATAGCCAGGTTGATTTTGAACTCTCTCTGTGGTTTCAAACTGGCCTTGAACTCACCAAAATCCTACCTCTGCTTCCCAAGTACTGGGATTAAAGTTGCATTCCACCATGGCTGGCCAACATGTTTTTATTTTAATTATATAGAATCTCTATAAATATGCTGTAATGATAAATCTCTGCAGAACAATGGGAGAAATTGTATCATGTAAACTGATAAAAATAAAAGATTGTTACAATTGGAAAAGGTTTAGTTACTCACTATGATTAAGACATTCTAAAAATTGATCAGCATTCCTATTTGGATTTATGTGTTTTAAGCTAGTAAAGTAATTTAGAGATTGCCTAGATCACATTATCATGTAGAAATAGTTTCCTGCATAAAACCGAACTATTTAGATCTGTGGTGCTTTCTCTGATCACTGAATACCTACCAAATATATTGCTATCTGAATTGCTATTGAATCTGTGCTACACTTGGCTACTCAATTATCTTATTAGTAATTCTAAGATAATACAACAGCATATCCTAAATGAGAATCATGTGCTATTAAATCCTAAATGAACTCTTAGATGTTGAGTAGTACTGTTATTATTATTTTTTGTAAAGAAAATTTACTTTATTTTTAACACCAACTTTTCTAGTTAATAGAAGGTTCTATTTTCCCTTGTTTTCTTATTCATAGCTTCTTCACACCTTTAAATTACTTGCCAAGCCCTTGAGGGCATTTGAGTTAGCAGCATGGCTTTATTATGTGACTTCAAATGTAATATGTCTTTTGATATTGTGCACTCTGAGAAATCACATAGAATTTCCTTGATTTTTCCCTAGCACCAATTAGCACAGTTTCTTACACAAATAGATATTTCTTTCATTTCTTTATCTAGCTCAAAAATATTTACTATGCCTTGGTTTTGTTGTACAGAATATATTAGTGAGAGAGAATAAGGGGAAAAAAAAAAGATAAACTCAGATTCCCCTTTTGTGTATTTTAATGGTGAAGTCAGGAATTCTGTTTATTGATGGATAAAATGTAGGTATAGGAAATATTTGCTGTCATACCTATATCTAGTAAGATGAAAAGTGCTGGGCTGAAGTATGTCAACAAAATTCATGTTGATTTTATCAGCCTTGGTATGTATTGCATGATTGAATTTGGAAATGGGGTCTTTAGAAATGTGGCTAAGATAAATGTGGACACTAATTTGACTTATGTCTTTATTAGGAGGGGAATTTAGACATAGGCCATGACAAAGGGCCATGTGAAGATATTAGAAATATCATCTGTAATAGAGGCCCCCCCCCCCCAGAATAAACCAACATTGCTAACACTGTGGTCTTAGATTTTCCGGTTTTCAGAATTGGGAAGAAATAAAGTGCTATTGTTTAAGCAACCCATTTGTACTGTGTTAGTAATAGATAATAGGATAGTTCGTTTCCCACATATCTAGTCTCAAGAGGCTTCGATGTAATGGCTGGACACAAAGCCTGATTGAAAAGAAATACCAGATCAATTATTTGAGAAACAGCTTTCAGCCTCATAGGTAAGCTGCTTGATGATGTAATTCACTGAAATCCTTTCCATTCCCATCTATGTTATATATAGTTTGGTATCAAAGTCCTGGATATACAAACCTGGACAAGTATGAGGATGCAGAGATAGGGGCATTTCGACTAGGATTCATTTTCAAAATTTTGTCTTAAGGAAATAATTGATTGCATACAAAGATTTAGCACCCCCCCCCAAGGTAATTATCTAAATAAGAGAATAAGATAAACCATTTGTACTCTGTACATATAATGGGACAGTATTGGATTATACTGAAAAATATTTTAAATATCAATTTTAGTAAAATGTTTCAAATTATATTCCTATTTTTTTTCAAAAAAACCAAACAATATAAATGGTAAGAAATTTACGTAGCAAAATATGCAGTGGTGATTATCTCTAGGTGACTATGTCAGAATATCTTTTCTTTTGAGTATGTATGTGTGGTGGGATTTGTGCATGGTCTGTACATGTTTCGTGTATGCTCATGTGTGTGCACATGTGCAAGCCCCCATGAATGTGTGACAAGGCTTGAAATACCAGGTGTCCTCTTCTGTTATTTTTACACTTTGTTTCTTCGAGATGAAATCTCTTCTTTTCAGTCATATTGGCTGATCAACAAGCCTCCTGAGAGTCTTCTGTCTTTGCTCCCATAGGATTGGGGATTCAGGTGTGGGTGGCTGCACACAGTTGTTCACGTGGGTACTGGGACTGAAGTAAGGCCCTAATGATTGTGGGACAACCATTCCTGCATGCTGAGCTATCTCTCCAGCCCAGGACACTTTTCTTCTGTCACTCACATAAAACAACTAATAATTCTCCAATATATATGCTATTTCAATCTGGAGAATAGCATCAAAATGTTGGCTTTCTAAGTAAAATTTTAAATGCCATAATTCTAGTATGTGATTACATACTTTGAGCAGATTGGCCACTGGAAAAAATTTAATTAAGGCAGTCTACATCTCAAAATATTATAGATGTTATGTCTTTGAAGATTGTAAATCTTAACTTCTAAATTCTGATTATATCAATATGTTCTAGATTTCTGCATTCAAAAATACTTGTGGAGCCGGGCGAGTTGGGGCACACCTTTAATCCCAGCACTTGGGAGGCAGAGGTAGGAGGATTGTCATGAGTTCAAGGCCACCTTGAGACTACAGAGTTAATTCCAGGTCAGCCTGGACCAGAGTGAGACCCTACCTCAAAACAAACAAACAAACAAACAAACAAACAAACAAAAATACTTGTGGAAACTCCAAGATGAACCCACTTATGAAACAGTAGATGTGATTCTATAGTCATGGTTGACAGGCATTTCTTACAGGTGAAAAAGCAGGTGCAGGTAATACGACATCCATGTTATCTTCTTATTGGGCTACTTCTCATATTCATAATGTTGCATTCCTTTCTTCATAAAGCAAAATGTTACATTTATTTCTTTTTGTTTATTTTTATTTATTTATTTGAGAGTGACAGACAGAGAGAGAAAGAGGGAGAGAGAGAGAAAAAGAGAATGGGCACACCAAGGCCTACAGCCACTGCAAATGAACTCTAGATGCGTGTGCCCCCTTGTGCATCTGGCTAACATGGGTCCTGGGGAATTGAGCCATGAGCCGGGGTCCTTAGGCTTCACAGGCAAGTGCTTAACCACTAAGCTATCTCTGCAGCCCCATGTATTTCTTAATCACCTTACAATATTAGACAACTGTTTCAATATACATCTACTTGGCACCTCTCATATGTTGAAACATGAGTTAAAGGTGAATAAAATATGATCCCTAAAATCCATAGAACCAAGTCTGATGATATAAAAAAAGAAAGGGTTATGATTATTATATGATTATAATGGGCATATCTTCTACAATCATATTGCATATCATAGTCTATTTCATTCAGAAACATCTATCCTATAGCCATATGTCACTTTCATTACTTCCCTCAAATTATCCATTTAATTATTCCAAAAAAAATCTTGTCCCACAACTAAATTAAAGAAATATTTTTGAGCAAAATGTTCTGCTATATCCACATATTATGGAACAATGAAAAAGCCTAACATGTTTTCATATAATCAAAATAAATCAAAGAATGTAGATGTAATAGAATAATTAAGAGAAATCATAGAAAACATTAATCCCACTTTTCTATGGAATGATTTTTTTTCTGTATGTGTATGGGTATACTGGTGCACACATGTGGAGACCAGGGGTCTAGAATGACGATACATGTCTTCTTTGAATGTACGGCAGCCACATGTGTTTGGGAGTATGAACCCCTGTACCCCAGCTTGTGTGGAAAGGGCTTTAACCACTCAGCTCCAACATTTAAGGTTTTGAGGATAAGATGTTAGCTGAAAAGGGAGGAAGTGATATTGTTATGCCCAGTTCTTGGCACCCCCAGTGACCACCAAGGAGAACCAAACACGTATGCAAGGGCAAGGAGCTTTATTTCGGGCTTAAACTCAGACTCTTGACTTCTCCAATGCAGTGGATCCATACAAGAACCCCGAGTAGTGGGAGGGTAGGATTTTTATAGGGATTTGAACACAAAAGAAGGGGATGGGTACATGATTGGTTGATTTAAACAGTGTACTCCTATGGCTGGCTTAGGATTTTGGCGGGCAAAGTTGGCAGGCTGGGGCTAGGGGAATTATCTATGACTACAGGAATGTACGGTGTCATCAGTTTCCAGTGTTAAACCTACTCTTACCAGAAAATAAAAATACTTAGATCTTGCCAGGAAACTTAGGCCTGCTGAGGACTCTGAAGCCTGCCATGGTGTCTGTCTGGTTCCTGAGTCCTTCAGTCCCCCTCTCTTTCTACCATGAGGAGCCAATCTTGGATCCCAATTGAATTGGTGAGTGTAGTCTAATGGTATATTCTGTGATCTTAAATACGACCTGTACGGTATTAATATGTTCCCTAACAAAAGCAACTAATCTATTAATAATGCAAGGTCCTATAGTGATTAGCAACAAAAATAAAAGTAATGTCACTGCTAAAGCAGACAGCAGAGTTGTTGCCCATGGGGAATGACTGAACCATGACTCAAACCATCCTCTATCAGCTTCTCTTCTTTTCCAAATTCTCTCATACCTTCACCATTGAGTCTCTAATTATGCCTGAATGGTTGATATAAAAACAACATTCTTCCCTTAAGGCCACACATAGTCCCCCTTGCTGGAGGAATAAGTCCCATCCCTGTCTATTCCAAAATACAACCTCAGCTAAGGAATCTACGTTTTTCTCTAAATGAGTAATTTCCATTGTGGCAGATAGTCCTCAGGTTCAGCTAGTCGATCTGACAGTGGGATGTGGGTGGGTGTGATGAATCCAAGTGGCAATTCTGTCTGTTTTCACAGAGGTAGGTGTGGTCAGGATGAAGATGGTAGGGTCCCTTCCAGTGGGGTTCCAGGGCCTCCTGGATTATTTACATCTTTTACATACTTTACATATTTACATAATTTTCATTTGAAAATAACCCTTTGAACATCTCTATTTGTTTTTTTTTTTTTATTTTAGAATTAAAACTATGGGGACAAATATCTTAATGATTGTTTACCCTCTTGGAAAGCTCTTGTG
Source organism: Jaculus jaculus (assembly GCF_020740685.1). Lineage (NCBI taxonomy): Eukaryota > Metazoa > Chordata > Mammalia > Rodentia > Dipodidae > Jaculus > Jaculus jaculus. The sequence goes on along the minus strand of NC_059105.1, from coordinate 147,897,440 downwards.
TTACTTAATAGACCATTCATCTATGTAAGGTATTTTGTATCTTAGGTTATACATTCCTCTCTGAGTGTTTAAGACAATGCAGATAGCCCCATTTAATTAAGGATTAGTTTTGGAGGTCACTAATGGCTCTCCAAAGAGACTTTAGGGACACAGGAGTAGCCCCATAGCTTACTGGTGTCCTTTGTCTGTTAGGAGTCAGGGCCATGTTGGACAAGTAGTTTTCCCTTCTTTGGAAAGTTAGGACTGATTGCTCTTCAGTTGTGACTCTCCTCTTTCACACTTTCACCAGTTTTGTTTGGGTCTCCACGTCCTCCCTGCTCAGGAAGACAGGTGACTTACCAGGGGGCCAGTGTAGAAATGTCCCATTATCTCCAGTGGCCTCATGACCTGGAAGCACAGGACAAAATATTGGTGCCACTTGCTCTGATAATTCCAATTGGCTTTGGCTTCTAAGTAGATAATAAACACTCTTAGAAAGGAAGTTACGCCAGCCTGGATGTATGTACATATAGAGCACATTTGATTACTGAAATAGACTTAGTTAAAGAATGGCATAAGGCCTTCTAAAATCATTTTGTCCTATCTTTAAAATTTTAGTTGTACTATGGCAGCATAAGCCTTATATATGAGGTATAGAAAGTAGGCATATCTCATATTTTAAATATCTAATATTTATGAATATTTCATATTTTAAATATCTAATATTCATAAATACAGGCAGAGCCTGCTACAAGTCTTGAAAATAGTACCAATTGATTTACAGAATAACTCATTTAACCTAGAAATTGTCAGAAAAAGACAAGTAGGAGGGTTTAAAGTCTTAGCACCTGTGTTTGAAAACATCTTTGATTAGTTCAGATACTTGTGTTGGTACAAATTACCCAGAGTACATTGGAAATTGAACCAAGGAGCTTGATTTTTTTTTTCTCTCTCTCAGATGAGGACCATTGTTTGAATATGAGTTTATGCCCTAAAGTAGGAAATATGTCTTAAAAGAGTTAATTTTGCTATAAGCACTGGACTTACATACAATAGAGCAGAATATGGTCTTTAAAAAAAAATACAGCTAGCTAAATTCTGATATAACCCTTGATAAATCTTTTTGAAAGAAAAACATTGTTTGACAACCAATGATTTTAGCTTAAACTTCATAGCTATTGATTTTATGTACTACAGAAATTTTTATTAACATAAAACAATTTTATGTTTTACCCATGACTTAAACTTGATAGGGCTTAAGCAAGCTATCCCAACATATCCCAGGAAGATGAAAGTTATCATTATTGAAATTAAATCACTTTTAAACCTAAGTGATTAAACCTAGTTATGACCATTCAATAGAATTAGCATAAATAAGACAGAAGCCATCATAAAGTCATGTCTTTAGGTATGAGTATTTCATCTTTGGAAATTAATCATATCTATGTGAGCCTTTATCTTAAGAATAGTTAAAACCTTGGTAAAAAGAGAAGCCTAATTTACTTTACTGAGAGAGTCTTAAAGCCAGTGTTATAACCCTTAAATCATAACAAATTAGTATCAGTGACCTGTTAATGAGTGAGGCTTTATCATAAGACTCAGTTTCTCCACTGATTAAAACCTTGGTATCAGGTAAACATTAGATTGAATCCAATTAAATGTTTAAATGATGGGGCCCTTCCCCTGATATACACATTAAGTAAGTCTGATGCTTGTCTTATGTAAGGAGCTTGTAACCTGATCAAATACCTTGACTCAGTTTACCTATTAAACATTTTGTCTAGTGAGAAATTTTATTGAACAGATGTGACTTTAGGTGTTCAAAAGAGAAGAACTAAAAAGAACCACAGTTATATGCTGTACTCCTTTTTCCCTGTCAGAGACAATTGGCCATTTTGTCTCTAGTCAGAGTCTGGGGGTCACATGGCTTAAACTTGCATGGGGTCTGAGATAAAGACGGTTCCATCTGTTTTTTCAGAGTCCAGCTTTCCATGAATTTAAGTAGCATATGTTGGAAAGCAAGAGCAAGATGAAATTACAGAGCAGAGAGATAAGCATCCTGACATTCCTTATCCTATTCCAAAGTTGTTTGCTTTTATATAGCAAATGTACCCATTTGCAAAACCCAAGGTGATAGACTCTTGTCTATGTTTAACCTGGTTAAACCTCCAATTACATCTGTACTTATGACCTTGTGACCCACCTAGCATAGGCATCACCTGTGTCTAATGTAAGATGAATTTAGATTAAGACTGTGTCCCTATATAAAACTTTTAGAGTATACTTAAGAGTCTGTAAACAGTTGAAAAATCTCTAACTTTAGGCATGCCATTTAGGTTTAGCTTGAAAATTCTTTCCTACATACACACATCTTTATCCACATACATTAACATTCTCCTCTAAGTACCACTCAAAAAGTATTTTTAACGAGCATTCTATGTCCCAACATTGAAAAATTCCTTCCCAGTTCCTTCAATCAGTTCATCTCATCCCATTATTAACCACCTTTCTTATAAGGCTATTATGAAAAACTACACCAAGTTAATTAATCCTATTACTCACTAACAAGTGAGTAGTCTAAAGACAATTTTATGTCATTAATACCAATAAGACACTAAACTAAGGCAAATATTGTTGCTATCTTGAGGCAGGCTGGCCTAGAAGTCAGATCAGTTTCCTCCTCCTTTAAGTACATTACAATTTGTTTTTTTAAATACCCGACAAATTATAAGTTACCACATTAGAGAGAATTCGGTTGCTTTTTAATAATTCTCTATGAAAGCTGAAGTTGACCTAGACCATAAATTCAGTAATGATATTTATGTTAACAAAAGTAACACAGTTGACACTTTTTTTTTCTTTCTTGCCACTTTTTGGTGTGCTGTTGTGGCTGGGCAGGGCTTGTATACACTTTACATTAGCCCTGCCTTACTCCCAGCACTCTCCAGGGGTCCGGTCTAGTACACGTGGAGGTAATGGCCAAGAAGACTGCTGGGAGGCCAAGAATTCTGACAACCTGAAGGGGAAAAGAGTGGGTGGGCAGCAAGGACTGCCAGGAGGCCTCTGAAGAAGGAGTGGGCCTGCTTGGGGCCACTGGAAGAGGAGGTGGAGACATGGCACCTGTATGGGCAGAGGTGCCATTGTCTGTCTGCCACCTGACTGTGACCCAAGTTTCTTTGGAGCACTTGCAAAGCTGGCTTGTAATTTTGCTGCTTAAAGGGAGTGAGGGGAAATATTCTTCCTGAGTTTTTAGTTTCCTAGCCAGATAACCTATGTGTGTCCATGTGGATGCCCAGAAATCCAAAAATGACCTGGAGGACTTCTTCCCAAAAGGAGCCTGCCTCCTTCTGGGAGAGCTAATTCCCTTAACTTTCATAAGAGCTCTTAGTCCATGGATCTGAGATATATATCTCTCTTTATATATTTGGTGGGAGGCAATGTTACCCATGACAGAGAAAGATTAGAAACACCAAGACCAGAAGACAACGTTCTCGAGGGCTGATTAGCACATGGGGATCTCCCCAAAGCTCTAGGCATGAGGGCTGTCAGGGTCCAGGCAGAGGACGGCTGGCCTTCAGTAAATACCGAAGAGTGGCCTCGGCCAAGAGACATCAGTTGCCAGTTCGTCATCTCTGGTCCCATGCGATGGCATGAACGAAAAATAAAGGAGGAGAAAGAGAAACCTGCCAGCCTTTAAAACATGGAGGCAAGGCTGCATGGGCCAATGTCCCCTAGTCCCTCTGGGAAAGCACTCACCCACCCTGTCCATCTCATAAGGTCCCTGTTCAGGCACCAGCTGTGGGTTTTTGGATTTTTGCTTGGGGGGCTGCCGCGGTTCACCCCAAAGGCATCCAGGCAACTGGAGGTGGGTGAGCATGTGAAGAGAGAAAGACACTCACAGGAGAAAGTTGAGCAGCTCTTGCCTTACCTGCTGCCATGCTGAAATCCCAGTCTGGTCTAATCAAAGTGAAGAAGATGTCAATGATAGCCTGGTTATTGGTGGGATTCCCATCAGTGTCCGGAACCAATTTCCGGCTTCAGTCTGGCTTCTCTCTTTCCTTTATAGTAAAGAGAATCTGTAGCAGGTGTTGGCCATCATCCAAAATTAATTACCATCTTGGTCTGGGGGCCCCATAACCCGGCGGGGGAATACTGTGACTCTGAGGGGCCCTAATTTTAATGTCCTAAAAGTGGTCTGTCAGTAAAGAAAGCAGGGTAGTCTGCATCTGTCCCATTTGTCCGTGCACACAAATAGTATTTCCAACAAAGAAAAGGAAAAAGAGACAGCAAAAAAGTTCAGCTGGCCAGTGACTACAAAACCAAAACTGAGACAATGCCTTCTTGCGTTGTCTCTACAGATAGGGGAATGAAATCCCCTCCAGGCAGGCCTGGGGCGCCCAGGTCCTGCTATACAACAGAGTGGCCAGCTACTACAAAACTGAATGTGAGACCACGGCATCTTGCTGTTCCACGGTAGCGGGTAGCGACCGTGTTGTCTTTATAGATGGGGGCATGAAATCCCCTCTGGGCAGGCCTGAGGCACCCAGGTCTCACCGTCCAAACAAAAGTGGCCTCCTGAGGTACGTCTGCCCCAACCACAATTTTCTAAGGAAGGACAGGTTTTCAGGAAAGACAGAGCACAGAAGCATAGAATCACAACACAGAACAAAGCACACTTACCAGCCGGTGACCTGAGCTCCATGTGTTGGTGGTCCTCAGCAGTCTTTGAGGAGATCCTGGACAAGCCCCCAAAGGTTATGCCCAGTTCTCGGCACCCCCAATGACCACTAAGGAGAACCAAACACATACGCAAGGGCAAGGAGCTTTATTTCTTGCTTAAGCTCGGTCTCTTGACTTCACCAACGCGGTGGATCCATACAAGAGCCCTGAGTAGTGGGAGGGTAGGATTTTTATAGGGATATGAACATAGAAGAAGGGGATGGGTACATGGTTGGTTGATTTAATCAGTGTACTCCTCTGGTTGGCTTAGGATTTTGGCGGGCAAAGTTGGCAGGCTGGGGCTAGGGGAATTGAATTTATCTATGACTACAGGAATATATGGCATAATCAGTTTCCAGTGTTAAACCCACCCTTACCAGAAAAACAAAAAACAAACAAACAAACAAAAAAACCTTAGATCTTGCCAGGAAACAGAAACTTAGGCCTACTGAGGACTCTGAAGCCTGTCATTTAGTCCATCTGGTTCCTGAGTCCTTCAATATAAACAAATTAATAATATAGGCTAACCACTTACCTGGCAACCCTTTCCAGGGAGAAGGTGGAGAAGATTGAAAATTCAGAGGCTGCAGAAAGCTTAGCAATAAAGAAGACTTATAATACACCCTGGCAGGCTCAGGGACCTTGCAGAAGAAGAGGTGAAAAGATTGTAAGAGCCACAGGGTGGGACGGCGTAACCTGAGACATTGCCCATCCCCCCCCCCCCACCGCCACCCACTGAGACTGACTGGTGCATTCCTGACACCACAATGAATACCAATAACCCCACTGAAGAGGGCCCCCAGAGGAGTGGGGATAGTGAAGAGGGGATTTAAGAGTATATACCTGATGAAAATATGACCAATTTGTAACATGATCACACTGTAAAGTTCATAATAATAAAAATAACTTAAAAATAACAGACAATGAAAAAGCTAAGGGAATTTGATGCAACTTCTGGGAAAGATTAAATTCCATTTGGGTCAGAGTATAGAATAAAACCTTGATAAAAAGAAATTGAAAGTGAAAATACAATAGTGTCCACTATGAAGAGCTTTTGCAGGAATATTCTTTGTATAGAACATAGAATTATGGGAACACAAGAGAGCAGCTATGCACAAAATATGATTACATACACCTATTTTTTTATGAAGACTAATGTGGCATCACTCCAGGAATTGTGTATTGTGACAGGTACACAATAGTACTTCAATATGAATATTTGATATGACCAACAATGGAGGAAAAATTTGTCTAAATACTTTTATAAACAAAATCATATTTAATTTTCATATGTGTGACCATACTCAAGTAATTTAATTTTATTGAGAATATTTTTTGTCATGAAAAACTCCTTTAAATAATTGACTTCTCTTTTATACAGTATATAATTTTGTATGCAAAAGGAATTCAATGTAATTTTAAATTAGCTTGCCAGATGTTTAACACCTTGGGTGCTTGTAGTATTCTGAGAGATGAAAAAATGATGAAAATATGAGCCTTTATTGTTCAGCTTTTTCTGTTCTAAGCTTGAAAATTTTGGATGGCATGTAATTATTTTATGGAATTAAAAATAAATTTTTATCTTAATATTGACTTTGGTGAGATTTGTTATAAACAATAATGACATCAAATAATGTAAAATTTGAAAATTGAAACACTTTACCTTCTTTGGATATCAGCTGAAATTTCATGCATGAGACTATGCAGAGTCAAATGAAGTATAAATGGCTACCTTATTAGGCACACAATGGACCTGACAGCATTCTGAAGGAAAATAACACAACTTTCATCTCCTTTTTAGAAAATAATTATACACAAAGATCTCTTGTCTTGCCAAATTTGATTCTGTGTTTGCCCTAAAACTCAATGGCTGTAGTCAATTTAAGGCCAATAATAGTTGCACAGTTAAATGATTTTATAGCAAAATATTTAATTTTATTTATCAAGATTTAATTTATATTTTTAGTTTGGTTTATGAAGCTTCCATAGTCTAGCAAAATCAATATAAGAATACAAACATAGAAAATTATTCATTAGATCTTAAACCAGTTATTTGCCACTCATTAGATCATAGATGTGTGTGTATATATATATATATATATATATATATATATATATATATATATGACATTATGTAATTTATTTGGTACTTCAAGGTTCCTACTTTGTTTCAGAGTAATCTTTTTTATTTAAATTTATGATATTGGACACTGAGCCAGTAAATGTAGCTCAAATCAAAAAATGATCCTATTTGATATATTTGAAATCAGTGACAGTGGGAAATGTCAAGCATGACAGCATGTTTCATATTTTTAGTTTATTGTTTCAGGTCTAGTTTTATCCAAAACTATATTATTTAGAACTTATAGTACTATGGTAGTGTAAATTTATTATCTCAATGTTACAAATTGAAGGAAAATGTGAAAAACACACACAATATTCATACCATCTAAATATTTAATCACCATTCACAATTTAGCTTGTGCTACATTTTTTAAAAATTTTTTATTTATTTATTTGAGAGTGACAGACACAGAGAGAAAGACAGATAGAGGGAGAGAGAGAGAGAATGAGCGCGCCAGGGCTTCCAGCCTCTGCAAACAAACTCCAGATGCGTGTGCCCCCTTGTGCATCTGGCTAACGTGGGACCTGGGGAACCGAGCCTCGAACCGGGGTCCTTAGGCTTCACAGGCAAGCACTTAACTGCTAAGCCATCTCTCCAGCCCTTGTACTACATTTTTATGTGTAAAATATTTTCTAAAATTCAAATATATTCTACATAGCTTTATAACCTTATCTTTTGTATAATATGTCATAAAAATTTAAAAATTACTCTTAGATGCCTTTACTATTGTACAATGTTGTATGCTATTATTCAAGATCATACTATTAAATAGCTATAGACATTGCCAATAACATGTATATTTTACTTGACCTAAAATTATTAAAATTCTTAGATTTCACTGGTATAAATTTCCTCTACTACAAATAATTTTTCATGAATAATTTTGTACTTTCCTGTTAAGTTCTCATTAGATATATAATTGTTGAGGCAAATACTGTAAATATGTCAATGAAAATTCTAGAAACTTATACCAATTTATAACATTGGAGTAGAAAGTAAAAATAATCCCTAACTACCATTAGTTCATAATACTTACTACTTTGTATTTTGTGATCATAAAAACAACTAGAAGACTTTCACATTTAATGTTATTTTTTGGTAATTTTCTTTAATATCTTCTGTACCTTTTCTGTCAGGGCATATTTTCATCTTTCATGATCGCATGTTCTCACAAAGAATTGATATTGCCATTTGTTTGCTACATGTTTTGAGTTCTTTTCTAGTTCACTAATGGTTTTTAATGGAACTTGAGATTGCTTTTGACACTGCAAAATTTCAATTTTAGGTAGTGAATAATTTTTGCTTTTCCATTTTAATATCACTTGGTTATATGCCTAAAAGAACATTCGTATAAGTATTGGTTTTGGCACAGTAACAATTAAGCATACTTAAGTCATTACTAACAAGTTTCCATCATAGTAACAGAATGAGAGAGGTAATGGTAGCAGAGTAATAATTTCAATGGAGTCTTCAGTCTTCCCTTAAGCCTTCTTTCTTTTTCCTGTTACATACTCATCATATCTCATTAAGCATTTGGCTTACCTGCTCCTAAAATAATTGTACTTCATGTCTAAAGATCAGAAATTTCAAGGGAGCCCAGGACTGCTCTGGGCTTCTATTTTGTATGTGCTACTTATGAGGTATATATGACAGCATTGGATATGTATATGTAGAGTCTAACACCTTTCCTCAGTCATACTATTTTCAGGACAATATGTCTATGTCAGGGCTAAACTGAACCCTGTACTTCTGAGCTATGTAACTCAGATCTACAGCCAGAATATAATTCCCACAGTGTTTCTTTTTAATGTTTATTATTATTATTAACAATGTTTTATATGGATATATCATGTGTTGGTACCCTCTTTTCCCCTGTCCTTGCCCCAATTCCACTGGGAATGCTCCTCAGTGGGGTTGGAGGTATTCCCCATGGGGTTGTAGTTTATGCATTGTGGAAGCAGTAATCAGTTATTTTTGTGGGGAGTGAATGCCTCTGGGCATGATGTCTCAACCCGTGGCTCTTACAATCTTTCCTTCCCTCTTCCACAAAATTCCCTGAGCCGTGGTGGGTGAGTTTTAAGTCTACTTCAGTGATGAGCTCTTAGGTTCTGCTTTGGTACGTGTTGAGTACCCTCAGGGTCTGTCTCCTACACCCTGTGCTGATCATCATGTTCATCTTTGAAGCTGCACACTTGCTCATCTTACCAATTCCTCAGTGGTTTCAGCTGTGGCTTGGCTGAAGTGTGAGGGGTAGTTTATCTCCTCAAGTCTAGCTACCCCTGAAAAAGAACAGATTTTTTCAATGAAGACTTTAGTCAGCATAGTTTAAATTGGATAAGCATTATTAATTTAGGGAGAGCTTGATGTATATAACCCCTCTTTTAGCCAAAGACTAGTAAGAACATAATCTTTGCCTCCAGAGGATTCTGACCTGCTTCCCAATTTCACATCTGGGTTCCTTTAGTCTGAGTGGATCTCTTAGCCAATCAGAAAGTTACTGGTTACCCCTTGAGGCTGTGTGCCGCTATTGCACTGGCACTGTCCTCATGTTTGCTTCTGAGTAGCTTAGATCTCTGGTAGCCCAGACTGTTGTTCATCATTGAGCTTTCCAGCACTAGACAGGCTGTGTGGGGACTAGTTTTCTTCTGAATTGCAGTCAGGTCTCTCTGTGCTGTGTGTCAGCAGCATAGGGTGTCTTTATCAGTAGGGTTAGCTTTTGCCTCGGGCAGGTGATCAAGTACTTTCACAGAAAGCTGACTTGATTTGGGGACCTTGTAGGTCTCTTCAATCAACAGCTCAATGTCCCACAGTGTCTTTTGTAATCTGTATGTCTTTTACTTGCATTTTGATAGGTACTTTGAAACTCTATGAGGATGGGAGTGCTGAAATGCATATTCCCTTGGCCAAGCTCCAGACTTATGTCTCAGTTTTGCAGGTCCTTGTAACCTGAGATAGACAGTGAGAAAAAGCCTGGGACAAATGAATGATTGTGCTTTGTTTCAGGAGGTGAAATTACTGCATCCTTATGTTCTTGGCCAACAAATAATGTCTACAGCTCCTATGTTACTGATATCATGCAAACCTTCCTCTTGTTTTCATCTACCTTTGTACTTTGGCCACTGACTACTTTCAGGTTGTATTCCTGAATCCAAGGCCTACCTTAAATTCTAGCATGTACCAAATGTTATTCTTTGCCTATAAAATATCCCACTGAGGATCACTGTGTTTGAACATTTGATTCTCCAGTGGGGGGAGTTTTCAGAAGATGTAGAACATTTGTGACTGTGACATAGACAGTAGAAGTATGTCTCAGACCTTCCAGGTGATATCCACTTCTCACGCCAGCAAAAGATGTCTGTTTCCTGACCTAGAAAGATATGAACAGCTTCCTTGACACAGTAGGCTTATATTCCCTGAAGCTATGAGCCAAAATAAATCTTTCAGACCTTAACCTGCTTCTCTCAGGTATTTTGTCAGTGACAAGAAAACAATAACTGATATATACAGTTGATATCGATAGTGGGTCATTGTTTTGAGAAAGTGTACCATGTGGTTCATGAGGCCTTTGCAGATGATTTGAAGGAAAAAAGCAGAAGAGTTTGGAGATTCATGGTAAAGAAGTAGAGAATGATGTACATAAAGTGTAACTGGCTGTTCTTGTGGAAGTTCAGAAGATCATAATGTTGTATTAATGATGATGAAAAAGACTATGCTCATTAAAGTTCAGAAGAAAACAAGCATACAATTGAGAATTCAGGTAGCAGACATTCATGTACTTTAGCAAAAATGTTGGCCATAATTTGTCTGCACCTTAAAAGTTTGAACAAGGCTCACTTCGAAAGTGATGGGCTGCTTTGTTTGGTGGATGAAACAGCAAGCTTAATGTGCAGGCTGTGGCATGGTTGTGACTTCCTGCTTTTAGCCACATTTAGAGCAGGAGTTTGGAGCATCAAGTAGAGCAGAAATCGATGGAAAATATACATCTTGGAAGGAAATGAACATGAGTGAATTTCAAGTTTCTAGTAAGGAAGGTTTGGGCAGTGTAGTTATAATTGTTGAAGAGATTAGTACCAATAAAGACAAAAGTCAGATTTTGCACTGGACCATGAAGGAATTTTTCCTGAGTGAAGAGTCCACTGATAAAATTTCTAAAGTGTGAAAACAAAAACCCCAAATAAAGAACTTTGATTAAAGTTTGATTGTTCGCTGTGTTGATCTCCTTCACCCTTGTGATGGTACCCAGTTCACAAAGAAAACAGCACCCTTGTTTGTTTCACTAAGTGTTCTTAGTTTCAGATGGGGACCTTTGGAGGTATGATGGGGTGGGTTCTGTCCTTAGGACCTGCATCTGTCTGAAAAGAGAAGCAGATTCTCCAATGGAGAGTAAAGTTAGCACCAGATAAATGGGATAACCTTTATTATTTTTTTTTAATAGAGAATTTAATAGGTGTAGGCCCTCTTGTAGCCCACAATCAGTGGTAGCTTGATAATGGAGAGCAGGCTCATCTTTGGATATGGTTCAGACTTGTTTTCCAGCTCCAGTTATGGGTCCTGTTCCACTGAGGGGATCAGTTAGCCAAAACAAGAGCAGTTGGTTTCCCACCATGGGTGTGCACCACTATTGCACTTGTGTGAGCATCACAATAGGCTATTTGCTGCTAAGTAGGTTAGACCATGAGTTGCTTGGACAGATATTGGTCATTTTCCCCCAATCGCCCTTGTAGCACTTTCTGACACTAGACATGCTCGCTGACTGGGGACTGACTCTCTTCCAGCTTCCAGCCATGTCATTCCATTTTATGTGTCAACTGCATATGGTGTCTTCAACAGTAGGGTCTTACCACAAACCTTTGGTGGATCATCAAGTATTCTAACAGAAATCTGTCTTACTTTTAGGGAACCTTGTAGGTCTCTCTGATCAAAGGCTCATTGTGGATGATAGCCACATGCTGGTACTGGGAGTTACAGGTCATTGCCCACTAAGAAAACAATCAAATCCTACCAAATTACATATCCAGAGACCCAGAGGCCCCCAGCACCTCATTACTGAAGCAGACCCAAAATGAACCCAACATGGTTCAGGGAAATTTTGCATAAGAGGAGGCAGAAAGAAAGTCAGAGCCACATGTTGGGTCATGATACTCACAGGCATTTCTCCTACCCATAACTGTGGGCTAACTCCACAATGCATGACCCATATACCTCAACAAGGAGGGGCCAGGGAGAGAGGGTAGGACATGGGTGAGCCTAACAATGTTCCCAACTTGACTGTATTCATTGAGTACAACACTAATTAATAATCATAAAAAAAAGAATGTCATAATATGGGCTGGAGAAATGGCTTAGTGGTTAAGGTGTTTGCCTGTGAAACCTAGGGACCTAGATTTTATTCTCCAGAACCCATGTAAGTCAAATGCACAAAGGTGAGGCAAGCACAAGGTCGCATATACTCACTAGGTGGCACACAAACATCTGGAGTTTGATTGCAGTGGCTGAGGCTATGGCATGCCAATTCTCTGTCTCTCTCTCTCCTTAAAAAACAAAAATAAATTAAAAAGAATTTCAAAACTGACCTACGGGAATAAACAGAAACAAAGAAGAGATTAACTTATATGAGTTTATTTTTAGGCAAAGGAGCTACCTCTTGTGTAAAATAGGCATTTCAAATAAAATAAAAATCAAGAACTATGGAAAAAACTTTTTAAGATCTGTGAGTGCACAGTTATATAAAGTACTTGGGATAATTCAGCATATTCACGTGAAAATTAGCCATTACATTTAGCAAAATATAAGTCTGTATTGACCTTGGGTCTCATTTTAAAATTAAGGCTTATGAATTGTAACGATAACTTTGTTTGTTACATATGGTGATATTAACTTGAAGATGTGTATCTTAAAATTATAATTTGCTTATATTGTTGGTGGACATAAAGTAACAATATTCCAAAATTTTAACATATGTAACACATGCCACAGTTGTTGTGAAGGCTGCCTTCCAATAATATGAACTTAAATTATACTAGAAATTAATAGGAAATTGAGTTCAGAAAAATTGGCTCAAAACAAATGGTCAAAAATGTTGAAGAAGGGCTGGAGGGATGGCTTCATGGTTAAGGCATTTGTCTACAAAGCCAAAGGACCCAGGTTCTATTCTCTAGGACACATGTTAGCCAGATGCACAAGGGGTGCATGTGTCTGGAGTTTGTTTGCAAAGGCTGGAAGCCCTGGCACGCCCATTCTCTCTTCTTCTTTCTCTGTCAAATAAATAAAAACAAAATATTTTTTAAAACGTTGAAGAAACATATGAAGGAAATCTGCCGGTTATGGTGGCTCACACTTCTAATCCTAGCACTTGAGAGGCTGAGGTAGGAGGATCACTGTGAGTTTGAGGCCACCCTAAAACTACATAGTGAATTCCAGGTCAGCCTGGGCTAGAGTGAGAACCTCCCTTGAAACACCAAAAGAGAAAAAAGAAAATCTGAAAATCTGAAATAGAAAAAAGAAAATGATTTTTTTCCCTAATTTTCCTTGATTGTTTCACTTAGCCTGTACTTTTGTGATGTTTAGAAAATGATATGTTTAGTTATTATAAAATATACACATAACTATTTTTTGTCCATGTAAAACGTATTTAACCATTAATTGGACTAATCATTATCTTATTTGCCCTCATCAATATCTTCACTTCTCTTTGAGTCAGTTTAGGTCAATATTGTTTCAGTCTGATCATTTTATTTACTTTATTTCTTAATTATCTTGGTCTTTTTGCATTTTATTATGCCCAATGGGAAGATGTTAAGTCTATACACATAAAACTTCTTTCCTATTTTTTCAAGCATCCTCCCAGTGAGATGGACATTGTTAAAATGGAATATACAACTCTACTGATTTGTTTTTGAATCTATGATTTACAACAAACACATCTTTAGTGTAACCTGGACAACCCATACATACATATATATAAATACACATATATAAAATGTCCCTATAAGAAGACTCTCCTGGGCTGGAGAGATGGCTTAGTGGTTAAGCGCTTGCCTGTGAAGCCTGAGGACCCTGGTTCAAGGCTTGATTCCCCTGGGCCCACGTAAGCCAGATGCACAAAGGGGCACACGCATCTGGAGTTCGTTTGTAGTGGCTGAAGGCCCTGGCATGCCCACTCTCTCCCCCCCCCCCGCCTCTTTCTTTCTCTGTTGCTCTCAAATAAATAAAAATAAACAAGCAAACAAACAAACAAAAAACTTTAAAAAAAGAAGACTCTCCTCCCCCTTTCTTACTGTTGTATTTTTTTGGTCTAAAGTAAAAATCTTATTTCTTCTCTATCTCCACTGTCAGTGAACAGCAATGCATCTAATTTGACTGTTTATTTATTTTCTTAATAATTTTTTATTTATCTGCAAGGAGAGAGAGAGAGAAAGCAGAGACAAAGATAGAGAGAATGGGTACACCAGGTCCTCTAACCAATGGAAATGAACTCCTGACACCGCCACTTTGGACATCTGGCTTTATGTGGGGATTAGGGATCGAACCTTGGTTGGTAGGCTTTGCAGGCAAGTGCCTTAACCACTGAGCAATCTCTCCATCCCCTTGATTTATGTTTTATTGAAAAAAGGAGTAACACTGAGAGCTGCCATGTGCTTTAGATGAAAGAGTTGTTAATTTAATTCTATATTCATTTGTATATTGGTTCAAGTTTTATCAGAATTGAACTAATATGTGTCTTCTTACCCAAGCAAGTCAATTCATACAGTCACTAGACTATCCTTTCTTTCTGTAATATTCTAGCTCTTCCAGAACCCAACAGTATTTTGCATCAATATTTCCTTCTTTAATGGTAATTCTAGGCAGTATAAAGTCATTCACATACTCTCTTGAACCTGCAAATAATAGTCACCAGCTGAAATGGTTGTAAAAATGTGTTCTCTCAAAATCCATTTCTCTCTTCCCTTCCTGAACTCACTTCAATCAAACTCCAGAAGGGAAAGCTTTACTAGAAAAGAATATGTAAGAAATTTCTTGGCAGGGCAGAAATACTCTGTATCCTATTTCATGGTACACACACCTACATAATTGTCAAAATATATTTCACTGAAATCTCCAGGTCTATGGTTTTTATTATTTGTAGACTATACATGAAAACAAGAAAAATGTAAAGTAATCATAGACAAAACCACCACCACATTCTCCCACCTATTCCCTATACAGAATAGAGCACATATGGATAGAATCACTTTAAAAAGGAGAAAATAAAAACAGAACAAAGTGAGAGCAAGTGCAAGCCTTAATAAAATTGACAAGCAGCAAAGAAAATGCAACTGAGATTAGAAACCTATAATTTGTAGGGACTCTAATTTCCAGGCTGCATAATCTGCAAAATTTTGTTCATCAGGGATTAATTATCTATATTGGATGATACAAAAAATAAAATGAAGCTATTAACCCAGGGTAGGGGATGTGTGAGCAGTTAGGCACGGAATATATCCAGTGATACAGTTTAAATTGTGGGGCAATAACCAAAGGGTGTTATGTACATGTCCCTGGAAGGCAAATGTAATTGAACCAAGGAGCTATGAAGCAAAGGTGTGTGGATCAGAGGCAGTATGTGAGGGTGGAGGATTATCCTGCATCACCCACTCAGAAATGAAGAGAGTAGAGGTAATTTACTTTGATGAAGTTATGTTTCTCTGACACTGCAATTTCACTTGCTGTAGGGAAAAAAAAAAATCCTGAATCCCAAAACAATGACAATGATTGAGGGAATTTATACAGACATTAAACATGAAAACACAATGTTTTATCAGAAAACTGCTTATTTTATTATGTCAATGAAAGATGTACATCTTACAGAGAATGCATTGTCCTTTACAAGATTCATATGAAAACAGCAAAGCTAGTAGCTCTAATTTAAACCATCAGTTCTCTACCAAAAGTTGTTTGACAAAAGCCTCAGAGCAGATGCTCACAGAATAGGGATTTTGTCTATTAGAAAAACATTAACACAACACAATGTATTAGTTACATGCTTTTTTTTTTTGATTGGTGAACATTCTCATAATATAGCAAAACACTGATTTTATTGATACAAATGTACACAACTGCACATTCTCTGTAATGATAAGCTGCGTGTGAGGGGATATTGAGTCAGAGTTTCTGATTGAAAATTTAGTATCACATAGACTAAATACCTGATTCTAGTCTAGTAAAAATAAATGTCTTATTTGCACTGTTTGTCCAAATGTGAACCCAGCTTAGAAAATCTTGGCTTAGCTACTCAGAAGCAAACACCCCAACACAATGTAAAAGCCAGTGCAGTAGTGTCACACAGCCTCAATGGGTAACCAAAAGGTTTCTGGTTGGCTCAGAGATTTACTCAGTGAAAAGAAACCCATATATTTGGGATTGGGAACCAGATCAGATTATGTTCTCTTGTGTCAAACTCTCACTAGTCTTTGGCAAAAAGAGGGGTTAAATGCACCAAATTCTCCCTAAATTAATAATGCTTATACCATTTAAACTATACTAACTTCACTCTCTGTTGGAGAACATGTTCTTTTTCAGAAGGTAGCAGGAGATAAACCTCCCCTCACAGTTCAGTAAAGCTGCAGCTGAATCCATAGAGGAATGAAGAGATGAGCAAGACTTCTGGTTTCATGCTGTTCCTGATAATCAGTGCCAGGGTGCAGGAGACAGACCCTAGGATACTCAGCACCCACCAAAGTAGAGATCCAGAGGTTCCTTAGAGCCCATCACTGGAGTAGACTTAAACCACACCCACCAAGGCTGGCTCAGGGAATTTTGCAGAAGAGGGGACAGAAGGAGTGTAAGAGCCACAGGTTGAGACATTATGCCGAGGCAGTCTCTCCCCCCCCCAAAAAAATTACTGACTGATGCTCCCACAATGCATAAACCACAACCCCAAAACGAAGATCTGCAACCCTACTAGGAGTGTCCCCAGTGGAATGAGGGCAGGGGCAAGGGAAAAGAGGGTACCAACACATGATGCATCCATATGAAATATCTTGTTAGTAAATAATAATAATGATAAAAATAATTATAAACATGTAAAAGATTCAAAAAATAGCCTTTCAAAACCAAAATTTTTATATTGATGTGATTCTATTGAAGTTATGGAAAGAATAAAATATATTTAAATGTGTTCTGACTTATGTAAAGTTATATTGGCTTAATTATGAAAAAGATGGGTTCTATTTTCCTTTATTTTTCTATGTGACAAAATCGTGCATTAGTCATACTTAAAACTGTTTTTACAAAAATATTTCAAAGAATTTTACTATCCTTTCTATCTACCTTTCTCTCTCTCTCTCTCTCTCTCTCTCTCTCTCTCTCTTTTCCTCTGTCTCCCCTCTCTAAATAAATAAATAAAATATAATAGGAAATGGGACTGGGAGATTTCTCAGTGGTTAAGGCACTTTCCTGTGAAGCCTATGGGCCCAGGTTTGATTCCCCAGCATCCACATAAGCCAGATGTACAAGGTAGGACATGCATTAGGAGTCATTGCAGTGGCTGGAGACCCTGACACCCATTCTTTATATCTACTTCTCTCTTTCTCTCCCTTTCTCTCAAAATAAATAAGTAAAACATAATAGTAAAAAAGAATTTGCCTGAGGGTCTTAAGAATCCTTTTGTACAGAATTATATGAAACTTGGGGTGTTATATGTACTTCTTGGCATATACATGAGTGTCCTGCAGGTACTGCAGAATACTACTGAGAACAGATCCTCAGGGCTTTCAGGGGTACAGAATCCAAAGGAACACCATCAATGGAGGAAGAAGCCAGCTGTCTTCCAAAGACCATAACAGAGAGACATCGCCAACCATCCACAAATACCACACCTAGAACAGCCTGAACACTAGACTGTTTCCTGCACACAACTTAGGTCTGGACTCACGATACGCTTCCAGTGACATGCCTCCTCCCTAGTAGAGCTCCAACCACTGGAGACACAGGATTCAAGTCTGAGTCTATGGAGCCACACATTTAAACCACTACAGAGGGATAATTTTACCAAATAATCAATGGTGTATGTCTTTTTAGTCTACTGTGCAGAATTATTTGTGAAGATGAATGTAAAAATGTAACCTAACATCTAAATCACAGTTCTTCAATATATTATTACATGCAGTTGGCTAACTATAGCCAGCCAGGTATCTTGGGGCCACCACTCACCTGAACTCAACCAGTTAAAGCTAGATCTCGAGCCAATTCTCTTTTATGTGGCCCACTCCCAACACTTACTGACTCTCACCTTCACTAATTTCCAACATGTATGCCCCATACTGTGGACTATAGAAAAGCTCATGATATTAAATTATGCAGAGAACATGAATGGAAAAGAGTAATAATACATCAGGACATTATTGATTTGCTGTTTCACCTTGCCATCATCAATCAATATCTTTTAATATAAAGATGTAAGCAGAGAAAGGTTATTATGAAGAAGCAAACACATGGACTGAAGCAGAACACAGGACCAAACACCAGTGAATGTTTCTGCCTCTGTATAATTATTAACGTGCTTTATATTCTTCAGGTATTGTTTTGGGGTACTGGCGAATTGAACATAGGCCAGTAACTTAGCAAACAAGTGTCTATACTCACTGAGAAATCTCTCCAGTCTGCTGTTGTTGATTATTAACTGATATTTTAAACAAAATTAAATGATATTTAATTAAAATGTATTTTCTGTTTATAATTGGAACATATATTATGCATGTATGTACATACAAGCTTTAATACAGCATTCAAACTGGAAATGGAATAGATAGGTGTTATGATGTAAAAATAAAATTATTAATGTGATATTTCCACCATATTGAAGCTCAGATGAATATATTCTTACTGAAAAAAGCCCTTCAAAATGAAATCTTAAAATATCCTCATCGTTAGTCACAAGCTCTTTCTGTTGTGTTAGAATAATTTCTTCCCTTCTGAGTTTTTATGAGCACTGAATAAAATAAAATTAAAGTTTCGCAATCTCCTGTCTCTTTTGTTAGTTTGATAAATGTGGGTGACTTTGGGGCTTGTTACTTATTATACACCCCATTGTCTTTCAATAAAAAATTCATAGCTCACATGACGAATTCCGAGTAAAATAATGTCCCATAACTAAAGGGTATCTTTAACAAGGTATTTATTATTATTAATTTATTATTTCTCTTTACTTTTAAATACTGACTTCATTTCTTTCTCTTTGCTTCTTTTTTCCAGAACTTTATCACCCTACACTCCCATTATCTTTCTCTTCTTTAAATTTTTGTAGCCCAGGACAACCTGGAAGTTGCTGTGTAGCATAGGCTCACTTAAAACTCATGATGTTTCAGCCTTTGCCACCCAAGTACTAGATTACAAAGTTGGGTCACCATGTTTGGCCACACTTTGCTTTTATGTCACATAAGTACACTTAACTAAATGTAACAGTGAAATTCAAAGTAGATACATTCTTGAAAATGATACCTTTAAATAACAAAATACAGAGCTGGGATCAAGATGGCTCAGTTGTTAAAGGTGCTTACTTAAAAACTCTGACTATGGGGTTTGATTCCCCTATCCCCATGTGATGCCCGATTCTGCAAGAAGCCTTGGATTCGCCTGGGAAGATGGCTTAGCAGTTAAACACTTGCCTGCAAAGCCAAAGGACTCAGCTTCAACTTCCCAGGACCCACGTAAGTCAGATGCATAAGGCAGCGCATGTGTCTGGAGTTTGTTTGCAGTGGCTAGGGCGGGGGGGGGGGGGGGCGGGGGGGGGAGGGAGGGGAAGGGCTGACATGAACAATTCTCTATCTGCCTCTCTCTGTGGTGGGTTGATTCAGGTGTCCCCATAAAATTACGTGTTCTGAAGGCTAGGCTCCCAGCTGATGGAGATTTGGGAATTAAAGCTTTCTGGAGGGAGTGTAATGTTGGGGGTGGGCCTATGGGTGTTATAGCCAGTTTCCCCTTGCCAGTGTTTGGCACACTCTCCTGTTCCTGTTGTCCACCTTATGTTGGCCAGGAAGTGATGTCTGCCCTCTGCTCATGCCATCGTTTTCACCTGCCATCATAGAGCTTCCCCTCAAGCATGTAAGCCAAAATAAACCCTATTTTCCCAAAAGCTGTTCTTGGTTGGGTAATTTCTTCCAGCAATGTGAACCTGGCTCCAACACTTTCTCTCTTTCTCAAATAAGTAAGTAAAAATAAAATATTAAAAAAGAAACCCAGGATCAACCATATGCACATACACTCACTTCTCTCTTGCAAATAAAAAAAAAATATGTACAAATATTTATAATGTATAATTATTATTTGAATCAACTTTCTGTGACTTTTGCAGTATGTGTATAAAGCCACCTTAGAGTTTTCTAGCTGGAATTTTCCATTAGAGCAATATGACCTTCACTGCAGTAAGGCCAGCCTGAGTTAAAATGAGTCTCTTCTCTCAAAAATCACCAGCAACCCCATTCTCTCTCTTCCTCTCATTCTCACACTCACTCTCCCTCTTTCTCTCTCAGCTATTGTTCTGAAAGTTCCTGCTGGACCCCATATCAGGCTAAGGTGAGATGAAGACATATCTTTGTTATTTTCCTTAGGAAAAAGAGGTAAACTCCCAAAATACCAATGGTATGTTTCTAAATGTATCTATAAGTATCTCACCTTTATATTCTGTCTTTGAGAAATGTGCTTAAATGTCTATGAGCTGTTATTTTAGTATCGAATTTTTGATAATTTTATGCTGTACTAGAATACTGTGAAATTATTTACTTGGGATTCTCAATGTAAATTTCTACTTAAATGACCCCTGAAAATATTTTTCAAAGCACTGTACAACTGAAGCCCGAGAAATACAAGATGACTAATTCTTTTCTAAATGTCAGAATAAGTTAAATAGTTTTCCATTGTTAAACAAAATAAGTTTATTTATATTTTGTGGCAATAGAATATCCCATTTGTTTTTGTTGCTACTGATTTTAAAAAATACATTTTAGTTTTATTTATTTTTGAGAAAGAGGGAGAGAGAAAGAAAGAGAGAGGAAGAATGGGCTTACCAGGGTATCCAGCCACTGCAAATGAACTCCAGATACTTGCGCCACCTTGTTCATCTGGCTTGTGTGGGTTCTGGGGTGTTGAAACTGGGTCCTTTTGCTTTTCACACATGCACTGTAACTGCTAAGCCATCTCTCATATTTAAAAAAAAATACATTTTATATTTATTTATTTTTGAGAGAGAAAGAGGGAGGGCGAGTGTGAGAATGACAGGGAGAGAGAGAATGGGGTTGCTGGTGATTTTTGAGAGAAGAGACTCATTTTAACTCAGGCTGGCCTTACTTTTGCTGTCCACCTATCTATGCCTCCTGAGGAATTAGATTACAGGTATGTGGTACTATATCTGTGCCATAGATAACATATATATTGTTCCTTTATAGGAAAATACAGTATATAGAATAGAATATAAAAAGAAATAGTGAGGTCTATCTATGAAGCTATGTGGAGGTTGTCATCCATGCTGGCTGCTTTGAGGATTCAATGCTCTTGTCAGTAACCCCTCATCTATGCTCTGTAAGGAAGCCCAATAAACTCATTAGCTCATCAGGTTAAACCTTGATGGAATTTCCTGTAAGAGAAGGAGGCGAATAAGCTAGTGGCAAGTGGGTTTTGATAGATATTTAAGAGGGAGAACCGTGGGAGAGCAGTCAGGTGTCGTAAGAGGCAACTGAGAAAACATGGCCATTCAAAATTAAAGCTTTATAAGCACACCAAGGATGGTGAGGTCTGAAGTCAGAGAAGGAGGGAGAATGGCTCTGGAAATCCAAAGAACAAAGTGAGTAGTTCCTATCTATAAGTTATATTTTGGGGGGATGTTCTACTCTACTTGACCCAGTTTATACATGCTCGAAGCCACGTAGGCAATAGAGAGTAGAATAAAAAGGCCCCTGGTCCTTCAAAGTCTGAAGGTGGAGGGGCAATTATGCTCCCATTGTTAGCAGCAGTGGAGGCTAGGGTAAGGCAAGAAGAGAGAAAGTAACTATCATTTAATTTATAATTGCCTGAGCTTGGACAAATGGGAAATGGGCTTGCCCTTTGTCCTTATACTCAGACAGCATAAACTCCTACTGTGACTACGTCTAAGGTCTGACAGGTCTAATGATGTGAATACTAGTGCTGCATTTGATGACTTTGGTGGAATGGTGAGGACTAGTGCTTGACTGGATTGGATTTCATAGTGAGTGGAGGAAAAAATAAATACCGTGAGAAGAGGTTTTCTTTGAATGCAGTGTGCCACGAAAAATGACAAAAGAGGACTGGACAGATAGTTTAGTGGTTAAGGCACATGCCTATGAAGCCTAAGGACCCAGGTTTGATTCTCTATGTCCCACATAAGCCAGATGCACATGATGGTGCATGTGTCCGGAGTTCATTTGCAGTAGCTGGAGGCCCTGGAATGCCCATCCTCAATCTCTCTCTCTTTCTCTCTGTCTCTTCTCCCCTTTTCTCTGTCTCTAATAAATAAATAAATAAATCTTAAAAACAGAAAACAGAAGGATGGAAATACCTGGTAAGAAATGACATCAAAAAGTTCTTTAATAAGAACCTTGTGTTTCCAACAAGCTTTACAATGGGACATGAGTACCCATCACACCTGGAAACCACAAGTTGCTGCCCTTTCAGGTGGACTGATTTCATTGGGGAACCCTGCATTTATTGAGTCCTACTTCCTTCATCTTAGAAATCATTATGCACAGGTGTCCAACCATTTTAATTTTTGAAGGGACTTGATAATGCTTTTAAATTGTTCAAGATGAACAGTTCTCCTTATTACCATCCTGAGCCACATTGTATGCCTAGAGTTTGTTTGGGAAATGAAGGTCACTCTGGTACTAGGGTAATAAAAATTCCTTGGGGCTGGAGAGATAATTTAATGGTTAAGGAGCTTGCCTGCAAAGCCTAAGGGCCCAAGTTTGATTCCCCAGTACCAGCATAAGGCTAGATACACAAGTGGTGCATGCATCTTGAGTTCATTTGCAATGGCAAGAGGCCCTGGTGCACCAGTCCCTTTCTTCCCCTCCCTCTCCCCTCTCTCTCTCTCTGCTTTCAAATAAATAAATGAAAAAAAAACAAAAAGGAAAAGTTCCTTGGGCTAGAGATGACATTTTATCTTGCTGAACTGTTTCAGTAGAAATTTATTTTATTAGAAAAATTGTCTTTGGAACAAAGTGGCAGCTATAACATTATTTTTATTATGCCTCTGAAGCATAAAAAGGTAATAAAATTATAGTAGGAGTTGGACTTGGAACCCCAATACTCCGTAAGTAGTCATATTAGCTGTTGGTTGTAATGTTTTGTTTTCTTGTACAGTGATGCACCAGTGAGGTGGTGCATATGCTTTTCAATGAAAAGCTATGAACAGGTCTAATAAATCCTGTGGTTTCAAACAAGTAGAAGTTTCCTCTGCTTTTTTAGATCATAGGATCAAAGAACTACAGACATTTTTTACTAAGTAGTCATTTTTCACTGAATACAAATGTTTTTACAGTGGATTTTATTAATAGAATGTTTTAAATTGGAAAACAAGTCTTGACCTTTAAAATTTTGTATTAAATCACTTATTACAATTATTTTTAAATAAAGTAAACCAAATTGAATGCCTCAAAAAAGTTCTTTAATAAATAACTAATATGTTTATTTATGCAGATATGAATAATTTAGCTATGAGGTTAATCACCAAAAGGTATTGATTCATCATGCTTCTTTCTTTCTAGGTCCCTTATCAATATGTTTTGGTTCCTATCAAGTTGTAAAGTCAACTCTTATCTACAACCTGACCTTGGAGCTATGTGGCCCATGGTAATGCTGTTAAGTGGCATAGTGCATCATCATATATTAGGCTTCAAGAAGCCTTTAAGCATCTGTTCTGACTAGAACACTATCCATCTTTGTGGACTTCTAATTTCCTCTAGTGTTAGAGGAGGACACATGTGGGAAAGAACAAGGGTATCTCCACAATAGCCAGAATAACTAGTAAACAAGTAAGTGAAGCTCTCTGGGACAATGAAGACTACTTCAGACCAATTAAATGATGGCAACTACATGCATAATCTCAGGCATGAACAGTTAAGACTCACCCAGCTAATTAAGCCCAAATTTCTTGACCTCAGATGCATGACACATAATAAATGCATGATTGCATGCCAGTAATTTGGGGATTGGTGATAAACAAGTAGGAAATGGGGAAAAAAAAAACCTCTCTAAATCTTATTTTTTATTTTCCTTTATGTTCTTTTAATGCTCATATTTATGTTTATGTTTGATGCTTAGGTAAAGTAAGGAATGTTCTATGTTGTTTACCCATTTTCAAACCCATTTTCAAATTAAATTGTTGTATTTATCCTTTTATAACTATCTACTTTTCTTAGATTGTTCTCTTTTGATACCTTTGCTTCCTTTTGATGTACTTATAGCTCAATCTGTTTGTAACTTTTAGTGGTATATTCCACTCTATTTTAAACATTATTGTATGTATCATTCATTTTTCTGTTCCTGGTGGTAATCATCTTAGAGAAAGAAATGGTTTACTTTGTCTTACAATTCTTAGTCCATCATGGTGAGGGAAACATGGCCAGAACATGAAAGCTGGCGTCCCTTCTTCACATTAGCAGGGAGGAATCACAGAGTTGAACAGTGACGAGGGGAGCTGGGCTGTGACATTTTAAGTCCTGCCCTTGATGACATGCTTCCTCCAGCAAGGCTTTACCCCCTAAAATGTTTAACAACCTTCCCAAACAGCGCCACCAACCAGGGATTAAGTAATCAAACACTTGAGTCCAGAGGGAACATTTTCCATTCAAACACATCTTTTCCCTTATTTCCAGCAGACTCATGGTCATCTCATGATGCAAACTGCATTCAGTACAGCTGTGTTCCATGGGTACCAGGCTTCCTTCCTGTCTTGACAGTATCACACACATGGTACTGATTTTGGAAGCATGGAAAATTCAAGATCTAAGAGGTCACACTATTTCTTCATGGTTCCAGAGAGCCACTGAGGCCAATGTGAGGTAAGATCAGAATCCCTGCAAGGAGGCCTCTGAGGCCACTGCAGGAAGCTGTGATGGTGAATGGGAAGGTGCAGTGGACAACTCAGAATGTTAGAGGTGCCAGGGCCCTGGGGCATGGATTCAGGATAATCCTGGCCTTGGATTTCAATTATAGCAGCCTTTGTATGCTGACCTTGGGGAACAGAAAAATCCTTCAGCATTCTTTCTTCAGACTGTTTTGTTTTCCTTTAAAAAGAATTCATATTTTGCTGGGTGTGGTGGAGCATGCCTTTAATCCCTTCACTTGGGAGGCAGAAGTAGGAGGATTGCTATGTGTTTGAGGCCACCTTAAGACTGCATAGTAAATTTCAAGTCAGCCTGAACTAAAGCAAGACCCTACTTCAGAAAACAAAACCAAAACAACGCAAAAAAGAACTCATGTTCCTAGTAACTTGAACCTTCCATGAACTGACTCTTGGTGTCAGAGCACCCTTCATAGTGTTACAGTGCAAAGCAGATGGCATGTCCTTAATAATGGTAACCCTTTTAGCTATTGCAGGTGAGATGACTGTAATCTCTGGTCTTGGGTCTTGGAACTTGCTTACAAGTCTATTTCTGTACCAAACTTTATATTGTTCATGTTTATTCTTTGCATTTTGCACTCTTGTATTATGAAGCTGACTTAGAGCAGGCAAGAGAGGAAAGGACTCAGGAGCAAGGTTATTCTGTCTTGAAATTCCCTCTGCCAAACTCATTCATCCATTACTTTTAAATTCAGCCTTTTACAAGTTCTCACGATATGGGCAGAATACATCCAGTTTCTCTTCCAGAATATCATGTGAACTACCTCTAGCTCAGTTCCTGATAGTGTCTTTGTTTCCTTCTGGAAACACGTAAGTCAAGCCTCTACAGTTCACAGCTCTCTTAATCTCCTGGTCTTTCAAACTCTGACCAGAATGGTTCAGTAATCTCTGTTTACACATTGTATAGCTCCCCTAAACCAAAGTTGTAAATCCTTACACATGCCTCCTTTTGCAGTCAGGTTCACATTGCTGGCAGAAAATACCTGACCAAAAGAAGACTATGGGAAGATGAACAGAGGGTGGGCATCATCTCCTGGCCAACATCAGGTGGACAATAGTAACAGGAGAGTGTGCCAAACACCGGCAAGGGGAAACTGGCTGTAGTACCCATAAGCCTGCCCCCAACAATACACTGTGTCGCGTCTGCCTCGACCAGCAAGGAAGACACAACCACCAGTTCTTCTTACAGCAGTTTATTCAGGCAACTTCAAGCTTCATCTCCCCCGAGCCTCAGGTGGGGATTCCTTACAAGCGCACTCACTCGTGCACTCACTCTGCCCAATCACTCCAGGCCACGCAACCACTCCAGACGAGCATCAGAAACCAATGAGCGGCAGAGATGGCAAACTCCTCCAAATATGGACTTGTTTGTCCCAAGCATTGAACTTCTGTCAGGTGCCATCTTTAGGGCTTGGCCAGGGGTACTCTCTCCATAGGCCTTGGCCATGCGGGCCGAGGGGCTCCCCACAACATTGCTTTCAGAAAGCACTAAATCCCAAATCTTCATCAGCTGAGAAACTAGCATTCAGAACACCTAAGTTTATCAAGGACACCTGAATCAATATTGAAAACCAGCTCAAAAAAACTGACCCACATGGTCAGACAACACTACTTGTTAAAAGTGACACTACTTGTTAAAAGTTTTTTAATTGATTTATTTCACTGGCATGTGGAGAGAGAAAAAGGGAAGAGAGACAGACAGGGAGAATGGACATGTCAGGGCCTCCAGCCACTACAAACAAACTCCAGATGCATGCACCACCATGTGGCTTTACGTGGGTACTGAAGAACTGAACCTTAGTCCTTAGATTTTGCAGGAACGTGCCTAAAACACTAAGACATCTCTCTAGCCCAACCATGTTTTTTGGTACCAGTTTTCTGTATCTGTTATGTTTTCATTGCTGAGATAGAAGTACCAGAAGCAGCTTAGGGAAGAAAGGGATTCTCTCATCTTAGTTTCAAGGGGAAGTTTGTTCATGGTAAGGAAAGCAGGACAGAAGCAGACATCCAGTGTCACATCATCAAACAAAGCCAGGGAATAGTAGAGAAAGAATCTGGTAAGAAGAGTGGGGTCATAAAACTTCAAGGACTGCTCCCTGTGACACATTTCTGTCAGTAATGCTCCACTTCCTAAATGTTCCATAGTTTTTCAAACAGCACTACCACCTGGGAATTAAGTATTTAAATAAATGAGTCTATGGGGCATATTTTACATTCAAACTACCGTGGTATGTTAGTTTTAGTGTTAGTTTAATATTCTGAGTGTGTGTGGCATTGAAGAAGATATATACATAATAAAAAATTTAAGATCCTTCATCCCCTGTCCTTTTCACCCTTTTTCCCTTCCTTCCCTAAATTCCTCCTTCACTTCTCCCTTTCCTTCTTTGATTTCATTCTTTTTTCTGCTTCAGAAAGCATGGTCAAAAGTTCATTTTTTGAAGAGGCTCAAATAGATTTTTATTTATAATAGTGTTTGTCTAAAAATATGGATAATATTTACTATAAAATCATTAGACTTAGAAACTTCCACATTACTGGAATTAGTACACAAAATAAAACTTAAATTTCTCCATAAGTCTCTAATGTGTCCTTAATGTAGCAATAAGTTATTTAACAAGTTTTATATAAGCCATTTCTTTTACTCATGTAAATGCTCACATATATTTTACCACTTATTTGTGTTAAGTTGAACCAATTGTTAGTTATATAGCCTTTAAAAAGAGGTTTAATGTTTCTTATATTCTATATATTTTTTTATTTTGGACCCATCATAAATCTGATGCATGTCTCATAAATTTTTAGGATTAAATTATATCATAACTCCATATGTCCTTAAAACAGCAAGTATAAAAATGCTTGAATTATGATTAGCAGTAGTATGATAATAATATAGTATCTAACTGTTCTCATGACCCCTATCACAGGGGAGGGTTGTCAAATAATTTTAAAGGAGAGTTGGTACCTTATTACCCAAATCAAGCCTTATATCCATTCACACAATTTATCTTCTTTTACTTAGATTATCTGTAATCAACTGCTTCCTAAATTATAACAATAAGTTGCAATTGGATTTATTCTCTGCAGTAAAGTCACTATTTCCACGAACATCAATGGATTTAATGAATTTGAACTGGAAAATGCAAATAGGTTTTGGAAAATGCATTATAGAATACCAGATAAGTTCTTTAGTAATAGTCACAAAGTTTGTTGTCTTCAAAAATAATGAAATTATATTTCTTCCAGATTGTACATAAAGAAACAAAGTCATTGTGTACTGCATTAGCCAGTCGCTATAAACTGCTTGGGGAAAGGGCATGGATAAATGGTTAATCAGGACTGACCAGGTTCATAAGAATTCTTGATTTCATGTTGCTCATATGCTAAGGTTGTACCACACATGCTATTATAAGGCATCGTGTGGCTGGGGTACTGGATTTCAGTTCATACTAACAGATGTTTGGGAAGGAAATTATTTGTTTAATTTGTTTATGAGTCAGAGGATTTTTGTCTGAATGCAATTATGTGAGGAGACCACAATTTATGAATGGATTGTATTCCAAAAGTGCATTGAGTCAGTTGTTGGGATGGAGATATATTGTTTTTTATAATAAACTAGTTCAAATGTTAGTGTTTTGCAAGCAAGGCCTCAGATAGCTGCTTTAACCCGTTACTTGGCTGACAGTGTCTGTATGTTATTCCTGAGTCCCTGGAGAACGATTTAGAGAGAAAATGGTCTGTTCCTTTTCTTGCTAGTTTATTTTGATTCGACAGGAGATAGCCTTTCCCCTTTTATATCAGTGGATTTCTCATCATTCTCCTGAGACTTCACACCCTATACCACCCGGGTGCAGAACAAATTATGTGTGACATAGCCTTGGCAAAATTTACATACTGGTCCATAATTTTCTGCCCTTCCTTATCTACCATCAGTTTGACAAGAATCCCAAAGTTTCTTTGGTCTCAAGAATCATAGAGCAATACAGCTTCTTTTCTCCCTTCCTTCTTTTCTTTTCTTTCTTTTTCCTGCCTTCTTTCTCTCTTTCTTTCCATAACTGAAATAATAATTATCAAAGGGATATTTTTAACTTTACAATAGGAACTATTAGTGCAAATTCCTGTACTTGGTGGACTTTATCATTAAACAAATGAAGAAAAATCCACAAATATTTTGGAGAGATGGCATTACCACCAGGGTTACCATCTAGGTCTTTCTCTGCTAAAACTTTTCTGTCCTGCACAATATCTCCTATAGTTTTGCTTCTTAATTTTTCTTTGTCCTTTGGGAATTAATATACTCTCTAAATCTTTCACTAGCTTCTATTTTATAGCCACTGATACTGAGCTAAGAATAAAGAAAGCACCATGATTTTATAATTGTATAATTTGTGATTTCTTCCAATGTACCTTTTTTATTTTACCAAATCAAAATATGACTCAGAATTAAGCAGTGCACCACATAATAATGCAACCAAATCCTCAGTAAGATTTAAGAAAGAAACTCAGTTTTTGAATTGGTTCATGTTTACAACATTCTATAATAAAAACAAAATAACTTGAGCTAGAAATTAATAAGTTAAACTATATAAACTAGAGACACATTTAGGGCAATGCGCAATGTGATCTTTTGACAATTCTAGACAGCTCTTTCTTAAAAGGTAGAATTTTTTTCTGTTTTAATTAAAAATGACAAATACTGACTGTTTTCATGTATAAAGTCCTTTTAGATTACTTTTGTTAGAACAAAAAGGAGTGGAAAGCTGAGAAAGGAAATCACTATTGTTTTCTGGGCAAATCCCATATGTATTTGAGAAACATTTGGCACATTTTGGTAAAGAAGAATTTAAATAACAAGGAATACATAAAATGGGAATTCCCAACTTGCTTACCCCAAGTGTTTGTGAAACTGCAACACATGAAGTATGCTTGAAAGAAATCTGAACTTCTCAATGCCACCTGAAATGAGGCAGTGCAAAGTTTTATCTGGTGATGCACAGAGTGCAAATAACTTAAAAGTATTTTGTACATATAGTCCTATTAGATGCACTTTCATTTAATTTAGACAACCTTGTAGTTTTGAAAGTATTTGGGTGGCCCTTTTTGATTTACACTTGAACACTGACATATAAAACATGAGTCTGTGAGGTCCAGAGAGAACAGTCAGCTCACAGCAGATGGGACTGCTTGTTTATTAACAGGTATGAGTTAATAGCATGCAGCCATGCACACTTGCTCTCAATTTCAGCCCTTCTAAAACTATGTAATGCTATTCAATTCTGAATTAGCGACTATGGCAGTCATCCATGCCTGGGAGATTCTTTTCTCATGGGTCATCTGCTCTTCATTTTCAGTCTTTCTTAAATTAATCTTTAACTGCATTTTTGACACTGAACATGGGCCAAAGAACCCATCAGGATTAAATTCATTGTAATAATCAATAGCATTTTAGTTCTAAATATTTACACAGAATTATGAGCTTATAAAAATTTGCTTGTATATAAATATGCTAAATTTAAAATATCATTAAATATGTTGGCATTTGATGGAAAAACAGAAGTTATTCCTGACCATCTACTCTTTCAAATCACACTAACACAGTGCTGTTTTCTTATTGGAAAGATTTCTGTACACTAATTTTAACTTAAAAAAATCTTAAACATTTTTTTGACTCAGTATTTATAATTATTTATGGTTGTCATTTGACTGTGAAATATCTGCCATAGATGAACATGCTTGAACACACGCTCCCAGCAGGTGCCACTGTTTGGGAAGGTTATGGAACCTTCAGAAAGTGGATCTTTGCAGGAATCAGGGGAACATTGAGGGACAGACTGTGAGGTTTTAAAATCTAACTACACTTCCAGTTCTTCCGCTGCTTCCTGGCTGAAATATGATGAGCCAATTTCCTTCTCTTTCCACTCTGCCTTCTTCACCATAAGGAACTGTATCCTCTCAGAACATAAGCCAAAATACACTTCTTTAGGTAGCTCCTGGTCAGGCGTTTGTTAAATGAATGAGAAAGTAATTAATATACTTATGAATTATATTTATCAAGAAATACCCAAAGTTATTGATCAAGATTTACCAGTACAATCAGATAAGACCATTTATGCAGGCCCATCCATGTTTATCATCAATTTACTTATCCAGCAATAAAACATTTATTTTTCAAAGGGAAAAGGAAGTGAGTATGTATTAATTACTCCTAGTAATTAATAATAAGATTTATGCAAGATGCTCTGGCATGCTTTTGTATTATCATAATACTGGGCAATTGGTATGGATACAAGGTCCACTTTATTGGTGATGACATTAAGTAGCTTACCAAAGCCAACGTGAGGAAATAAAATAATGAATCTTTGTGGGAATGAAATGAAGAGCTATTTTTTGTTCCTCATAGCTCCTTTTCTATGAAAATATGTGATTTGATGTGCAGAAATTAAAATATAAAAGTTATCTTGAAATCTAATCTTGACTTCAGGTTGGTCTGATTTTGAACTCAGACTTCTCACCCTGAATTTCCATGGTACTCTCTTTACTTCTTCCAAACCAGATTCTGTCTTCTGAGTTTACTCCTGTTCTTATTATTTGTTCATTCTGTTTCTACCACTTCCTGAACCTCACTTCTGCAGCATGATTATATGAAGTCTACCTGGCCTTTGCTATAGGTCTCAACTTCTACATCCACAAAGCTTTGCACTACAGTCTGAGTCCTCAGTCATCTCATTTTTGTGGCTAATGCCATGTCTGCATTGTTTCCACCTGGCTTTTCATTAACCTAACATTAAAACCTGCAGCATAGCACATTCTTCCTGATTGCCACATTTCTAATTCTTTTCTCATAATACTTTTATCTAGTAAGTAAATGATAATGTGCTTATGGTTTGAGTTCCCAATGATGGTACACAAGAAAATATTACCTATGTGGTTAAACTTGTTATTTTTGTGAAATTAACAGAGCAATAGTCTTTGCTTGTACTTTGACAACATGTATTCAAAACAAAGACAGGAAATTTTTTGAATTTCATGACAAGAGTAACGACTATCTGAACAATAGTATTAGCAACTTTTTTTTAATAACAGAGGCCATACTTAATTCATGCATGGACATTTAATCAAGGAATACAATCCAAGCAACTGACAAGGTACTTTAGTTGAGAGCTTGTGAGGCAAAACTGATTAACAAGACATAAGGAGATGGCTGCTGAGACCTTCAAGAGAATTTTACTGAATTTTGTGCCTTGGGATGCTTATGAGTAAATAATAACTTCTAGAATGATTCATCAATATCTTGAGGGGAAACACGTTGAGTTGTTATATTGGCTGATCTGCAGCCACTTTTTCTTCATAATGGTTGCTCTATAAAGTAATATAAAAAATCTTATTCTTAAGGTTATATTTGTTTGTACATTTTGAAATATGCAGGAAAACATTTTAATTGATACTTAATCTTCATAAATTCAGTGATTAGAAAGCATGTTGGTGTTGTTATGACTTTTGGATAGCTAATAATTTAGTGCCATTTGTAGGAGTTTGTATATATCATCTTTTCATTAGTTGACAAGTCTTGAAGAAGTAAAATAAATTGTTAGTATGAAAGAAATTAACTTAAAAGGGTTTAGCTATAGACAAAGGAAATGTCAAATGAGTAAGACTGTTTCTTCCTTACTAAAGAAAAGTTTGCATCAGTTGTTTATTACAGAATGCTGTGAGTCATTATAGGATTTACATAATAAAAGATGCATGTTTTCCTACAATTTTGGTTAAAATTGTAACATATGTTTCCATACAGAATGCTGAAAATTACTGATTGAACAAAGCATTTACCGTGATCACCAAACACTTCTTCAATAGGGGAAAAAAAAAAAAACACCTCACAAAGAATAATCAAAGCAAGATGAACTTGATCTCTCTGCTTTTGCTTGCTTCCAAATGTCAACTGGAGGTCCCTTGTTCTATTAAGTGTGTGGGCTTTGAGGGAAAAGAGGAACAAAGCATCGTAGATTTGTGAATCTAGCAGATTTTGACAGGTTGCTTTGCACGACATGATTGATCAGCAGGATGAGAATAGAAACTAAAAGCAGGGATGAAGCCATGCCAACCTGAGGAAAATGAACGTTCTATTAATCTTTTAATTAGTTTTTGGATACATTGAATGGATTCTGGCTTTCTCGGGATGCTTGCATCACTTTGAAACATTTAAACTATTCTGCATAAAACAAGAAATATTAAACTGTGTTTAGCCATGAGGGCAACATGTCAAGGAGGAAGCATTTACTACAGATAAGCAATATAATGATACTCCTTAATTTTCTTATCGTTGTGTTTCCTTTTCATTTCTTTCTGGTATTATTGTTATTATTTCATTATTTCTTCCCATCTAATGTAGGTTACTTTGGACACATTAAGTCCCATGGATCTCATTTCATTGATGTGTCTAAGATGGGATAATATTTTCATGTAAGTCTGTGAAGTACTGTTCTAAGAACTGCCCTCAAGTAGCACATAGTACTTGGCTTTCTATTGGCTTAGGGAAAATTCCATTTTTAATGAAAACATTAACATTTTAAATAAAATATTACTTAAAGTATTATTTCATCTTTGGTATTAGAGAAACTATGGAATTGGGCTTGCCAGTAAATATTTCTTAAATTGAAGATATTTTCAAAACTGATTATATTTTCAATTATGCTAAATTGCTGCATAGAGTCCTTAACAAATATATCTTCCAATGCTTAACTAATATAAAGACTACCATATCCAAATGTTATTAATATGAAAAAGCTGCTCTAAAATGAAAAAATAATGTATATGAAGTAAAGTAGCTAATAATACAAAGTGTATGAATAAACAAAACTCATATTTTAATTATAATACAAAGTTCCAAGTTATTCATATAATTTAGATTATAATCCATTTTACTCCTTGTTAAAATAAATGTTACCATCTTCAGCTCCTTTTGGTTTAAATAGTTCAGGGAATTAAAATATTGATTTAAGGATACTATGTTCAATAAAATAATAAAATAATGTCACCAAAAGAGACATCTACCTTAAGCCAATTATGAATTTTAAAAATTTCACTAAATAACAATTGATATATAATTGCATCAGGTAAGGCAGTTCAACTGACCTCAAAATAGGGTAAATGTATTGAATTCATTCATTTTTTAAAGAATTATTTTCTATTTGTTAGATATAATGTTAATTTCCATTACAAATTAGAAAATTAAGAGAAGTAAAGTGAATATGATAAGGCATACCTATAATCCCAACTGTCTGGAGGCTGAGCCAGGAGAATCATTTGTTTGAGACTCACCTGGGCTGAACAGAGAGATCATGGAGAGAGAAAAGGAAAGGAAACAAAAGCTCTAGTTCCGGGAAAATAATTACCAATAACTGTAAAATATATGTAAAAAAATTGGATTCAAGAAAATTATACTTCAAATAACATCAACTAGCCCAATGATTCTTAAACACAAAATTAGGCTGAAATTTTAACATGTCCAGGAAGTAGTAGAGCCCCTGCTATTAGGACAAGCTGCCATTCAAAATGACACCAATGATAGTTTGTTAACTGTCTATTACAGATGGTTAAGATGGACTGATATGTGAAATGAGGGACAGAAGCAAAAAATGTAACACTATAGTTACTCTTTCAAGATGCAGTGAATCAAATGAAAAATGCAAATCAACTCAAGATATGAGTACTATTTCACATGCACTATTACTAAAAATAATATTTGAAAAAATATAGATGTGGAGCTGATTGGATCTGAGGAATCTGAGATTATTCGTCCTTTAGAGATAAAGTATGAAATAAAAGGTGTGTTTCTTAAATTTTACTTAAGTGTGATTGGCTATATATATAAACAATTGAATAACATGCAGTTTTATTCCCATGATTTATTTTTTAAAACTAAACTAGGGAAAGTCTTGCTAAAGTTGAGAAAAATACTGCACATGTAAACTCTGTGCCAACACTTAACTTTTAAGTAAAGGCAACTAATTATCAATGATTTTTTTTTCAGTCTTTTAAAAGCAGGAAAAATATTGAAAGTAAAATTTTCATATATTTCTTTGTCTTGCATACTTTATTTCCTAATGATTTTCTTTTCATTTTATAATGACTAACCAAATTATAGGTATAGGCACCATTTTGTGTAAGTATTATTGCAAACAATGCTTCCAACTGAGAAAAACAATTGTTACTATAAATGAAAATATTCTAAATGTTTGCAAACTTGGGGATTTATATAACATGTGCTGGTTTGATCTTAATGTTAGCTTTTTAATTGCTTTTTAAACATTAAAAATACTTTATGATTTTTTTTATTAATTTTACATAACCTAATAATAACAAGAGTTTCTGCTTCCTAAATAATGCATTTAATACAACCTTTGTATAAAGAAAAAAAAAATCAGTGTCTTTGTTCTCATAGTCAAGATGATGGCTACTTTTGCCAAAATGACTTTGGAATTAAAATTACTTTACAGTTCATTCAGTTAATAGTCAAATAGACTGGATTTTTGAATTGCCTCAACAATTTATCAAGTGACAGTGATGGAGGAGGAGGGAAAACAGAAGCAATGTACTAACCTCCATGAGACCCGAGCAGCCCTGAGATCATGTTCTTCTCTGTGCTTCCTGGAGTTTGCTGTGCATATCCTTTGTGATAAATCACAGTTTCCTGGCACTATGTCATCATTATTGTCATTCTAACTTGCTCAGAACTTAGAACATAGAAACTACTGCTTGGGAGAAAGTTAGAAAAACTGAAAAATGGACTAAGATTTCTGGACTTCTGATAAACTAATTAACCAGATAGTACATGGGTTGAATATTTATTAAGCAACAGGGTGAATCTTCTGTTTCTCATTTTTTTTAAGTATTAAAGTATTTAAATATTTACCTAGAATGTATTTCCTTCATTTAAGAGGAAAAATCACTATATCATTTAAGAAATTATTGAGAAAAGATTTAATTTCTTTTCCCCCTGAGTGTGGACTCTTGGAGTAACAGTTATAAAAATTTACTTTTTAGGACATTTAAAAACAAAACAAATACCACCTAAACTCTTCACCTTCACCCAATAAATTTCCATCTAGTGATTTATTAGGAAAAAGTTTAACTCAATCTGCAAAATTTACCAATAGAATGTTTCCCCCAGGAAGCCTTCTTGAGTTCAATGCAAAAATTACACATTCTAAGTACTTATCAAGAGTTTTATGATTATGAGTATGTGTTCCTTTGCTATTCTAAAAGTCATGGAGACAGGCAAAAATATTTAGACTTCCTTCTTCACATATAAAGCAAGATTATCTGGATTCCAAACAAGACTTTAAGGATTTTGATATTGAACCACTGATAAAAAATATCACTATTTTGATCACATCTAAACAAATTTGTCTAATATTGAGGTTCAGTTAAAAAAATATTTGTTTTGAGGTCTGGGGAGGTTGCTCAATGGTTAAAGGCACTTGCTTGCATAGTCTCAAGGTCAGAGTGACTCCCTAGTACCCACATAGAACCTGATGCACAAAGTGATATATGCATCTGGAGTTCATTTGCAGTGACAAGAGGCCCAGGAACATTCTCTCTCCCTCTCTCTCTCTCTCTCTCTTGCAAATCAATGGATATTTTTAAAAAATACGTTTTGGAAGGGCTGGAGAGATGGCTTAGTGGTTAAGCACTTGCCTGTGAAGCCTAAGGACCCTGGTTCTAGGTTCGATTCTTCAGGACCCACATAAGCCAGATGCACAAAGGGGTGCGCATGGCTGGAGTTTGTTTGCAGTGGCTGGAGGCCTGGTGTACCCATTCTCTCTCTCTTTCTCTGACTCTTTCTCTTTCTATCTGTTGCTCTCAAATAAATAAACAAAAATAAATATGTTTTGGAATTCTCTGAATAACAATAGACCTTGCTATTTAATTTTAATTTAAATCTATGATGGGAAATTCTGGGCTGGAGGAATAATGTAGCTGTTAAGGCATTTGCCTGTGAAGCCAAAGGATACAGGTTTGATTCTCCAGGACCCAGATAAGCCAGATGCAGAAGGGGCACATGCATTGTTTGCAATGGCTAGAGGCCCTGGCATGTCCATTCTCTCTCTGTCTATCTCTCTCTCTCTGCTTGCAAATAAATAAATAGTTTTTTAAAAAAGAAAATGTTAGTGTACTTGGAAACTGAATTAGATATATACTATTATTTTATTTTTGTTGGATAGTATCTCACAAGAAATAAGTACTATGACATTGCTTTAAAATAAAATGCTACATTTCTTATTTCTATCTGTATTACCTTGTCAGTTTCACATGTACATATGCTCTATAGTTTGGCTAAAGGTACAGTAAACTAGCTAATGTGGTATCTCACACCTGAAACTACAGCAGTCTGTAGGCTGAGATAAGCAGACTGACAATCATGAACAACTTGGGCTATGAAAACAATAGAAAAAAAAAAAAAAAAACAGGAGTCAGAGCCGGGCGTGGTGGCGCACGCCTTTAATCCCAGCACTCGGGAGGCAGAGGTAGGAGGATTGCCATAAATTCGAGGCCACCCTGAGACTCCATAGTGGATTCCAGGTCAGCCTGGGCTAGAGTGAGACCCTACCAAAAAAAAAAAAAAAAGGTTAAAAAAAAAAACCCAGGAGTCAGCAATAAACATACATATTAATGAAATGGGAATATGGCCTAATAAGAGGGGGGAGGAGATCCTGGGAGATGGTTCAGTGGGGAGGAGAACCCTCTGAGCAATCCCTAATATCCATCTTAATTACTCACCCAAGTACCTTATTTAAACAAAATGTATCTCCAGTCCTAATCCTCTTTAGCATGCTCTACTTATAATTTACTCTAGAACACTTATAAGTTTCTAATGTTTATTTATTAACTTTGTAATTTACTTCATGTCTTCTGCTAGCATATAACTTCTACTGTGAGTATAGATAGATATGTGTGTTTCTTAGCTTCTTACAGAGGATTGAGTTACTCATTACTTTCAGTTCTGCAAGTGTTGGTCAATCCCAAAATGAGATCTCTATAGGAATTTACTCAAGACAAAGAGACGCACTGGGCTCCATGCCACACCCCCTTCATGGGAGAAGACCACATTAGCAACTATTCCCAGATGTGTAAAATATGGTCAATAAAACAAAACAGCTCTAAAAACTCTAAACACTAAAGGTTAAAAAATGTTTTTTTTTTTTTTAAATGTTTTAATGGTCATTGTAATAGATTGAATGTGAACTGTCCCCCACAGCCTCATGTGTTTGTTATGAAGCCTCATACTCAATCTCCAGCTAGTGGAGACTTTGGAACTTGGAGCCTTGCTGGAGGACGTGTGTCACTGGGAGTGAACCTCAAGGTTTATTAGTCTAGTCCTACTGGGTGTTCACTAGCAAGCTTATATTCGATGCTTCCTCTCAGCTGATATGACAACATATGAAGGCCATATGAAGGTGCTTTCTCCAGCATGATGAAGCTTCCTCTTGAAACTATAAACTGAAATAAATCCTTTCCTTCCATAACTTACTTCTGGTAGGGTCTTTTGACACACTGAAGAGAAAGTAACTGTAACAGTCATAATAAAAGATGAGAAGGAGGGTCTGGAGAAGGAAACTAGAGAATTAGAATGCATAACAGAAAATGGAGGAGATACACAAACCCAGAAATACTTACTATCTGTTCTTTAAGGAAAACCATTGCCACAATTGCACTGTTGCGTTTCTGTTAACTGGCTAGTCACTTGTGCAGCAAATGGGCATTTTTAGCAGTGAGGTAAGCCTGCCAATGTATTTTTTCTCTCCCAGCAGTGTCTCTTGCATTTTCCAGTACTCTGATAGCTAATGGAGCAGGAAGAGGCTTCCAGTTTAGTTCCGGCTTGATTTTTCATTATCCTGCTACCAATCCATGTGTTGTCTTCAGCAATAGAGTCTTAATATCTAGTTCTATTGAGCATCTAAGATCTCTGAGAAAACCCGGTATTATTTTGGGAACCCTATAGACCTCCATGAACAATGGCTCACCGATTGGCATCCTACCCCTAACACTGGAGTTTCCCTGTAATAACCTATGGATTCTGTGTGCAGCATTATTTATCTTCATAGGAAGTTTCTGCTATAACTAGGACTCACTCTCTCTTTCTTTCTCTTAATTATATTTCTTAAGTTAATTAACAAGGAAATTCTTTTCCCTCTGAGGTTTTTGTAGCATATTAGCTATGATTTACCATATCGGCCCTTCCATTCTATTCTCTCCCTGTTTTAACTCCTCCAACCTAGTATTATATTCTTCTGCATACATATCTACTATCTCCTCTCCTTAAGGCCTACCCTGTTACCTGCTTCATGGCTCCTTTCTAACCTCCTGGTCTCTTCTGTCTATTACCACCAAATGTTCTTTGACTGGATAGAAGACATAATCCATGGGAAAGAACATGTGCTAAATACCAAAAACCTATCCCAAAATCTATGGTTTCCAAATGAAACATAAGCCTCTCTTCTGGGTACAAAGTAACTGCTACATTATGACCTCACAGTGCCTGTCAATATCTCCACAATACCTCAATCAAGCTAAACTCATTAACATTTTGACATGGATGAGGAAATGGGGGAAAAGTCATCAAAATAGAAGAGGATCTTGTAGGACAGAGAAAGAAATTCATTCAAGGAGGATTGATGAGGTGGGGAACACAGTCGTGAAAGGGGATTATGATCAAATTACATTATCTTCATGGAAGAAAATTGTCCATTAAAAAGTTTGTTAACTTCTGGTCTGATCATTTATAGTATTCACGTCTAACCAACATCTTTCTCAAGGCCAAGGTAAATAAATTAGTCATAGAAAAAACAATATTATACCAAGCACCTAAATTAATTAGAATCATATACAGAGAATGTGGAATGGTACATACTCCATGCCAAGGAGAGAGAAAAATGGGGATTTGTTGTCTAATGAGTATAGAATTTTGGTTTTGGTAAATGAAAACAGTTCTGCAGAGGGGTGGTGTTGATGGTTTTCCAACAGTAGAATGCACTTATAATCTGTCATATATATATATATATATATATATATATATATATATATATATATGCTAAAGAGGTAAATTTTGTTATGTGTTAGCCATAAATTTCTTTTCATTAAAACATGCTCAATGCAGAATGGATATATTGACAATAGAGAGTATATGGAAAAAAAGCAAGAGACTTTAAATGTCCAAATGTATTAAATCTCTACAAAGAAATATCCGGTAGCCTGATATCTGATAATGGCCTTGAGGGGAAATTGCTTATTAGTGTCTTCAAGGGAGCCCTGACATCTATTGAATTACTAGTACTGTTTCGTCTTGCACCTGGGTTTTCCTTGGCGGTCATTCTCCCAAACATTATCCAGAGTTGACCTCCTTGAGCTCCAGAGCTCTGATGAGCTCATTGCCTAAGGTGGTGTCATTTTTAAGACTGCATTGGAAACAGAGGATCTGTCACAGAAAAGAATGCAGGGGTATATTTATGTCTTCATGCAATCCATACGTTGCTATTTTATGGACCTGTGTTTCTCGAGGGAGTAACACAAATTCACATAATGTTCCAACGTGTTACAATTTGTATTTTGATCTCTTCTTTAGCTGACAGACTTTTTAATAGCAACCAGAATACTCCCAAGTGAATGCACATGTAGACATTCAAAAATAAAAATTTGCTCAATAATTCAAGCTAAAGTCAGCCTTTACTTATCCAGATATATTTCTCTTTATTTCATTTGCTCCCATTTCAACAACAAAAGAAGAGATTTCAGTTTAGAATTGTACCAGCTCTGGCATCTTTGGTTGTTTCTTTGTGAGCCATCAATGGGGTGCCACCTTGTAAAACCTTGGCTAGTCCTCTCAATCTATGAACAGAGAAAAATGATTTTCTTTGACGATTTATAAACTATAAATTGAGATACTGAAGTTAATCAGATGAAAATACACGATATGAAAGTAGCATACATAAGAAAATGACTTGCAATGTTACTGGAGAGACAAAAATGATTCAGCAAATCTCCCGGGTTGAGGAGCCTGTAAACAAATACAACACCACATTGAGAGCAGGGCAAGGAAAACTAAAGCTGTTGTGATTTTTATGGAAGCCCTTATGTTTCATTTCCAGAAACATACAGGAAATAAATGAATAAGTACAAGATGATATAATGCCAGAACATGTCTAATTCCACTAAGAAAAATAAAGCCAGGATACAAGTAACTAGCCACCTACTGTTAATGGAGAATTGACACCTAATGGTTTTGTGAGAACTAAATTTATGAGCAAATTATAAAAATTAGAAAGTAGACGATTTTGGAGGGACTAGAATATTATAGAATTTTATAGGTTTTTTTTTTTTCTTTTGGAAGTGAAGTAGAATTTTAGAACGTGGGAATAATGTGCCCTGACCTCTCAAATATCTACACGCCAGTGATGTCTCACAGCGGGCCACCAGGGATTTAGTGGAGCATGTGCAGTACAATGTTATCCATGGTGAAAATACACAAAACCTGGCCAAATTCAAGTGTGGGAAGAGATGCACCCCGCTGGCTTTCTTCTTCTCTAAGAATGAATAAGAGTTTCTCTTCTGTTTTCACTATCTCATTGGATTTTGGTTTCAATTCTTCACCTTCATCTGACACTCACCTTCTGTAAGACTGCACTACTCTGCTCCCTTGTCCCAACCCTGCCAATCCACATGTCCTTTCCAGCATGACAGCTATAGGCCATATGTGATTCTTGAGCATGCAACATGTAGCTAGAACCACTGAAGAATTTTAAATTTAATTTTAACCTTAATTCATTTGCATTTTGAAAATGTGATCATTACAAACATTTAGAGTCAGTGTGAATCAACTTGGATATGTAAATGTTTTTCACAGGAAGTTTCAACAATTCCAAGTAGAGAGCATGCACTTCCAGTGAGCGCTGAGCAGGTGAATGAAATGGCGCACTGCATTACAGAAGCCATCCACCAAGGTACCAAACGCTGAGTATGAACAAATGAATACAAATATCTGAATATCAATATCTTGAAGCAATGATAATATACTGGAATGTTGAATCAAATATTAATTTTGAATACGTTAGGTTATGTAACCATCTATTTTTAAAACAATTTTAGCAGTTTGTTTTTACTTTTTAAATGTGAGTGCTTAATATATTCAATTATATAGAGCGATTGTGTTGTATTTTTACAGACTTCTGATATCGGCATTCAGTATGTACTTTGCTGACCACTAGTATTGGCAGTACTTGGTAGTTGTTCAGAAATATAGGATCTCAGGCCAGGTCTTGATCTAGGAAATACTTGCTTAGATTTCCCAGACAATGATCTGTAAGCACATTCAATCCAGAGAATCGTGGGTGTTGAAAACTATG
Source organism: Jaculus jaculus (assembly GCF_020740685.1). Taxonomy (NCBI): domain Eukaryota; kingdom Metazoa; phylum Chordata; class Mammalia; order Rodentia; family Dipodidae; genus Jaculus; species Jaculus jaculus. The sequence goes on along the minus strand of NC_059105.1, from coordinate 147,855,109 downwards.
CCAGTATTTCTGTCCCAGCTATCTTTCTCACTCTGCTCTCCCTGAAATATGACCAGCCTGGCTCAGGGTTTGTAAGTGGGTTAAGCTAATATATGAATATAGTGCAAGCATCTTTGTTTGACAGGCATATAGATGATTGCTTCATCTTAACTGACTAGGACCCCCAACTATATGTAAGAGTCTATAGAGTTGTTCATGAGATACTTGCTTTTATCTAAATTCAGTTTTCTGTATCCTACTTGCCCACTTTGTCTTGAATCTCTTCCTCACCGTATTCTACCGGGGACACATTTCTTGTTTCAACAAATTATCCACCACTTAACTAGTTCAACAAAGATGGCTGAAAGTTCTTTCAAAATATTGGACGGTTCAATATTAGAGGCACTGAAAGATTATTCAGGTTGCTTTTGCGATGGATACAAAGGCATTTTTTGTCCATGAGACAACCTAGCAATGAATGGTTCTGAAGTCACATGATAATTTGCATATTTTTACTACTAAATATGCAAATAACTTTCTTCTGCTGAAAACATAACCCTAGACTAAAAGGTTAGTCTTATGTCCATGAAGAACTCTGCACCTATGGAGAGTGTCAATGAGACATTATCATCCCTTCCTTTCCTTCATTAAGTGAGGCTTCCTTCCATTCTCTGATCATGCTTACAATGTGTGTTGTAGAGTTTCTGAGGGCTAAGGTCAACATTTGGGCCTTCTTTCTCTCCCCAACCTTTGTGTATAGGTCATATTTCTGTTACCTTGAATGCTTGGATGTTTTATGTTTGAAAGCTGGACATTTTAGGTCATATATTGTGGCAACTTGTTTAGTGACTTTTCTCAGCTAATTTATTAAAATCTATTCCCCAAACAGTGTGAAGCTTCTTATGTCACTTTAACGGGAGGCTTCCTGCCTGATCATGAACACAGTCACTCTGGAATAACTGGGGTTAGCAGGGATTCATTGAACTGTCTCCCTACAGAGTCTCTCTGCTCTATAGTTGATAGGTTACTTTAGTTTCCAGTTAATTGCCCCACCTTCTGATTAAGTTAAATAAAGACCCCTGTAGGAAAGAATAGCAATTAGTTTTTGAGGTTTGCTCTGATCCCGAGGATCTTCTAAGCTATCTCTCTGCTAAACTAGCTACTTACACACTTCAAGGGTTCACATGAAGCTTCCAGCCTCCTCTGAACTGTATACGACAAAAAAAAAAAAAAAAAAAAAAAAAAAAAATCACTGATTCCTAGGGGATATTCAAGAATAAACTTCCTTATGCTAATTTCCATAGAAATTTCCTTTGGTGGAAGTTGGAATCATTTTCCATATAGACTGCTTTTTGCATTGGGTACAATCTCTGAGCTACATTTCTGCAGTTGATGTCCAAGACAGTGGTGTGATTCTCTTGTAATGAAACTCCAGTTTATAGACAGGGGACCACACAGGCACAATAGCATACTTTTGTGTGTATGCATATGTATATCAGTGTATGCATGTGAGTGTGTGTGTGTGTGTGTGTGTGTGAACGTAACTGCATATGTGTGTGCATTTGTGTGCAGGTCAGAGCACAACACCAGGTACTATCCACCTTTTTGAGACAAGGCCTGTCTCTGGCTAGAACTAAAACTAGACAGTGAACTCTAGGGACCCTCTGCCTCACCAGTGCAATGAATACAGACATGTACCTCCTACACCTGGCATTTTCTACATGGGTTGTGTGGATTGAACTCAGCTTCTCATGATTGCAAGGCAAACACTTAATTTCCTGACCTTTCCCCTCAGTTCTTAAGTATTTGCTGTTTTGTTAATATATAATTTTTCTTTTAATTTGTGCTAGGGAACAAATGTATATACAGATTTTATCCTACTGTCATGCAGATGGTTTGTTAACTTCGTGTCGAAACTCATACTCTCATTCTAGCATTTTTTTTTAGAAGTCATTTGTGGTTTTTTACATAAAATTATATTTTTTAATTCCTCTGTCAAAAGCTTGATCATTATACTGGCTTCCTAATTAATAATTTAAATAAAATCTATGACACATGTTCACTCTGCATATGCAAAATTCTAATGATAGAATTATATTGTGATATTGTAATGGTTATACATGCAAATTTTTGATTTTATATATTATTTCTCTTTTAACATTTTATTGACAACTTCCATGTATATAGACCTACCATGATCATAATCCCCTCCTGTTATTCCCCCTTCCCTCCTCTTAAATCCCTCCTCCACAAAATCCCTTCCTTCCAAATAGACACTTTTCTACTTTTTTTAAAATTTTTTTATTTATTTATTTTGAGAGTGACAGACACAGAGAGAAAGACAGATAGAGGGAGAGAGAGAGAGTGGGCGCACCAGGGCTTCCAGCCTCTGCAAACGAACTCCAGATGCGTGCGCCCCCTTGTACATCTGGCTAACGTGGGTCCTGGGGAACCAAGCCTCTAACCGGGATCCTTAGGCTTCACAGGCAAGCGCTTAACTGCTAAGCCATCTCTCCAGCCCTTCTATTTTTACGTTATCATTTTTTCCTCCTATTCTGCAGGTGATTTTTCCTACATGATTTCTTCTCCTTTCTTTAGAGCTTATTCTCTAGTGTATCTGTTTCAAAGCTTTATTGAGCTATGTAAATTTTCCTAGAGGAGAGAGATTTTGCGATTCCTCTATAGAATACAACATTCTTTGCAATATATTGCTTTACCATGTTCAAATTTTAATTGTATTCATCACACACTGATAAAACATACAACTAATTCCATTTGTTCTAATAAAATGTGATGTTAGAGATAATTCTTTGGCCATATTGCTTTAGTTACTTATTTAATAGAAATTCCCTATTTTTATTGTATTTCTTCTATATTCTATAGTTGCCCTTTCTATGAACTGTCTAAAATAATACTTGGAGGAGCTATAAACAAACAGTTATAAATTCAATTGGATCAGTAGATACTCTCTCTGGGATTTAATTTCCTCATTTATAAAATGAAAGAGGTGAACTGGGTCAGAGATCATAGTCTGCTCACCTCTTCTTTAATGCAGTTTGATAGATTGCTTGGTTTAACAAAAAAAAGTCTCTGTCTTCTTATTATCCAAATAAGTATTTCTTTTGTTCTCTAATAATGAGGACAAAATGGAGCCAAAGAAGAAAACATTATCATTCTGTGATTGTACATATATAAAATCACTCAGTCTTACCAAACTTCAAATTCCAGTACTGTGGTTATCTAGCACACAGAATAGCCTGGCGGACAATGCCTGGTACAGTAACTAGTTATGATACTACTTATTTGATTTTAAGATCAAGCTGTCCACTACTTGGGCTTAATTGTTTCAAGTGCCCATTTGGAATATCAACATTTAGAAGAAAGTAGTGAAGTGAAACTATGTCAAATTTCTGATAAGGCTGTCACACAGAGACAGCCGAGGAAGCATGACTGGAAGCATGTTTTGAAATTCATCACCTACTATTCAATGCACATGAACTTCTTAATAAACCCAGGTATTTGTGTTTTATTTCTAAATAGCACAAATACTCCTTCCATAAGTAACTAATTGGTAAGGTATGTTTTTTTTTTAGTTTAATATATACCATATGTTATTTATTACAAAAAATGGAATATTTTCAATATGTCCCTGTCTATTCCCTCATCAACATGTGGTCATTCTTTCCCCTGTGACATTCATGCACTACTCTGCAGATGACACTTAGTGAGCCTTAGCATAACTTCAGCATGTTTATGGTATCCACCTGCAAGGAAATCAATTTTTACACACTAGATCTGGTCCTCTGGAAGACAAACAGTTCTGGTTCCATTTTAATATTGTTTTAATTAGCATGACATAGTTTCTGGAATTCTATTTGTGGTATCTTTTGCAAAGACTGTCTTAGAAAGTTGTCTAGCTCAAATTTTATATTCAGATTTTAAGTCATTTGGTGTTACTTTTCAGAAATTATATTTGTGACTTCATTAAAGTTAAAATTCTAAAAGTGTATGAGTTTTATGGATGGTTCTTTAAGATCATCTGTAAGTCAAATCTACATGTGGAAGGCCTGGTAAACTGTGTGATATGTGGGAAATTGATGTGGAATTAATAGGTGCAACATTATGATTATTAAAATGTGTATAATCACCTGTCAAGTAAGTGCAATGATAGCCTTGAAATATCAGTCTGTGCCTTTGTCCAGCATGATGCCTCCTACCTTTTGCTTATTCCCACAGGAGCAGCTCATTAGGTTAGGGTCATAGTTGCCAGGGAAAGATAGGACAAGACAGAAAAAAAAAAAAAAAGATCATCAAACAAAAACAAAGCAAAAAAAAAAAAGAAGTAAAATTCCTGCCTAAATCTTTATATTTGTTTCTAAAAGCTTATGCCCTTTGTCCTGTATGCAAAACCAAGCATATAGTGACCACAGCAGGTTCTATTAAAAATAAAGTCTCAAGGGCTTAGCGGTTAACCACTTGTCTGTGAAGCCTAAGGATCCCAGTTCGGGGCTTGATTCCCTAGGACCCACATTAGCCAGATGCACAAGGGGGCGCACACATCTGGAGTTCATTTGCAGTGGCTGGAAGCCCTGGAGTGTCCATTCTCTCTCTCTCTCTCTCTCTCTCTCTGCCTGTTTCTCTCTCTGTTTGTTACTCTCAAATAAATAAGAATAAACAACAAAAATTTAAAAAGTAAAGTCTCAAATAAATAAAATATTTTTAAAGGGCTGAGGGATTGCTCAGTGGTTATTTCCTTCAAAGCCTAGACCTGTGTTTGATTCCCAAGTACCCATGTAAAGCCAGATGCATGGGGTGGAGCATGCACCTGGAGCTTCCTTGCACTGGCTGGAGGCGCTGGCATGTCCATTTTCTCTGTCTCTCTGTCTGGTATCTCTCTGTGCTTGCCAATTAGTAAATAAATAAATAGAATTAGACAAAAGGCAAATATCCATGTGTAAAAGAAACAGAAGAGAATGTCAACGGTGAAGAACACAGAAGTGTCCTGAGCATTCACACAGTGTCAACAGAGCAGAAGAGCATGGGCTTCTTTCAGGGTGAACAGTGCTAATTCTGCAGGAAGTAATGCAGGGAGAAAGGTTTCCTAAATCCCAGCATTTCCCCTAAACCACAGTAGGAGAAAAAATAAAAAAAATAAAAACTTTAGAAGATAGAAGGATTGGGATGTAGTTCAGTTGGTAGAATTCTTACCATATGTGGTGGTTGGTTCTGAATGCTAGGTTCCCAGCTGATGGAGATTTGGGAATTAATGCCTCCTGGAGGGAGTGTATTGTTGGGGGTGGGCTTATGGGTATTATAGCCAGTTCCCCCTTGTCAGTGTTTGGTACACTTTCCTGTTGCTATTGACCATCTGATGTTTCCCAGGAGGTGATGCCCACCCTCTGCTCATGCTATCATTTTCCCTTGCTATTGTGGAGCTTCCCCTTGAATCTGTAATCCAAAATAAACCTTTTTTCTTTCCCCACAAGCTGCTCTTGGTCAGGTATTTTCTGACAGCAATATGAACCTGACTGAAATATTAATGTTGGTACCGAGGAGTGGTGTACTTTGCTGCTAAACACTTGATTGTATGGCTTGTCCCTTTTGGAGCTGATTTTCAAGAGGAATTTGGAAGGATTTGAAACCTTGGTCTAAGAGACGCCTTATAGTGCATTAAATACAGCTTGATGGACTATTCTGGTCAGAGTTGCAAGACCTGAGTGCAGTAAGAACTATGGACTGTGAGGAGAGCTTTGCTTGGACTGGGCTAGAATTAGTTTGTGTGAGAAGCTTACTATTATGCTCATGACCTGAGAACTTGTATAGGGCTGCTTAGCATAGAAACGGACTAGTGTGAGAAGAGGAATATGGCACAAAAAAAAAATGAAATTTTTGGTTGAAATGGCTGCCTGTTCAGCTGCATTTGAAAGATTACAACCATTGAGATTGGGGCAGCTGACCTTCAGTGGGACAACAGAAAGAATACACTCTTTTGGAGGGGCCTGAGTGCTCAAGAAGTGTTCTATTCTTCAAAGTCTGCTTTATTCCCTCCTGGGTTTATACATTTTCACCCTACTTGGTATTATGGAGTATAAGAAATGCTGGAAAGAGAGGGTCATTGAAGTTGCAACATGGTCTTGTGTTATGGAAATGGCCATGGACAGTGTGAAGAAGGTTTGCTGGATGCCTGAATGGAGACCTGATGTAGCTATGAGGATGGACCATGGGTTGCAATGGAGACCCAGTGGAGATGCCAGGATGAGGAGATGGCTGCTAAGGAAAGCTGCCAACTCCAGATGAAGTTTTCCAGGACTGTGATTAGCCTAGCTGGAAGGGCAGAATTGGAATTCCAGAGACTTGTTGCTAATGAGAATTATCAGACTTGGAGATTTGACACTGACTAGAGTTGTTGGACTTGAATTTGATGTTTGCCCTGTTTAAATCTTGTATAGGTTGGATATTTCTTTGCTATGCCCAAAGCCATCTTTTGCAATGTTTTTGTTTTGTTTTGTTTTTCACTGGAGGCTTCTACTGTGGCACTAGGCATTTTTGGTGAGGATATCATGCCTGGATTTTTGTGTTATTTGTTTTTCCCATCTTGAGTTATCCCTCCCCCCTTTTTTATTTATTTGAGAGCAACAGACAGAAACAGAAAGAGGGAGAGAGAGTTAGAGAGAGAGAGAATGGGCGTGCCAGGGCCTCCAGCCACTGCAAACAAACTCCAGATGTGTGCGCCCCTTGTGCACCTGGCTAATGTGGGTCCTGAGGAATTGAGCCTCAATCCAGGGTCCTTAGGCTTCACAGGCAAGCGCTTAACCACTAAGCCATCTCTCTAGCCAAAGTTAGTCCTTTTTTATTGCTCACAATGCAGCAAGGGTAGCTCTTGTGCAGCCTGTGTTTAGTGGCCCAAGATCCTGGACAACCTTGATCCAGGCAGGCATTGGATTGTGATCCTCAGCTGTATATTGAGTCAAGGAGAATGTGTGTGTGTGTGTGTGTGTGTGTGTGTGTGTGTGTGTGAAGCTTCAGATATTCTATGTTAATTTTAGTCTTAGAGAGAGAAATTAGATAAGTAATCACTTTGAAAAGTATTTTAGGAAGAAATATTTTATTACTTTATCAATCTCATCTCGTCCAGACTGAACCAAATGGGATTTGTGTGGAGGGAAACAAGAAATACTAACATTTGAAAAGTATACTGGCCTCTATGTGTATGGAAGAAATATTTAATTACAGTATATTGACTTCCCTTGTATTATTAATTATAATACACAAGATCTACCCATAGGAAACATGTTTTAATATAAATTTTAGGTGTCCCTTACATATATATATATATATGAATATATATATTAATCATAAAATATTTACTTAAGGTTTTCCGCAATATTAAGTATGTAAAACATAACTATTCACATTGTATCAGTAGCAGTAGCGAAACAATGGACATAATGGATATGAGATGTAAAAGTACAAAATCTTGTGCGCATCTGTATGAAACATGTGGAAACCAATAACTGTGTGTGTGGTCAACCAAGTGCCATTTAATAGCCTATGTTTACAAGATACTAAATTTTAGTGAACCCATTGAGTTACTAACATTTTTCTTGGTAACAAGAATTACTATTTGGTTCGCCAAGTCATCAAGTTTATTCCAACTGTAGGGAAATCATCCAGCTGGAGACGGAGTGGAAACCGGATGTTTCGCATGGTGGCAACAGCAAAGGCGGAGACTGCGCTGCCCTCCTTGTTAAACACGAGTTTGGGGCCAAGAAGAAGCTGGACTTTTTTTTTTTTTTTAACAGGAAATCAGATTTACACACAAGCATAAGTCCACTTTGCTAAAATCAGTTTCAGGTGGGTGTTTCTGACAGCAGACTGATGATACTAGAGTCAGAAAGTAGAAACGGGCTTATTCTCTGACTAAATATAAGATCCAGGGAATGGAATCACAATTTTTTAACAAACATATTTGATTAGAATAATCAACTCTACCAAGCCCTAAATAAGCTTTGAACAATCCTGAGCCAAATCTTGGCAAATAAGGAGATGTTTCTCTGTCAGGTGAATAATGTGATAAATAAATTCAGTCAAATGAATATAAATCCTCTATTAACTGTCAATAAAATTTGGATTTTTGATAAAAATAGATAATAATTAGATCTGGGAAATAGCATTCCACAAATTATTTTGCAAAGTGAGCTCACTTTTTAATTTGTATGACCACTATGCTTAATGGTCCATCTTTTCCTTATAATGAACTTCAAATGTGAGCTTTATTATTTTAACAATGACTACAGTTCAACCCAGTAATATAATTGTTTAATGGAAATATATTTATGAAAAAGACACTGCATTTAAATTACTTAGATATACTGGTTTATAAATGTGACCAAATGTTGAATTAATTTTCAAAGGAAGTTTTCATCAAAAATCATTAAGGCCTAGAATTCAGGAGTGACAATCATTTACAAAATTTATTATTACATTGATTATTTGTAGTGATTATAATTTAAAAATTTTAAGGTCACTATTTTATCTTACCAAATAAATTTGTTCTTTATTTTTTTTGTTTATTTCTCTTTCCCTACTACCAATGTCAAAAAGACACAAACAAAACACTCACATTTCAGAATTGGTTTTGTAGTTTTCCTAGCTTTTTGAATATATTTCAAAAGACACTGTCCAGTAGCAGGGAAATTGGGAAATAATCCATGTGTGATTTTTCTCTTGAAAATTTGATATTCCCTTATTTTATATAATTGTCTCAAGTTTTTTCTTTAATCATGTATGAGTAAACTATATATATATATTGAATAGGTATTGAAACTACATATATATATATATATACATATGTATATATATACATATATACATATATACATATGTATACATATATATATATATGTATATATGTAGTTTTAATACCTATTCAATTTTAATATTTAATGTCATTTTCTTGGCAGTGTTGGCTTTTTGTGTCTGTGTGTGTGCATGTGTGCACATGTGTGTGTGGGGTAGGATTAATGTGTATGACTATTCTCATGTACTTACACACTTAAATATATATGTTATTGACAACTTCTATACTTACAGACAACAAACCATGGTATTTCCCGCCCCCCACCCACTTTCCCCTTCATAACTCTGCTCTTGGTCATATCCCCTCCCTTTCTCCATTAGTCTCTCTTTTAATTTGATGTCATCATCATTTTCTTCTATTATGAGGGTCTTGTTTAGGTTTTGCTAAGAGCTGCGAGGTCTTGGATATTGAGGCCAAATTCTGATGGGACAGTAGTATGTAAGGAGTGCTACTATTCCTTTGGCTTTCACATTCTTTCTGTCTCCTCTTCTGCAATGGCCCCTGAGTCTTGGAACGTGTGAGATGTTTCAGTGCTGGACAATCCTCCGTCCCTTCTTCTCAGCACTATGTTGATTTTGGGTCATCTCAGTGGTCATCGCCATCTGAGAAGTGAAGTTTCTCTAACCAATATGAGAGTAGCCTTAATAAATGAATATAAATATTAAGTGTAGTGCTTATGGGGCAGTTTGGTGAGAGTAGTATATGCATTTATCCAGACAAGAGCAGGCTTTATACCACTATGGCTCATGACCTCCCCTGCTATATATAGGCCTTTGATAAGGTTTTCAGTACCAGGTATGTATTCCCTCCTTCAGTCTAATTAGAGAGTAGTTGATTTCCCCCTGAGCAGACATGCCACTTTTGTACTCATTCAGTTATTTGGCCTGTGTGGCCAAACTTGAGGCTTCCAGTATCCACTGTTTTCACCACTGATGACTTCTGTCTCCCATAAGGCTGCATACAGTACAGCTTTTTCCAGCTTTTCATTGGCTGGTCTACAGGGAGAAGGTTTTATGCTCAGCACCATCTTGATTTCTCAGTGACTTTGCAACTCAGGCTTGTGAAGTCTTCAGTAGTAGGGTCTTACCATCTTTTTCTCATGGGAAACCAAGGGCCTTGGCAATAGCCTATAATATTTTGGAGGCATCAGGGAACTTCCTGGCAAACAACTCACTGGAGGTATCCCATCCCTGGCACCAAAAATTTCCAGTAATAATCTATGGCTTCTCTTTGTGCCATTATTCAAGAAAGTAGATTTTCATATGTCTTATTCAGAATATATTGAATTTTGATTGACCATCCCCTCCACCTTTCTTTTATAAAATCTTTCTCCCTGACCTCATTTAGGCCTTTCCCCTCCCTGTAATCTTCTACTTACATATATACAATACCATCCCCTTAAGACCTTCCCTCTCCTCCCTTATAGCCTTTTTCTAGCTTATGGGCCTCTGCTACTTATTTATTTATTTTTATTTTATTTTAGTTTAGTTTGGTTTTCTGAGGTAGGGTCTCACTCTAGTTCATGCTGACCTGCAGTTCACTCTGTAGTCCCAGGGTGACCTCAAACTCAAGGTGATTCTCCTACCCCTGCCTTCCAAGTTCTGGAGTTAATGGCATGTGCCACTATGCCTGGCTTCTGCTACTGATTTTAGTTCCAGATCACACACAAGTCTATACATTTGTAGCTAGCATCAACATATGAGAGAGAACATGTGATGTTTGGCTTTTGGGGCCTGGGTTACCTCACTTAGTATAATCCTTTCCAGATCTGTCCATTTCCCTGCAAATTACATTTTTCTTTACCACTGAATATAACTCCATTGTGTAGATGTACCACACCTTTATTATTGATTTATCTATGGATGGACACCTAGACTGATTCTATTTCCTAGCTATTGTCAATAGAGCAGCAATAAACATGGTTGTGCAAGTATCTCTAAGGTAGTAAGAAGAGTCATTAGGACATATGCTTAGGCTTGCTATAGCTGGATCGTATGGAAAACCTATTTTTAGCTGTCTCAGGAACCTCCACACTGATTTCCACAATAGCTGTACCAGATTACATTCCCACCAACAGTGCAGAAAGGTTCCCCTTTTACTGTATCCTCACCAACATTTATTTCTATTTGTTTTCTTGATGGTAGCCGTTCTGACAGGAGAGAGATGGAATCACAGGGTAGTTTTAATTTGCATTTCTCTGATGGCTAAGGATGTAGAACAGTATTTTAGATGTTTTTATGCCATCTGTGCTTCTTCTGATGAGACCTCTCTAGTTTACTTAGACACTTTTGTGTGTGTGGATGAGTGTATGTGTGTGTGTATGTGTAGACCAGAGAAGTTGATGTCATTCTCAATTGCTCACTTTCCACATCTTTCTTTTTCCTCTTAAGTCTGCATCTCTCACTGAACTGTAGTTCAGCAATTTGGTTTCCCTAGCTAGCCAGCAAACCCTGGGAATCCTCCTGTCTCTGCCTCCCCAGCACTGCCATTATAGGCAAATAGCACCATGCATAACTTGTTTTTTAAAAAATTATTTATTTATTTGAGAGAGAGAAAGAGGGAGAGAGAGAGTGAGAGAGAGAGAATGCCAGGGCCTCCAACCAGTGCAAACGAACTCCTGACACATGTGCCCCCTAGTGCATCTGGCTTATGTGGGTCCTGGAGAGTCAAACCAGGATCCTTTGGCTTTGCAGGCAAATGCCTTAACTGCTAAGCCATCTTTCCAGCCCCATGCATAACTTTTATATGGGTACTGAGGATACAAATTCAGGTCTTCATGCTTGCATGACAAACACTTCACTCATTGAACCATCTCCTCAGTCCCCCCTTTTGGGCTTTTAATCTCATTTTTAAATTTTTATTTATTTTTTTTCAAATATTTTTTGTTTATTTATTTATTTGAGAGCGACAGACACAGAGAGAAAGACAGATAGAGGGAGAGAGAGAGAATGGGCATACCAGGGCTTCCAGCCTCTGCAAACGAACTCCAGACTCATGCGCCCCCTTGTGCATCTGGCTAACATGGGACCTGGGAAACCGAGCCTCGAACTGGGGTCCTTAGGCTTTACAGGCAAGCGCTTAACCGCTAAGCCATATCTCCAGCCCTTTATGTTTTTATTTTAAAGAGAAAGATAAAGAGGTTGTGCATGCCAAGGCCTCTAGACAATGCAGGTGAATTCAAGACATGTGTGCTACCTTGTGCATCTGTGAAATAGAACCTGGGTTGTTTGGCTTTGCTGGCAAGCACCTTAACCACTAAGCCATTTCTCCAGCCCTAATCACATATTTTCACACATATATGATTAAGTGTTATTCTAAGTATAAAGATGGAAATGATAAAAAAATATTGTTTCTGAAACTTTTTTTTATCAAAAATGAAATTAGCACAAATTAACAGACAGATACATGAGGAAAACATAGCTTTGTAGAATATATAAATAGTGAAAACGTAGTTGTTGGATGTCTGCATCACTGAATCCAGAAAATAATATTATATTATAATATGTAAATTGAAATTTAAGAATATTATCTTTTTAAAATAGATATATTAATTATTAAGAAAAATAAGTTCATTGAGTATTCTATCTAGTGTGAGTAATATATTTTTACAAATTAAAAGATATTTCAAACTTCCTGTTATAGTTTGGGTAAAATTTGTCCCCCAAAGGGTCATGTGAAGAATGTTTAATCCCAATGTAATGGTACTGAGAGGTGGTGGGACCTTTAAGAGGCAGGACATACTGGGTGATAATTAACTCAGGAGATGTTAGAAAGGGTACCATGGGAGCAGGCTATTAAGGAATATCATCTCATGGCTTTTTACATGATATGGTACTGAATGAAACCATTCCCTAGTTGTGGCTACATCAGCTTGTAACCTAGTCTCTAACATGAAAATTAACACAGTTTTCAAGCTATTATTATTTTTTTTATTTCTAATGGACAGAGACACTTTCTCAGTTGTTCTTATAATTATAGCCTGTATTGACCCTCATAAAATGTATAGTGCATAACAATAGTAAGAACAAAGGAATAAGTAATGTGTTGAAAACATTCCATATTCGTTACTTTTCCCATAGCTATGATAAAATTTCCAACTTAAGTGTTCGGTATAGAAAAATTAACCCTGGCTCAGGCCTTCAGGGTACTTCACTCTATCATGGCAAGGATGGCATGGCATTGAAATGGGTTTTTGACAATGGGGATTTGAATCATACCCACATCATTGCTGACTAGAACGCAGAGCGATCAGGGGAAAGTAGGGCCAAACTATAACCCTCAATGACCCCCCTTCAGTGACCCAACTCTGCCAAGTATATCACTTGCCACAAAGGTTCCACAACATCCTGAAACTGTGCTACTAGCTGAATATCATGTGTTTAAATACGTGAACCTGGCAGGAGCACTTCACTTTCACACTGTAACATATTCCTATAGTGGGATTAGAAGTAAGTTCAATCCAAGTTCTAACAGAACACTGTCCATCTCTTGTCTTTAGTGAACTGGCTTCATACATGTATATAGAACTGAGCCAGGCCTATTCCTTTAATTCCAGCACTCTAGAGGCAGAAGTAGGAAGATCTCTGTGAGTTCAGGGCCAGTCTGAGACTACAGAGTGAGTTTCAGATCCACCTGGGCAGGTTAGAGACCCTTTGTCAAAATAAAATTTAAAAATTAAACAAATAGAACTGTTAAGATATAAATGCCACACTGTTATGGGAACAGTTAAACACCAAAAATATATTAGGACAAATTGTAAGGTATCAAATAAGCATAGGAAAATGTTGAAATTTCATATTTCTTCTTGCTTGGAAAATTACTTCCAGCTGTATAAATATTGTAAAAAAAATAATAACAATGATAGGTGTTTTTATTATTTAGTTTATGTGTGTATGTGTATAATATATATGGTGGGGGGGGGGCTTAAGTGTCCTGTGGCATGCATGTAGTAGTCTTAAGGTCTTAGGAGAACCTCAGTGTTTGGCCTCTCCTTTCATCTTTTGTTTGAGACAGGGTCTTTTGTTGTTTTGTCACTGTGTTTGTGCCAATCTAGCTGACCTACTAGCTTCTGGATTCTCCTGGATCCATCTCTCATTGCTGTAGGTTAGTTGAGATGACAGATGTATGTATCACTGTGTTTCTGGTCTTACATGGATGCCGAGGAATTGACCTTCCACTGAACCATCTCTCCAGCCCCTATTACTATATTAGAGAAAAAAAAAAACAAAACAAAAAAACAACTAGTAATATGTTAGATGCTTTTATGTACCTATTTTCCTGATAATGAAACTATGCTTAGGGAAGTTAAATTTTTTACAAAAGTTAAAGAATTAGCAAGCAATGAAGCCAAATTTAATTATGACAATTAGAAAACTCATAAATTTCTGGTCTGGAGAGATGGCTTAGCAGTTAAGCGCTTACCTGTGAAGCCTATGGACCCCAGGTCGAGGCTCGATTCCCCAGGACCCATATGTCTGGAGTTTGTTTGCAGTGGCTGAAGGCCCTGGTGTGCCCATTTTTCTCTCTTTGCCTCTTTCTCTCTCTGTCTGTTGCTCTCAAATAAATAAATAAAAATAAACAAAAATATGTTTAAAAAAGAAAACTCATAAACTTCTGACTTGCACACATTTAAAAAAAAAAACTACATAAAATGTAGAAGTACCATTCTCCCTGGGTTTCAGTTTCCATGGCTCAAGTTACTCATGGCTAGCTAAAATCTGCAATGATTAAATAGAAAATGTAAGAAATAAACAGTTCACAAGTTTTTTTTTTAATATTTTTTATTATTTATTTATTTATTTCAGTGCGACAGAGAGAGAAAGAGGCAGAGAGAGAGAGAAAATGGGCACGCCAGGGCCTCCAACCACTGCAAATGAACTTCAGATGCATGCACCACCTTGTGCATCTCGCTTATGTGGGTCCTGGGGAATCAAGCCTTGAACCGGGGTCCTTAGGCTTCACAGGCAAGTGTTTAACCGCTAAGACATTTCTCCAGCCCCCCAGTTCACAAGTTTTAAATAGCTTATTCTGATACGTTTTATAATCAGTCTATTTTATTACTAGTTATTATTGCTAATTCCTTACTAAGCCTAGGTTGATGAATTAAAATATGCAAGAAGTATATATTATTGGAAAAAAGCAGTGAATATAGGGTTTGGCATAGTCACCTTTCAGACAGTCCCCAGTGGCACTGGAGCACTTTCTGCACAGACAAAGAGGTAGTGTGTTGTAGCCACAGTGAATCACAAAAGATTTGGCCTTGGAAAAATCCAGTGATTCAATGGAAGTAGATTATTCAACTTCAATCTTATTGTTAAGTCTACCATATAAAACATTGGTTTCTTAGTTTAAGAAGTATTTAGAAGTTTTCTAATTGTTTAAAAGCAGTGATATAACCTATTTTGATTTCTCACACACTGTTTATTTCACCCTTTCTCTTCCTCAAAATTGAACTTAATCATTCAAAAGTTTTTTTTTTTTTTTTTTTAAGAAGGCATGAAACGAGAATAGAATTATTCGGGAAGAAGAAGTGTTTCAGTAGGAGCGGGGGGGGGGGGGGTTTAAAAAGGTAATGGAGAGATGGTAAGATGGCCTAGTGCTTAAAGGTGCTTTCTTAAAAGCCTCCTGGCCCTGGCTAAATTCTCCAGTGATACCACATAAAGCTTTCATTTGCTGCAAGAAGAGACCCGACAAATCCCTATACCATACATGTACTACACACCTGCACAAAGGCACATATGAATGTACACATAGATAAATAAAAAGAAAAGAGACAGGGTAGTGGGGATGAATAATATCAAAAGTTATTATAAACATGTACAAGATTTTAAAAAAATAAAAATTAAACAAAAATAATGATGTGAACCTCATTGCATCATTTCAAGAAAAGTCTTGAAAATATTTGCTCAGATAAAATGTGAATTTTGAAGCAAAACTTAGAATTTTGGAAATTTGTATTTACCACTTTAAATTGTACAGTTTTTAAATAGTCGAAAACGTTTCTAGCATGATAAATGGGGATATTACAAATGCCAGATTTTAAGTATGCTATAAAGAAATGTTCCAGGATTAGAAAAAGCTGACTAAGTCCCTGTACTCATCATATTTTCGACATGACCAATAAATGACATAGTGAAAAATAAAACATGAATTTTAGAGTAAAAAAAAATTGTCAAGAATGTCTCTCAAAAATAATAAGAGGTATTTACAGCACATGAATTTTCATTTCTATATATATGTTTGGGATTTTTTCACATTGTTTTTTAATCTATTCTGACCCATTCAACATGATTGAAATTCTTGGTAAGAATAGTTATTTGTGACAATTTGATTACTTTTGAAATTATGCAATATTTTGGCAAGATTTGTCATTTGAAGTAGTATTTAGGTTTTTGTAGGAACATTTTTGATGTTGTGAGTCTTTGACCTTGGAGATTTTCTCCACAACATTGATATATAAAAATCAGAATATGCCAGGTGTGGTGGTGCACACCTTTAACCTCAGCACTTGGGAAGCAGAGGGAGAAGGATCACTGTGAGTTCAAGGCCACTCTGAGACTACATAGTGAATTCCAGGTCAGCCTGGGCTAGAGCGAGACCCTACCTCGAAAAACCAAAACAAACAAACAAATAAAAGCCATTTTCTCTCTTTCCCCATCAAATGCAGCATCTAGATGTGACAAGTCTCCACTGACTGTACACTTTCCTAAAGTATCAACACTTATGGGAGCCACTTAAACTTCCTGTTCAGTGATATTTTGTCCCCCCCGCCAACTAGTACCCTGCAGTCAGCAAATCCTGTAAATCAGAATGTCATTTCTCCATGTAACAGCTACTTCTTGTTATTTGAGAGCAGAAATTTGACTTTGAATCTCAGTCTGTGACACAACAATAGGGAGACCCGGAGCCTGCATTCCAGTACTAGATCCAAAGAAGTATAGTAAGGGTCCTTGGAAGCTGGTTCCTGCTCTTTTCCGTAGACAGTAGTACTGTGGGGTAAACCCTGTGCTGATTGGAGGTCTCTACAGAGATAGATATAGTAAAAACTATTCTGGAAATTGAGCCAGCTAGGAGGTGCCATAGGCAGTCAACTGTTTTAAATGTTAATCTCTTCTAGATACACTCTCAAAGACATACTCATATAATAACACTTTCCCCACAGTCTGGATATGTCATAATCTACCTATGTTTCCACCTAAAATTTATCATAGCTGTCTCTGGGTTTGAACTACAAAAGAATAAACACATTATGCCTGAGATTGAATTATATTTATTTTTAAATGACTAAATTTGTCAGAATCACCTTCTAAGATCATTGGATTATGTGATCTGGGACTTTGAAAAAGATTAGAGATCTTCTGCTTAATAACATGATGTGAGGGAGATAAACCGTCATAGTTCTTTGCACTGCAAGAGAGGTGTTTAATGAAATTTGATGGGCTATGTACTTTCTTTTTAAAAGAGTAGTAGCAACTTCCGAAAAGCCATATTTCTACAAGGAGGATAAAATTGCTAACTCACAACACTCCATGAACGATTACAGGTGATATTTGAATTCATCTCTGCATCTTATTAGTTCACCTGTTTTGTGAGTATGCAAATTGAAGAGATACTTCCCACGCCTTTAGGATTAAATGCTAATGTCTGTGAGCATTGATGGCATGTAACTATTCATTAATGTTGGGGAGGGGAAGAGGAGTCATGAAGTGTTTCCAATTAGACTTGGCCTTACTCTTCCCTGGAGAGGGTTAATGGGGGAAGGTACCGAAGGATTGCTGAACAAGTCAAATGCTAGGATCAAGACAGCTACAACTTTACAAATGTTATTATGGACAAATGGCAATTAGGATTCTCTTAATTAGGCTGTCATTTTGTATTTATCATCATAATGTTTGTTTTACAATGCTTTATTAAATCTGGCTTTATGGCAAACAAGTCTGTTGGCGGGGCCTCCTGCTGTGCAACATATGGTGTTACTCCTAATGAATATTAATGCTCTGAAGTATAAATGGTCTTCAGGGACAGTGCTGATGGCTGGGAAACTCCTTCATATGACATTATTATTCAGAAAATTTTACTTTATATGTTTTTCATCAGCCTTTTCCTCTCACAAAGTCCTACCTTTTTGCCTAAGGAACCTCAAGCCTTGCATTCAAGAGCTGAAAATGTTTGTCTTTGGTATTATGATTCCTGCTCTTCCATGTTGTCTTGCACTGCTGTTTCTTCCCTCCACCTGATTTCTCATGAGGATTCCCTTCATTCACATGCTTCCTACCCAGGTGGGTCTGTTGTTCCAAGTAATCCATTCTCAATTAAGCCGGATGTTTGAGTCTTATACCTGTACAGTGTTGCTGTTTCCAAATTCAGCAACAGGTTATTATGAATTCAGTCTTTGGGTTGCACCCAGACAAGCATACATTGAAGTCACAATCCATAAAGTAATGGTATTAGGAAGTGTGGCCTTTGGGAAATGATTAGATCATGAGAATATAGCCATTGTGTATGGGATTAGTACTCTTAAAAAACAACCCCAGAGAATTCTCCCATTCTTTCTATACCACATGAAGAAGAGCTATTTGAAACTGAAAAGTTATTCTTTACCAGAACACCACTTGCCGGTGCCTTGATCTTGAACTCCAATTTTATAGAACTATGAGAAGGAAGTCAGTCTTTCCGTTACTTATTCTGCAACCCTTTATTATAGCAGCCCAATCTGCATAAGACAATGGCCACTAAAGAAAATAAAAACTATGTATACTCTAATTGTAACCTCATTTCCCACAAACCACTCACTAAAGGCAATTTCCAATAGTTTTAAATTAACTGAACTTTCGTTTTGAAAAAGTGAGAAAGGAGGAAGTGAACAGAAATCAGAAACTTTATAGTATAAAGGCAATTTTGTTCCACATCATTATCTCAAACCATGCTTTGAAAATCAATTTGTATCTGCATAAACCATGTTCAAGCCAGAGAACAACAAAGCAATTCTAGAAAATGCTATGTTTTCTTTCAAAAAATATATTAAAAAATTGAATAGGCAATTGAAAAGAGTCAGCTTTATCTCATTTTTGCATTTTGGATGCAGACAGAAGTTATCAAAGAATCAATCATGAAACTATATTAAAAATTTAGGGGGGATATATCTATATATCTACAAACATTGAGAAGTGTACAGGCCAAAAATGAATGATTTCAGATTACATGGTATATGTCATTATACAAATAAATATTTTTGTGCAGTATGCATTAAAAAGTGGTCTATTGTGCATCATGTAAAGTAAATGCAAATTGCACCTACAAATCAGCTTTCAAATAGTGGGGGTATCATTTAACAGCCCATCAGTATTCCAAAGATCTCTTCTCCTCAAGATAATCATAGGCACATTTTCTGCTAAGATGCAAGTTAATTTATTTCAGATACTTTAGAGTTGGAAGAGGAGGGTGTGCTTTGCAAAACTTGATTTCAGCATCATTCAGAGCTAAGAGTCACCTCTCAATTCAAGATAATGCAGGAATAGATTTTATCTAATGATGAGTAATGATGCTTTTACTATTTGTAGGTCATTTTCTGTTTATGTTGTATACTACATATAATAATTTCATTTTAGCAATCATATGAGGGAAAGGTTTAAAAGCATTTCAAAGTGGGGTTGCTTTTATATGATGTAGCCACAGTGATGTTGTATAATGTCAAAAACAGAGAAGTTTGTTTGCAGAGCACTGTGTATTTGAGAGCAAAATTTAAAGCCTTATGATCTGTACTTCTATTTTCCCATTAAATGGGGGAGGAGTTCATTCAGACTGATTCTGCATATGCAAGTTCCTACTTCTATCCTAAGAACCTCTTATGCATTGTTTCTATGAATTGCATAGAGTATCCTAAGTAGCACACAAGGGGCAGAAATTTAGTCATGGAACATATGGGGAGATGATATCCCTTAATTCTTACATGAGGAAACAAAAGTTTGCAAACAAGTATATGGGGAAAGGCCTTTATATGCTTATTTTTAAATTTGCGGAAGTGCATATTAAATCATATCTATTCTATACTATAAAATGTAGTAGAAGGCTACCTAGGTGAAAGTGGTGGTCTGTGGTTAAAACCTAGCTTAGGGGATGGAAAAGATTGCTCAAGTTAAGGTGCTTTCCTTCAAAGCCTAAGGACCCTAGTTTCATTCCCCAGTACCCATATAAAGCAAGATAAACAAGGTGATACATGCATCTGGAGTGTGTTGGCAGTGGCTGGAGGCCCTAGTGCATCCATTTTCTATTTCTGTCTTTCTTCTCTCTCTCTTTGTACAAATAAATAAATAAATAAAATTAATAAAATTCTAGCATAGTAGTAAGATCAATTAAATTTGGAAATTGCAAGAAGGACAAATACAAAATTTATTCTCTTTCTATATACACATAACCTCTTTTTTTTTTTAGCTAGTTTCACTTTTATTATTGACAACTTCCATAGTTACAGACAATAAATCATGGTATTCTCTCCCCACTTCACTTTCCCCTTCACAATTCCACTTTCTATTAGCCTCTCTTTTATTTTGCTATCATCGTCTTTTCCTCCTATTATGAGGGTCTTGTGTAGGTAGTGTCAGGCACTGTGAGGTCATAGGTATTTAGGCCATTTTGTGTCTGTTGGAGCACATTATAAGGAGTCCTACTCTTCCTTTGGCTCTTACATTCTTTCTGCGGCCTCATCCACAATGGACTCTGAGCCTTGGAAGGTGTGATAGGAATATTGCAGTGCTGAGCACTCCTCTGTCACTTCCTCTCAGCACTGTGGTTTAGCTACTTTCTAAATATAACCCATTAGCCAGTATGTTTAGAATGAACCACTATAAACTGAAAAGTTATAAAATATTGTATACTAGAGCTGGAGAGATGGCTCAGCAGTTAAACACTTGCCCATGAAACCTAAGGACCCAGTTCGAGGCTCGATTCCCCAGGACCCACGTTAGCCAGATGCACAAGGGGGCCCACGCGTCTGGAGTTCGTTTACAGTGGCTGGAGGCCCTGGCGCGCCCATTCTCTCTGTGTCCCTCTCTCTGCTTCTTTCTCCCTCTGTTTGTCACTCTCAAATAAATAAATTTAAAAAATAAACAAAAATTTAAAATATTGTATACTAAGAAGCTCTTTACAGAAAAAATATAAAATTATGTTAGAATCTTCTGGACTGCATTCAGCTTTATCTCTGAAATGGCTATAAATTTATACTAAAATATTTACTAACCTTATCCTATAGTGTGAATTTTCTAATTTTCAGTAAATTTAATTATTAATGCTTCTTCTTTGTATAAATACATTCTTGGTGTTATAAGTAGGTATCTATAGGGGTGAATCACATTGTTATGAAGCCTGATGTGGTGAAATTAGTCACACAGAACCCACCCCTAGATCAGGGGGCTAATTCCTGTATATGTCATATTGTATAGGAAATAATTGAGTAATTATATTTTGGAAAAATCTACATAATTATCTATAATTACTGGAATATTTTACTGGTATAAATGATGAAAAACAGTTTAGGAACTATGATCATTGACCATCATTGATTTAAAATGATACAATAGTCTGTTTTGCATAATTGAATGACTAGTGGAATGAATTCAAGAAGGCCAAAAATAATTGCTAAGAGTTACAAGTTCAGTAAATAAGAAATTCTTTAGATGTAAACACTTTGAGATTATAAACACCAGTTCTAATCATTCCAATTATGGGAAGACCTCATTGTCCTTTTGTTCTTAAAGAGTAACATTACAAGAAAACTACATACAAATATATCCCTGAAAATTCATGCATTCCTTTCTAAAATTCATAACCTTTTCCCAAAGTTGGATTTCTCACCAGGGAATTCTCAATACTAATATATGGTAAGCATAATTTTATTTTATTATATTTTTCTACTTTTTTCAAATGAGTTAATTATACTCAGAGTTGTTTAACAATAAACATTTCTCAGAACATGTTTGTTTGAAATGCACGAAAAGCAGCATGACTAACCTTAGACCAAAATACAACATATTATCTCATAAAACAAACCAACTGAATCCAAAGACAACCTCATATAAGAACTGAAACATTTCAAGGTTCTCCCTCCCTATGTACAGGTGACCCTTGATGCCATGGATTTTGGACACAGTTATTTCATAGCTGTTATCTTCTTCACTATCTGAGAACTTTGCTGCCTTAATTCTAACTTTATAATTCCTTAAGTTGATATCTAAATGTCACATCCTGGAATGCAATCCTTCCTAAATAATGCCAGAAGATTGGCTTGAATGCAGTGGGCTCTTACTCAGTCCACAATTTTGAAATAGTGATTGATATGGCAGGCAAGGGAGCAACAGGTGATGAACATCATGAGTGACAAAGTAATAGATTCCTAGTATATGTAATTTGAAATCTATTATGTAGTTTTCCGTATTTTATGAACTTATCCATATTTTTCACATGGTTTTAAGAGCATATGTGTTTTTCTACATAATTTGTAACTCTAATTATGGGGAAAAGTAACATACAAAGTAGATAGATTACATATTACTATATGCCTATATTGCAATAGACATTTTGAAAATAAAATTTAGCCATTTCCATTCAACATGGAAATTACTTACTTTTCAAATTAATAAAAAAAATTGTGCTGAACATTGCTCTGTCATGTTCCAAGACCTTAAGATTATCACATTACTTATTTATACACCAATAATATGTAATGACAGTTTTACTTGCAAGAGAAATTTGGGCTTAAGGTGTTTTCATATGTCTTTCAGTGTCACCAAGTTAGTACATAATACAATTTTTTGACATAGTGGGTCTGAATTCCTGTTAACTACAACATTAAAAAGTTTTCCAACAGTGACATTGTTATATCCTTCATAGGCGTCTCAAACCTAACATAGAGAATGTTTTTGACATTTAATAATTTTACTTAAAATAAACTGAATTACCAACTTTATATTTGGATTGTATCAGGCACAACAGACAAGAAAACAAGAACTAACAAGAATATATTATTCCTTCCATTAAATTTGTATTATTGGCCCCTGAATACTCTCTACTCAAGCAAACCACTACTCCTTTGGCAATATTCAAACCTTTACTATTGCTTTGCTCTTTCTCTCTCTCTCTCTCTCTCTCTCTCTCTCTCTCTCTCTCTCTCTCTATATATATATATATATATATATATATATGTAATTTGTATCATCTCTTTTCAAACAAGTTTCTGATTCCTGTGTGTAGATTGAGATGGGTGTTTGGTTGGAAGTTTTGGGCTAGATGTTGAAGGACAAAGCCTTGTTTATCTTTGTTCCCTTCCCCACAATAAACACACCATGATATGCATAGTGAACCACATGTGACTTGCTAAGCAGGCATTTAAAATATTCAACCAGAAATTAAAGTATATTTATCAAATGCCATGATGCACAATTCAACATGATGAGAATGACATTGAAGAAGATATACAAGCATTTTATTTTTAAAAGTAAAAGACAGTGATTGGGAAATTACTTTAGCTTGTGCTTTTAGAGAAATTTTTAAGTATAAGGCTAAGTCTTAGTAACGAGAAGGGACTAACTAGTGGAGAGAGATGGAAGTATATTTAAGAATAAAAGGAACTGTAAAAACATAGTTGCTTATAAAGAATAGCATATCATGTATCTTTAAAATGAGAGCAGATGAGTTTGGATAAGCCAGCAAGTCAAAGGTCATACAGATCATTGTGGATCACGCAAGCATTTTAATCTAGTGACCAAAATATTCAGAATTATAATGTTATTTTGACTGCCAAATATATAAACTGTACACAATTTCATTAGATGAATTATATTTGAGAACAGGTTAAAAAAAGAAAATTGGAAGGCTATTAAGTTATAAGGGAAGGAGTTAATAGTGACCTTTAATGATAGTAGAATCTTGCTAGTAAGTTTCCAAGTTTACCAACTAGAACTAAATTTTCACAGACTGAGCTATTAGCAAGAACTATTTATCTTCGAGTCCACACAGCCATGCTGTGACCTTGGTTGCAACCATTGGAAAAAGGATGCAATATGGTTGAACTTTGAAGATGAGTGAGAGACTTGCTACTTAATGCATCCTAATGTTGGATAATTATTTGAAGCAGATAGCATCAAGATTTTTATCCAAGGGACTTAGCAGATGTTTAGTAAACTTGCAAAAGAAATAAAAATGAGTACATTTCAGGAGAAACCTATAGTTATGTGTCATCAAACTTGTAATTGTACAAGATACATATTATGTGTGTTAGAATCATATAGTCATGTAGAAACTCATGTGGTGCTTTGTAGAGAATGATCTTGCAGGGATCATTGGAAGTTGCAAGATCAGGGGATAACATTGCAATAGTAAGTGAATTCTAGAAGAGGAAAAATAGGAGGTCAGGGCAAAGTCATGGAATGGCATGCAGGTGTTTCTAACCTTTGGCACTGTCACACAATATTGTCATCTATGAAATCCATGCTCAAGAACAGCACAATTGAGTTATGAAAATTGTTGTAAAATTAATTTTTTTTTGTTTTTTCAAGATAGGGTTTCACTATAGCTCAGGCAGACCTGAAATTTACTGTGCCATCTCAGAGTGGCCTCAAACTCAGGGTGATCCTCCTACCTCTGCCTACCAAATGCTGGAATTAAAGACATGCACCTCCACACACAGCTCTAAAATTACATATTTTTAAAGTACATTATTATTTTGTGGTGTGCTACATTCCCAGCTATCATGGACCACATTTTGGACATGCCTAATGGAGATCATGAAAAGTGAGGTGATGGAAAAGAAAGGATTCAAAGAAAGAGGTCTTCCACAAAGGGCTTTATTGTGGTCTTGGACAATGTTTTTCCATTGTTAATTGTACAAAGAGCATACCTGCTGGTGAGGAGCAGGGAGCTTTATCATAATGATGTGAAGAAAGAATGTGAAAAAGACAAAGGTGACTACAAAGTGAGAATGATACATGCAGCCAACTCTTCCTGTCAGTTCTTGGCTAGGAGTAGAGAATTGATAAGAGTACATAAAAATGTTAATGGTAGTCATTATTGTAAGGGCTCTTGAATGATTATTTTCTTTCAAATAAACTAAGTTGTGGGTGTGAAGACTAAATGATTGTTTTCATTGGCAGCTGTCACACCTTGTGCCTGATTGACATGGGTAGGCAGCTATTAACTAAGCCAACCTGCTGGACTGTCATCATGGAAATCACTAGGTTTAAACACTGTGCTCAACCTGAGAAAATGGCACTCTGGATACAAGTATCACCGTTACCATGCCACTACTGAAGCCAAGATCCCTGCTTCACGAGGTCCTGCTTAAGCTACAAATGAGTTGCTCCTGGGAAGTTGTACCAATAAGACTTCACTCCTGGTAAGGTAAACTGCATAAATTCTGCTTTACTCTGCTTTTATTCCCTTAGGATAGAAGAGGGTCTAGGCTCCAGTAACTCAGAAAAACAATGTAAAACTTTTGTCATTGGCAAAATGTGGGGCTTTTTTAGTTTGTTTGGCATTCTGAGACAGAGTTTGACACTGTAGACTAGGCTGGGCTTGAACTTGGGATCAGCCTGCCCCAGCCTCAGGTAAGGATGGATATTCACTGGTCCTTAGTATGATCTATGTTACATTCTTATTTAAGGCTGTAAGGCTTGTAATTTGCAGATCTAGAAGTTTCACACATGTAGGACAGAGATTGATGGAATTATAAGTCATGCACAAGCATACCACATACCCCTCTGTCTACATGAGCAGGTTTAGTTCCCACCATCTCTGGGTTAGACTGTATAAAGTCCCAATAATGGCTTTTGATGACAAATGGATTTTGCCTGCATGTGTTCTTTACCATTGGTTAAACAAGCTGAGGTACCTGCATGAATAACACACAGATAATCAGGGCTTTGAGCGCAGACAATTGTCGTGCCAGTGGCAGGGCAGGAGGTAGTTGAAGAGCTCTCAGAAGTCACCATATGCTGAGGTTCCCAAGACCCAGATCTCAGAGCAGTAACACCAAGTGGTGGGTAAAATTTCAAGAAAGCTCCCTAGAATCAAGTAAAACCCAAAGCTCTGAGGAATAACTCTAAGTAAGAGGTGGATGAAGATACCCAGAGAGAGACTGAGGAAAGAACTTGGAGGATGATAAGTGTATGAAGATAACCAACCTCAAGACAGCAGAAGTTTGAAGAAGCCACAATCCAGCAGAAGCTGAGACTCTGCAAGATTAGAGGCCGTGAGGAGCTGAAGACCAAAGCCAAAACTTCAAGGATGAAATATTCTGATTTCTAGGAGAGTTTTAGCAAGCTGCCTATGGTTAATAAGGCAAATTCACAACATCCAAAATTCAGTAGCTTAACTAGTCAATGGGCATTGGTATTTTAACACCATCGCAATGAATGGGCCTCTGTCTTGTGCCTCTAGATCAACAGCCTATAGCTTTGAACACTTGAAGTCCTAATTTTAGCTGTAAAAGCTTACAGCTGTAAGTCTCTGAATTTGGAAGCCAAGCTTAGAGTGTCTGGCTCTCAGGTCTGTTAGTATGAAGGGAGGTCTACTTGCCTATTTGATTTCAATCTGAATAGAGTTAAAAGTACCCTCACACATCTATCCATGAAAAATAAAAAAGAAGAGAAGCTTTTCTTAGTAAGTTGACAGTATAATGCAACAGAGACTGTAGGGAAGTTGAAAGTGGAGAAGGATGTGGAGGTCAATTTGTATTATTTCTGCTTTAAAAAATCACGTGGCAGTGATAGCAGCAATGGGGAAACTGTATACAGAAAATGAGGGAAAGTTATGGTAGCAAAGTCCCTGAGAGGCCAAAGTGTGGCTTTAAAAAGTTCCAGGGGAAATGACATTTTTCATAGAATAGCCACATTCAGTTAAAAGAAAAGGATGAAGGGAACATCTCAGGCCGCGTTAAGCATATCAGTGCTTTGCTGTTGACAGAGGGTGCTCTGGAAAGGGCAGAGTTGAAGGGTTTGGGAGTTAAGAGATTAGAAGAGATTAATGGATCTACAGTGTAGTGTGGGAATGTGAGTGCACATGATGATAGATGGTAGAGGTGTCTTGGGCTACTCCAAATGACTATTGAGAATCAGAAAGTGAGGAATGACAGGATTAACCCTGAGAGTTACTAGAGAGAAGGTAGGAAAAAAATCAAGCTGGAAAATATGAGACTGCCATGTGTATACATCTCCTGCAGCTCTCACGCTTTGGTGGCCAAAGGGTCATCGAAAACTCCTCAGAGAGCTTCTTTCTGAGCTGCCTGAGGGCTGATTGTAAGAGTCCTACTATAATGAATGATCTTTTCTACAGTGCATGAAAATATGGCTGCTGGAAACAAAAGAAACTCAGAAACAGGATTGCCAACTGAATGAGCAAAAGAAATGTGTTATTACAATTATATCTTTTGGGACCTAGCAAGGAATGTCTATGAGCTATCAGAATATTTTTTAAATTAATGATTAGTCATCATGTTTTGCAGCTATAAAGTACAAAGGTATAAAATTTTCTTATGCATTCAAAAATTTTATTTTTCTAAAAAAATGAATTAAATCTTACTACCAAGAGAGAGAAAAATAATTCTATCTACACCACCACTATTTACAACATTCAGTTTCATTCTGTACAGTAGTTGGTATAAGCCACAATTCTTTCTTTCCATTTTTTTTACTCTAGGGAATGAACCTAGGACTTTTTATCTAGTGCATTATGCTATGAACGTCTCTGTCACTAAGCTGCATCCACAGATCTTTTCATATGTTTTTGTTTATTTATTTATTTTTACCTTTTTATTCTGAGACAGGCCCTTACTAAGTGAAAGCTCTCCTTGCACTAGCTTTATGAACCAGGAAGACCTTCAAACCATGATCCTTCTGCCTCAGCCTTCCAAGCAATTACAGGTCTATGTTGCCAGGCATGGCTAAACTATAATTTCATATTCAAATGTTTTTGCAACAGAAACTGTCTTTTTCTGCTTTAACTAGTTTATTTCTATGATAATAAGAATTACAATAATAGAATTCCATATAATTAAAAGCAGTTTTTAAAATGTTTTATTTTATTTATTTATCTGAGAGAGAGGATGGACCAGATAGAGAGAGAACCAGTATGCCTGGGCCTCTAGCCACTGAAAATGAACTCCACACTCATCCACCACTCTATGTATCTGGCTTTATATGGGTACTGGGAAATTGAAACTTGGTTCTTTGGCTTTTTTTGCAAGTGCCTTAACCACAAGTCCATCTCTCTAGTCCCTAAAAGTAATTTTGAATATAACAGGTGCTTAGTTTTCCCCCCCATGCAAATACAGGTATGTATATATATATATATATGTGTATGTATATATATATATGGTGAAACATTAATATCTGAATAATACTTTAAATTTAGTATGTGATTTCTTCTTTACATTTGAAGTAATCTATCAATCTTAGATCAAAATAATGCATCATTAAAAACATACATGCTGTAAAATTAAAATCTGTGTTACTGAATATTTAATTTTCTATGATAAGTGAAGCATAATGGAATGAGTAGGATTTGAAAACATACTGTGTATGCTTGGCAAGCATAAAAAGTACAAAAGTATAAAAATGTTTTAAAATATTGCTAATTTTTTTCTCAGTGGCTTTATGGAAATATTTTTTACTTTACTGCTATCTTGGAATTGTGATTCCTCTCATAACTGGAACAAGTTTATCCAAAAATTCAGTATTTTAAAATGTTATTCACAATAGAATAAAATGATCCTTAAGAAATTAAAATGCTAAGTTATTTCGAGAAATATAATTACTTCTAATATTTACCTGATATGATTTGAGACAAATAATATTCACTTAGACAACACATTGATTTTATGTACATAAAAAGAGTCATTATAAAAGCCAATGTATAAAAATGGGTTATGTGTAATGGCTATGGGGAGGTGGAGACTAAGGAAGCAATGGGGAGTTATGATAAAAGTACATTTTATAATGTATTAAAATTGTCAATAAAAATTTGAAACAAGAGAAATAATTAAATAAATCACAACACATCTAAACAAAGGATCATTTGAATTAAGTGCATTAAACCCTAAAAAGTAATTCTTTAGGGGCTGGAGGGATGGCTTAGTGGTTAAGGCACTTGCTTGCAGAGCCTGAGGACTCAGGTTCAGTTTCCCAAAACCCACATAAGCCAGATTCATATGGTGATGCATAAGTCTGAAGTTCGTTTGCAGTGGCTGCAGGCCTTGCTGCATCCATTTTCATTCTCACTCTCTCTCTCGTAAATAAATAAATAATTTTAAAATAATACTTTAAGTGGATTAATAAAAGGCTTTCCCTTCTGGCTAACATAGGGTAGCAAGAATGGGACTTATCCTCCTGCAGCATGCAATTTAAAGTCCTCTAAACAGACCCATGAATGGTATTTCAATCAATAATAACCCAATGGTTCCTGGTAGAAGTAAAAAAAAAAAAAAAAAAGAGGTAAACTTTACAGTTGTCCTAGTATATTGAATAGAAGACAATGTCCTTGCCACAATGCAAGGAGAGAGAGTCCAAGCAGAGCCTGATAACTTTCCCAAACTGGAAATAGAGTTGAGCAATCAAGAGGTCTCCTCATCAGGGCACCATAAGTGAAAAGAGCAAAATGCAGAAATAACTGTCTACATGTGTGCAAACTTCAGCTGAACATTTATGCTCACACATGTGAGGAAAATATCTGAATCTGGGGTCTGATAAAGATTGGAATGGGTTTTCCTCTTAACATATAAAGGACTTACTTCATCCTCTCACTAGATGGCATAGGTAGTATCACTATTCAGTAGACATCAGGTAGGAAGCTCAGGAAGATATAAGTATGTAGTGGGATGGAATTAACTCTGGGATACTAGCTGTTCAGATAATCTCCAGTAGAATTTGTATGTTTAAAAGAGTCTCAAAAGAATAAAAAAAACTGCAATCATAGAAAGATAATTGCCTCATAGCCTCACTCATTTACAGCACCTAACCTGAATCTACCCCAAATGCTGACATACCCAGCAAGCATCTCAAGGATTGGACAATAGGGTGGGTGGGGAGGAGGGGATGGCAAGGGAGGGGATGGGAGACACAAATCTGGACCCAAACAGCAATGGTACCAGAAAATTCTACTTCCTAAAAGGCAGACCAAATGGTTGAACCTTCACCAGACCCTGAAAGGGAACACCTGAGTCACAAGGCACTGGAGAGGGTATGATGAAGACTGAACTTAATCTTCTACAGCTCCTCTCTCTCTCTTTCTTCTCTCTAACCATTTATATTACTTAACTTTTTCTTCCTTCTCTTTGTGGGCACTGACCTGTAACTCCCAGTACCAGCAGGTGGCTATCATCCACAATGAGCTTTTGGTCAGAGAGACCTACAAGGTTTCCTAAAAGAATGTCAGATTTCTGTCAGAGTACTTGATGACCCACCAAGGTTAGTGGTAAGACCCTACTGCTGAAGACACAATATGCAGTTGACACGTAACATGGAGTGACATGGCTGGAAGTTGGAAGAGAGTCAGTCCCCAGACAGTCAGCATATAGTGCCAGAAGGTGTTACATGGGCGACTGGGGGAAAATGAGCAATATCTGTTCAAGAAACTCATGGTCTAAACTACTTAGCAGCAAATACCCTGTCGTGATGCTCACATAAGTGCAATAGTGGTGTACAACCATGGTGGTAAACTGATTGCTCTTGATTTGGCTAACTGACACACTCAATGGAAGAGGACCCATTGCTGGAGCTGGCAAAGAAGTCAGAACAACTTCCAAACATGAGCCCACTCTCCATTATCAAGCCACCACTAATCATGGGCTACAAGAGGGCCTAAACCTATTAAATTCTCTATTAAAATAATCAAGGGTTATCCCATTTATTTGGTGCTAACTTTATTCTCCATTGGAGAAACTGCTTCTCTTTTTCAGATAGATGCAGATCTTAAGGAGAGAACCACCCCATCACACCTCTCAAAAAGGCCCCAGCTGAAACTAAGAATAACAGGCAAAACAAGAAAAGGTGCTGTTTTCTTGGTGAACCTGGGTACCAGCACAGGGATGAAGGAGATAGAGACAGAGAACAATCAGCTACTACCAAATCAGATCTCCAGAGACATAGAGGCTCTCATGACCTCATCACTGAAGCAGACCTAAAATGAACCCAACATGTCTCAGGGAAATTTGCAGAAGAGGGGACAGAAAGAAGGTCAAAGCCACACATCGGGTCATGATACACAGACCTTTCCTCTAATTGAGGGCTAACTCCACAATGCGTGACCCATATACCTCAACAAGGAGAGGTCAGGGGAGGAGGAAGGGCAGGGGAGAAGCTGACAATGGTACCAACTTGACTGTATTCACTGAGTATAAAACTAATTAATAATCAAATCAAATCAAATCAAATCAAATCAAATAAAATAAAAAGAATCGAACTGTTCTAAGTAACCTAGTTTTATATGATGGCTAACTCCACAATGCATGACCCATATACCTCAACAAGGAGGTGCCAAGGGGAGGGGGTAAGTCACAGATGAGCCTAATAATGGTACCAAACTAACTGTATTTGCTGAATACACAACTAATTAATAAAAAATAAGTAAATGACAATTGAACACCATAAGGAGCAAAATACAAAGTAAAACCAAATCAAAATTCTAGGAAAGGAATGTCTGTAATTAAAAGTCCCATGAACATAATTAATGATACATTAGATATTTCATAAGGATATTAGTGAAAATATGAAAACAAAATCTATCATAAATGAGACCTAAGAATAAAATGATGATAAGATATAATGTGACTTCAAACACCCTAATGCAAAGATTATGGCAAGCCATGAAGAAGAGAATGGAGAAAGAAGACAATGAACTTAAGGGATAAACATAATGAAGAAGCCAAGTGTGGTTGTACAAGCCTGTCATTCTAGCCGTTGGGAGCGAAGACAGGGAGCTCAGGAATTCAAAGCCATCCTATGCAACATAGTCTGTTCTAGACCACCTTAGACTACATGTGACCCTTTCTTAAGCCACAATAAATAGAAATCAAGAAGAAAATTACCCCCTTGCATAGTGTACTCACTGTGTAGGGAATGTGGACAACTGAAATGGAAAACAAGCAAGACAGGAGGTGATAGAAAAGTCCATTCTTAAATTGCTAAAGCAAATGAAACCATAAATCCTAAGGCAAATAGTAATAAATAAAACAATTACAAATTTATTACAAAGTACTAAAATAAACAATAGTAAATAAAGCAAAAGTGATAAAATAATTCTGAAGCTTTCAATTTCTTAATTATGAATATTTTAAGTAGCAATTATATTACTATGTATTATTAAATTAATAATTTCAATTATAACAATCATTTCAAAATGACAGACATGACATTAAGTCTATCTTTTTTCAGTAATCATATTAAATATAATTGTGGGCTGGAGAGATAGCTTAGCGGTTAATCTCTTGCCTAATGACCCCAGTTCAAGGCTTAATTCCCCAGGACCCACATTAGCCAGATGCACAAAGGGGTACATGCATCTGGAATTCATTTGCAGTGTCTGGAGGCCCTGGTGGACCCATTCTCTTTCTCTCTATCGACCTCTTTCTCTCTCTGTCTATTGCTCTCAAATAAATAAAAATAAAACAGCAACAAAAAATTAACAAAAATACATAAATGTTCTGAGGCTAGCTCGATGTGTCAGTAGGTTGAAGTGGTTGCTGCTGAAGCTTGAAGGCCTATAAGAACCTTCTTTGCTCTGAGTTAGATTCTCCAGTAGCTGTGTAAATGGCTGGATATGGCCACATATACCTATAACCCTGGTTGTGTGGGGAGCAAAGACTAGAGGATTGTTGGGACTCACTGGTCAGCATGCCTGAACAAAAATGTTATCTCCAGGTTCAATGAATGACTCTATCTAAAGGAAACATCTAGATAAGTTATTATTTTCTTAAGGAAGGAAAATGCTAGAGGAATTCAACTCTGGCCTCTACACACGTGGATACCATGTGAGTCCATGTTCACACCACACACAAATGTTCACACTCAAACATCTTGCCACATATGCTACATACAACAGCAACAATGGTCAAAAATGTCACACTTCAAAGACAGATTTTTAAAAATATTTTTATTATTTTATTTCTATTTTTTAGTGTTGACAACTTCCATAATTGTAAACAGTATCCCATGGTAATTCCTTCCCTCTCCCCACTTTCCCCTTTGAAACTCCACTCTCCATCATATCCCCTCCTCTTCTCAATTAGTGTCTCTTTTATTTTGATGTTATGACCTGTTTTTCCTATTATGATTGTCTTGTTTAGGTAGTGCCAAGCACTGTGAGGTCATGGATATCCAGGCCATTCTGTGTCTGGAGGAGCACATTGTAAGGAGGCCTACCCTTCCTTTGGCTCTTACATTCTTTCCAGCACCTCTTCCACAATGGACCCTGAGCCATGGAAGGTGTGATTGAGATATTTCTGTGCTAAGCATTCTTCTGTCACTTCTTCTCAGCATAATGGTGCCTTCTGAGTCATCCCAATGTCACTGCCATCTGAAAAGAGGTTCTCTAACCAAAAGTGAGAGTAGCATTAATATATGGGTATGAACATGAAGAGAAGTACTTACTTGTCAGTTTGATGAGCATAGTATATACATTTAGCCAGACACCAGCAGATGTCACACCCCTGGGGCTCATGACTACCCCTGTTGTAGGTTTTCAGTTTCAGGGTTGTATTCCCTCCCATGGAGAGGGCCTCCAGTCAAATTAGAAGGTGGTTGGTTTCCCCCATAACAGATGTGCCACTACTTCACCCGTTGGCTCATTTGGCCTCTCTGTCCAAATATAAGGCTTGCAGTGTCCACTGCTGGGTATCTTCACTGGTCAGTTCTTTCTCTTGCATTGAACTGCATGAAGCATGGCTTTTTCCAGCTTTCTGTCAGCTGGTCTACAAGGAGGAGGTTTTCAGCTCAGCTCCATCAGGATTTCTCAGTGACCTTGCAGCACAAGTATGTGGAGTCTTCAGAAATAGGGTCTTACCATCTATTCCTGGTGGGAAACCACAGGCCTCAGCAATGGTCTGTGATGTTTGGGAGGCATTGGGAACCTCCCTGGCCAACAACTCACTGGAAGGTGTCCCATCCTTGGCACTGAAAATTTTCTAGTAACAATCTGTGGCTCCTGTGTGATCCATTGTCCAAAAAAGTAGGTTTCCATATGACTTATTTATATCCTCTTAGATTTTTATTTATTTATTTATTTGAGAGTGACAGACACAGAGAGAAAGACAGATAGAGGGAGAGAGATAGAATGGGTGCACCAGGGCTTCCAGCCTCTGCAAACGAACTCCAGACGCGTGCACCCCC
Organism: Jaculus jaculus; assembly: GCF_020740685.1. NCBI lineage: Eukaryota > Metazoa > Chordata > Mammalia > Rodentia > Dipodidae > Jaculus > Jaculus jaculus. The sequence goes on along the minus strand of NC_059105.1, from coordinate 147,820,903 downwards.
TTATGCATCTGGCTAACGTGGGACCTGGGGAACCGAGCCTCGAACCGGGGTCCTTAGGCTTCACAGGCAAGCGCTTAACCACTAAGCCATCTCTTCAGCCCTCCTCTTAGATTTTGATTAGCCCTCTCTCCACCTTCCCTTTACTCTTTGTATGGATGTGTCATGTATTCGTACCATTGTTTCCCTCCTCCCTGCCCCACTCCACAGGAGGCTGTCTTTAGTGTGATTGCTGGTATTAACCATAAAGCTGTGGGTTATGAGTCATGAGAGCAGCAGTTAGTCATTTTGTTGGAGTGGGGAGGCAATGCCTCTGGATATTCCCTTCTACCTGTGGCTCATACAGTCTTGCTGCCCCCTCTTCTATCCTCAGTGTCTGTCTCCCTCACCCTGGTGCAGGTTGTCAGGCTCATCATGGAAGCAGCACTCTTGCTCATCTCACCAATTTTTTTGTGGTTTCACCACATCCCTAGCTGATCTGCTAGGGGTGGTTCACCTGATGACCTGGAGTCAGCTACATATTCTTGTCTTGTTGACAGATTCTGATTGTCTGTGGTTCTCATTTTTTTTCCTAAAAAATAAAAACAGATTTTTCAAGGGAGAGTGATATCAGGATAAGTTAAAGTGTATAAGAATTTGTAATTTTGAGAGATTTTGATGGGTATAACCTTACTTTTGGCCAAAGACTAGTGGGCATTTCTCATTGGATTTCATAATCTTGATCTCCATAGGATTCTGACTTTGTTCCCAGTTCCAATTGTGGCTTCTGTTCCACTGAGTGGATCTCTTAGCCAATAGGAGAGCCATTAGTTACCCACCTAGGCTCTGTGCCACTACTGCACAGGTGTGTGCATCTTTTCAGGCTTGTTGTTTTCATATAGCAGTGTCTCCTGCTTTTTAAAAGTATTATATTTTTATTTATGTATTTTGAAAGAGAAGGCAGACAGACAGAGAGAGAGAGAGAGAGACAGAGAGAGACAGAGAGAGAGAGAATGGGCACACCAGGGCCTCTAGCCATTGAAAAGGAACTTCAAATGAATGTTCCACCTTGTGCCTATCTGGCTTTATTTGTGATCTGGGGAATCAAACTTGAGTCCTTTGGCTTGGCAGGCAAGTGCTTTAGCAGATTAACCATGTTTCCAGCCTCAGAGATAATATTAAAAAAAAAAAAGCAACCTGTGGGGGGCAGAGAAATTGTTAAGCAGTTAAAGGCACTTGCTTGCATAGCCTGGCAGTCTGAGGTTGTATTTCCCAGTACTCATATAAACGCAGATGCATAAAGTGGAAAATGATTCTGGAATTTGTTTGAAGTGCATTCTGGTGCAACCATTCCCTCCCCTTCACTGCTTGCAAATAAATAAATAAAATATTTAATACAGTAGCATATAAGCTTATGTTACTATAAGAAATCCACTTCAGATATACTATCAAATGACTACTAAAATTATACTTAAGATTGAAACAAAAATGGAAATTTAGTGAGTAAAATAGACAAAACTATACACGACTTCATAACTTACAGAAATTTTATATTTGTCATTATATTGACAGCGCTATTATATGCCTGACCCAGGGTCACATACTAAATAAATGAAATATAGAAGTACTGTCAGTATTTTTTCTCTGTGACATAGTGCTTTTATTTGAGTTTATTATAGCCCATGGGTGATGATAAAACCACCCATATAAGCTCAGACAGAAAAAAAAAAAAAAAAAAGTCCCTTGCAATAGAATTTGCAGAACAAAGAGTGAATGATTGGCACAGCAGCTGAGATCTGTAGGTCAGAAACATTACACAAGTAAAAAGCCTCAGCAGGAGTCCAGAATCACACTGAATAGGAGTTTGTTGATTTTGTTAATCCAATGACCAACATGTTTTTCTCAAAGGATATAAAAACTGTAACTTATTCTGAGTGAGAACACACAAAATTCCATGATTGATTAAAAGCTGTCTTCACATTCTCTTTTTCCAAGTAAGTAACTCAAATGAAGGGTTCATTCCCTCTTTCATCTCCTCACTATAAAGACTTTCCCTTCTAGGAGCGAGATTCCCCTTGAAAAGTCTATCTAAGCCAGATGATGGAAGAAGCATGGCTTTAAGCCACAGGCAAAATTTCCAGAGAAAGACTTCCTGATCATTTTCATAACTAAACTAAGAAAGGAAAGACCTTCAGATTCTAAGTCAGATTGTAAGAAAAGCCACACATATGTTGGGTGAACAGGTTAGTGATCTAAAGTATAACCTTAAGGCTGTATGTAATAAAATACATAAGATTCCTGCTGTAAGGTTCAGGAATGACCAACACCAAGGAGACCACTCTGAGGCAAAGATGGAAGCTTTTGTTCAGGAAAAACATGAGTTGCCAAGACTGACTCTCAAGAGCAGAGCACAGCCAACTTGGGATTGCAGACGGTGGACTATATAGAGCTCTTCAGTTGAGGAAAGAGGGAAGTTAAATAAATAAATAAATAAATTAAATTAAATTAAAAAAGGCTTCTTTAGGGAAGATCTAAAATAGCCAGGCTGTGACACCAGAAGAGTAACCAAGTGACTTACAAGATGGAAGGGCAGGAAATCATAACCTGGGCGGGCGGGGGGGGGGGGGTATTATTAGACAAGAAAGGGTAATGGCTGGGTGGTTCCTTGGAGACTATGGATGATCCTCTCCCTGGTGTCTGTTGCCATCCTGCTGTCTTTGCTGACTCCATTTAAGGAAGCCCATCTTTACCTAACATTCTAGCCTTTTGTTAATGATAAGAGATGAAGGTTAATTTTTGTATGTTGACCATAAGAGTGATGAGTTCTTATGAGAGAGGCTGATAATGCAGTGCTTGGGTCTCTCTTCAGGGCAGGTGATGAGAAGGCAGTTTTATGGGGGCTAGAGGTGACAGAGGGGAGACATCAATAGCTCCAGTGTAGCATGTTGTTATGACTTGGTCCTGAGCAAAGTAAAGACTTCTCTCATCACATCTCTGTATTGAGCTAGTTTCAGGGCAGTTAGCAGACACCTGTTATAGAGAAGGTGAGGGAGATGGGCTCTGTGTATCACATAAGAAAACAAAATGTAGAGTAAAGGAGCTTGTTACTCTTGCCAAAGAGCCAGGTGTAAAGGGAGGATGAGTATTCAGAGGTGAGAGATAGAGGGCTTGGGGCAAGAGGAAGCAGAGGGGCATTTTGAGACCAAGGGAAGAGTAGCAACACAAGAGAGTTTAAGTTTGAGAATGCCCATTGGGGTGGCAGTGTACTTATCCCTGGATGAGATAAGATAAGGGCTAAAGAAAGAGGGAGCCTGAGGAATAGCTCTGATGCTGGCTAAGGCAAGTTGGAGGAGCTGGGGTCAGGATAGGTGAAGTTAATCAGGGACAGGCAGAGGCAGAAGACTTGAGTTAGTGTTAGAGTCTACTCTTGTAAGTCAGCATCAGACAGGGGAGCCTATTATTCTGGATCACTTTTTGTATTGTAGTTATAGTTTTCTTACTCTTGATTAAGACCATGCAGGCTACTAGAATTAACTGTATATTTTGGAGGTTAATAATGGCTATGAAGGAGAGACTTTTAGGGATCTGTGATGAGTTCTATGACTCTCAGCATTGTCATCTGCTAAGATGCATCAAGGTTGTGCTGAACAAGTGGCCCTCCCACTTTTGGGAAGCCTGGAGGAGGGATTTTACTCTGATGTGACTCTGCTGTTGCAAGTACACTGAATTAGAACTTGTTTCTGGATCTCCACATCCTTTCTGATCAACAAGACAGTTAACTTACCACAGGATAGAAGTTTAAGTGTCCCATCATCTCCTGTGGCCTTTTGATATTGAAGCAGGAACCAAATATTTGTTATCCTTTTAACTCCAATGTTCCCAATTGATTTTGACTTTTACATATGGTTATTAATCACTCAGAGAGACTGTACTTATCTGAATAACAAAAGAGATTAGTAAAAAAGGTGTAGAACATATCTGGTTAGCAAGCAGATTTGGCTAAGGAATGACACAATATTTTTAAAATCATTTTGATTAATACTTAAGTTTAGTTGTCAGGTGATAGTGTAAGCTATATCTGGGACATAGAAAGCATATACATTCTATCTTTATTACCAAAATCTTTTTTTTTTTTTTAATTAGTTTTGTAGTCAGCAAATACAGGCAGTTTGGTACCATTATTAGGCTCATCCATGACCTACTTCCTCCCCATTGGCCCCTCCTTGTTGAGGTATATGGGTCGGGCATTGTGGAGTTAGCCCAGAGTTATTGGTACGATAAATGCCACTGCATATCATGACCCAACGTGTGGCTCTGACATTCTTTCTGCCCACTCTTCTGCAAAATTTCCCTGAGCCATGTTGGGTTCATTTTTAGTCTGCTTCAGTGATGAGGTGTTGGGAGCCTCTGGTTCTCTGGCTCTCTAATTTGGTAGGAGTTGATTTTTCTCGGTGTTGGTCTCCTCTCCCCTTGTGCTGGTATCTGGTTGATCAGGAAAACAGCACCCTTGCTTGTTTTGACAATTTTCTTTAGTTTCAGCTGGGGCCCTATTGAGGTATGATGGGGTGGCTCTCTCCTTAGGATCTGCATCTATCTGAAAAAGAGAAGCAGATTCTCCAATGAAGAGTAAGTTAGCACCAGGACAAATGACATAACCCTTACTTTTTTTACAGAGAGTTTAGTAGGTGTAGGCCCTCTTGTAGCCCATGATTAATGGTAGCTTGATGTTTGAGAGTGGACTTATGTTTGGATATGGTTCTGATTTGTTTCTCAGCTCCAGCTATGGGTCGCATAACACTGAGGGGATCAGTTAGCCAAATCAAGAGCAGTTGGTTCCCAACGATGGCTGTGTGCCACTACTGCACTTGTGTAGGCATCACAACAGGTTATTTCCTGCTAAGTAGGTTAGACCATGAGTTGCTTGGACAGATATTGGTCATTTCCCCCAGTCACCCATGCAACACCTTCTGGCACTAGACATGCTGACTGTCTGGGAACTGACTCTCTCGTGGCTTCCAAGCATGCAGTTCCATTTTACGTGTCAGCTGCATATGGAGTCTTCAGCAATAGGGTCTTACCATTAACCTTTGGTGGGTCATCAAGTAGTCTGAAATAAATCTGTCATTCTTTTAGGAAACCTTGTACATTTCTATGATCAAAAGCTCATTGTGGATACTAGCCCCATGCTGGTACTGGGTGTTACAGGTCAGTGCCCACTAAGAAAACGAGGAAAAAGATAACTAATACACAAGAGTTAGAGAGATGAGAGAGAGGGAGAGGGAGAAGGAGAGGGAGAGGGAGGGAGGGCAGATGTAGAAGATTTAGGTTAGACTTGATCCTACCCTCTCCAGTGTTTTGTGGTTCAGGTGTTTCCTGTAAGGGCCTGGTGAAGGTTCAGCCATTTGGTCTGCCTTTTAGGAAGTAGAATTTTATGGCATCATTGCTGTTTGTATCTAGATTAGAGTTTCCCACTCCTTCAATGCCCTCCCCCCTCTCTCCCCATCCATCCTAGTGCCTAGTCCATGAGATGCTTGCTGGGTAGATTCAGGTTAGGTCCTGTACATGACTGAGGCTATGTGGTGACTTTTTTTCTGTGATTGGGTAAGTTCACTGAGAATGATCTGTTCCAGGTTCAACCATTTTTCCTCAAATTTCTTTGTGTCATTTTTTCTTACTGATGTATAGAATTCCATTGTGTAGATATACCACATCTTTGTTATCCATTCTTCTAGTGATGAATATCTGGATTGATTCCAGCTCTTAGCTATTATGAATTGAGCCAATACAAACATGGTTGAGCAAATCTCTCTGGCCTGTAGTTTGAAGGTTTTAGGATAGATGCCCAGTAAGGGAATGACTGGGTCTGTGGGTATCTCTGTTGTCAGGTTTTTCAGGTGTCTCCATATTGCTTTCCAAAGTGGTTGTACCATCCTACATTCCCATCAACAGTGGATGAGTGTTCCTACTTCTCCATATCCTCGCCAACATTTATTTTCATTTGATTTTTTGATGTTTGCTATCCTTATTGGGGTAAGGTGGAATCTCATAGCTGTTTTAATTTGCATTTCTTGGATGACTAGGGATGATGAACATTTTCTTAAGTATGTGGTTGCCATTTGTATTTCTTCCTCTGTGAACTGCCCGTTCAGCTCTTTGCCCCATTTTGTGAGTGGGGTGTTTGACTTCTTACTGTTCAGATTTTTGAGTTCTTTGTAGATTCTAGAGATTAGGCCTCTATCAGTTGGATAACCTGCAAATATTTTCTCCCATTCTGTGGGTAATCTATTGGCTTTGCTTATTGTATGCTTGTCTGTAAAGAAACTCTTCAGCTTCATGTGATCCCATTGGTTCAGTGACTGTTTAAGATCATGGGCTACTGGAGTTTTGTTCAGGAAGTCTTTTTCCATTCCTATATCATCAAAAGTACTTCCTAAACTTTCTTCTAATAGTAATCAAGTTTCTGGTCTTATATTGAGGTCTTTGATCCATTTGGATTTGAGTGTAGTACATGGTGAAATGTGTGGATTAAGTCTTAGTTTCCTGCATGTGGTTATTCAGTTTGTCCAGCACCATTTGTTTAAGATGTTGTCTTTTTTCCAGCGTATATTGTTTGGGCTTTTGTCGAATATCAAGTAGCTATAGTTGCATGACCCAAAGTCTGTGTCCTCAAGTCTATTCCATTGGTCTATACTCCTGTTTTTATGCCAGTACCATGCTGTTTTCATTACTATGGCTTTGTAATATAGCTGTAGGTCAGGTATGGTGATGCCTCCAGAGGTATTTTTTCTGCTGAGGATATGTTTGTATATGCGAGGCCTTCTGCCTTTCCATATGAAATATGAGATCATTTTTTCTATCTCTGTGAAGAACACTTCACAGAATTGCATTAAATCTGTATATTACCTTTGGTAGGATTGTCATCTTTACAATGTTAATTCTGCCTATACAGGAGCATGGGAGGTCTTTCCATTTTTTCAAGTCCTGTTCAATTTCTTTTTTGAGTGTTTTTATGTTTTCATTGTATAGATCTTTCACTTCCTTGGTTAACGTTATTCCAAGGTATTTTTGTTGTTGTTGTTGTTGCTATTGAAAATGGGACTATGTCCCTTATTTTTTTCTCTGTATCTTTCTCATTTACATATAGAAATGTTACTGATTTTTGTGCATTGGTTTTGTATCCTGCCATTTTGCTATAGGAGTTAATCACCTTCAGGAGTTTTGGGACGGAGTCTCTCGGGTCTCTTACATAAACAATCATGTCATCAGTGAATAGAGCTAACTTAATTTCTTCCTTTCCAAATTGTATCCCTTTTACTTCCTTCTCCTGTCTTATTGCTTGAGCTAGGACTTCCAGTACTATATTGAAAAGCAGAGGTGAGAGAGGACATCCCTGTCTTGTTCCTGATCTCAATGGGAATTCCTCCAGTCTCTCTCCATTAAGTATTATTTGGGCCTTTGGAGCTTTGTATATTGCCTTTATTATGTTAAGATATGAACCAACCATGCCAACTCTCCCCAATGTTTTGATCATGAAGTGATGTTATATCTTGTCAAAGGCCTTTTCTGCATCTATCAAAATGATCATGTGGTTTTTATGTTTAATCTTGTTTATGTGATGTATTACACTGACAGATTTCCGTATGTTGAACCAGCTCTGTGTTCCTGGGATGAATCCCACTTGGTCAAGGTGGACAATGCTTTTGATGTGTTGTTGGATTCTGTTTGCAAGATTTTGTTCAGGATCTTTGCATCTAAGTTCATTAGGGAAATAGGGCAGTAGTTTTCTTTTCTTGTGGCATCTCTGCCTGGTTTTGGAATTAGGGTGATACTAGCTTCATAGAAGGAGTTGGGTAGCTTTCCCTGTTCTTCAATTTTGTGGCACAGTTTTAGGAATATTGGTTTGAGTTCTTCTATGAAAGTTTGATAGAATTCAGCTGAGATGCCATCTCGTCCTGGACTCTTCTTTTTGGGGAGGTTTTTTTTTTTTTTTTTTTTTTTTTTTTTTACTTTTTCAATCTCTGTGAGTGTGATGGGTTCATTGAGGAGATTAATCTGCTCTGAGTTTAGCTTTGATAGATGGTATGCATCCCGCAATTTATCCATCTCCTCCACATTATCCAGTTTTGTGGAGTAGAAGTTTTTGAAATAAGTTCTGATGATTCTCCCAATTTCACTTATGTCTGTTGTGCTCTTTCCTTTTTCATTTTGAATTTTGTTAATTTGAAGCTTCTCCTTTTTTTGCTTGATCAAATTGGCCAGGGTTTTGTCAATCTTGTTCATTTTTTCAAAGAACCAGCTCTTTGTTTTGTCAATTGTCCTAATTGTTTCCTTGGTTTCCAATTCATTAATTTCTGCTCTGATTTTAATTATTTCTTTCCTTGTGTAGCTCTTTGGGTTGGATTTTTCTTGTTTTTTCCAGTGCATTAGGTGGACAGTTAGGTTATTGATTTGGGATCTTTCTGTCTTTTTTATGAAAGCATTGATTGCTATGAATTTTCCCCTGAGTATCACCTTCATTGTGTCCCATAACTTTGGTATGATGTGTTCTCATTGTCATTCAAATTCCAGGAATTTTGAAATTTCATTTTTTCTTTCATCCACTATCCATTTATTGTTTAAAAGTGTGTTGTTAAGTTTCCAGGTGCTGTTGGAATTCTTTGGTGGGTCTTTTGTTGTTGATTTCTAGCAATATAGCATTATGATCTGATATCATGCAGGGAATTATGTAAATTTTTCTACATATGTGGACACAGTCTTTGTGACCCAGTATATGGTCTATTTTAGAGAATGTTCCATGGACTGCTGAGAAGCATGTGTAGTTTGTGGATTTGGGATGGAAAGTTCTGTAGATGTCTGTTAGGTCTAAGTGTTCTATGGTTTTGTTGAGCTCTCATACTTCCCTGTTGTGTTTCTGTTTGTATGATCTGTCTATTACTGATAATGGTGTATTGAAGTCCCCAGCTATGATTGTGTTAGTGGTTATTTCTGTTTTATTGTCAAGTAGGTTTTGTTTTATGAACTGTGGTGCCCCTGTGTTTGGTGCATACAGATTTATGATTGTTGTATCCTCTTGATGGATCATTCCCTTGATAAGTAGGAAGTGGCCTTCTTTGTCTTTTTTGATTATTTTTTGGTTTGAAGTCTATTTTATCCAATATTAATATAGCTACACCTGCTTGTTTCTTATTCCCATTTGCTTGGAATATTGTTTTCTACACTTTTACCCTGAGGAGGTATCTGTCCTTACTGGTGACGTGGGTTTCTTGAAAGCAAAAGATTGAGGGGTCTAATCTTTTGATCCATCCTGTTAGCTTGTGTCTCTTGATGGGTGAATTAATGCCATTAATATTTAGTGTAATGATTGTGAGATTTGATTTGATCCCTGCCATATTGTGATGGTAGATGTGTGTTGGTGTTTTCATGGGCTTTGAAGTTTTTTGTGCCTACTCTGAGTTTGGTTATTGAGATCTGCTTCTTGTAGGCATTTTAGTTTGTTTATTTGTTTCTTCTCTGTGGAGAATTTCCAAAAGTACTGTCATTAGGTTTGGTTTTGTGTTCATATAATTGTAAACCTCAGTTTTGTCATGGAGAGTTTTTCTTTTACCATCTATTATGAGGGATACTTTTGCTGGGTAGAGTAGTTTGGGTTGGAAGCCATAGATCCTTAGACTTTGGAGTGTTTCTTTCCAGGCCCTTCTAGCTTTCAGGGTTTCCATTGAGAAGTCTGAAGTAATTCTGATGGGGTTGCCATTGAAAGTGATGTGCTATTTTTCCCTATCTGCTTTTAGGATTTTCTCTTTGGTGTCAATGTTTATAGCCTTAATGATAATAAATCTTGGAGAGTTTCTCCTTTGGTCCAGTCTGTTTTGAGTTCTGTTTGCTCTTGTATCTTGATGGGCCTTTCTTTTAAGAGACTGGGGAAGTTTTCTTCAATGATTTTGTTAAATAAGATCTCCATGCCTTTGGTCTGAAATTCTTCTCCTTCTAGTATTCCAATGATTCTGATATTAGGATGTTTAAGTGTACCCCACAATTTCCTCATGTTCTGTTCACAGGAACTTTTGAACTTACTGAAATTTTTGAACTCTCAAACTTTTTCTTCCATCTTGTCTTCCAGATCAGAGTTTCTATCCTCTACTTTGCTGAATCTATTCTTGAGAGCCTCTAGAGAGTTCTGGACTTGTTCAATTAAGTTGGCATTTTCTACTACTTTTTTATGTATCATTTCCATCCCTCTGTCAAGCTCCCTTTCCACATCATTTTCTGATTTTCTTGATGATTCTTGGAATTCATCCTTGCATTTCCTTATGTCTTTATTTATTATGGCCAGCTGGTCTTTAAGGTCTTCTTTTTTTTCACTCTCCCTCAAATCTCAAAACTCTCTTTGAATTTCTTCCAATTTCTTATCAGTTTATTCTAGCTTAGTGATGGTAGCATCCACATGATTATCAGTCCTTTGTTGCTTTCCTGCAAATTCTAGCAGTAGGTTGTTCAGGGTTGCATTGCTCATAGCTTCAATTTGATATTCTGATCCTAATGACTCTTCTATGTTTTGGTTAGATGTGTTCATTGTAGGACTGGGTGATCTAACTGGATTTTCTTGGATCTGATTTTCCATGGTATTTCTTTTGCGCAGTGGTCTGCCCATGACAGTGTATGGGCATGTAGGTAGGTGGATCAGCCTGGGCTCTAGTGCAATGGGAATCTGCGGCAGCCTGGAGCAGTTCCTAAGCAGTCTGGGCTTTGGTTCCCACTTGACAAAGCCCCCTATATATTGCCTGACAGGGGCAACAAATTTGCCTGAATTCTCAAGTGGTAATGCGCCAAAGCTGCCTGCATTTGAGCTTGGAGGAGGACTGAGGTACCAAGCTCTGAAGCAGCCCAAACTCTGGCTGGAAACACTGGGACCCGGAAACAGTCTGCACTCCCCCACCACAGGACAATGGAGGATGGCCAGCATGGCAGACAGGCAGGGGATGGCACCTGAGCTGGCACAAGTAAGAGACACTCTCTGGGCTTGTGTGGCAGTTGCTGTGGGACTGGGCTCACTGAACGTGCAGTGGCAGGAGTAGTAATGTGGTGAGTGTGCAGAGCAGTATAAGCTTCCACACGCAGGGATCGATTGGCACGTGATTGGTGCACAATTGGTGCATGATTGAAGCGTGGCAGCAGGCATGGTGGTGGGCACGGTGGATACTTGATGGGAGGGGTGGGCTACCCGCCTGTGATGGGATCCATGATTCCCTGCTCCCCACCCACCCCCAGGCCCTCCCACTGACAAGAAGACCCAGAAAACACTTATTGTCTTGCTGTTCTTTCCCCGGGATTTGCAGTGCAGCTAGGTGGTGGCCATCTTGGCCGGAAGTCTCTACGTTGTATCTTTTAAGTATCTGTCAGTTATAACTATAGGCAGAACATTTTAGTAGTCCTGAAAAAAAATATTTTATCAATAACTTTCAGGCAATTGATTTAATCTAGAAATTGTATGTTAGGAAAAGACAAAGCAGTATAAAAACTTAGCATCTATGTTTAAAAACAACTTTGTCTAGTCTGTATACCATTGCAAGTACCAATTACCCCCCAAACTGGAAGTAGAACAGCAATTTAAGTTTTTTGTTTTTTTGTTTTTTTTTTGTTTTTTTTTTTTTTAGGGCAGAAAACATGTTTAAAGTATCAATATCTCTATAAGCAATGAACTGAAGATACTGGAAATGAGACAATTAATTAAATGAAAGCTTGACTGAAACTTACTATACGTAGCTCAAGAATAAAATAAATCTTGGTCATTGTTGAGTTAAGCAAGTCGGATTTTCACATACATTAGAGACAATATGAAAGAGAGACACAAAATGAGTACCTTTTACCATTGAACAATCTAAAGGCTTAACTAAAGAAATACTTATGACTGTTACATGAAGCTTAGAAAACTTTATTAACAATGTTTGTAAGTAGTGGATTTTTTTAAAGACATGGGGGGCTTTTTTAGTTTTTCTAAGAACAAAAATCACAATAAATCACTTTTTATAAGACTTGGATTATAGTTTCAATGATTATCATCTAGTAAAACCAGCATGAACAAGATAAGAACCATCTTAAAATTACAGAGTTTTAGCCAGGCATGGTAATGTATGTTTATTGATAGCTAAAACATCATTAACTTTGCATAAACCAAATTTCAATATTTTGATATCTGGAAAAGTCTGATATTAACAAAAAGTAGAGCTTATATATTTAAGGCACATGAGGCTACAGACAGTAAACTATGAACCAAAGTTCTTCTGACAGAATTTAAAATAAACAAGAAATCTATATTATATAGTTACAGTTTTGGCTTAAATATGAAGACATGAAAAATTTTATAGCTTTCAAAATTATCAGAATTGGTATCCCTTTATATACATACATTTTTAAGAAGATTTAGCACACTTAAAAGCTAAATAAGATGTCCATCCAATCCATAATCAGTTTTTGAAATTAAGTTAGCTATATTTAACATACCCAAAGAATAGAGGAGCTGGATTAAACTGCCATGATCTAATAAAAAAAGGAGACAAGTCTCATGGAAAAGAGAGGGAATAGGCATGGCAGAGCCGCTTGCCACTGCAAACAATTTGCAAATGTATGCTCCACTATGTGCATTTGGCTTTGCTGAGCCCAAGAGAAATGTCTTTAATCTCTTAACATACACAAGATTTTATGACACAATCTATATAACTATTTGAACCTTAACCAACTCTATAATTCTGCTTGCGATACTTTGGTAAACTTGTTCAGTAATGACAAGTTAAAACTAAAGTATTAAGACTGATTGTTGTAGGAATTGAGAAATTACATACATCGCAACATAACTTTGTTTAGAAGTTTTTTCACTCTTTACCATGAAGTAAATAGTCTTTTAAGTGTGTGACAGATAAATACTGTTTAACATTTCAAATGTGGTCTGTTTACCTTGTAAAACAGGGGGGAAAAGAGTAAATACTTCCTCTGTAGATTTATTTTATTTATTTTTTTTTTTTGAGGCAGGGTTTTAGATATAATAACCTAAGGAGAGGATATTAATGAGCCAATTTTAACCTTAAGATTTAGTTAAAGCTGGGCATGGTGGCATACGCCTTTAATACCAGCATTTGGGAGGCAGAGGTAGGAGGATCACTGAAAGTTCTAGGCCACCCCAAGACTACATAGTGAATTCCAGGTCAGGCTAAACTAGCGCAAGAGCCTACCTCAAAAAACAATAACAACAACAACAACCACAAAAATTAGAGGAACCTAGTTAACTTGATTGGGTACTCTAAATTCCGTCTTTCATAACCATTATTATGACCATATTAACATCATTGAGTTAAAGTTACGTTTACAACTTGAATACCATAGCAACCTGCCATTAGCTAGGGCCATACTTTTTAGTCTGATGTAAGCCCTATGTTATTAGCCATTTTGTATCTCAAAAAGTCTGTAATCTGATTAAGTACTTTGTCTTTAACGTTCTGTTTAAGCTTACTCATACCTTCATCTACATACTTTTACCTTACAATCCATGTAACCACTCTGTAACAATCTTTTTCATCAATCATTTAACATCCAACATAGAAATTTTTTTCTCCAGTTTTTATCTATTTTAGTCAGCTCATCTCATAACTACCAACAAAAACTTTTATTGTCCTTACTATAACATTTTCAATATGACCATTTTTCCCTTCAAAAGGCCTTTTGAAATAACTTTTTTAAAGAAAAAGTAGATCAGATTTAACTTACACTATTTACCCAGAATAAACATACAGATATTTATTTTGGAATTTTGTTTCTTATAACTTTCCTGAATCACATTAAAATATATGAAAGCAGATTTGAACATTATTAGAAATTTAGTTTTTATTTTTATTTTTTTTTTACAAACTCAGTATTGAGTACTTCAAAATTTAAGCATAAATTTTGAGGCTGTTGTTTGTTAGTACTTCCATAGAAGCATAGAAAGATAAAGTAAATGTAAAACAGTTACAAATATTTTTATAAGAAGTCCCCATAGCGACTTGGCATTCATTCATCATCATGCTGGGGCCAGGACCCTAAGATTCCCTGTGCTTGCAGCCCCCTGGCTCTGCAAGGCAGGAAAGCTAAAAAAGGACTCCCCCCTTTTTTTATTTTTAAATTCCAGGGAGAGTTTTGGACTTCCTGCAGGGCTATAGGCTGCTTTCCAATCCTGCCATTTCACAACTTTTTAAGAGTAGGAGTATCTTGCTTCTTCTTTTTTTTTTTTTTTTGCCTATGATCTTAATTACTTTTAGTGTTCCTTCTGGGGGACACTCAACAGTAAAAATTGGCTATGTCATCTAGTAGAGTGGGCTTGGTGGAATACATCCCCAAAATGAAATGGCACTGCTCAGAACAGAAATTCTGCAGCCTCAGGGCTGTGAGCCCCATACATACTCACAAACACACTCATTTTAAGTGCACTTTTCATATAGACTCTAGACAACCATTTCCCCTTCACACATTTATTCATTCACTCACTTATTCAGAAGTTATGCATTCTCACTTTAAATTTCTATTCTATTTACAACTCTGGAGACTCAAATCAAAACTTTTTACCAGGCAGGGTGTCAAGAGAGGCTGAGGGAACTGGAGGAGTCAGAGGAGCTGTTGGGGAGAGGTGGCTAGAAGGATCTGGTGAGAAAAGCAGGCAGAGCAGAGAGAAGGCCATGCACACAGAGCAAAAAGTAGGGTATTTTGGACCATTTGCGTGTATGTTAGCAGAAGTTTTTTTTTTTTTTTTCTTTTTTTATTCAGTGAGAATTTGGAAATCAAAAGTATTCTCAGGCCATTTGGACCCATTATCCAGCTTATGAATGTGGCCAAGCAGAGTTTCAAAGATAAGATGTCATCCAAAAGTTGTAGAGGCTTTAAATTATTAAGGAGATAGGGAAAGAACAAAACAAGGGTGAAAGAAAAATAAACCAGAGCTTAAGCTGTGTTTGCACAGGACATTAATATGACCTCCTGGCCCATCAGGGTGAATGAGCCTGCACCTCCCACTTGGGCTGAGGCCATACAGGTCACAACTCTTGGCTTTATAGGCTGTTAGTGGGCAAGATGGGAGATGCCACCATCTGCTCATGCTGTCATTTTCCCTGCCATCATGATGCCTCAAGCCTGTAAACCAAAATAAACCTGTGTTTCCCCACAAGATGCTCTTGGGTAATTTCTACCAGCAATGTGAATCTGAGGGCAACTGATGTCATCTCACCATTTAGCCCAGGCTGGCTTGAAATTGCCAGCCCTCTTGTTTCAGCCTCCCATGTACTCACATTGCAGAGTAAGTAACTATGCCTGGCAAAATGATCCCCAATAATGCTTTAGGCAAAAGTTAAGAAAGTTCATGTCTGATCTACTTTTGATGACAAGTATATATGCTTTATGAAATACCAAGAACAATGGAGAGTAACTAGAAGTTGAAGGGAATTTACCCTTGCAATATAGAGTATCCTTGGGTGATTTTATTATTTATGTAATTATGTTTGTGTATGCAAGTTTTCTTTTTATGAATTTCATCCTCAGGAGGGGCTTCCTTCCTCTTGTGTGATATGTTTCTTCAAAGCAGGGAACTTTAAAGTTTTAAATCAGACTTTCTGATTACAGCATATACATTTGTAATATGCTTCAATTTAACAACATTACAACCATTAGAAAGCAAGAGTGCCATCCTAGTATTAAGAGGACAAAGAAGAAAAGGGTCAGTTTTGTGAATAAACTATCATTTCTTTCTCACTTTCTAAACTACACATTAATGGACCAGAATCTGAGCAGCTTGGCCAAAGCTGAAAGAATTGACGTAAGACTGGAGTGCATGCCCCAGAGAAAGAATAGCAGTTGAAAATCAACTAAGTTAAACATATAATGAAACAAAAACTTTATTTTGTAAGTCTGTAATAGAATGCGTAAGACTATGATAAAATCCAAAGTTATTTGATATATTAAAAATAATAAAATATGATATATTCTCAAACATAAAGATTATAAACAAACATATTGATGCAAGCAAAACATTAACATGAACAGATAAAAGGTATAAAAGTAAAGAAACATTATAAATAAAAGTATAATATTTCTCAGGAAAGAAATGTAAACCATAAGAAAGAAGTAAATATAAATTCTAGAACTGAAAAGCACATTATATTAATAATGATTGACTGGGTATGTTTAAAGGAAGAAGAGGAATAACCAAGGAAGGAGACTTGAGCAAAGGACAATGAAATAATTTCAACCAGGAAACAGAAGGAAATAGGAAACATGATCTTAACAAAACTAACAGTTTCACAAAGCCTATCAGACAATATCAAAAGTCTCACCACAGAACAATAAGAATTAAAAATTTCAAAGAAATAATAGCTGAACAGATGTTAAATACAGTAAAGTGCATGTGTCAATAAATTCTGTAAATTAAGCCAAACCCAATGGAGATTAAGACCTTCATACTTAAGAATATGAAACATAAGCAGAAGGTTTTCAATGTAAAAGTTTTAAAATCACACAAACCTCACACCACATCATGCTAAGTAGAAATGGATCACTAGTCATAACAAAAATAATGAGCACCAGTAACAAGGAATAACATCACTATAGTGACAAGGGAAAATAAAAAATCTGCTACTCCTCCAAAATACTTTTCCTGGGAAAATATTGTGAGTAAACATGAATGAAGCATACTTTCAGATCTGGAAACATGTTATAGCATTCCTTCAATGTAGCACATTTATAATATCAAAAAATGCAAATGCTATATCATCAGACAGTAAGAAATGAGAGAGTAATAGCATTAATGAATAAATGAAAATAATTGAGCATAGTAATTCCTTTAATATACATAAAATTACAAAATATTACTCTTATATATGTTTTACAATAGTGTTTCAATAAGTTCCATGCTTATAAATACATATAATATGTTAAAATATTTTATTTTGCCACAGCTAATGCAACACTTGCCTGTTGTAATACCTGATAGCTTTCAATTTATATGCCCATACTGGATATCACCCACTTTAACATATGTACTTATTTATTTATGAGAAAAGAAGGAAGAGAGAGAGAGGGATGGAATGGTTCCATCACTGTCTCCAGCCACTGCAAACTCCAGACACATGTGTCACTATGTGCATATGGTTTATGTGTGTCCTGGGAATTGAACATGGTTCCTTTGCCTTTTATAGGCAAGTGTCTTAACTACTAAGCCATCTCTCCAGCCCAACAAGAGCTATTTTTACTTTTTACCATTTAAAAAGGCTTAAATTATCAATAAACTAATATAAAAATTTCAATTAATATTTCACATGGTTACAACCTTAAAGAATAGGTAGTTTTCTCTCTCTCTTTCTTTCTTTCTTTCTTTCTTTCTTTCTTTCTTTCTTTCTTTCTTTCTTTCTCTCTCTCTCTCTCTCTCTCTCTCTTTCTTTCTTTCTTTCTTTCTTTCTTTCTTTCTTTCTTTCTTTCTTTCTTTTGCTTTGATGTTTAGGGAAATTAGTTAATACAAAGGTTGATCTATACCCAGGAAAACTGAGTTCCATGTAATTGCTCTTTAAGAGATCACATACATAGGCACAGATTATTATTAGGGAAGTAGTCAATATAAACATATTAATTTGAGGACATGCTTGCCATATGTTTCCTATTATGACTTAATGAGCATCTTTATCCAAGAACTCATATACCTAAAATGGCCAAGCTCATTTCTTTCTATGGCAGGTTTCTTATAGCTTCTACATCACCAGGATCCATCAGCTCCATTTAATCAAAGCTGGCTTGTCCCTTTTCCTCACAGTTTGGACTATCATGCTTGTGGGAAGGTATACCCACTCCCTTTTCTGGTTCATTTGCAGAATAGTAAATATTTTGAAAAATAAGATACCTCTTGTTAGCATTAAGCTCCTATCTATCCTGTTTAATTTTGGGGGGTTGTAATGGTTTATTTTCAGGCAACAATATTGACATCTTCAGATAAGGTCTGATAGTTGCACCACATATACATAAACACATACATCTAATGATCTAATTTCCTCAATTTTTAATGAAGATATTTAGGTAAAGATGTGGTACCAACAATAGGGATTGATGAGTTAGGGACCTTATGTAGAAGTTGATGCCCCTGACTTCAAGGAAGTCAATATGCAATGGAGTAAGAGGAAGATGTGATGAAAGTGACAAAGAATTAGTGTAGCAAAATGCGGGACAGAAAAGTTCTGCAAATGATGCAAACTGGCTATCATCCTGCTGCAGATGATGCATAATATTTCCTAAGCTCCATGGAGTTTTGAATAGAAAGGAAGAATAATTGCACAGCATGACACTGTACTGTGTAACCTATTAGTGTACCAAACTTATAAAATAAGAATTTTTTTAATAAGAAAATAGTTATATAAAAAAGAAAATAGTTATCTCTCACTGCATCTTACCAACTGGAAAGATTATTACTTGCATGAAGAATAAGATATAGGCTTTTGCTGGGCATGGTGGCACACATCTTTAATCCCAGCACTCTGGAGGCAGAGGTAGGAAGATTGCCATGAGTTCGAGGCCACCCTGAAAATACAGAGTGAATTCCAGGTCAACCTGGGCTAGAGTGAAACCCTACCTCAAAAAAAAAAAAAAATGATAAAGGCTTTGGTTATACATCTATGACATTGGTTTGGGTGTAAATTTTATGAAAGACATTATATATATATATGTACTTATACATATATTAAATTTAATCATTATTTTGAAAATATATTCAATTCTAGTATGCTAGCACATGCTTAATAAATAATGTATTTGTTTATTTTGACTCTATGGAAACTCTGCTATGAAACCATTCTCACAGGTCCTACATTCCCTTGCATACTGCCAGAACTACTATATATATAACAAGCCTGAGAACTCATTCTAATTATTAAGATTACTTGATAGTTAATTGCTTCAAGAACCTTGAGGATCATATTATTTGTAGTTTTGCATATTCAGTGAATTATATGGGACAAAGATTCATGAATAATGATTACATGTTAGTTATTCAATGAAGAATGAGGGATAAACCAATGGTATCTACAAAATAAAAATAGTATTTTTCTGTATTTTTGTATTAATAATCTCTAAATGCATAGAATTTCAAACAGTTGGCTTCTAATGTAAAACAAATGACTACTTTGTCAATAATAAATACTTATCCCAGAAAATGTTGATACTTTATGTATGTGTTTGTCGAGTGTGTGTATTGTATGGTATGGTATACGGTGGTGGTTTGATTCAGGTGTCACCAATAAACTTAGCTGTTCTGGATGATAGGTTCCCCAGCTGATGGCAATTGGAAATTCAAGCCTCCTGGAGGCAATGCACTGTTGGGAGGTAGCCTTATAAGTTCTACAGCCAGTTTCCCCATCCCAGTGTTTGGCACGCCCTCCTGTTCCTGTTGTCCACCTGATATTGGCCAGAAAGTTATGTCCACCCTCTGCCCATACCATCATTTTCCTTGCCATCATGGATCTTCCACCTCTAGGCTGCAAGTCAAAATAAACCTCTCTTTTTCCCCCACAACCTGCTCTCAGTTGGGTGATTTCTGCTAGCAATGTGAAACTGACTGCAACATGTACAATATGTGGTATATGCTTAAATGAAGTGAGTGTTCAGTTCACTTGACTATTTGTAGATTGGATTATTGGTACTTTGGGTGTTCAATGTTTTGAGTTCTGTATATGTTCTGAATATTAGTCTCTTTTCTGATGAATAGCTGAAAAAAATTGTCTCATTTTGTAGGCTATCTCTTCATGTTTTTCCCATTAAAGTGAAGAAGCCTTTTAATTTGATGTCACCCCATTTGTCTGTCATCAGTATTTCCAGGGTTATCAGAATTCTTTTCAGAAAGTCATTGCTGGTGTCTATGTCTTGATGTCTCCCAGTGCCTTTCTGTAGTATTTTCAGGTTCATTGTACATTGTGGTATTTGTTCTGTTTTGAATCTACTTTTGTGCACAGTGAGGTTGATCTTGAGTTTCAGTCTCATGCAGGTAGATTCCTAGGATTTTCCTCACACACCTTATTGAAGAAATCATGTACTTTGGCTCCCTTGTCAAGCACGAGATGGTGTAACTATGAGGAATTGTCTACAGTTGTTCTATTTTACTGCACTGCTCTATGCGATGGGGCATTTGTGCCAGAACCGCTCTGTCTGTGTTGCTGTGGTTTGTGTTGAAGCTAGGTATTGTGGTATCTCTGGTACTGTTCTTTTGTGCCCAGAATTGCTGTGACTACTTCCAGAATAAAGTTTTGCAGTTTTTTTCTATTTCTGTGAATAATGCTGTTGATTAGGATTGCAGTGAATCTGTGGAAGTTTTTTTGTTGCATGGCCCTTGAAAGCACACTAATTCTGTTCACTCACGAACATAGGAGAGCTTCCTATTCTCCATGTCCTCTATCACTTCTTTCTTCAGTGCTTTATAGTTCCCATTGGTGAGTTCAGTGTTTGCTGCAGTCACATATTGTTTGGTTGTTGTGAATGGATTGTTTTCCAGACTTCTTTTCAGTTCCTTTACTACTACTGTATAGAGAGGCAACTGATTTTTGTGTGCTGATTTTTGTATTTTGCCAATTTACTGAAAGTGCTTATAACATCTAAAAGTATTAAGGAAGAGTGTTCTGAGTCTTCTAAATAAAGGAACATGCAATGTAAAAATTGCATAATTGAACTTGTTCTTCTCTATTTGTATCTCTTATATTTTTAAAATAGATATGGCATTAAATGGTATCATTTGGGAAAGACTTGATATCATTATGTTAAGATTGCTAATCTATTACTTTCTTTGATTTCGTTCATCAATGTTTTCTTTATTTCAGCATATGAGTCCCATGCCTGTATGCCAGATGTAAGTAAGGAATTGAACTTGAGGGTAACAATGCATCTTATCATTCCAAAATTAATCATTCCTATATTTATTGCTAGGGAATAAAATATGATGGGTTATTCTTTATTTTTTTATTTATAACCTTTCTAAATGGATTTTTTAGCATTAAAATG
Source organism: Jaculus jaculus (assembly GCF_020740685.1). Lineage (NCBI taxonomy): Eukaryota > Metazoa > Chordata > Mammalia > Rodentia > Dipodidae > Jaculus > Jaculus jaculus. The sequence goes on along the minus strand of NC_059105.1, from coordinate 147,799,888 downwards.
GTTTAGATACTTTTTACTGAGTTTCTATGGGATTTTTGGTATAGATAATCATATCAACTGCGAGTAAGATCAATTTCATTTCCTCCTTTCCAGTGTGTGTGTGTTGTTACTTTTCTTTCCTTGTCTTATTGTTCAGTCTAAATTTCCCAGCACAGTGTTTGATACAAGGACTTATATCTAAGAAGCTGTACTTATTAACAGTTTTAAGGCAAATATTCTTTATCCATTGATTATAATGCTATCAGTAGGCTTTATTAAATTGAGAATGCTATTCAGTTTTTTGTATATGCATGGGGATGAGTATATATTTTTGATTATGTGTGTATGAGTGCACATTCATCTGTGTACATGTGTGTATGGAGGTCACAGGTCAATGTTATATGTCTGCTTAGTTACCTTTAAAAAGAAAAAAAAAAGCACCATTTTGATATTTTTAGACATGTATATAATATATTCTGATTTTATTACTCTATTAAGCTCTTTTATCCACTCCCCTTCCCACTAACACTCTTCTATTTTCTTCTTCATCCTCATCTTACTTCCATGCCTTTTTTTTATCAAGTCATTGAGCTAAATTTGGGTTTCTTGCACAATCAAGCATAGGAGGTTACTTACTATGGAATGGGCATTTTACTAGTGTCTATACCACTTATGAACCATCAGCTGTCTGTAGGGTACCTAAGAAAGCCCAGTGGCTGTGAAGCCATGAATGTCATGGTCATGTGTGCATATGATAGATTTTTGCATCTCTCCTTCCCATTCCCTGCACTTGTATTCTTTCTAATCACTCTCCTATGAGGCTTCTTGGAAGTTCTAAACCACCCTCTCTTTCTTTTTTCATTCTTTCTTTATCTTTCTCTTCTTCTTCTCCTCCTCCTCCTCCTCCTCCTCCTCCTCCTCCTCCTCCTCCTCCTCCTCCTCCTCCTCCTCCTCCTTCTTCTTCTTCTTCTTCTTCTTCTTCTTCTTCTTTTTTGTTTTGAGGCAGAGTCTCTCATTGAACCTGGGACTCACTGTTTTGGCAAAATGACCTGGTCAGCATGTACCAGGGAAAACCTATCTCTGTCTCCTTAGCTAACATGCCCAGTTTTTAATCAGGTGTTGGATATATAAACTCAGGTTTTCAGGATTATGTGGCAAACACCTTACTCGTGGAGCCGTCTCCCTAGCTCCTATTCATGTATCTGACATCATAATTGATAGTGTACCTTTGTAAAATGCTTTTACTGAATTAATTGTGCAATAATCTTCAATTCCAGGAATAAACTTCACTCATCATGATGCATAAGCCTATTAATAAATTGTGAATTCAATTTGCTTATGCTTCGTTGGAATTCTTAGCATCAGTATTATTGATGAATACTGATCTATACAGTTGTTTGTTTTAATTGTACCTTTGGTCTTTGTTTCATTGATTTTGCCCATTGCTTAGATTTTAATTGTCATTGATCTTTGCTGTTATCAATATTAGATTATTTCTTCTACCTGCATTGAGTTTACTTTATTTTCTTCTTATTCTTGTTTGAAGCAAGAGATGTTACTGAGACTTTTGCTTTATTTACTGTATGCATGTAATGCTATTATTTTCCCTGTCAGCCTTATTTTAATTGCATTTTACAAAGGTTGTTATATTTATATTCCATCTTTATCTTCAGTCAGTTCAATATGTATTTCTTTCTTTCTTTCTTTCTTTTCATTTTTTATTTTTTTGGTTTTTTGAGTTAGAGTTTCACTCTAGTCCATGCTGACCTAGAATTCACTGTGGTGTCTCATGGTGGCCTCAAACTCACAGCGATCCTCCTACCTCTGCCTCCCAAGTGCAGGGGTTAAAGGCGTGCGCCATCATGCCCAGCTGTATGTATTTCTTAAAGTTCTCTTGAGATATATCTCTTGTTGACCATGGATTACACATGTGTTTTGCTAATTTCTATAATTTTGAATATTTTCTTAAGTTTTTATTAATGTATATCTTATACCATTGTAGTAGAGAATATGTCTGTAATTATGTCAATTGTTTTACATATTTTCAAACTTGTCTTATGTGCCAGGACATGTTTATTATGGTGTATATTCCATGGATACTTGTCTTAGGAACACATGTTGGTGAGTCACTCTCTATTAAAACCTGCCCTCAAAATAGGGAAAATTTTTTTACTACTTGTGGTTGTGTGTGGAAATATAGGCCTTATCCCTCCCACCATGATCTTGAATAATACTGAAGAGAGTTAGGAAAGAAGGCTGGTCACCATTGTGTGGGCTAGCTCTCCTTTTCAAACCTGGTTCATGTTTTCCTACAGACTTTCCCACACCACAAAAGGAGTTAGATTGTCCTGCAAATGGTGAACATGGGCATTGAGTTTACTTACTTTTCCTTGGCTAGTGTTATTGTGGGTAGGGCCACAGTTTGTATTTTGGTGTTTAGTGAATTAGTGCAGTTATTGTCTACAGATTTTCTGTCTTGCTATGCAGTTGCTTCCCTGACCTGAAGAAATCAGGTTTATGTGTGTGCATATATATGTTTGTCTGTGTATTTATACCCATTAACATTTTTAGTTTCTGATTTCTCAGTTTCTGTACTGGAATATATGAGATTCACACACATACACACATGTACTCATGTGCACGCACACACACACACACACACACACACACACACACACACACACACACAAATAAAAAATCCAGGAAGTGCATTACTATGTCATTCCTTACATTTTCTATCAAACTTCCTTTATGCTTATTTCACATATAATATCCAGGCTTTTAAGTCTATGTAGTAAGAGGAATAGGGAAATGCTCATTCACTCCATATTTCTAGATTCAAATTTCCTTCACATTATTTTATTTAAAAAAACTAGTTTTTTTTTTTTTTTGAGGTAGGGTCTTACTCTAGCCCAGGCTGACTTATAACTCACTTTGTAGTCCCAAACTGGCCTTGAACTCACAGTAATCCTTTTATTTCTGACTGCAAAGTGCTGGGATTAAAGGAATGCACCACCAATTGGGGAACAATATTTTATTTTAAATATGCTATATGCCCTACTCTTGATATTTACCCTGTACCTCAGATATAAGAAACTTTAGAGTTAGAAAAGAATAATTTGTTGCTACATGCAGGCTTTCTCTTTTTTCCTGCCTTCTTTTTCCTCCTCCTCTATTACTTCTACCCTCCTTCCCTTTCTTTTTATTTTCCTTCCCTTTCCTTTTGCCCTTATTCATCATTCCTTTCTTCCCTCCCACCCTCTTTCTTTCCATCTCCCTTCCTTTCTTTCCCAAGGAAAACTACTAACTAAAATGGTGCAAAAGCTTCTGCTGCCAAAGTATCAGGGCAATAGGGCAGTCATGCTTAGGACTTTTTCCCAGCATCCAAAGAAGAGAAAGAAAAAGGGAGAGGGAGAGGGAGAGGGAGAGGGAGAGGGAGAGAGAGAGAGAGAGAGAGAGAGAGAGAGAGAGAGAGAGAGAGAGAGAGAGAGAGTGAGGGAGGGAGAGAGGGAGAGAGAGAGAGAGAGAGAGAGAGAGAGAGAGAGAGAGAGAGAGAAACGAAAATGTTAAACTTCTTGAGTTAGAACTCAGAAAATCAAATAGACTAAGTAGACTCTGCAGGCAATGTATGAGGGAGGGAGTTCTTCAGGATTAAGTACATTATCTCATTAAGGAGATGAATGTTTCTCCCACATCCTTAGCCGGTCTATAGGCAAGGGATCTTCTCTTGACCATGTGAATGACAGGCTTAGTTGGACTAATTTAAGAGAGGGGACCTTATTTTTAAATTTTGGTTCATGTAGAATATCATGTCCCTCCCCAGGGACAGAGGTAAAACTCCAATTCATTTTCCCTTCAACAAATGCCTGATGCTCCCATTTCACTATCCTTCTTTTCATATGGTATTTTTAATTCTTTGGGAGTGTAACTGTGATTTTTCCCTTTTTAAGGTTTTTTTTTTTTTTTTTTTGGTTGTATTTTTATTTATTTATTTGAGAACGACAGATAGAGAGAGAAGGAGGCAGAGAAAGAGAACCGGCACGCCAGGGCTTCCAGCCACTGCAAACGAACTCCAGATGCATGCGCCCTCTTGTGCATCTGGCTAACCTGGGTCCTGGGGAATCGAGCCTCAAACCGGGGTCCTTAGGCTTCACAGGCAAGTGCTTAACCATTAAGCTATCTCTCCAGCATGATTTTTCCCTTTTTAATGTCACCCCAGACAGGAGGTTGGGTCTCTCCCTCATAAAGATCTCCATGCCTAATTTCTGCCTGTACACCTTTTGATTCCCTTTTCAAATTAAGATCCTAAACTCATTTAGGAGCTACGCATTGACTCCTTCTAGCTATTTTAGGCTGAAGTAGTGCATATAATGGATTTTAATGTCTCCAGTCCTATTTACTTTTAGCTCTTGGAGGATGATCAAAGGAAACATGGACAGATGGATTAGACCACTGTATAAGCAACTGAGTATAGATCAAGTGTAAATGAAAGGAGATAAAATTACACTAAATCCAAAGATTTACAGGATTACTGTTAATATTATAATACATATAAGCAAGTTTAACAGATACGATGTTTCTCCCATTCCATATTTATGCCCATGGACAATGTCGTGATCAAGATAATACCAGAGGTTAAATACATGTTTTAAACTTGTATCAAATGGCATCATAATTTTAATGCTTTTTTATTTTGTATGTTTATTTGATAGAGAGAAACAGAGAGGTGGGGGTGGGGGAGGAAAATGGGTGTGCCAGGGCCTCCAGCCACTGCAAATGAACTCCAGAGGCATGTGCCACCTTGTGCATCTGGCTTACATGGCTTACATCTGGGTCCTGGGGAATTGAACTGAGGTCCTTTGGCTTTGCAGGCAAGTACCTTAACCACTAAGCCATCCCTCCATCCCCAGTATCATCATTTTTAATATTTAAATATGGTCAACAATGACACAGATGATAAGAAGAGGAGCAATATTCAAGTATGTGAACTTACAGTATATGCTTCTTCTAATACCTCTACACTGCCTGTGAAAAAGTAAAAGAACAAAGGTACTAAATTTTACACTATTTTCTTACTTGAAGTTTCCAACTTGGAGATGAATGGGTCTGTCATTGAATTATAGGCATATTCACAGTGAAAAGTTTTCTACTCTTTCCTGGACACAAATGAACAAAAAGACACCAGGAAACAAAGAATCAACTCTCTTAAACATATGACCATAAGCTCAGCAAAACAGGAGCTTAGGTTGTTTTGGGACTTGGATGTCAGATGTAATTATATTGACTAACAGTCACTTAGTTACTTCTTAAATATGTGATTTTTTTTTCTGAAATTCATCAGTCTCTTAATTATACAACTTTCTCATCTTTTTCTATTAAACACTGATCACTTAAATACCATCTGCACCTGATTTTACAAAAATGTGAACAGTGATAGCAGGAAGGGAATTAAAGTTAAATAAAGTTTATCTACTTTATCTATAGTTTCCCAAATCCAAAGCCTCGGCATGTCTTCCAGCAGTGCTCAGGACAGCTGTTTCTAAATCCTGCTTCAATCAGGGCTTCATGTCAACTAACACAATCCTTTAAGCATAGCTTATGTGAGTTTACGTTACTCCACTACTGACAGACAAAAGCATATTTTCTGAGGATGGTAAAACAGGTTGAAAAGATCAGGGCCACAAATAAGATAATTCCCTGTTCATTAGCTGTGTTTTCACAGGATGTCATTAGCCTCACACATAATACATAAAACTATAAGTTAAATTAGTCATCTATTTTAGAAAAAGCCATGAAATTCAGGGCATTCTAGTACAGCATGAGGCCTAAACGGTGAATGTTTTGTAATATGTGCTGTAAAATGTTGTTCTGTATGATTAATTAGGTTTCTTGTGGTTTTTTTTTTTTTTTTTTTAAAACATCGTCATGGGTAAATGAATTTCTATATGGACTAAAACATTAGCAGGAAAATACAGTATGATATATTTTATCCAAGCCATTTATCAATGTAGATTGTTAAAATTTGGCAAGCAGATTGAAGTTGGAGTTATTCTTGGGAATGTGAGGATATTTAGTGCTCTCTTTTGTTTTTTATTCTTTTCTTTAAATTGAGGGAATGCAAATAGTTATAACTTCATGTCTCCTTGGCTCATTTGTACACAGAGAACTAATTCTTTGCCCTTCTCACAATCTATTCTAATCCTTCACGTGCACCTGATATGTGTTCTCAACCCCAGAGACTTACACAACTATCTTTCCTAATAGGATGTTTCTTTCCAGACTTGTATAGGACTGACTCTCCTGTCAATGGTCCACATGCCTGCCAAGACTTTGCTGAATGCATGATACAAACCCCCACATTCTCCACCTGTCTTCCTAACTTCCCTTGCATTACTTCACTGTGTACCTATGCTACGGTGACATATCTATTCCTCAGAAGATTCCTTTATTTTTATTCTTTTTCCTTCTTTCCAAATTTTATATATTACATAACATATCCCTTTAAACAAAAGATTGTTTATACTATTTTAATCTGTTTTGCTGATAGACCTGGCAGTTGGCTGTGCTTAGCATTCAGGCTATGAGAGGTTTCCTATGGTTACATGCAAAATCTGACAGCTGTACTCATGTAAGCTAGAAGCACAAAGTGATACATGCCTTTGGAGTTCATTTGCAGTGACAACAGACCCTAGTGCACCCATATACTCTCTTTCTGCCTCTCTTCCTCTCAAATAACTAAATTAAAATATATTTCAAAAGTATCCTTAAGCATTTTTCAAAGGAGCAGTAGGTCAAATATTCCCAAATTCATAGTACTCACTGAAGAAAATTTTAAAATCTTAACTTTCAGAAGGGTGGACTTAGTTCATAAAAATATTAGTACTATCGTTGTATTATATGTAGTCGTTGCTATTCTAAAATGAAAACCAATTTTTCTTTTAGTTAAATGTTGATTAGATAAATGCTACAAAGCAATAAGCATTTCAACTTAAGGCTGGTTAATCCACTTGAGAGAAAAAGCATATTATGTAAATTAAAATTTTCAAGTTGCATTACTATACTCTTTTTTCAAGTAAAATGCTATGTTTTGCTCTGCAGTGTTGTCCATATCCTAGCATAGCTTTTTATAATTGACAAATTCCAGAATTATAGACAATGAGTCATGGTAATTCTCTTCCCACCCAACTTCCCCTTTGTAACTCCACTCTCCATCATATACCTTCCCCCTTCTCAGTCTCTCTTTTAGTTTGATATCATCATATTTTCCTCCTGTAAGGATGGTATGGTGTAGGTAGTGTCAGGCACTGTGAGGTCATGGATATCCTGGCCATTTTGTGTCTGTAAGAGCACATTATAGGGAGTCCTGTGCTTTCTTTGACTTTCACATTCTTTCTGCCACCTTTCTGCAATGGACCTTGGAAGGTGTGATTGAGATGTTTTAGTGCTGAACATTCCTCTGTCACTTCTTAGCACTGTGGTGCCTTCTGAGTCATCCCAAGATCACTGCTGTCTGAAAAGAGAAGCTTCTCTAACCAAAAGTTAGTAGCATTAATATATGGGTATAGACATTAAGTAAAGTGCTTCCCTGGAAGTTTTGTGAGCATAGTATACACATTTAGCCAGATACCAGCAGACGTTACACCCCTAGGGAAAGTTTGTTTCTCTTAAAATGCAATTATAGTAAAGTATACTTTCATTCTAAACACTGTGCTTCTTATTGTGTGTCTTATTGAGGTAGTTTCTCTGAATCATTTAAAGATGAACTCCAATTAGTATCTGGCTATGTAGTGCATTCCTTGGTCTATGTGTTTTGTGCATGTTTCATGAACATCTGATAGGTTAAAATTCTGTTGTAATGTAAAATGGATTCTTAGATATAGCTGACCATAGGCTCAATATATTTGGAATTCTTTTGAAATAACAAAGATTTTACCTAAAAAGAAGATTGTTCAAACAATCATGGGCTACAAGAGGGCCTACACCTATTAAACTCTCTATAAAAAAAGTAAGGGCTATCTCATTTATCCTGGTGCTAACTTACTCTCCGTTGGAGAATCTGCTTCTCTTTTTCAGATAGATACAAATCCTAAGGAGAAAGACACCCCATCATACCTCAAAAAGGCCCAGACTGAAACTAAGAAAAATTGGCAAAACAAGCAAGGGTGCTGTTTTCCTGATGAACCGGATACCAGCACAAGGGGAAAGGAGACCAACACAGAGAAAAATCAATGCCTACCAAATCAGAGAGCCAGAGCCCCAGAGGCCCCCAACACCTCATCTCTGAGGCCGACCAAAAATGAACCCTACATGGCTCAGGGAAATGTTGTGGAAGAGGGTGCAGAAAGAATGTCAGAGCCACATGTTGGGTCATGATATGCAGAGACGTTTATTGTATAAATAACTGTGGGCTAACTCCAGATATGAATGTCAGATAAGAATGTCAGATATGAATGCCCAGATAAGAATGTCAGAGCCACATGTTGGGTCATGATATGCAGAGACATTTATCATACCAATAACTGTGGGCTAACTCCACAATGCACGACCTATATACCACCAATGGGGAGGGGGTAGGTCATGGATGAGCCTAATAATGGTACCAAACTGCCTGTACTTGCAGAATAGAAAACTAATAAAAACAAGTTGTACAAGTGTCCACTATGAAGTGCCATATTTCATGTTGCATATTACCCTGACTTTTAAAGGAAATTTCTTTTAGTTGGCCTAAGACAGTTTAGGGGGAAAAAAAGTAAAGGAGACAAGAAAATGGAATAGTGAGATTAAGAAAAAAATATTGACACCAAGTTTGTACTTTATGTTGAAAGAAGTTTCAATGGTAAGCTATGTACAAATAAAGTTCAGTTTTATCTTTGCTTGTTTGAACAGACATCCAAAAGCACTGAGACAACTTTTTAAGGAACACCCACAGCGTTTCAGGACAAGAGTTGTCCACTAGAAAGACTAAGCTGTAAATAGAGCACTGGAACTCTGAGCTTCATCTGCCATTTTCATGGGAAATGAAGTGGAAAACAAATTCTAATCACTGATGGGCAATGATTTAATTTGCCTTATCTATATAAACCCCTAAACAGAAGATTCAAGGAGCTTTCGGGATTGTAACCATATCAACTGGACCCAGAGAGCGCTCTTTACTAGTCTCTACCCACATCCTTGCTCTGCAAACTGCTTCCATTTTACTGTTCCTGATTATTTTTCAAATGTAATAAATTAAAATAATTTACCATTCTGAGCTCCACGTGTTGTTCTAGTTGCTTATTGAATAGGAGGAGGGGACAGTTGGAAACTCTGATATTTCAAAACAACCCAGACACAGTGTATGAAACATGGCCTCTACAACTGTGAGACTCATAAAAGCAGCAGGCCAGCCCAGGATTGCAGAAGTATTGAGAATTTGTTGACAAAAGTGAGGTCCTGAGTGACAGCATGGCCTGATGGATATGTTCTATTTGGATAAGAAGATGGAGACCTATAAAACACTCACAACAGGAGTAATGTTTTCCTAGCTCGCTTGTATATGATTTATCTCAAACCACTATCAAAGTGTCCAGAATGTGAGCCAGGGTCTGGTTAAAAATCTCTGCCTATCAATTTAATGTTTTGGCATATTTTAATTATGCTGGGAAACTACATGGAGAAAATCGAGCAGTTCCTCAGGACAATCATAGCAATTATGACTCACGATGGTTATAGTCATATCAAGATAAACCCACAGACTCTATCCCTTGTAACCTGCTCTTATAATCCCAGGTACCAGTTACTCTTCTGTGATGTGTGCTTAGCTTATTAGAGACTTTTGTAACCACATTTCACTAGGCCATTTTCCAGTTGTAAGAAGACTCCATAGCAGCAGTCTAGGCACATGCATGAAAAGATAAAGAGCACAAATGTACAAATGACAATGACAATATGTTTTCCCAGCACAAGTACCCCAAGGCAAACCAGTGACTTGGCATCTCTCCTACTAGAGGTACAAACTGAGACAATGCATTCATTTGGGTTTTCATTCATGACACGAGGCATGTGGCATTACTACAGAAGAACACTAATTAATAACGCACAGGTTACAGAGTGGGAAGACAAGCCAAGCCAGCAAGAGAAAGCAGCTATGAGAGAAGCAGGAAGTGTTTACTGGAAATGTCTGAAAGTAAATTTGCATGGTACAAAATGACAACAATGTTGTCTTTATTAGACAGCGTGGCCTAATAAGGCCTCCATCTCTTGTTTAAAGTTGCAGTTCTCTGTATCATTTCCATTCACTGAGGGTTATGTGACAGATAAAAATGTCATGTTATATCATTTATTTGGTACCAATTCTGAGCAGCATGTCTGCAAAGTTGGGCACTGACTATTGTGAATCCAGAATAGATACCCTGACTTCTTTGAAAATGCTTTTTTCAGGGGTGGCTTGATTAGCTCTTTTGCTAATCAAAGGGATTTCAGAAGACAACTGAAGTGTAGCACTACACTATGTACCATTTAAAATATAAGGCTTCGGTACACTGCCCAGTAATCAGTGGCCATGGCTTAGTTACCTCTAACTCTGGTACTATACCATCAGAAAATGATAGAAAATTAGCTTAAAAGAGGAAAGGCATATTTTGGCTTACCATTTCAGGGGTTCTAGTCTATGGGAAGTTATTGAGACTTATGGAGAGCAGTATATTATGAGACAGCATAAATACTAAATTCTTAACCTGCTCATCTAATGCTTTGTTAAGGTCTTTATAATACAACATGTCTCCATTGGAACTCAGTCCATTTTGCACTTACTCCTCTCCAAACTGCTGGAGGAGTAATAAGCTCTCATTTGCTTCTCCTCTCTATACCACTCTTGCTATACAAGCGAGTCAGAAACACCATATAGAGGCCTATGATGTCCTTTTTCCTTAGACTATCACTGGAGTGTTTTTAGGCACTAGAAAATTTAGTAACAAATTGGAAGGGGGCTCTTTCCCAATTCCCATAGTCAAAAGTACTTATTTTGACTTATTTTATATGATGATCCTTCTACTTCCCCTACAAGGGTAGCAGAAGGAAAAGGTTGGAACTGCCTTAGAGTTTAAGCTTCTTGCCCGAGGCTGCCAAGATTGTACTGGGTTGCTCATCGATCTTCTCTACAGAATTGTCAGTACAAAGTCAGTCAGCCACTAAAGTTTCTTTTGATCTTAACTTACTGCATTAAATTTATTTTCTCTCCCTTTTTTGTGTGTGGGTCTGGTGTACATGCACGTGTGTGTGTTTACATGTTTATGTAGGTGTGTGGGGTATGGTTGCATTGAGTGTCTTCAATCATTCTCTATTATTATCAGTGTATAAATTTATTATGTGTGGTATGATGTGTATATGTACAGGGCATGCATAATATATGTATGTGCAGATACATATGTCTTGTGGACATGCATGATAAGGCCAGAGTAAAATCATGGAGTGTGTTTCTCTTTTGTTTTTGTTTTGTTTTGTTTTGTTTTTTGTTCCCTTGAAAGATTGTCTCTCACTGAACAATAGCTGCTGGTTTATTTCAGTCAGATTGGCTGACCACAGAGACCCAGCTATGTTCTTGGCTTCATCTCCCACAACACCTGTGGTATAGACATTGAGTGGCCATGCCCAGCTTTTTACATAGTTGCTTGGGATTGAACACAGGCACTCATGCTTCAGCATGAGTACTTTTATTTATAGAGCCATCCCTCCAGCCCTTTACCTTATTTTGTGAGACAAAGCTAGGTCACTCACTGATCCTGGAGTTCATTGATTTGTCTAGACTAGCTAGCAAGGAGGCAGGCTTAGGGAAACACCCTTACCTTGAGGAGTCTGTGGTTATGTGTGGGTAATATTTAGAGTTAGAATTGAACTGAAGTGAATTGTTGGATGCTGTTTTGGTATAGGATTGGGTAACTAATGTAGAAATATACCATTATTTGGTGTCCAATTAAATCACACAGGTTCTAGACAGACAGACAGACAGACAGACAGACAGACACACACACACACACACACACACACACACACACACACACGCACACGCACCATTGCACCATATATACATATGGAAGAGGGATACAAAGTTAAAGAGATTATGTAGCATGACAAAAATATGCAAATAAAAATTTTATACTTATAGCTTCAGGGGCAAAATTCAGGTTTTATTACTTTGTAATTATATAAATCTCCCTAATTTTAGATACTCCAAATATAAGTAGATGTGATTATCTTTGTATAGATATGGATAACTCATGCATTATATTTTGTGAACATGATTCACATGATAATGTTCATTAAAATATTTGGAAGGGTCCTTGGCACATAACTATCACTCATTAAATGATATTAGTTAGGAAAAGGAGATGGAGAAGAAAATAACTGAAATATCTTCTTATAGTAGAAGTGTGATAATAACCTAGCACCTTAATAAGCTATTTAGAGAATGTAAGAGTAATTTCACATAAAATTTCCTGTGTGTATGTGTGTATTCATATGTATATGTGTTCATATGCATTAAGCACATGCATGTGTGTGGGTTTTCATGCATGTGTATGCATGTAGAGGTCAGGGTTCAACATTAGGTATATCCCTCAAATATTTTCAACATTATTTTTTGGTGACAAGATCTCTCCCATTGAACATGGAGCTCACTAATTGTGCCAGACTAGCCATCTATCAAGCCTTAAAAATTTACCTGTCTCTTCCTCCTCAATGCTGTGATTACAGGAGTGCCATAGTACACCTAATTTTACATGAGTGCTGGAGATCTAAACAAAGATCTGCTGGCTTTCAAGTTTTATTAGTCAGGGTTCCCTGGAGGAACAGAACTCCAGAATGAATATGTGTTCAAAAGGGGATTTATTGGATTAGTCTATAGGCTGGAGAGTCAAGAATCTTCAACTGCTCTGTCTATGAAGCAATGCAGATACAAGACAGACAAAACCTGGAAAGAACTTCTCATCATGTTATAATTAAACTACTAAACATGCAAACCAAAGAAAATATATTAAAAAGCAGTTTGAGAGATAAAGCAAGCCACCTATAAAAGCAAGCCCATCAGGTATAGCAGATTATTCATCACAAACTGTAAAACTCCAAGGGCTTGGAATGATGTATTCCAAGTTCTGAAAGATAACAATTGTCAAACAAGAATACTTTATCCTGCAAAGCTATCAATTCAAATTGAAAGAGAAATAATGTCATTCCACAACAAAAACAGGCTAAAGGAATTTATGACAACTAAGCCAGCACTACAGAAAATACATGAAGGAATCCTTCATGCTGAAAAGAATGCAAATCACACACAAGAAGAAACAGGAAAGAATAAACCATACTCAAATAAAAGGTAAGACAAGACAGTAAAATGGAAAGAGGAAGCACTACAAAACAAGATTAGTGGTGAGAATAAACACACACCTTTCAATAACTCAATATCAATGGCCTCAATGCCCCAATAAAAAGACACGAGCTTGGAGACTGGATTAAAAGGCCAGATTCTTGGAGAGTTCACATGTAAACATTTACTTCTTCATCTTAAGGCCTTAGAAGAAGAAGAATAAGGCAAATCAAAAATCAGCAGATGGGAAGCAATAATAAAGATCCGGGTAGAAATTAAGAAGAAATAGGAAACAAAAATAATCCAAAGATAAACATGATTGGTTAACCCTTACTAAATCTAACCAGAAGAAAGAGAGAAGAGACAAAAATTAATAAAAGTAGAGAAGAAAAGGCACCATTACAATAGACACCAAAGAAAATCAGAAAATCATAAGGACATACTTTTGAAATCTTAAAGAAATGGATGATTTCCTTGATTCATATGACCTACCAAAATTAATATGACATAAACTATTTAAATAAACCTATAACACCTATGGAGATCCAAGTAGTTATCAGAAGTCTCCCACCTAAAAAGTCCAGGCCCAGATGGATTAACTGGTGAATTTTACCCGATCTTCATGGAAAAGCTAAGACCACTGCTTCTTAAACTTTTCCATAAAGTATAAAAGGAAAGAATTTTACTGAACTCTTTCTATTTTTATTATTATTATTATTATTATTATTATTATTAATTTTTATTAGTTTTCTATTCAGCAAACACAGGCAGTTTGGTACCATTATTAGGCTCATCCATGACCTACCCCCTCCCCAGTGGCCCCTCCTTGTTGATGTATATGGATTGTGCATTGTGGAGTTAGCCCACAGTTATTGATATAAATGTCTCTGCATATCATGACCCAACATGTGGCTCTGACATTCTTTCTGCTCCCTCTTCTGCAAAATTTCCCTGAGCTATGTTGGGTTCATTTTTGGTCTGCTTCAGTGATGAGGTGTTGGGGGCCTCTGACGCTCTGGCTCTCTGATTTGGTAGGCATTGATTTTTCTCTGTGTTGGTCTCCTTCCCCCTTGGGCTGGTATCTGGTTCATCAGGAAAACAGTACCCTTGCTTGTTTTGCCAATTTTTCTTAGTTTCAGTCTGGGCCTTTTTAATTTATTTATTTATTTTTTTTAGTTTATTTATTTGAGAGCGACAGACACAGAGAGAAAGACAGATAGAGGGAGAGAGAGAGAATGGGCGCGCCAGGGCTTCCAGCCTCTGCAAACGAACTCCAGATGCGTGCGCCCCCTTGTGCATCTGGCTATCGTGGGACCTGGGGAACCGAGCTTCGAACCGGGTCCTTAGTCTTCACAGGCAAGCGCTTAACTGCTAAGCCATCTTTCCAGCCCAGTCTGGGCCTTTTTGAGGTATAATGGGGTGGCTCTCTCCTTAGGATCTGCTTCTATCTGGAAAAGAGAAGCAGAACCTCCAACGGAGAGTGAGTTAGCACCAGGACAACTGAGATAACCCTTACTTTTTTAGTAGAGAGTTTAATAGGTGTAGGCTCTCCTGTACCCCATGATTGATGGGTAGCTTGATATTGGAGAGTGGGCTTATGTTTGGGTATGGTTCTAACTTTTTTCCCAGCTCCAGCTATGGGTCCCGCACCACTGAGGGGATCAGTTAGCCAAATCAAGAGCAGTTGGTTCCCCACCATGGCTGTGTGCCCCTATTGCACTTGTGTGGGCATCACATCAGGTTATTTGTTGCTAAGTAGGTTAGACCATGAGTTGCTTGGACAGATATTGGTCATTTCCCCCAGTCACCCATGTAGCACCTTCTGGCACTAGACACGCTGACTGTCTGGGGACTGACTCTCTCCTGGCTTCCAGCCATGCCATTCCATTTTATGTGTCAGCTGCATATGGAGTCTTCAGCAATAGGGTCTTACCACTGACTTTTGGTGGGTCATCAAGTACTCTGAAAGAAATCTGTCATTATTTTAGGAAACCTTGTAGGTTTCTATGATCAAAAGCTCTTTGTAGATGATAGCCCCATGCTGGTACTGGGAGTTACAGGTCAGTGCCCACTAAGAAAATGGGGGAAAAGATAACTAATATACAAGAATTAGAGGGGGGGGGGAGAGAGACAGAGAGAGAGAGAGAAGGAGAGAGGGAGGGAGGGAGGGCAGATGTAGAAGATTTAAGTTAGACTTGATCTTACCCTCCCCAGTGTCTTGTGGTTCAGGTGCTTCCTGTAAGGGCCTGGTGAAGATTCAGCTATTTGTTCTGCCTTTTAGGAAGTAGAATTTTATGGTACCATTGCCTTTTGGGTCTAGATTAGTGTTTCCCACCCCTTTGATTCCATCCCCTCCCTCCCCCTATTGTCTAGTCTATGAGATTTTTACTGGGTTTGTTAAGTATCTTGGGTATAATAAGTTAGGTGCTGTAGATGAGTGAGACTATATGGAGATTATTTTTCTGTGATGGGGTGAGTTCACTGATAATGATCTGTTCTGGGCTCAACCATTTTTCCTCAAATTTCTTTGTGTCATTTTTTCTTACTGCTGTATAGAATTCCATTGTGTAGATATACCACATCTTAGCTATCCATTCCTCTAGTGATGGACATCTGGAATGATTCCAGCTCTTAGCTATTATGAATTGTGCCGCTAAAAAAGAAATACCAACAGACCCAGTTATTCCCTTACTGGGCATATACTCTAAAACCTTCAAACCACAGGCCAGAGAGATTTGCTCAACCATGTTTGTAACTGAACTCCTTCTATGAAGCCAGCATCACTATGATACCAAAATCAGACAAAGACAGAATGAAAAAAGATAATTTCAGACCAATCTCCCTCACAAACATAGATGCAAAAATTCTCATCAAAATGTTGGCAAACAGAATACAAAAATATATATGAAAGATTATTCACCTCATCCAAGTAGGCTTTATCCCAGAGATGCAGGGATGGTTCAACATATGCAAATCAATAAGTGTAATAAACCATATAATGGATGGAAGGACATGATCATCTCAATAGATGCAGAAAAGGCATTTGACAAAATCCAACCTCCCTTCATGGTCCTATAGAAAAAAAGTCCTATAGAAACTTGAATAGAAGGAACATATCTCCACATAATAAAAGGTATTTATGATAAACTTTCAGCCAACACAATGAAACATGAAGCCTTTCCACTAAATTCAGGAACAAGCAAGGGTGTCCACTCTCCCCACTTTTATTTAATATACCACTGGAAGTCCTAATTATAGCAATAAGGCAAGAGGCACTCATAAGAGGGATACAGATTGGAAATGAAGATATCAAATTGTCATTATTTACAGATTATATGATTTTATATATAAAGGACCCTAAAGGATCTATCAGCAAACTCTTATATATGATAAATTTATAGCAATGTAGCAGGAAACATAAAAAGCACACAGAAATCAATAGCTTTCCGATATACTAACAACAAACATGGAGGATTAAATCAGGGAATCTCTCCCATAAACAAGGCCTAAAACAATTGAAATAAATAAAGTATCTTGGAATAAACTTAACCCAGGAAGTGAAGGATATCTACAATGAGAACTTTCAAGCACTCAAGCAAGAAATTGCAAAAGACACTAGAAAATAGAAAGACATCCATGTTCTTGGATTAGAAGAATAAATATTGTGAAAATGACAATCTTACCAAAAGCAATCTACACATTTAATGGAATCTCCATTAAAATTGCAATGACATTCTTTACAGAAATAGAAAAAAAAAATGATCCTAAAATTCATTTCGAAGCACAAAAAAAGCAGAACAATTTTGAGCAACAAAAATAAGGCTGGTTGTGTCACCAGACCCAATTTTAAGCTATATTACAAAGCCATAGGAAAAAAAATAAAATAAAAAATATAAAATAACAGCATGGTGCTGGGACAAAGACTGACATGCAGACCAATGGAATAGAATAGATGAACCAGATGTTAAGCCAGGCAGCTACAGCCATCTGATTTTTGATAAAAATGTCAAAAATATTCATTGAAGAAAAGACAGCCTTTTCAATAAGTGGTGCTTGGATAATTGGATATATATATCTAGAATTATGGAAATAGATACTTTTCTTTCTCCATGCACAAGAATCAAGTCCAAAAAGATCAGGAACCTTAATGTCAGGCATGAAACTGAAACTGCTAGCGGACAAGATAGGGGAAACACTTCAATATATTGGCTTATATAATGACTTTCTGAATATAACTCCAATTTCTCAGAAAAATAAAAGCACTAATCAACCACTGGGATCTCATGAAATTACAAAAAAAAGAATGTAGAAGAGAGGACACTGGGAATAGAGCAAAGAGACAACCTACAGAATTGAGAAAAACTTTGCCAGGTATACATGTGACAGAGGATTAATATCCAGAATATACAAAGAACTGAATAAACAAAACAACCCAATTAAAAAAAAATGGGCTATGGAACTAAATAGAGAGTTCTCAAAGGAAGAAATGTATATGGCATATAAACAGTTTTAAAAAATATTCTATCCTTAGCCATCACGAAAATGCAAATTAAAGCTACTTTGAGATTCCATCTCACTCCTGTCCAAATAGCTATCATCAAGAAAACAAATGACGATAAATTTTTGTGAGAATGTGGAAAAAGGGGAAACCTATACTGTTGATGAGAATGTAGTCTTGTACAATCCTTGTGGAAATCAGTGTGGAGGTTCTTGAGACAGTTAAAATAGATTTACCCGGGCTGGAGAGATGGCTTAGCGGTTAAGCGCTTGCCTGTGAAGCCTAAGGACCCCGGTTCGAGGCTCGGTTCCCCAGGTCCGACGTTAGCCAGATGCACAAGGGGGCGCACGCGTCTGGAGTTCGTTTGCAGAGGCTGGAAGCCCTGGCGCGCCCATTCTCTCTCTCTCCCTCTATCTGTCTTTCTCTCTGTGTCTGTCGCTCTCAAATAAATAAATTAATTAATTAAAAAAATAGATTTACCTTATGATTCAGCTACAGCACACCAACACATATATCCTAATGACTCTTCTCACTACCTTAGAGATATTTGTACAACCGTGTTTATTACTGCTCTATCCACAACAGCTAGGAAATGGACCCAGCACAGCTGTCCCTCAACAGGTGAATTGGTAATAAAGAGGTGGTATATTTACACAATAGAGTTCTATTCATCTGTAAAGGAAAATAAAATTATGAGATTTTCAGATAAATGGATGGCTCTAGAAAGTATTATACTAAGTGAGGTACCTAGGCCTAGAAAGCCAAACATCACATGTTCTGTCCTATATGTGAATCCTAGCTACAAATGTTTATTTTGTGTGAGGTGGAACCAAAAATTGGTTGCAGAGGCCAGGAAGCTAGAAAAAGGCTGTAAGGGAGGGAGGATAGGGATGGAATTTAGGGGATGGTATTGTCTATATGTAAGTAGAAGAACAGATTACAGGGAGTGGAATAGCCTAAGTGAGGCCTAGGGAAGAGATTAAGGGAAGGATGGGAGGAAAGTCAATCAAAATTCAAGATATTCTGACATATGAAATAAGACATAAGACATATGAAAGCATACAGTTTTAGATAATGGCACATCCAGAAGCCATTGATTGCTACTAGTTAATTTTCAGTGCCAGGAATGGGATGCCTTCCCTTGAGTCATTGGCCAAGGAGGTCCCTGTTGCCTCCAAAACATTACAGGCTATTGCCAAGGCCCTTGGTTTCCCATGAGTAACAGATGGTAAGACTCTATTGCTGAAGACTTCACATGCCTGGGTGGCAAGTTCACTGAGAAATCAAGCTGGTGCTGAGCTGAACACCTTCTCTCAGTGTACAAGCCAACTGAAAGCTGGAGAAAGCTGCACTGTATGCAGCACTATGTGAAAAAGAAGTCATCAGTGGTGAAAACAGTCAAACTGGAAGCCTCAAGACAGGCCAAAAGACCAAACAGGTATAATAGTGGCATGTCTGCTTTGTGGGAAAACCAACTGCTCTCTAAATGTATTGGAGACCTGCTCTATGGGAGGGAATACCTGCCCAGTACTGAAAACTTAACCAAAAACCTATGGCAGAGGATATCATGTCCCTTATGGGTATAAACCGTGCCCTTGCCTGGCTAAATGTATATATTATTCTCATCAAACTTCCCTGAAAGCACTACACTTAAAAATGTTCCTAATCATCTATTAATGCTACTCTCACTTTTGGTTAGAGAAGCTTCTCTTTTTAGATAGATGTTGGTGACCACTGGGATGACCCAAAAAAGCAACATAGAGCTGAAAAGAAGTGACAGAGGAGTGTCTAGCACTGAAACATCTTTGCCAAGGCTCAGGTTTCCTTGTGGAAGAGGTGATGGAAAGAATATAAGTGAAAAAAGAATATATATATATAAAGAATATAACTCTTTACAAGTCAATTACCCAGATAGAAATTGGCCTTGATATCCATGACTTCGCAGTGCCTAGCAATATCTTCCCTAGACCCTCGTAATAGGAGTGTGGTGGTTTGATTCAGGTGTCCCCCATAAACTTAGGTGTTCTGAATGCTAGGTTCCCAGCTGATGGATATTTGGGAATTAATGCCTCCTGAAGGGAGTGTATTGCTGGGGGTGGGCTTATGGGCATTATAGCCAGTTTCCCCATGCCAGTGTTTGGCACACCCTCCTGTTGCTGTGGTCCATCTTATGTTGGCCAGAGGGTGATGTCCACCCTCTGCTCATGCCATCGTTTTCCCCTGCCATCGTGGAGCTTCCCCTCGAGCCTGTAAGCCAAAATAAATCTCTTTTTCCCAGAAGCTGCTCTTGGTTGGGTGATTTCTACCAGCAATGCGAACCGGACTGCAACAAGGAGAAAAAAGATGATGACATCAAAGTAAAAGAGAGGCTAATGGAGAGAGGGAGGGGATATGATGGAGAGTGAAGGATTGAAGGGGAACATGGTGGAGAGAATTATGGCTTATTGTCTATAGTATAGATATTGTCAATAAAAAATAATAATAATAAAAAAGAAGTCCACGTTATACTCATGAAGTTTGTAATTTGCAAAATAATATTTCAATAATAAACATATATCTATAAAACAGAGATGCATCAAATTTTATAAAGCAAAATCTATTGGGTATTAAATCAGAATACAAAATAGTGGCTCACTTTAATACTCTACTATCTTATACTATATCTAATACTCTATTATCTTCCAATTTCTCTTTTGCTTGTTGTGATCTCTTCTTTTTCATTTCTAATTCTGTCAATTTGAAGTGCCTCTCTCTCTTTTTATTTTCTTGATCAAATTGGCCAGGGGTTTATAACTCTTGTTTATTTTTTCAGAGCCAGATCTTTGTTTCATCACTTTTCTTAATTATTTTCTTAGTTTCTAACTCATTAATTTCTGCTATAACTTAATAATTTCTTTTCATCTGGAGCTTTTTGGGTTGGATTCTTCTTGCTTTTCCAATGCCTTTAGGTGGATAGGTAGGTTATTGATTTGGGATCTTTCTGTCTTTGTTATGAAAGCATTTAGTGCTATGAATTCTCTCCTGAGGACTGACTTCATTGTGTCCCATAAGTTTTGTTATGATGTGTTTTTTTTTTTAAATTTAATTTATTAGTTTTCATTTCAGTGAATACAGGCAGTTTGGTACCATTATTTAGGCTCATCTGTGATCTACCCCCTCCCATTAGACCCTCCTTGTTAATGAAAATGGGTCGTGCATTGTGGAGATAGCCCCCAGTTATTAGTATGATAAATGTCTCTGCAAATCATGACCCATGTGTTTTTATTGTTGTTCATTTCTAGAAATTTCACAATTTCAGTTATTATTTCTCTCACTATGCCTTTATTGTTTAAGTGTGTTTTCAGTTTCCAGGAGCTGATGGGATTCCTAGAACATCTTTTGTTGTTAATTTCTATCAACACAGCATTGTGGTCTGATATCATACAGGAAATTATGATGATCTTCCTAAATATATGGAGGCAAGCTTTATGACCCAGTATATGATGTCTGTTA
The DNA here is from genome assembly GCF_020740685.1 of Jaculus jaculus. Taxonomy (NCBI): domain Eukaryota; kingdom Metazoa; phylum Chordata; class Mammalia; order Rodentia; family Dipodidae; genus Jaculus; species Jaculus jaculus. The sequence continues at coordinate 147,778,580 of NC_059105.1, read as the reverse complement.
GAGAAGGTTTCATGGGCTGCTAAGAGGAATGTGTAGTCTGTGGCTTTGGGGCAGAATGTTCTGTAGATGTCCATTATGTCTAATTGATCTATGGTTTTGTTGAGCTCTCTCACTTTCCTGTTAATTTTCTGTTTGGATGATCTATCTATTGCTGATAGTGGAATACTAAAGCCCCCAACTATGATGGTGCTGGTAGTTATTTCTGTTTTGTTGTCAAGTATGTTTTGTTTTATGAATTGTGGTGCACCTGTGTTTGGTGCATAAAGATTGATGGTTGTGCTCTCTTCTTGTTGGATCCTTCCCTTGATAAATAGGAAGTGGCCTTGTCTTTTTTAATAACTTTTTGTTCATTTTATTTATTTATTTGAGAGCAACAGACAGAGAGAGAAAGGGGCAGATACAGAGAGAGAGGGAGATGGGTGCGCCAGGGCCTCCAGCCACTGTAAATGAACTCCAGATGTGTGCGCACCCTTGTGCATCTGGCTAACGTGGGTCCTGGGAAATCAAGCCTTGAACCGGTGTCCTTAGACTTCACAGGCAAGCGCTTAACCATTAAGCCATCTCTCTAGCCCTGTCTTTTTGATTACTATTGGTTTGAAGTCTATTTTATACAATATTAGTATAGCTACGCCTGCTGTTTTCTTATTTACATTTGTTTGGAATATCATTTTCCAACTTTCACCCTGAGGAGGTTTATGTCTTTAGTGGTGAGGTGGGTTTCTTTTTTAAAATTTTTTAAAATTTTTATTAACATTTTCCATGATTATAAAAAGAATCCCACCCTGAGACTACAGAGTGAATTCCAGGTCAGCCTGGGCTAGAGTGAGACCCTACCTCGAAAAAAAAAAAAAAAAAAATCCCATGGTTAATCCCTCCCTCCCCCCCCACACACTTTCCCCTTTGAAATTCCATCCTCCATCATATCATCATATTACTTCCCCATCTCAATCATTGTACTTACATATATACAATACCAACCTATTAAGTACCCTGCTCCCTTCCTTTCTCTTCCCTTTATGTCTCCTTTTTAACTTACTGGCCTCTGCTATTAAGTATTTTCCTCCTCACGCAGAAGCCCAATCATCTGTATCTAGGATCCACATATGAGGGAGAACATGCGGCACTTGGCACTTGGCTTGCTGGGCCTGGTTTTTTTTTTTTTTTTTTTTTGAGGTGGGTTTCTTGAAGACAACAGGTTGAGGGGGTCTACTTTTTTGATCCGCCCTGATAGTGTATGTCTCTTGATGGGTAAATTAAGGACTGTGCGGTTTGATTTAATCTTTGCCATATTGTGGTGGTTTATGTGGTTTCTTGTTTTCTTGGACTTTGTAGTTTTTTGTGCCTTCTCTGAGTTTGGTTATTGTGATCTGCTTCTTGTAGGCACTTCAGGTTGATTATTTGATTCTTCTGTGTGGATAACCCCCTGAAGTACTCTCTGCAGGTTTGGCTTTGTGTTCATATAGTTGTAATACTGAGTTTTATCATGGAAAGTTTTTCTTTCACCATCTATTATGAGAGATACTTTTTTGGGGTAGAGTATTTTGGTTGGAAGCCATAGGTTCTTAGACTTTGCAGTGTTCCATTCTAGGCCCTACTGGCTTTCAGGGTTTTTATTCAGAAGTCTGAAGTAATTCTGATGGGGTTACCTTCATATGTAATGTGCTGTTTCTCCCAAGCTACTTTTAGGACTTTCTCTATGGTATCAATGTTTAGGGTCTTAATGATAACATGTATTTGAGAATTTCTCCTTTCATCCAGTCTGTTTGGAGTTGTGTTAGCTTCTTGTAACTTAATGGGACTTTCTTTTGAGATAGTGGGAAAGTTTTCTTCAATAATTTTGTTGAGTGAGTTCTCTATGCCTTTGGTCTGAATTCTTCCCTTTCTAGTATTCCCTGATTTGAATGTTGGAGCGTTTAAGGGTATCCCACAGTTCTTTCATGTTCTGTTCACAATTTTTTTTTTTGTGAACTTATTGAAACTTTTGGACTCATGAACTGTTTTTTTTTTTTTCTGTTTTGTCTTCCAGTTCTGAGTTTCTATCCTCCACATGGATTATTCTATTCTTGAGAGCTTCCGTAGAATTTTGGGCTTGTTCAACTTGGTTTGTATTTTCTACTAGTTTTTATATATAGTTTTCATCCCTTTGTCAAATTCTCTTTTCACATCATTTTCTGATTTTCATAATACTTCATGGAATTCATCCTTGCATTTCTTTATGTCTTCAATGAGCTTAGGCAGCTGGTTATTGAGCTCCTCTTTCTTTCTCTCTCTCTCTCTCTCTCTCTCTCTCTTTTCTCTCCTTCAGATCATTTGACTGCCTTTGGAAACCTTCCTGGTGCTTATCTATCAGGTCTAATCTAGTGAGGATGGCATTCATATGATTATTGGCCCCCCCCTTTTTTTTTTTTTGCTTTTCTGAAAGTTCTGCTGTTTTCTTGGTGAGGGTTGCATAGCATGTGTCTCCATTTTGAGGTTCTGATCCTAATACCTCTTCTATGTTTTGATTAGAGACATCCACTGTGGGACTGGGAAGTCTTATTGGATTTACTTGCATTTGATTTTTCATGTTATTTCTTTTGCACTGTGATCTGCCCATCACACTGTAGAAGTCTTATTTAATTTAGAATGAAGCTTTAGCCTACCCCTGAAGTGTCTTAAAAGGTTATTCCCTTTTATTTTTGCTTCCACTAGGCTTCTGATGGCAATTTCGCCTACCTGCTCAGAGGGAAGGATCCTGTGAGGCTCTAGTGGGGGCCCAGGGATCTGATGTAAGGGCCTGTTGTTCTGTGATTCAGGGTAAGGGAGTTCATGGTCAGGTGGCTTGAGGGAACAGGGGATAGCTGGGAATGGGACAAAGAAGACTGCTGTTGCAGCTGTGCTGCAGAAGGAAGATGGGAATGTGTGGTGGTTCTGTGATGCTGAATGGTGAAGGGACACTATAGTGGTGGGGGTGGCGGTGGTGGTGGGTGGAACTGCCTGGTCCTGTGACAGGGTAGGGTAGGGATATGGGACTGCTGTGGGTCAGGTCACATGCAGGGGGAGGGGAGAGGAGGATACTTGTGGTGGGAGAGACTAGGGAGGGGGAACCCTAGCCTGTTGGCCTGGAATGCTAGCCAGCTGGCCTAGGTCAGTGAGCTGGGGTGGTGGGGCGGTGGAGATTTCCTGTGGTGCTCTGTGGTGGCAGGAACACTTAGGGGGTGATGCTAGCCTGCTGGCCTGGGTCCATGCACAGAGGTGGGGGCCAGCAGTGAGTACGATGGCATTCACACATGGAGGTTACCTAGGGGAATGCTAGCTAGCCTGCTGGTCTGGGTCAACACATGAGGGTGGGGGCAACAGTGAGTGGGACAGTGGTCATGAGTGTGGAGGCAGGTATGGAGCTACACCGGCCTGCTGACCTGGGTCCTTTTGCCTGTGGCTAGTGCAGGAATCACCTGCAGCTGGGAGTATGGCTAGTACGGCTGCTTGAGTGTAGGACTGGTGGCCTACCCAAGAGTATGGGAAGCAGTGGGTTCCCCTCTTTGCTCCTCCCTCCCCTCCCACTGGAGGGCTATTAGAGTCTACTCACTCCTAGAAGACCCAGTAAACCCTCAAGGTCTTGCCTTTCTTTCCCTGGGAGGTGTGGCACTGATAGGCCATCTTGACGGGAAGTCCCCCGTTACACTCTTGAACAATAAATGGGCCATCAAAACTGAAATCAAAATATTCTAGAACTAAATGAGAATAGAAACACAACATATCCAAACATATGAGGTACAATGAAGGCAGTCCTGAGGCAAATTTGTATCTCTAAATGCATTAAATTAATAATAATAATAATAATAAAAATAATAAAATAAAAAAAGAGTGATCTAAAATAAATAACGTCATGCTTCATGATCCACATGAAAGCTATGGAAAAACAAGAATAATCAAAATCCCAAAATAAATGACAGAAATAGATAATCAAGATCAGGGTGGAAATCAATGAATTAGAAATGAAGAAAACAATTTGAAACATTAATGAAATAAGTTGACAAAAATTGATGGAAATGAAAATTAAAACTACCTTAAGGTTCCATTACAGGTCAGAAAATTATAGGAGAATAAATTCTGCTGAAGGTGTGGAGAAAGGCAAACTCTTATCCATTGTTGGTGAAGTGCAAATTAGGATGGAAGTTCAACAACAATCTAAAATAGATCTACCCTGTCATGTACACTGACTGCACCTGGACATACTCCCTGAAGACTCTACTTTTTTCTATAGGGATATTTGCTCAACCATTTTTGTTCCTATTCTCTTCACTATAGTGAGGAACTGGAATCAGTCCAGGTGCCCTTCAACTAATAAACAGATAATGAAGGTGTTGTACATATGCATGGTGGAATTCCACTCAATAGTAAGGAATAATGAAATTACAAAGTTTGTAGGCAAATGGATGGGTTAATACCAAGATTCCATAGACTCAAAGCCAAATGGCACAAGTTTTTTATTATATGTGGATGCTAACATGGGATAGTTTGATTGGCTTATAAGTTGTAGTACTGGTAGGAAAACTAGAATGAGGCTTGGACAAAAGAGAAGCTGGGAGAGTAGAGAATAGCAGACAAGCAAGTACAGGAATACAGGGAATGGAAGTATGGTAGGGTGAGGGGGTACTAATAATACACAATAGGAGCAGGGTAGCATTTTTAGTAGGTGGTGATCCAGGGACAGAGGCCAGAAATGAGGTCAGCTTGTCTGCCTTGGCAGGACTAGAACCTATGTCTGCCTAGTCTCACTCAAAATAGCTAGAAGCAACTTCTTGTCTTTTCTTTAAGTTTTTCCAGGCTTAATACACCTGTGAAGTGGTCCCTCCTGAGTCTACCTCTTAAGTTCACCAACCAATGAAGTCTCTCCCTTATCCACTTGAGTCTGATGACGAGGCTTGTTCTAACTGGATGTTTGACCCACACAAAAAAGTCTAACAGTATGCAAATCTCTCTTGGTTTTTTTTTTTTTTATGGATAAATTCTTTTGGCTTGGTTTTCCTGCTAGTCTTCCTCCTGGATCCTAACTCTACTTAAAATAAATTTTATAATCTGTTATCTACCTTCTCTGTGTCTGCATTTCAATTCTTTGCTAATTTTGACAAGGGCCCAAAATTTGGCTGCATAGGCCTGGGAATTTCTACATCTTTATGGAACTTAATCCCGCCTTAGACACAAATGCTGCATTGCTGGAGTAAGGGTGGTAGGAGAGGTAAGAGATACATAAAACTAATGATGACATGAATCAGTACTTTTAAAACTTTCATCTCAATTAGCTAAATAGAAGTGATAACTTTTAATAAAGGAGGAGACATAGTTGATGCAAAAGTACCCTGCAGGGGTAGAAAAAGCTTTACCCTAAAACCATAGGCTGTTGCTATTAAATTCTGATGCCCATAGTAACCTGTTAATCAGAGAGAACCAGTAATCTCTCAAATCAACTGAGGTCATTGCCAAAGAACTTGAAACTCACCAGATCTAAATGGTTGGACCCTATTGGTGAAACAAACAGGCTGTGGTTGTAGACATTAAGAGATAATGCTGGAACTGACATGGAGGCCATTTTCTTGCTTGCTCGTTCTTATAGTGATCTGAAATTCCATTCTAAAGATATGCATAGCACCTAGTTCCACCTGGAGTTCCTGAAGTGTGCTGTGTGGCTTTTGGATTTTGGGCTGTGGCTTGTGGCTTCTCTTTCTCTGCTTGGACCTGTGAAAGCAGGCCAGCTTCTTCTGCCAATATGGAACTTCCCCTGGATCTTTAAGCTTCAATAAATCACTTCCTCCATAACTGTGCCTGGTCTGGAAGTTCATCTCAGTGAACCTGAAGCTGTCTCCTACAGTATATATGTGTATTCTTTTTCATATATATATGAAAAATAATCCTTTCTGAAAACTGCCTCACAGACCTGCATACCTGCACAAGAAGTGTATCTCTCAGACTCCCAATCTGATCAAGTTGACAGCAGAACTTAACTATCACACAAGACCAGGACTTTATCTATATGCCATCACCACAGCCCTAGAATTATAAGTTATAGACATATACTCTTTAATAGCAAGGTTGCAAATACTTAGATAATATGAAGTGACCAGATTTGAAAAATATCCTACAAAGAAATCTATAAAACATTTAGAAATAGTAAAGAAGACAAACATAAAAGTTTATAGGGCTGGAGAGATGGCTTAGCGGTTAAGTGCTTGCCTGTGAAGCCTAAGGACCCGGGTTCGAGGCTCGGTTCCCCAGGTCCCACGATAGCCAGATGCACAAGGGAGCGCACGCGTCTGGAGTTCGTTTGCAGAGGCTGGAAGCCCTGGCTTGCCCATTCTCTCTCTCTCCCTCTATCTGTCTTTCTCTCTGTGTCTGTCACTCTCAAATAAATAAATAAAAAAAATTTAAAAAAAGTTTATAATGTCTATGAATTGTCAGCTTCCCTATGTTAAATATACAAAATTGATCAAGTTCATCTACAAATTTAAAATAATACAAATAAAATTACAGAAATTACAGTAGATTGGAGGTTTTTTATTTTATTTTATTTTTTTCGAGGTAGGGTCTCACTGTATCCCAGGCTGACCTGGAATTCACTCTGCTGTAGTCTCAGGGTGGCCTCAAACTCACAGCAATCCTCCTACCTCTGTCTCCCGAGTGCTGGAATTAAAGGCGTGTTCCACCACGCCCGGTGTAATAGTAGTTCTTTTGATGTGATACTGGAAACATTGTTTTAAAAATCTGTCTAAAAATATGATTGATTAAATAATTCTGTTGCAAAGAAGGAAAATGTCTGAGGGTTTCTCTATCATCCTGGAAGGGCACTATCATGTTTAGTCTGTAAAGACCATAGTTTGGTGGTGTATTTTCCAAATGACTGACCTACATACATACGGGACATCGGAAAGCACCCCTGGAATCCCAACATTCCTGAAACTAAGGCAGAATCACCATACTCATTGTGAGTCTAGGCCACATAGTGAATACCAGGCCAGAATGCACTCAAAGCAAAACCTATCTCAAGAAACAGAGGGCAGAAAATACAAAAGAACATGAAAAAGAAAGAGGAGGAGGAGATCCATGGAATAGAAAAGAGAATCTGGAGCAATATACCTGTGGTCAGCTAATTTATGTAAGTTGTACCCTGAAATGTGAAGAGAAAGACCATTTCAGTAGGTGTTGTTCACCTAGGTATCATGATTGAATTTATGCATACATCAAAAGGAAATTAAGGTAATATTAGTATTCTACTAGTTTTTTTAATCTTATTTTATTTTATGTTTTCTCAATTTTTAAAAACATTTTCCATGATTATAAAAAATATCCCATGGTAATACCCTCCCTCCCCCCACTTTCCCCTTTGAAATTCCATTCTTCATTGTATCCCCTCCCCATTTCAATGAGTCTCTCTTTTATTTTGATGTCATGATCTTTCCCTCCTCTTATGATGGTCTTGTGTAGGTGGTGTCAGGCATTATGAAGTCATGGGTATCAAGGCCATTTTATGTCTGGAGGGAGCGCGTTGTAAGGAGTCCAACTCTTTCTTTAGCTCTTACATTCTTTCTGCCACCTCTTCCGCATTAGACCCTGAGCCTTTGAAGGTGTGATCGAGATGTGGCTTGGTACTCTAGTCACTTCTTTCCAGAACCATGCTACCTTCTGAGTCGTCCCATGGTCACTGCCATCTGAAAAACAGAAGATTCTCTACCCAAAGTGAGAGTAGTGTTAATATAAGGGTATGAATATTAAGAGAAGTGCTTACTGGGCAGTTTGATAAGCATAGTATATACACTTATCCAGACATCAGCAGATGTTACACCCCTAGGGATCATAACTACCCCTATTTTAAGTTTTCAGTATCAGGGATGTATTCCCTACCTTAGAGAGGGCCTCCAGTCCAATTGGAGGGCAGTAGGTTTCCATCATGAGAGATGTGCCACTATTGCACCTGTTGGCTCATTTGGCCTGGCTGGCCAAGTAGTATTCTACTAGTTTTAACCATTGGGTGGGTCAGTGTGGACAGAGTTGAGAGTAATTCTGTGATGCTGTTATAAGTCAATTTCTTGGTCCTCTGGCTCACTTTTCATGTTTTACAAGATTTGAGAATAAATTTTGCTTACACATGGTTTGCCTACTTTCCCCTCTATTTTGGAAATGATGGTTTTAGGATAGGAGAGAGTAAAATTGTAGAGATATAAGATAATCTTTAGAATATATAATGATAATTTAGGAAAAATCTACTAGATTCGTAATTGATTTTAGGTGGGAGGTGAGAAAAGAGGTACTAGTAAGTTCCTCTCCTTGTCCTGTACAAAGATGCTGGTAGAACAGTTATAGGATTTAGGAAAAAGTGCATGTCAGTCAGGGCCTTTATTCTATCTAGAAAGAAATATGAGTGCCTACCGAATATAATAGTACTCATGTATGCCATTGAAAAAAATGTGATTAAAACCAATTTTAAAAAATCTGGGGTCTCGAGAGGTGGTTCAGAAGTTAAGGCACTTACTTGCAAAACAGCAAGGTAAGAATTTGATTCCCCAGTTCCTATGACAAGCCACATGCACAAAGTGGTGCATGCTTCTAGAGTTTGTTTGCAGTTGCAGGAGACCTTGGTACACCCATTCTCTCTCTCTCCCTCTCCTCCTCCTCCTCTTCCTCCTCCTCTTCCTCCTCCTCCTCCTCCTCCTCCTTCTTCTCTCTCTCTCTCTCTCTCCTGTGTGTGTCTTACCCTCCATTCTCTCTTTCCTAGCAAATAAATAAATACGATAGTTCTTTAAGATATCTCCACTGGTAATTTTCACCTACGGTTAGGGGAGAAATCTAATTGCCATATAGCTTAAAGTCCACAGTTCCTCACAAGCTTCACAAGCTGTATTTTTGAGAAAGTCATGCATATTTAGTTTTAGATAGTTTTTAGCTATAGATTAGGTAGCATAAGATTATCTACAGGTTTGCCAGACAATACAGATGTAGCTTTGAAGCCCATTTATTTCACAAATTTTATCTTGGTTCACTCTAATATTGACAGATAATTTCTCCAATAATTCAGAAAACTATAACTTTCATCAAACTTTCACCTTCTTTCATACTTTTTTTCACATCATCTTCTAAAAGGCTGCCTACCTTGAAAAACTTCTACTGTTTGAGTTTTGATTTGTATGTCCATGCTTGCTTCTTCCACGTATCTACATCCTCATTTCCAGCTGGTTTTTGTGATGTTGTAAGGAGTAAATTTTTTGCTCCATTGGCTCATTTTTTTATTTCTTCTACAGGATTTTGCAATAAAGTTTGCATAGGTGTGCATAAAGTTTCCATTCCCACATCTCTGGAAAGGAGAATTTTGTCATGTATGTATAGTACTAGGTATTTTCAATAAAATAATATTCATTAATATTTCTCTGACAAGAGTTAATCATGTTCTGACAATATTAAACAGCCTCTTGCCTGAGGAAACAAAGGAACATAAAATAAATCTTGGAATTATATTTTACATGTCATAAATTTTATGTAATTGAATCTTTATAATAACTGTAATGGTTGTGGGGATACACAAAATAGATACTGTTATAAATAAATTCAACATAATCATTCAGGGTATTCAGAGAAAATACTTAAACATGTCTCCATAAAGAATATTATCACAGTATATTCAAATAAAATCATATTGATGTACATTTAACATTGGGGATTAGTGTAATACATGTCTTTTTAGGGGCTGGGGAGATGAGAGCACTTGTACTGGCCTGAGATGACTTTATGAAGCCTCAGTTTGAATCCTGACACCCAAGGGGGGGGGGGACTGGGTATGGATGTGTATGCCTATGACTCCAGTTTTGTGAGGATCAGGACCAGGAGAATCCATGGAGCTCACTGCTCACCCAGTTTAACTGAAAATGGAAGCTAAAGGTTTAGAGAGAGACTCCATCTCAAGGAAATAAATTACAGAGCAATAGAGGAAGATACTTGGCATTCTCCTCTTGGCTCCACATGCACACACAAAGAGCATATACACACACATGCACACACTACACTAAACACAAACACCACTTCACATAACAATACCACACTACACACACAGACACACCACATCACATATACTGTACACACATACCAGAATATTTTATATTGATAATATATCCAATAAAATATTTTATCAGTTATATTTTTACATTAATAAAATATGTGTTGTAGTCAGCTTCATGTTGCTAGCAGAGAACATATGACCAGGAGCAGCTTGTGGGAAGAAAATATTTAAAAACATGATCTATTTCAATTCTATTCCTGGTTATTGCTGATGATGTCAACTTTAATAGCAAAGCCACATAAAAGATCACTCCACTATGTTGAACTTGAGTTTGTCTCACCATGAATATTATTACCTTTAACATCTCAATTTCATATTTATTTAGGCAAAGAGCCATTTGAGTTTTTTACCATAAACTGGTCATAAAGAAAGAGTTTGGCACTGGGAAGATTGCTTAGTGGTGAAGGCACTTGTATTCAAAGCCAAAGAACCCAAGTTCAATTCCCCAGTACCTATGTAAGCCAAGGTGGCACATACCATATTGAGTTCGTTTGCAGTGGCCAAAGGCTCTGGCCCCTCCATTCTATCTCTTTCCTTCTCTCTCTCAAATAAATAAATAAAAAGAGTTTGGTTCACAAGTCCAAAACATAGCCATTTACTAGAGAGAAACTCACAAAGCATCATCTGATAGCTTGAGTACAATAAACAAGCATTTTCTGACCTGTTTTGCATTGACATTTTTGACTAAGAATAATGTGGCTCACTTGTTTTTTGTACTATTTTGAGAAGTTCACTTTTCATTATGAATTGGAAGACATCAAAAATCTTTTGTCAACAAACTTCTGGATTGCATAACTTTGCCCCCCAACTTCAACTTCACTTTGGCTCTAGGCTACTTTAAAAAGAGAAAATAAAAGCATTAGGAAAGCAGGAAATCTCCAAACTTTGGTTTTAATTTCTTATAAAAAGCATGTTGTTGATTAAAGAACTCGATTTACTGTAATGAGAACCTGATCTGCACCAAGACCAATCTTTTCATCAGAGTACATGATGTCAAAAGTACAAAGTGAGCCATGAGCTGAGAGGAGTCAAGTCAGTTTTGGGAGCAGTTGAACAATGTGCATTTTATTTGGAAATAAGGTTATCACAGGTAAACAGAGCTGGTATTCACTGTAGTACAGCAATAATAGAGACAAACCACAGCAGTGATGTCAACTGTGTTTACCATAGTCATTCCCTGGAGAGTAACTCACAAAACATCATCTGATAGTTTAAGGAAAATAAACAAGCAACAATTTATCCTCCACAATTATGTATTTGCCTACTGTGTATGATTACACAGCAAACAGAAGATACATTATTCAAGTATATTGTGGAAACTGTGCCAGCTCAGATGTGTATTTTCCTATGAGGACACACATGCATTTTCCATAAACATCTGCTAACCTCACATTTCACTACATTAAACCAGTGCAATATGGATGTCCCATTAGGATAAGATGGGAAGGCCAGTTTTCCTTTATTTATTTATTTGCATATGACTGTGTTACATGCATATGTTTGTGCTGATGCCTACACATGTGTGGAGGCCAAAGGAGGAAGAAAAAATCATGTGTCCTCCTCTGTTACCCACTGATGTATTTATTTGAAATGGAGTCTCCAACTGAACCTGGAGCTATAGTCTTCCCAAACCCCAGTGATTCTCTACTTTCTGCTCTCCACAGGACTGGGATTATAGACTGGTAAAGCCATGCCTAGCTGTTTACTTTGGTGCTGGGGAATGTAACTTAGATTATTTAGGCCCTCTCAGGTTCTCATGCCTACACAGCAAGAGATCTTACTCACTGTTCTGTCTATCCAGACCCCATTTTAACAATAATTTTGTTGCTCAGATTTATCCATATTACCTTTAAGAATTTAAGGGACAAAGAAGAAACATACATGTCTATTCATATTTGTTTTAACTCTAGATGCCTAACTCAACATAAAGTCATTTATCTTTGGCATAGACTATAAAACACATATAAGAAGAAGAAAGGACATTGTAAAAGATGTCTAAATACTCTTGAAATTCATACATAGATTAGTATAAATAAACATCAAACTGTCTTTGCACTTGCTTTTCCAAACTAGAAAATTCCAATCTATTTATTTAGATGAGGAAGAACAATTTACCATTAAAAACCTGCATTAAAATCTAAGCAAAAAGTCAGGCATAGTAGTTCAGCTTTTAATTTCAAGAGGCAGAGGTAGGAGTATAACAGTGAGTTAGAGGCCACCCTGAGTTTACATAGTGAATTCCAGGCCAGCCTCGGTTTGAGTGAGAAAAACAAAACAAAACAAAACAAAACAAAACATTACAGAAATAAAATTGTTTTCTGTCACAACTTTTCTTTAATGACTTTCTTTATTTAATTGTTTATTTTTTGAGGTAAGTTCTTGCTATATTGCACAAGCTGTCCTAGAACTTTTGCCTCAGCTTCATAAATAGCTAAAAATGCAGGTGTATGTTACTGGGTATGACATAGCTTATTTTATAGCTATCAAAAAAGAAAAAAATACTGAGAAAATGATTTGATTGATAATCTGAAATTTTCTGTTGATACTGGATTTTCTTTACTATTTAAACTTAACTATTCCAAGTGCTGATAGAACATGGAAGCAAATTAAACACATCCTTTCTATTCTTTTGGAGGATCCAATGTTCCAGAAGGGAAGAGTGGGCTTTGATGCTCAACAGAATAGTGTCATAATAAATGACACATTTGGGGACTAGGGTAATGGCTCAGTGAATAAAGCACTTACCTTACTGGAGTGGGATCCTTAGCACCCTCTTCAATACTATGCTGCCTGTGTGTAATCCCAGTGCAGGAGGCTGAGACAGGGTATATCTGGAACAATCTGGCTAGCTACAGTCACTGAATTGGTGAGACCTGGACACAAGTGTGAGATCCTGTCTCAGTGTTTAATAGGAGAGTGATTGAGGATAACACCAAACATTAATCTCTTACTTACATGTACACACATATGCAAGTGCACCCCCTCATACATGTGTGCCTACATCCATACATATGTACACACACCAAACACATACACATGCAAAACATACCTGATAGTTTTCATTATCACATTCTTCTGAGGCTGAATATGCTTGATATTCATTAACTGGAACGATTCACTAAGTTCTTTTGAAAAAAAATCTCTCATTGTAGACTCCCTATTTTTTATATTTTTTATATAGTCTATGCCCAAAGGTCAGATAACAAAGGTAAACAATGGAGTAAACATTTACCCAAGTCTTAAAGCGCAGGATTGCTGTTGAAAGGCAGGATAGGGATACTCCAGCAAACAGAAAGAGAAAAACAAGAGAAAATATGCTCTTTGTGCGTCACTTTGTTGTACATTTATAATAAATGGACTAGATGGTATGTTACACATTGATGAAGACAATCTTGTTTACTGATTGTAGCACTGGCTCTTCCAAAAAATGTCTCAAAAGCACACCAGAAAATGTTTTTATAGTGAGTGAGGAACTTCTCAGCCCAGTTGAAATAAAATGACCATCACAGGCTACCCACCCTCATGTTATCCATTGACTATTCCTCTGTATTTTTCCATACATGCTACACTATTCACATAGTTACTGCTTCTCTACTCAAGTCAAAAGGACTTAGGTTACCTTAGACAAGTTTTCTTAGAATATTTATCAAAGAACTCTTGAATTCCATATAATATAGTTGTTTCATTTATGCAGTGGTTTCTAAACTTGGCTCTGGATCTCTCAGTGAGGTGTTTAAATGGCACAGCCTGTTTGGCTCCATGTCATGTTAAGTAGATTAAAGTAAATGATGGTAGAAAAGTTGGACGTGGTGGCACACACCTTTAATCCCAGCACTCGGGAGGCAGAGGTAGTAGGATTGCCATGAGTTCGAGGCTACCCTGAGATTACATAAGTGAATTCCAGGTCAGCCTGGTCTAGAGTGAGACCTATCACAAAAGTACCAAAATAAATAAATAGAAAGAAAGAAAGGAAAGGAAAGGAAGAAAGAAAACAACAACAGACCATTTCTTAATCAACCCTTTGTGATTGTGATGAAGAAGCACAGCCCCATATTTCACCTGGATTTGTCAATCCTTTAGAACCCAATACTATAGTTTTGGGTTTGTTTTGAATTTATTTTTTTCCTTTCTTTCAAGACCTCAATATTTTTTCCCATTTCTCTGACCTCATATGTGAATTCTTAATCCACCAAAGTAGTATGAATATGCCCAAGAATTCACTGTGGAAAGGTTCATTTTCATGAAGATCCATAAAATTTCAAGATGTGGTTTATGCTTTTATATTTCTGGGCTGAAACTCACATTCCACCATAGGTACAAGTTCCTTTCAATATTTACTAAAGATATGAATAGTGTGTCTGGAGAACAGACAGTGGGGTGTCTGATCCCTCGAAGCTAACTGAGTGTCATTTCTGACTTGGACAAGTTAATAGTTACTCATAAAATTGCTGTGGGAAAGAATGTTACTGAAGATAAAGATGAAAATTAGAACAGTAATCTATGAAAAAATATCTTTAGATTTGGCTAAATTCTGTTTTTGAAAATACAAAATTATCTAGATAAAAGAGCAAGGCATGGTGGCTGTCGAGACCTTGCCAATACAAAATTACTTGGATTCAAGTCCTGGCAGTGACAGATTCTGACATGGTGGTCAAGATAAAATGTGTAACCTCTAAGGTCAAGTTTTCCCTCACTGGAGCAAACATTTTAATTATACCTACATCATAGAGTTATAGTCAATATTAGTAGAGAGTGCAGATTAAGCTAGGCATTTAATGTAGACTTCAACATATTCTAATGATTCAAAAAAATATTAACTATTACTGATAGGATTATTATTGATGCTGTTAGCAATATCATGAGCCAATTTATGAAACTGGAAATTTTAAGTAGGACTTCTGTCTAGGTAAATTCAATAACCAAAGTGTACTGTATATGAATAAATATTTTCTTTCAATGATCACTATGCAAAAATTGTTACAACTTCATTTTTTGTGAAGAGCATTCTCATAGTCTCCTTGATCTGAATAGACCTGAAAATAACCAAAATAAAAAGAACATATTCAAGGCTAAATATAAATCATATTTGTAGTTATAAAATGTCTATGCTAAGACTGTAGTTGTAAAACTACTTCTTATTCACTTGGAAGTTCTCAAACATTTGATATTTTTCCTTGTTTTTAAATTCTGAATAATCTTTAAAAATTTTTGTGGTAATTTTTATTTATTTATTTGAGAGCAACAGATACACAGAGAGAAAGAGACAGAGAGAGAGAATGGGCGTGCCAGGGCCTCCAAGCCACTGAAAACAAACTCCAGACATGTGCGTCCCCTTGTGCATCTGGCTAACGTGGGTCCTGGGTAAATAAGCCTTGAACCAGGGTCCTTAGGCTTCACAGGCAAGCGCTTATCTACTAAGCAATCTCTCCAGCCCTGAATAATCTTTTTTAAAAGTCCCTTAAAAAGCTGATTTTTAAAAGCCTTGTTCTGGAACATATTTAATAGATTATTGGTAAACAGCAAAATAAATGTTAATTTATTTTCAATTATATGAAACTTCTTTTTTGGAGATAGGGTCTCAAGTAGACAAGGCTAGCCTGGAACTCGCTATGAGCTGAGGATGATCTTGAACTCCTGATCTTCATTCCTTCATCTCCCCATTGTTGAGATTTTATGGGCTTGTGCCACTATGTCTGATTTTATGTAGTACTAGGAACTGAACTTAGGGTTTTGTGAACACAGGACTTTGTGAATGCTAATCATACACTCCAGCAATTGAGCTACACCCCCAGCCCAAGATATAAAATACCTTGATCCATATCAAATTATGAGTCTAACCACATGCAGAACAAATAACAGTGGTGAATTTAGAATGCATGGCACAACACATGTATTATTCAATCATCCTGGTAGTCTATAATGATGTTAAAATATCTGGTATACTGATCATCACTGCTTTATGCTGCCTGATGAGACAGAGTAAACTAGGTATTCAATCATGTGTCAATGCCTCTGAATTACTGGAAAGTAGGGGCCTATCTAGACCATAGATGGCCAATCTAGACATATTTCTAGATGGTAGAGACCATAGAAGGCTAATCTAGACAATCTTGTAGATGGCAGAAAGAACCTGCCTTCCCATGCAGTGGCACTGTATATTCTAAATACAATTCCGAACTCATGCAACTTCCTTTTTATCACAAGTAATATCAACGTACAGTTGAACTTAAGAAAATAGGTAAAGAAAAGTTAACATAATCCCAAGCATGACACATTCATCGTGTATGAGCCTTCTGCCCTCCAACTTCTGTTAACTGTCCTGTTCACTTTGAAGGTGAGCAATGGTGTAAGAGAGGAGGGTTATCCTACACAAGATAGAGAAGAAGGGATCTAATGTTATTGCCTCTACAATATTTGTATATCTCTTTTGAGTAATTACTGAGAAAAACTATAAGGAAAGCAATATTATAAATATGAAGGCAAAAAAATAACCAACCCCCTGTAAATATTGAAAATAGCAAAAATAATTCTGGATGTAACAGAAAGATGACAAATGGTGTCAATGTTTCAAAGCAATCTTCAAATTAACCAGCGCTATTCAACAGGGCACAACAAAATTGGATAAAGAAGTAACAATCTATATCATGAGACAAGAGTCATCAGGAATTAGCAGTTACGGATACAAGCACAGAGATGAGATGATTCTATTTCTCACTTGCACAAGTATCTTGAGTCAGTGGCCCTAAAGAAACAAAACAAAACAAACAAACAAACAATAAAAAAGAAACACCTAAAGTAAGAAAATTGCCTTCAGGAAGTCAGAGACTCATTCTCTTATATATTATTTCCAGTATTTAAGGTCATTTCTTGTTCCTAGTGGATATTCAATCAATATTTGTATAATTAATGGTAATATTGAGCAAAAGATGTTGTATCACAAAATATCTAAAGATAACCAAGAATATTCACCCTTCTACCTCTTTTTCTGATATCTAGATAATGGAAGGAGATAAAGAATACACTGACTTTTTTTAAGTTTATGTAAATAAAAGATTAAGGCTTTTTGATTTTTAGCATGATATACTGAAATTATAATTTATATTCACAGGTATGTCAAGGAAACACACTTGTCAAAGGAAAACTTTTCCTATGTATTTCTTCTTTTATTTTAAGATCTGGTTTACATGGTATGCCAAATTAAAACTCTGGACCTGTATTTAATTTTGAACCTGTCTTCACCTAGTTGGCAATTCAGTTTAAATTTAAAATTATTAAAGTCTATAGGCTTCTGAAGTATTATATTGGTCAATCAGCTCCTTAGAGAATATCTATTTTGCCAGTGTAATTATAGAGAGCCAAATTCCTGGTTACCACTTATTATTGCATGGCATATAAGGATGGAACCATTGTGCTGTCTTCATTGGTCTTTGGGATCTCAGACTGAAGGGAAATGAAATGTAAGAAAGTCAAGACTACATAGGACTTGCATATAAAATTTATCATAGAGGTTATTACCTAAGACAAAAATATCAAGAGCAGGGCTGAAGAGATGACTTTGATGGTAAAGTATTTTCCTTGAGGACCTGAGATCAATCCTTAGTACCCTAATTAAAAAAAAAAAAAATTGGGTCAAGGATGAGGGGAAAAATAGTTACCAGCACCTGATGTATCCATACAAAATATGTTGTTAATGATAATAATATTTTTTTAAATAAATTTTAAAAATTTCAGGCATGGTGGAATGTGTTTGTAATCCTAGCAGGGGAAGACAGGAGGATCTTTGGGGATTGCTGGCTCACTTGTCATGTCTAATTGATAAGTACAGGCCATTTTTACACAGGATCTCAAGAAACACTAAAAAGGTGCATGGTGTTCCTGAGGAATGACATGAAAGGTTCTCCTCTGGCTTCCATGTCTCCACATGTATGGGCATGCACACCCACACACTCCATGAATATGCACACTGCACACATAAATATTAAAATATCATTTACATTCTCACTTCTACTTCAAAATAGCCTTATTCTATTCATTTTATTCATTTTTTTGTTTTTTGAGGTAGGGTCTCACTCTAGCTCAGGCTGACCTGGAATTCACTATGTAGTCTCTGGGTGGCCTTGAACTCATGGCAATCCTCCTACCTCTGCCTCCTGAGTGCTGGGATTAAAGGTGGGCACCACCAAGGCTGGCCTTATTCTATTTACTTTAAATGAAACATGCATTTGAGTTATTTATTCTCCACTAGTCTATAAGTTAAGTTCTTCAATGGAAATGTGGTTCTTTGAATTTGTTGCTAAAATTCCTATGCATGCCATGAGCAAGCAGAGAAGTTAACATTTTCCTTTGGTGGCTGGGAAGATGGTTCAATGGAGAAAGCTCTCACAGCTCAAGCTAGAATACCTGAGTTCAATTCCCAGACCTCACTTAACAACCCATAAGTCATGCAGGGTTTCTGGAAACCCAGTTAAATGATGCTGATGTTGAGATGGGAGGCAAGTGAATTGCAAGAAGCTCATGGCCAACCCAGCAAATAATAGCAGAGCAAGAATCCAGAGTGGGAACCCCTGTCTCAAATGAGGTTGACAGGTGAGGATTGACCTGAATATTGTCCTCTGGTCTGCATGTACATACCATGGCATAAGCATGCCTTCACACACACATAAACATGTAAATATAAAAATAAATTATAATAAAATTCCCTTTATTTACAAGGGGATAGAGAACTTCAGTCTTATGAGGAGATAGGCCTCAAACTTGTATTTTTACTTCTGGCATGTGTCTCTAAGACCTTCCAACATTGTAGGAGACTTATACTTAATGAAGTGCAGCTAAAACAATCAAAAACTTCATAAGGCAGCCCCAGTTCTCCATTTCCACATTTCTTCTACTCCAAAGTATTTCATTTCTGTTTGTGAAGAATAAACTGTCATATGGTAGAAAGAGAAATGAATATTTGACTCAGTTATTCAAAGGATCAATCATCAAACTCTTGAATTCATCTGGAATAATAACTTTCATTATTAAAGAGGAATAAAACAGGAAAATTAACACAAATAATTGACTAGAATATGACTACTGTGGTCATTCTCCTTATTATTAGGGATATGTTTTTAAGAGCCCTGTATTTTTTTTAAAGATTTTTTGTTTATTTTTGTTTATTTGAGAGTGACAGAGAGAGAAAAAGAGAGAGAGAGAGAGAGAATGGGCACGCCAGGATCTCCAGCCACTGCGAATGGACTCCAGATGCGTGTGCCCCCTTTTGCATCTGGCTAACATGGGTCCTGGGGAATCAAGCCTCAACCAGGGTACTTAGGCTTCACAGGCAAGTGGTTAACTGCTAAGCCTTCTCTCTAGCCCAAGAGCCCTGTATTCTTAATGCCTCAGATAATACCAAACTATCATCTATCTATCTATGGATATCTATACCTACATGCCTATTTTAATTTATAAATTAAACACATTAAGAAATTAGACCCAATAATAATAAAATATATTAATGAAAACTGCACTATGGTATAAGTTACATGAATGGGGATTTTCTCTCAAACGTTCACTTTATTTATTTTCACTCTAATGATATTATGATATATGATATAATGATATTATGAGGATGTGAGGTAACACAAATTGTCTATGTGATGAGATAAGTTGATGTGGACACTGTGAGGTGGGGTTAGACTGCTGTATGAGGAAGGAACACAGCACTATGATTCCACAACAGTTAGTCTAGTAATTAGAAATCCACAGTGTGCCTAATGACAGATGGCAGATTAGGGAGTCTCTTACATATGGTTATCATCTGAAGAAAACAGATCAGTAAGACCTCAGTGTCATTCAGGATTCTTATTCCCAGAAGTTGGATATGTTCTGGATGTTTAAACAACAAAGCAAGTTGTTAAAGAATACTAGATAGATCATAATATTTCCTGGAAGCTGAGATTGTCAAGATAAATATGATGCACTATAGTTTTTCTAGGAATTACCCAAGAGAGGCATAACTAACAAGAAGGGCTCCAGTTAACACTATGTGAGTTTTATATAGAAAATCCTTCACACAAACAGGATAGCTAATGAGGAAGGTTTTCTCTGAGGAGCAAAGAAGGTGTGAATATAAGATGAAAATATTCCACAAAGATAGATATCAATGCAAAATTTTAACCAATATATTTTCAAATACTATGTGTGAAAACAGTATAAAACATGATAGAATTTTTGATTAATGATTTCAAAAAGAGAAAAAAAAAGACATACAATGTTGAATAACTGTTATGTCTTTTGGCAAATGCACAGCTTTTACTTTAGTGAAAATGTGGAAATTTTAAGAAATTATTCATTTTGCTCAAATAAAGAAACAAACTGTCAACTAACTTTGATAGTGTGAGTTATAATGTTGTGTGTACTACAAGGATAAAAAAATTGCATGTGATTGTGGCCTAACCTGCTATCTTGTACACAGGGCGTAATAAAGAAGTGACATTTTTCTGCTGAGCAATATATATACTGGTATGCCAAGGTCATCACAACTTAATTGCCTTGGATTTCTATCAGCAATTTATCAAATATGAATGGCCTTTGGGGAGACATGTGTGAAAACCTTAGCTCTGTATGTAATCCATATCTTGTGATTTGTAAACAAGATATGTTACCAATGTCCTTGTAAAATGCTTCTATACTCATGAGGGCAAGATCCAAAACTGTTCATCTTGCATAATTGATATACATAATAAATATAATGCAATATAAATTAATCATGCTTGAGATGCATTTGATGATTTGTTAATGTTTAGGTTTTTATCATTTAAATACAATGTTCTTGAACAAACAATGTGATTACTTACAAAAAAAGGAAGAAGAAATAAATCCTTTAAAATTCTATAAAGTGACACCACTAGTTTCATTTATTGGTGGACAGAGCAAGTCACCTTAGGAAAGAATTTGTTTACTCATGGGATGGTTTGTGGAATCCATTGCAAATATACAAAGCACATAGGAAGGTACTTCATATGGAGAATCATTTAATTAATAAGATAATTGTGTCCTTGAATCTTTCTCTCAAAGTACCTGGAAGGCACAACTGCATGATAAGTAAGTGATATATTTACATTGGGTCAAAAACTTCCTGAAAACATACCTTAGGGACCACAAACATTTTCTCTCTTAGTGTGTTTTATTAGTTATTTTTTATTGCTATGACAAAATACATGAGAAAAGCAATAAGGATAGAAATTATTTTTGATCATAATTTGAGTCAATAGTCCATTGCGGTGTGGAAGGTATGGTGGCAAGAGAATGAGGAAGTTAGTTACATTGTGTCTGCAATCAGGATACAGAGAGATTTGGTGTCATGCTAAGGAAGAAGATAAGGAAACTGACTTTTTTCAATGTAGATGTCATTTGTTGGGAATCTATTGTAAATTTGTTTGAGTATCTGTATATTACAATATTAAAGAACATTGATAATATTCCTCTTCATTGCCAACTTGATTCTATTTGGAATTACATGGAAGACATGCCATTGAGTGTGTCTCTGATGACAGTTTCTGCACAGCTTTAACAGAGGGGGAAAGATCCATCTCGAGTGTGGATGACACCATGCTAAAGGCTAGGATCCCAGATTGAACAAAATGCATCAGCATTCATCTCTTTGCATTTTGACTGTTGATATGATATAACCAGTCACATTACCCTACTGCCACTATGACAATGGACTGAATGTCTTAAGTCAAAATAATAAAGTCTTCTGTCCTTAAATTGCTTTTGACAGGTATTTGATCACAGTAATAAGAAACATAATTAATACAGAAAATTGGTAGTTAGAAGTGGGGCAGTTACTGACCTAAAATTTATTATGTGGTTTGTAAGCCTTTGGAAAAATGTGAAAGAGTTTAGAGCTATGGGTGAGAGAAGCCCTGCGATGCTGGAAGCATAGCATATGGGTCACTGAGGTGGGGTTGGGGAATGCCATAATACCAACAGCCATATGGACAATAAAGATGGTGCTTATAAGGGCTCAGAGAAGAACAATTACTCTATTAAGAATTGAGCTAAAGATAATTTTATCAAAGAGTCAGGCTGTATATATTTCTCCTTGATTGAAATTTCAAAGCACCTTCAAATTCACTGGGCATGGTTATTTCTCACTGTTTTCTTGAAACTCACTAGGAGAATCCAAACCATGAAGATGTGAAACATGTTGTACATTTGTCATGGAGAGGAGTGTGGGTGTGTTCAAAGGGCAGGTACTGAACAACGCATTTGTAACTGCTGAACGGATGAGCATAGTTATGGAGACACCTTGCACGTTGCACTGGGACAACTAGAACAATGTCTTGACAGCAAGAAGCCTACCAGCTCCTCTCATCCAAAGGTCTACCTTACAAAAGTGCAAATATTTTGCCAGAAGAGCTCCTGAATTGAGAATGCTGTCGCAGGAGTTCCCTGCTCCAAAATGAAATATTTTCCCAGAATCAGTGGCCTAGGCACCTGAAACTTCTATAGTATTTTCCTCACAGTACATTTCAATCTGGTAGCATAATTTGGGCATAATGTCCATTGCTCTTCAGGTAATACAGATGCTAGAGTTAGAGGGTTATTCACTGTTCCACCAAGTGCCAGAATCTAGCTAAAAGAAGGCTCTGGGATGCCACTGTATGAAGCTGTAATAGTTAAGTCTAGATTGGAAACTCGAGGAGGCTTGAGATACCAGGACCATGGGGTATATGCTGAGAAAAGCTATAGGTAGGGAGTAGATCCTGCCAGAGAGGTTATACGTGATGCAGGTGGCAGAATTGGAGGGATGAGGGTACACAAGCCCATTAGAACATAGGTTATACCATCATGAGCTGAAAATAAGGAAACCAAGCTTGGTACCTATACTACTGAGTTTTAATTTTTCTTTGTTCTATTACTTCCTTGCTATGCCTCCATTCCTCATTTTTGAAATAAAAAATGTTTATCTTATGCCATTGTAAACAGAAAGTGCATAACATAGTTTTCAATTTTCCCCTCACAGTTAAGAGATTGTTTGAGTCTTAGAGATTTTGGACTTTGAGTTTTGAGCAAATTTTAGATCTGTAAGAACTTGGGAACTCTCACAGATGGATTAATTCTTTTTTATTTTTTTAATATGAAATGACTACATGTTTCTCAAGACCAGGGGTGGGATATTAGGGTTAAAAATGATGTGCTTAGGTGTTAAAATAATAAGGGCTGGACTTATAATGGTTAATCTTCATAATTGCTTTAACTGGATTTAGAATTACCTAGGAGATACACCATAAAGTATGCCTTTAATAAAGTTTCTAGAGTGAGTCAACTGAAGAGGAAGACCTACACTGGGTATGGGAAGTACAACCCCATGGACAAGTGTCATAGCTCTTTGCCTCCAACTCTATGAATACTAAATAGGTGAGAGTCCCATTTGAAAGTTGCTTCTGCTGCCATGGCTTACAAGCCAGCATGTACTGACTAGCTATACCCTTAAGTTGTGGGCCAAAATAAACCCTTGCTTCCTTAAGTTGTTGTCATAGCAATGAGAAAAGTAACATGTAAAGTGTTCCAAAATAAACATTATGAATCAGCTGGTTGATTTAAATTATCATGATGGATCCAAGTCAATGAGTGTATGAGCACAATAATACTGAATGATTTGAAGAAATGCATAATAAAAAGGTACATTAGGAAAATCATAAAGGATAGAACTACCTAGGGTTGTGTGAAAGCTACAATTATCATACTCTAGAGATGACTCTCTAGCAGTTGCTATTTGGATGGAACTGTAAAAAGTAAAGGATGAAATCATTCCAAGCCACATATCCGGGGAGGAGTAAACAAACACATCAAAATCTCTCTCTTTCCTTTTCATATTATCTGCTACTGGCATCTATTGATTATAGGAACCTAGGAAGGCACTAGAAGTTTGGATAAATATTCTCCATATCCCATATCTGTTATTGTCTTTGGGTGAATTCAGATCCAGAAAGGAAGCATGGGTCTGGATCAGCATACAGAAGAACTGTAGCCCACAGATCTTTCATGACAGAATCCATTAAATCACAGGTGCTAAATGACACAGCGAAGAAAACATTCATTCTTAGGGTGCCTCTGATTAGCTGGAATCAGAATCTCTAAGAAGATATATTGCTGAACTTATTTTCAAACGTGGTGATCAAGCAAGTTTTGGTTGAGCATAAAAATTGCATTTTTTAAGTCTGAGGAGATGGTTCAGTTTGGAGATTGGCAAAGCACTTGCCGTGCATGCATCAGATTCTGACATCAAAGCCCCAGCACCAATGTAAATGCTGGGCATAGTTGAATGCATCTGTAATCCTGGCACATGGGAGGAAGAGATATGAGAATCTCAGTGGCAAGCTGGCTATTTATTCTAGCTACATCAGTAAGCTTCAGAGAGTTTAGTGACAAACTGTGTATTAATATGTAAGATGGGAAGTGATTGAGGAAGACACCTGATGCTTATCTCTAGCCCCTACACATGTATGCATATGTGAAACTGTATATACACATACATACTATGCACATACATACACACAAAAATTTATATTTTAATAATTTTTCAGAAGTTATTTATGCTGCTTCTTGTGGCGATTTTGAGAAATACTGAACTATAGAATCATAATGTCTATATTTTTCTCTGTCCTCTGTCAAAGATGTTGATGGTATTAGCATTGCACAGTCCTTATAGGAGTAATTACAACCACAGAATATGGCAACAAAACAGAGAGGCTACTTGGTAAAAGGAGAGTGCTCAATGGAATAGGGGTAGGGAGGGAAGAGAAAGGAGGGCAATAGAACTGGAATACAAGTAAATTACAAAATGTTCATGTATTAAAATTCTTACTAAGAAATTTTTTAACCAACATATTTCAAATCCTAGCTTTGTTTTCTAGTAATTGAAACCTTATATAATCATCCTAAATGCTATGATATTAAAACATTTGTTTATTAAAATATATCTAATATTTATCAATAATTAACAATTTGATGTATTTTAGATAAAACTATTTATATTTGTTTTGCATGATTTTGTATGTGTTATGTAAAATTACATATTAAAATAAATTCTTAGTACATTGCATGGCATTCACTAAATATGAATACACATTACCTTATATTAATTTAATGTATTTAAATAATTGGCTGAATTGAGTGATAAATAGAAGGTTAATGGAAATGTATAAAAACTACACCTAAAAGTCAAAGTAATATATTTACACATACATACATATATAATTTCATCTGTGAGTCTTGCCTTAAGTATTTGTATGTACTATTCTTACCTACCTAAAGCAGCAAATATGTTTATAATAGCTGCAAGTAATTTTTGCTTACTGAATCTACATGAACAGGTTACAACCATGTTTTAATTAGCTTTTGAGAAATGATTCTAGTGCTTGACGTTTAGGCAAATAGTAAGTGAAATTAATAGTACTTTTCTGATACTAATTAATTATAGGTGATAAGGGATCACCATTTTTGAAGTATAGTAACTTTTCATTGCAACTTTATTCTTTGGGATATTTAAAAATGTTCCAGATAATTAATGTTTACTTTTCAGATGAAATATTAAAACATTTATTTATTTATTTTTTAAATTATTATTTTATTTATTTGAGAGTGACAGATACAGAGACAAAGACAGATAGAGGGAGAGAGAAAGAATGGGCGCGCCAGGGCTTCCAGCCTCTGCAAACGAACTCCAGACGCGTGCGCCCCCTTGTGCATCTGGCTAACGTGGGACCTGGGGAACTGAGCCTCGAACCGGGGTCCTTAGGCTTCACAGGCAAGCGCTTAACTGCTAAGCCATCTCTCCAGCCCTAAAACATTTATTTTTGATCATAGCTTTATAAAGCATTCTGAGGCACAACTTCTCAACTTTTTTATTTTACTTTTAAGAATATTTAGGAAGATGAGTTACATTATTCTGCAATACCACATTGCTTACAGGTGCCTTTAAAAATGATTAGACTTATTGTTATACTTATTCATGTTCTCTTGGCATATTTTGCTATTTTTATTTTATTTAGTAACAGGACAAAATATGGAATTTATAGTACATTTATTTACTCAAAATGGTCCAGGTTGTATTTCTTCTTTTTGGTATTTTTAGTTCTTCCATTGTTTCCTATTCATGCATTCCCTCCCTTCCCCCACCCCTAAGCTGTTTAGCAGATCTTTTCGTCAAGCTCAACCTCATTTTATTACTTAAGTACTCTCCATTTCTTCTATGAGACTCTGTATCCTCTAGGAAGTGTACTGATCCAAAAGGAATCAGAAACTTATTTAGCAACAAACATTTAACTGCATGACCATAGAGACCCTTCTAATAAAATCTTTCCTTTCATTTCTGGAACTCAATTTTAGGAGGAAAGACTAGGAGGCCCATCTGTGGTTTGATCTTGTACCTGCATTCAAAATGACAGTAAAGAGAGCTCAGGAGAATTCTTTGAGGACTCCAGTGTGATTATTGTTATCTGGGCGGGGGGCCAGTCCTTGGGTATCTGGAGCAAATTTCTGAACATTTATAAGTAAGTAATGGCTTAATTATAGGTAGCATATGTAAATCCACATTTCACAATTCTGTCAGCATTTTAAAGTTACGTTGAGCCAGTTGATTTTTTAGGTAATCATTATAGTGCATTTCCTAAGATTTTTAAGCACTGTCACTTGACTGTATTGACAAAGATGCATGGGTGTACGTCCTCTATAGTGACCAATGGGAAGGGCTAGTTCCAACACGTACAGGCAATGTAATAAAAAGCACATGTAGTTAGAAAGCAAGCATGAGAGTCCATATTTATCAGAGCAATCAAACATGGCACCATTTTTCCTGCTTGGCAGGTTTGACTTTATCTTTTCTGGAATTCTTTAATCTTTTGAAAATACTTTAAGAATGTGATTACTTTAGCATAGGAATGCAATTAACTGGGGTGGATGACTTTATCCCCATTGTATACACAATGAAGACAAAGAGTTGAAGAGCCCTCTGGGATGCACGCCTTTAGTTGTGCTTACTACCAAAGCTCACAATTTTATGTAATAGATAATGAGTGTGCTGCTTTATAAGACAATAATGGTCATGCATATGGAATCTTGTAACTTCTGTCTATCCCACAAGTTACACAGTAGCCTGCCTGCTGTAATCTACTTAAAATTAGGGAGTCATACATAAAATAGACCTCTGATGGGATTGGAATCAGGCACACTATTAAACTTTCAATGTTATGAGCAAGAGAAAAATTGATTTATCTAATAACATGAAAGGATTACTGAGCTATCTTTATTTGTCTATAATAAAAAAGAGTGCCTAGATAGAAAGTCTATGTTCCATTAATTGCTATATGCTGGTCTCCAGGATTTTTTTTCCTATAAACAGAATATGTGTCTGCATCCTTAAGCTTCTTATTAATCTCTGACAGTAAAAGCAACAGAGTTAAAAAAAATGAAACAAACAATCAAACAAACAAACCATAAACCTCCTTGGGGAATGAACAAATTCTAGCCTGATTTCATTTCTTAAAAAAACAAAATCACTTTTAGGTCCTATCTATATGTTTATTTCAAGAGCATAGTCTAATTGGTTGAATATGCACCTTAAAGCAGTCATGGTCTCATGGTGGGGACAAAACACCTGACTAGAAGCAGCTATGGGAAGAGAGGCTTGATTTTAGGTTGGCAGTTTCAAGGGGAAGCTTCACTGTGGTGGGGAAAAGCATGACAGCCAGCTCATAACTTCACATATCTGAGAGAGATGAAGAGAAAGAGAGAGAGAGAAAGAAAGAGGGAGAGGGAGAGAGAAAGAGAGAGAGAGAGGGAGATATGCTGGCTCTGATCACACAGTGAGCTAGACTATTAATCTCAAAATTTGCCCCCAGAAACATACCTCCTCCAGCAAGGCTGTAACTCCCAAAGGCTCCACAAGCTGCTAATAAACTAGGAGGATGTTTGCCATTCAAACTACCATGTTTGCTCACAGCAATATGCATATATACATATATAACATATATACATATATATATTAATTTAAAACATGTTTAATTTAATACATTTATTTATATAGTTATATAAAATATATTATATCCATATATTATATATGAATATAAAATATATTTATGATCATTTAATATATATATGTTAATTTTCCTCTATTTCTTTCCTCATTTTCCCTCCTATATTCAATATCTTCTCCACTAGTCATCCTTGTTCATTAATCTTTAAACATGTCAGAGTATTTGCTTATATGTAAAAGGAAAGCAAAAACGCATTTCCTTTTACTGCTATTTTTGTCTATTTGTTTATTTAAGAGTGACAGACACAGAGAGAAAGGCAGAGAGAGGGAGAAAGAGACAGACAGAGAGAGAAAGAAAGAGAGAGAGAGAGAGAATGGATGTGCTAGGGCCTCCAGCCACTGCAAACAAACTCCAGACGCATGTGCACCCTTGTGCATCTGGATAATGTGCGTCCTGGGGAATCGAGCCTGGAACCAGGGTTTTTAGGCTTCACAGGCAAGTGCCCAACTGCTAAGCCATCTCTCCAGCCCTTACTGCCATTTTTGCAGTTACCAAAATAGGTTTTCTTCTTTCTGTCATAGACAATTTGAAAAAGTTGTCTATACTTCTTGTGTTTCCTGACTTCCACCTACCGTTTATCCATGCAAATCTTGTTCTTGAAAGCACTTTAATATACTGATGATGGTAGAGTTTTGTCTAACTGGAACAACCTCATCTGATTTTCATTATTAGTTATATATTTACTAATCTTTGTGACTCAATTATCTCATGTTTTAAAAGATGGCTTGGTTATGCTTAAAATCATTCAAAAGTAACACATACGAAGTTTTATGCATGAATCCTGATATATGTGTAAAGTTTTAATACATATAATTTTTATTGTTACTTTTGTTCTACCTTTTGTAAAATAGATATTGTCAACACTATTTATGTCTTTCTTCTTGCTGAATGGCATAGGAACTTGTCAGTCTAGCATAAGCATAGTCGCTTTACACAGTCTTCTTCTTACCCCTCACTCTGATGCACCACTGATTCCTAGAAATTATTTCCAGATTCTATGGCTGACTGATTCTCAGTGGCATCATTGAGACATTGTTTTTCCATCTAGCTAAATCATATTTTCCCTATTTGAATTTCTGCTGTGATGTCCTTTCCTATGTCCACTTTCTTATGTTCTACTCACAGGTATGCCATTGATAACTTTTAGTGAGAGTGGCTTAACTGTGCTGTTGTGTTGGGACAACTTATATTTCTTTTCTATCCTCAAATTTGTAAATTCTTTCAGTTGTATTTAGATAGTGAGCAGACTATTCCCATCCTATCTAAAGAGAAATTTCACCAACTCCTTCAGCCATATTGATGCTTATTCTTTTCCTGAAATGAATTAAGCATACACTCATGGCAGGGTTGTGATCTCACACCACTTACTTAAGGACATTACCTCACCATTCTTTCTGGGGCCATTATTTTTCCTGTCTTTACATTTTTTTCAGCATACAGGTATGTTATTATTTCATTGAAATATGTTTGATAGGAATTTATAGTTTCAATTTTTGCATCACAATTAGAATTAGAGCACTATTCACTATCTCTAGTAGGTATCATACAGTCAAAACCACTGTTACTTCTTTTTGGCAAATCATCAAATGAGTAATGCCAGAAGGTATTGGCACTATAGTAGGCCCAGGAACTGGGGAGTGGGTTTGCTTGTCACCCAGCATCTGAAAGTGGTTTCCTAGGACCAAACATTTTGGGTGAGCTGGGCTCTGCTTCCTCTCTAGCCCTTTACCTCAACACCTTTCTGGCAGGTAGGAGCTGGTGCTCCTAGACAAGCTTTGTCCTATCTTGTACCTATAGCCAAGCAGATCAATGTCTGAATCATTACTCTTCTAAACACATAATTGTCCTCATGGGGGATACTTAAAGAGAGAAGATTAACAGGGAAGCAGGCAGAAAGATAGCTTCAGTTGAATTGTGGAGTAACATCCTACTGGAGTTAAATGAAAGATAATGAAAGACTTAGTCACAGTGTAGCTTAAAATTTTGCAAATGACACATCTGTGATCTTTTATAATTCTTTTGTTGATAGCTTTCATACATTTACATAATGCATTTATATTATAATCCCCACCCCATTACATTCTTTTCCCCCTCTCTCCACCTCCTCCTACTGAACATCTTTCTAATGAATCCCTCTTCTATTTCAATATATATATTTTCTCCTCCCCCACCATCTGTGTTAAATGTTGATGGGCCCAATATTGTATAGTAACAACAGTTTCTGTGAGATCATGAATGCATTGGCCATTTCATGTCCAGAAGACAGTGTTCCAAATCATTCCTTCCCCCATCCTCTCCCTTTTACATTTTTTTCAACCCTTCATTCTACAATGTTCCATGAAACTTGTAAGGTTCACACCTACTAGTGAGAGGTAGTATGTTTTCTTAATCACATTTTGGATGAAATGTATTTATCTTCAATCACTTAGGTACCTTACCTATTTATTGTGATTATTGTGATGAACCCCACACTTTTCTCCTAAGAGGTGCCCCTTCCTGTTCTTACACCAGGCTGTTGCAACAAAATGAGAATAAAACAGAAGTCAGAATACCATAATGCTACTTGCATAGCCACTTTTAAATCGTCACTTTATTTACATTATGCTAGATATATAAAGAGTATACATGCCATTCAGCAGATGAATGGGTGAAGAAAATGCAGTACATATGCATAATGAAGAAATATTCAGCCACAAAAAAGAAGTCCTGCCATTTGTAACGGATAGAATTGTATGCCATTATATTAAGTGAAATAGGCCAGTTATGAAAAGAAAGTTACCATGTTATTTCTCATATATGGAATTGAAAAAAGATTGGATTAGATGTAGAATAGTGTCTAGGGATTTGAAAGGGAATGTGAGGGTTGGATAAAGGAAGATTGGATTTGTGCACTGCATGCTGTTTGCATGTAGGATTGAAATATCACAAGGAACCACATTATAATTTACAAGGACAGTAGATTAATAAGAGAAGCCATGGAAATTTTTAAATAATCTGCCATGCACCTTGGATCTATTACCTTCTTACTTCATACTCAACTCCTGGTTTACACCACTCTGTGACTTTGGCTTTTTTACTCCCTGAGCTGAGCAGTTTCACATCTGCTTTGCCTTGGGCAAGAGGTGCATTTTTATCTCACTGGAAAGTTCAGTATTGTAAATCCAAGTGAATTTCATCTCCATGCATAAGGTTCTTTGTATTTCAATTCACTTTCTCAGTAAGAGCCTTAAGGGCATCAAAGTAGAAACTCCACCATCACTATGATGGTCTATCCAGGACCTCATCCTGCACTGCTTTTCCCCTTACACCTAAGCACCAAGAGAGTTTTATATTTCCCTGCCATGTTATTTGCAACTCCTACTACATAATTTTCAAGACAGTTTTTTTTCCCACTGATTTATTTATAATGCATACTGTCTCAGCAAATATTTGTTGAACAAATAAAATTGTGAAGACTTGATCCAAATTACCATAAGAATATTAGATCAAAATTTTAAATACATTTATTTATTTATTTAAGAGAGAGAGAGAGAGAAAGAGAATGGGTATTTCAGGGCTTTCGGCCACTACAAATAAACTCCAGGTGCATGTACCACCTCAGGCATCTGACTTAAATGGATCCTGAGGAATAGAACCTGGGTCCTTTGGCTTTGCAGGCTAGCACCTTAACCACTAAGCCATCTCTCAAGCCCAAGAATATGAGACCAAAATTTTGAAAGAGCTAAAACATTTGAGCCCTCATTTTCTCCTGAAATATATTTAGCAGGCAAATTAGATCTTCTTTACACCTGAAGATACTAGAATTCATTTTTTTTTTTTTTACAAAAGTGTTTTACTTAATTTTTAGGGAATTTCCTTCTGTCCTTAATTGGAAAGGATGTTAATAGTCCAGGGAAAATAGAGGATTGTATTAAAAGTAATTGTAGGCTAAATGTGTCAATATGTGTATAGTTAATTGGAACTCAGGTTTCAAAATGTTAGCTCCATCCCCTAGATGAGTCTTCATTCCAGGACTTAAAGTGGACAAGAGTCCATCAGTTTAAGATGTTAGAAATTCCCAACATGTTGCATAGAGGAAAGACCTCAGCATTTTGGAAATGGAAATGCTGAAGTAGATGTACGGTGTTCACCCTGCTCAGCATCCATAACCATATAAACATTTTACTAACGAACCTCTAAAGACAAATTAGCAAGCTCCCTTCGTAATTTAATGAGACCTATTTATTCCAGAGCATGGGCAGCTAGCCCAAAAAATCTACTGGAACTGCAACATTAGCAGTTACTTCCAAGTCTGGGAAATGCTAGGGTTATTCCTCTAAATTAAATATAACTTAATGTGCCCTATATTGCTGTTTGGGAAGAAAGAATCTACAGTGTGGAATTTGGAAATTTTGTGGAATTTAAGATTGTGCTCTCCTGTCTCACTTATGGGGAAATCCATAATGCTGTCAGTTTGGAATAGAACTTGGAGCATGAAAAGTCTGAGTGGCAGACCCAGTCTGATATGCAAGCTGCTCTGCCACTTGTAGCCAATAACATAGCACAGTTAATGATGAAGCAAATGGGCATGGCAGATAGGCCTGCTGGATGCATCTTTGGCAAACTTCAATTGAATGATCAAATGCAGAGCACATGTGTCTTCCTGCCTGCCCAGGCTGGTTCTGCAGCACTTAAAAAATCATAATGCTTGATGCTAATGACAAAACTCCATTTAGAATTGGAAATAGTGTATGTGAGAACAAACTCTAGAAGGTCTAGTAGGCATAGCTAATTAGCATAAACAGATGGCTCAAAGGCTCAATAGCTGACACTAGTAGCTTCATCACCTCGTATTAACCATCGGAAAGGTTATCACAATGAGGTTTAAACACTGGTAAGATGAGGCAAGAGATAAAACAGGCCTGGCTTACAAACACGTTTGCCTAGAAGCATCTTCCAGGGAATAATTGCAACATGACAGCCTGCTCTGGAAAGATGAAAAAAAATTATCTTAAACACAATGTCAAATAGTACATGTAATTACTGTGTGTGTGTGTGTGTGTGTGTGTGTGTGTGTGTGAGAGAGAGAGAGAGAGAGAGAGAGAGAGAGAGAGAGAGAGAGAGAGAGGGAGAGAGATACGTCTACCATATGCATCATTGGCAACTTCAAATATCATTTCATAGAGATTCATTTAATCTCTAGCTTTTTGGTAAAGTAATGATAGACTTGGAATATTAACAAGTGTATGAGTAGACTTCCTTGGAAGATTATAAAGGAGAAGACTTGAGAGACCAGCAACATTCTTTCCAGAAATGTCCAGAGGTAACTTTCAGTAATAATATGGATGAAGTAAGCTATCATATTAATGTAATTCAACAAAGCTACAAATACTCCACTGCTTCCTCCAAGAGGCCACAAATAGAAACATAAAGAAAGACATGGGATAGACGTGGAATCAGAAAACAGGGATTTTTGCTCATTAAGGCCAATTGATACTACCTTCAACCCTATTAGTAGACATCACATTTTATCCCTTTCCTTGCGTATGAGGCAGTGACTTGTCTTTGTGGGAATGAGTACATATGGACTTGCCTTCTCTGTACCTTATTTTTTCAAAATACATATTGTAGATTTACAGAATATCCTATTTATGGACATGCTAAACCACCTACAATTTCATCCAAACAGCAAACACATTTTGCGATCACAGAAGCATAATAGAGAGTATATATAGATTCATTAGCCTCACAATTAACTCTTCACTTAGACAAGGCGGAAGAATGTTACAGACAATTGAAGATTCACGTGTATCCTACCTTTTTTAATTATAGTCTAACTTATGATTCTAATTTCTCTTCTGCTGGAATGGATAAGCCTAGGAAACAAGCCCAAAATTCATAGTTTTTACTGACATAGCTAATTGATGGTATTAATCAGCTCTATATTAGTGGAACAAAATACCTGAGAAGGTAAGCTTATACAGAAATAGGTTTCTATGAATGTATGACTCACAAATAGGTTTTGGCCCATAACCAATAAGCTCAATTACTTAGGCTCTATGGTAGCACAATGTATCACAGTAAGGACATCTGGCAGACAAAGCCTGTTTAATTCATGGTTGTGGTGGTTTCACTCAGGTGTCCTTTATAAACTTATATATTCTGAATGGTAGGCCCCCCAACTAGTGGCAATTTAGGAATTGGAGCCTCTTGGATGTGATATATTGTTGGGTGCAGGCTTATGGGTATTATAGTCAGCTTCCCCTTGCCAGTGTTTGGCCCACTCTCCTTATGCTATTGTCCACCTGATGTTGGTCAGGAGGTGATGTCCACTCTCTGCTTATGCCATGTTTTCCCATACTGATTTGAGGGAGGAAGGTGGAGGATTTGAAACCTTGCCCTAAGAGACACCTTGCAATGCTGTAAGTATAGCTTGATGGATGATTCTGGTCATAGTAGAAAGACCTAAATGCAGTAAGAACTATGGCTTGGGAGGTTTGGCTTATGAAGTTGAGAAGAAAGTGTGTCAGGACTGGTCTAAGAGCAGTTTTTGTGAGAGGCTTACTGTTATATCTATGTCCTGATCACTTATGCAGGGTTGCATTGAGTAGAATTGGACTGGTGTGAGCAGAGGGATATGGCACAGCAAGAAATTAAATCTTTGGGTCAAAACTGCTGCCCATTCAGTTGCATTGTTTGAGGGATTTCAACCATTGAGACTGGGCCACTTTATCTGCATTGGAACAACAGAAAGAATGTGGACTCTTTTGAAGTAAGGGACCTAAATGCTGAAGGTGTACCCTGCTCTTCAAAGTTGTATTTATTTTCCCCATGGATTAACAAGTTGTTAGCCCACCTGGTACTATGGAGTATAACACATTCAGGTAAAAAAAAAATGTAATTGAATTTGCAACATGACTTTATTATTTTGGAAATGGTCATGAGCAATGTGAAGCAGGCTTTTCAGAGGCCTGATGGAGCCATGAGGGTGAACCATGAGTGGAAGTGGAGAACCAATGGAGATGCCAGGACTATGGGATAGCTGCCATAGAGAGCTTCTGGCATAGGATGAAGTTTTCTGAGACTGTGAGGAACCTAGCTGGAGGGCCAGTATTGGAATTCTAGAGACTCATCACTGGTTAGATTTATTGAATTTTCAGACTTGTCACTTGCTAGAGTTTTCTAACTTGGAGCTATGGAGTTGATTTCTGTTAAATCTTGCATTTCTTTGTTATGCTTAATGCCATCTTTTGCAGTGTGAATCTTCTGTACCTTTATGAGGTTTAGGCATTAAGGCTCAATTTAATGTCCTTGAACCATGGATATATTTGAACATTACTGGGATTGATTAAAAACTATGGGGACTTTTAAAGTTGGATTAAATGCATTGTGGTTTACATCATGGATGATTATCAGGTTATAGGGGCTAGCATCAGAAGGTGGTGGTTTGATTCAGGTATACTCAACACACTTGTGTTTTCTAAATTCTAGGTCTCCAGCTGGTGGTAATTTGGGAATTGGAGGCTCCTGTTGCTGGTGTGTTTTTGGGAGCAGGCTTATGGGTGTTATAGTCAGCTTCCTCTTGCCAGTGTTTGGCACACTCTCCTGCTGATGTTGTCCATCTGACATTGGTGTGGGGGTTATGTTTACCCTTTGATCATGCCTGATTTTTCACCTGTCATCATAGAGCGTCCCCTCCAGTATGAAAACCAAGATAAACCCTTTCTTCTCATAATCTATTCCTGGGCAGGTGCTTGCTATGAGCAACGTGAAGCTGACTGCAACAATGGTGAATCACTAAGAGAAGGGAGAAGAAGAGGTAAAGTCCCACTATATCTTTAAAGGAATCAGAAAAGACATCAAACCTCATTAATCCCTATGTGAGAGCCACCCTTTAATGGATATACCTTTAGAAAATGTTTCAAGTTCAAACCATAGTATTCTATCCATGGCCCCTAAGTCTTATGCCTCCCTCACAATGAAAAATGCATTCAGAACTTCCCTAATAATTCCCCAAAGTTTACAATTCTAGCATTGCTCAAAAATGTAAACAAAAATATCTCTTAAACCTCAGGCAAACTCACCTATGAGCATCAAAAAATAAGGTGCATGCTTATATGATGCTTGCTACAGGTTAAAACTTCCTGTTCTAAAAGGGAGGTGTAGGAGGAATAGAAAGGTGCGATCAGATGAAAATAAAACTAGCCAGGCAGGCCTTGTATTCTGATGTTCCATGCCCAAAACTGTGGTGGAAATTGGCTCCTAAATACATGAGGAGCTCACCTCTATAGCTTTTCTATTTGCAGCCCTCATGGCCAATCTCTGGTTCTGGCTTTGTACACTGTTAGCAGCACCTTTTAGCAGGCATTGTATGTACCTGGTTGTCTATCTGCTTGGGTATCTAGGAAAGATTTACTTTTCCTTTCCCTGGTTCTGATACTTCCTTGTTAAGAACTACTAGAGACCATCCACAGTTCAGAAGGAACTGAGACCTCCACAGTTCTTGGGATTGTCGACAGTTCTTGGAGATAAATATGCTGCCAAGACAGCACTAAAGGAAAATGCCAGTTGATTTTTAAAAGTGCTTAATGCCAATAACAAGGTAAGAGTTGGTATAATGTTAAAGGAATTATAGACTTAATATTCTCATATCCTCGAGTAATCTTCAGTTATACAGTAAAGATTGGGCCATAGCATAACATGCATTTGGATCACTATACTAGGTAGAAATTCTCATGTTCTTTCTGCTTATATGATGATATACATAAGAAAATCATTTTTAGAAAGAAAAAAGGGCTGGAGAGATGGATCAGTGGTTGTCACTTGTCTGCAAAGCCTAATGTCCCTGGTTTAATTCCCCATGCAAAGCCAGATGCACAAAGTGATACAACCATCTGGAGTTCATTTGCAATGGTGGAAGCCCTGACATACCCATATTCCCTCTCCCCCTCCTCTTCCTCCTCTCTCTCCTTGCAAATAAATAAATAAATAAACTTTAAAAGAAAAAACATGTTTCACGCAAAAAATCACATAGCCCCATTACTTTCTAGCAAGCAGGCAGGGCAAAGCTGTTTACCTCATGAAAGACAGGAGAAAGAAAGACAAAAGAAAAAGGTAGAAAAAAGAAGATGCTATGGAAAAGATAGAGCTCCCAAAGGTATATCTCCAGTTGTCCCCCCCTCTTCAAGTGGGTCCCACCCATCAACTGTTTATTCCTCTGACATCCATCAAGTGTTTATTCCTCTGAATATGCCCTCAAATTATCATCCCATAAAAGGAGTGAATCAATTTACCCTGTCAACACCTTCATGGGCGAATACTTCCCCAAAGCACCTTCTCTGAATGTTGCTATATAAGAGATCATACTTTAACACATGAGTGTTTAGAGAACTTTCCAGAAACTACTACTGTAGAGCTGCTGTCAGAGAATAAGCAATGCTGGGAGTTTGTTTTGTTCTCAGAGGAGATGTGCTTTCTTGGTAAAAGCATGCAATGGTTGGTGAAGAAAATTGCAACGATAACCTGAGACCTTGTGAGCTGACATGCAGGTCAGCATTCTGCCATCTCCACTTGGTGCCCTCTGCCTCCAGCCGATTTTCCACACCATGCTGATAGCTGCACTAGAATCTTAACTTTGTGGGCCAGCCATGCATCCCCAGGGATCTCTGGCTCTTAGTGGATTTGGCCAATGGAGACTCTTTAACAGGTGATTTCTGCTGGTTGGTAGGAAAAAAAAAAAAGTTAAGTTGTAATTCTTGTCATGGTTATATTTCTCTACAAGTGAAGCTCCTGTTGAGTGTCATAAGTCTCATTAGGCATCCCCTTTTAGACTTTTGTTGTTGCTTTTGTGGATTGAAAATGATTACCACAGGTTCAAGTCTTTTTACTTATTTTTTAAGGAAAATCATACTGCTATTGAAAATCATCTATCAATATTCCACTCAAGCTGATGGGCAATTCACTCAGAGGCTGAGATTAAATATTTCTATCTTAAGAAAACCCATTACCCCCAAAATGATATTGGTTAATTTGTGACAAAACATCAAATGCTCTTTTGCATATATAAAACAAGTATAATTTCCATGAAGGAGGCAGTTACAGAAATAAATCAAAAGGAAAGAGTCAAGGTGAACCTAAGTGAAGCATCAGTGACACGTTTTCATTATGGCTGTGCTGCCAGAACAAGAGAAGAACATTCTCAGCAGCACTCAGAAGCCTCCATCACCCTCAGGAGCATGGATCCACAGGAGACCAGTCTTCCTGAAGTTGATGACGGAGATGTCACCAGGCTCTGCCTATGCTTCTTTTTGGTTGAATTCAGCCAGAAGCCACTTGACACAGGAGTGTGGACATTGTGGCCTTGGTTGGCAAGTGTGTTTGATGTTGAACAAAGCAGTGGAAATAGAAGGACACATCTGAGCTCAAACAACCCAACGGTTGGCAAATGTTAATGGGCTGTACTGAATTCTAGCCCACTTAGAAATGATTTACGGGCTCATTTCCTCAGACTTCTCAGACCATGAAAGGACTGGATCTCTGCAGAAATACTTGCACTTTCCTTTCCAGTATAGTTCAGTGCCACTCAGGATGGGTTTTCAGAAAACAAAGGTAGTAAACCCAAACAGCTCATGGAAATATAAGATTTATTACTTTTAATTAAGTGGAAAAAATTTAATTGGACACCATTCAACCAAAACCAAATTCCCTGCAGTTCCTAAGTATACACTAAGGGTTTCTACTAAGCACTTCCTTTTCTATTATTGCATAAGTTACTGTGAATTCAGATTCAAAACAAGTGCATTCATTCATGCAAGAGAATTCAGAACTCAATTTGTTCATAAGATTCACAAGTGAATGACTGTGGGAGGTCAATTTTAGGTCTCAATAAACACAGAAACCAACTGACCATAACTCAGTCCAATTATGTTGTTTTTCATACGATCTCTTATTTTACTCTTAGCTCCAAGCCTCAGACAGGTGCTGTCACTGTGGCCATGGATGGTTTGGAGAATATTATCTGAAAGAGTGAGAGAACACTTGTCAACAGAACAGGATTTTTAGCTTTAATCTACTGAGAATGCAACTTTTGTCTCGTCTGTGTGAGTGTGTGTGTGTGTGTGTGTGTGTGTGTGTGTGTGTGTGTATAGGAGATATGGTGTGGGGTGTATGTGTTGTGGTATGCATGTATGGTGAGATGTAGACATGTGTGTTTACAGATGCCTGCACCCCATAGAGAGGGCAAAGAGGAAGTTGGTTTCTCATCCATCACTTATCTGTATGTTTGGGACAGCCTATCTCTCACTGAACTCACGGATGTCAGTTTTGGTCAGAATAGCTGACCAGCAAGTCCCAGAGGTTCTTCAGTCAACTCCTCAGAGGACTAAGCTTACAGGTGTGTGTTGCCACATTCACCTGTTTATGGAGCCCTGGGGAATTTAACTAAGGAGGCTGCAATTCCTCTCAGGCACTCATGCTTGTTTGGAAAGCACTTTTGCCTTCTGAGTTATCTTCTAGGTCCTCATCTTCAATTCAGCTAATACAGGATCATTTCCTTGATTAACAGGACAATCTTTATTTTTTAAAAAAAGAAATATTTATTTATTTATTTCAGAGAGAGAGAGAGAGAGAGAGAGAGAGAGAGAGAGAGAGAGAGAGAGAGGGAAACAGATAGAGAGAATAGGCATGCCAGGCCTTCCAGCCACAACAAATGAACTGCAGATGCAGGTGCCACTTTGTGCTTTATGTAAGTACTGGGAAATTGAACCTCTGTCCTTTGGATTCACAAACAAGTGCTTTAACCACTAAACAATCTCTCCAGCCCCAATATTTTTTAAATAAATATTTATTTTAATTTACTTGAGAGAGATAGACAGAGAGAGTGGAAAAGGCTGAGAGAGAGTGAGCACAGCCACATCAGGGCCTCCTGCCACTGCATATGCACTCCAGACACGTGCACAACTTTGTGCATCTAGCTTTTTACATGGACATTAGGGAATTGAACCCTGCCATCAGGCTTGACAAGCATCTTCTCTTAACTGTTGACTTATCTTTCCTGCCCAAAAGGACAGTCTTAAAGGAAGTTAAGAGTGGCCTTGTTGTCTTGTGTTTCAGAATGTCAAATATTAGAACTGGTTAATATTTTTCTTTAAGCTTACAAACTGGAAAGAGTGGTCATTTATAAAAGTAATATTTTGACAGTGTTATTCAGTCTTGGAATAATCTTCAAGTAGTATATTTATTTTATATAAAATATATTTATATAATATGTATTTATATTTATAAAGAGGAGTGTTTATATTTATAGTATATTTATATTTACAAAGAGGGTTATAAAGTAGACATCTTTACAACTACTTTACAACTACTAAAATACTCATACTTTATAACTTTACAACTGCTAAAATATGCATAAATATTCCCTAGCATTCTTGCAATCTACTCCTGGGCTGTGAGAGGATTTTCTTGAATCTGAATATAGGCTAGATTCCAGTAAAAGAATACACTACTCATGATCTCCTTCTGCTAATGGTGTTTGCACCAGAAGTCAGTTTTTTTTTTTTATTATTTTCTTCAATTCCTTTGCAACTCTAATTATACTTTCAATCAATTATATCCTCTATTTTTTTTCTTTTTTTTTGTTTTTCAAGGTAAGTTCTTACTCTAGCCCAGGTTGACCTAGTCTCAGGGTGGCCTTGAACTCACAGTAATCCTTCTACCTCTGCCTCTGGATTGCTGGGATGAAAGGCATGCACCACCATGCCCAGCATATCCTCTATTCTTATTGATATGTTCAAAATTAAAATGAACATACTACCAAATTCTTATGCATACTATATTTCATAAATTTTATTTTTCATGTATTTATATTTTCAGCTTTTACTTTTTAATAAAACCTCTTTTTAAAATTTTTATTTGAGACAGAGAGAAAGGGAGAGAGAGAGAAAATGGGCATGCCAGGGCCTTAAGCCATTGCAAAAACTTCAGATATATGTGCCACCTTGTGTATCTGGCTTAAGAGGGACCTGGAGAATCAAACCTGGGTCCTTAGACTTCACAAGCAAGTGCCTTAAACACTAAGCCATCTCTCTAACCCTTAGCTAGAATATTACACCTTTTTTCTTTGATTCCCACAGAACTCTATTCACAACTTTGCTATTAATGGATTGATGTCCTGTTGATATAACTATTTCCCTGCCACTTCCACAAGGTAATGAATGAAATTTCTTATCAGTTCCTGGGTTCATGGTGCTTCTGAAAGCCTGGTACATAAAGGATCTAACAACTATTAAGTTCAGCAGATGGCTGGCTGTGAGAATAAACAGTGCTTAAATGTAAGGTAGCATGCAGCTGCCTGACACTAAGTGCACGTCCCTATAGATGATCCATACTTAGCACTATGGTAAGCAATTAGTTTGCAGGTGGATTTTGACTTCAGTAGGTTGATGCTTCTATATATGCTAACTGATTATAAATGTAAATGTGCTTTTTCCCAAATAAAAATTATTCATGGCAATCATCTTATATGAAATAAAAAATCTGTCTCCTATGTTTATTCTTTTTAGTTATTTTATTAACCATTAGAAATGCTTATCACATAGTAAGTATCCAATATATATTTGTTCAGTTATTTTACAAGACTATCTAAAATATTTTAAAAAATATATACTCTATGTCATATCTGACATATACAACAATAGGTTGTATTTAGGGAGAATGATAAGTACTATTAGACAAAATATAACTTAACATGTCTGGGGTTGTAGCTCCGTCAGAGAGCGTCTTCTCAGCATGTACAAAGTACTGTATTTAATATGCAAAAATCACAATATATAAAATAAGATAAAATTGTGAAATGAAAGTAGAAACATTGTGACTATAAATATGCCTTAGGGTTATTAAACAAAATAATAAATTATAATAATAT
This sequence comes from Jaculus jaculus, assembly GCF_020740685.1. Lineage (NCBI taxonomy): Eukaryota > Metazoa > Chordata > Mammalia > Rodentia > Dipodidae > Jaculus > Jaculus jaculus. The sequence continues at coordinate 147,736,507 of NC_059105.1, read as the reverse complement.
TTATGATGAACTAGAAGCCATAATGAAAAAATTTATGCATTGTCTCTTTGATCCCTAAATAAAGTTATAAGATTGAATGTATTCATGTGTTTGTTTATTTACTTATTTATTTATTTATTTTTTAAATTTTTATTTATTCATTTGAGAGCGACAGACACAGAAAGACAGATAGAGAGAGAGAGAGAGAGAGAATGGGTACTCCAGGGCTTCCAGCCTCTGCAAACGAATTCCAGATGCGTGCGCCCTCTTCTGCATCTGGCTAACGTGGGACCTGGGGAACCGAGCCTCGAACCGGGGTCCTTAGGCTTCACAGGCAAGCGCTTAACCGCTAAGCCATCTCTTCAGCCCTATTTACTTATTTATTATAGCATGTCATATATTCCAGCATGGCCTGTGGTTACTGTATAGCCAGAGATAACCTTGAATTTCTGATCTTTCAGTGTCCTACCTCCAGGTCCTAGTGTTACAGTCATGTTATGTCATACCTAGTTGATGTGGAGCTGGTGAAATAACCTAGGGTACATAGCATTGGAGATAAGTACTCTACCAACTGAGCTACTTCCTCAGTCCTCATTTTCTATTTTATAAAAAAGAATTTTGAAACACATAAAGACTGACTAAATTATCTCAATGTTGCAGTCCAGTTCACCTTGCTGGTAGAAATTACCCAACCAAGAGCAGCTTCTGGGAAAAAAAAAATAGATTTATTTTGGCATACAGGCTTGAGGAAATGCTCCACGACGGCAGAGGAAAATGATGGCATGAGCAGAGGTGGACATCACCCCCTGGTCAACATAAGGTGGACAACAGCAACAGGAGGTTGTGCCAAACACTGGCATGGGGAAACTGGCAATAACACCCATAAGCCCACCCCAAACAATACACTCCCTCCAGGAGGCATTAATTCCCAAATATCCATCAGCTGGGAACCTAGCATCTGGAACACCTAAGTTTATGGGAGGGCACCTGAATCAAACCACCACACTCAAATAATATACCTCATTTCCAGTTAAATGTAAACAGTTTAGCTACTTGTTGATAATACTTATCATTATGTTATACTGATCTTCAAAATGTCAAATAAATTTATAGTATTTTCAGTAAGTGCTAGTACACTAAAGGCAAAGTATTGCTCATGGATTTGTATAGTAAATTAAATGACATTGAAGATATTCTTTCATTTTACTTAATATCTTGATTATGCATAACATTTCATATATAAAATTATATATATTATATCTAAGTTGGGATTTTTTTGTAAATGGGGAACATTACTACAAAACAAAGGTATTGACCACATGTAACAAATTCAGCCAAACTTGAAGCATAGGATGGGGTTCCATTTAAAACTTGGCCACCAGGTTAAAAGATAGGCTTATGTGTCTTCTTTCCTGTGGGAACTTTAGTTTTCATACACACAAAAGGATAAAAAAAAAAAAGTTCTATTTCACATTCATCTGTGTCATTTTAAATGACTAAAAATCATGAATACACATAATAAGCATGTTTTGAGATTTAACTATTACATGCCATTGACTTAACAAGTGATGTTTTATATTTTATCCAAAAATGCAGTAAGTTGAATTACATTATTGCAGTTACTCTGAGAGCATAAAGCTATAATGAAATATCAATTATTGTTTGATTTGACTTCAATAATTAATTTACCAATTGTACTGTTCTATTTAATACTTGCTCATTCTTTCACTTTTGAATGTTTCATTGTATTTTGACCTTTCTCTTTCAGAAGAATATAGGATCAGTTTTTCTCTTTCCACTAATATAATATCAGCATGTTTTAGTTTGAGTTTGTCTCTTTGGAAAATGCATAATGCATGTCATTTTTTTTCAACTTAGGGGAAGTAAACACGTTTCCCATGAATCTAAAAAAGTTCTATGGAATCAAATATTTAAGCAAAGAGTAAAATTTAAGGCTCTCTCAATCTGCTCTGAAGCGCAGAGGAGAAATAGGGCTCCACATTCCCAGCAGGGTCCTCGCAAATGCACATGTCACACAGAATGTGTTGAAATACTCTTTGTAGGCCTTCCAACATTTCCTTTGGTATGAATAGAAGAAGGTACTAGGATGGTTCACCTTCCTGCTTCCTGAGAAGTGCAATTGTTTATCTCAGATGGCATTCTAATTGGATGACATCTTCCCTTCAGCCTCTCAATACTGGCATTTCTTTTGAGAAAATCCCAGAACACTGGAGGGGCTGCTCAAGGGCAGAAGGATCTTTCTAGTAGGTGACATAACTCATCAAGTGCCAACTTACCAACCTGCTCAAGGTTTGTTTGGGTAGCAAATAGTATTTTTGACCAACAAATGCCATAGCAATTATCATCATATGTTTGCATATTGTCTCCTGCATTGCTACAGGCAGTATTAGTTTGTAGCTTTCTTCTAAAGCTACACTTCCTAACTAGAAAGCTCTCTTTTAAAAGTTAGCAAGAATGGTTTTGTTATGCATATATTAATTATACTTAGATGACTTTCATGACTGAAGAACATAAGATTTAATTCTCATGGAAATTAAGTTTTAGTTATCTAAATTTTCTATAACATGATTGACTGTCGACTTGGATTAAATCTAATAAGACATAATAAATTGTTCTTTGAATACGTAAGTACCAGGTTTATAATAAACTTTATACAGATATTAGCCATTAACCCTAATAGTCATTTCTTCTTAAGTTAGTATTTTTATCTTCATTTTATTAGTAAAGAAATTAAGACTTTCAATAAGTAAATATTTTCAATAATCCCTTTCTCATTATGGGCTTGGGCAAAATGTAGGCAACTTTAACTAAGTATTTAATGGCATAACTTGGATCATAGTTTGCAAATTAGAGCATTTTCTCCCATTTGCAATTTAAAACTGAGAGAGACATATTTGAAAGAATTTTATTTTTTTATATTTTATTTTTATACATTTATTTGAGAGAAACAGAGTCAGATAGAGAGAGAAAGAGAGAGAGAGAGAGAGAGGGAATGGGTACACCAGAGCATCCAGAGAGGGAATGGGTACACCAGAGCATCCAGTCACTGCGAACGAACTCCAAATGCGCACACCATCTTGTGCATCTGGCTTATGTGGGTCCTGGGGAATTGAACCTGGGTCCTTTGACTTTGCAGTCTTAAACACTAAGCCATTTCTCCAGCCCCTAATTTTGATTTTTTAAAAAAGTATGTTCTATAGTGTTACCCCTTCTATGTCAACTACATTCAACTGACCACATTTTTCCCCATACATTTGGAGGCTGTGTTGTAGGTAAATGACAAAAAGCACGATCTCTTCTTTAAAAATTGAAATTGTATTGCTATAACAGGTTCATCATTAGCTCCTTCATTTTTTTTCATTGTTTTAAAATCTATACACTCAATTTTCTTGTGGCTACTGTCTGTATGATTAGTCCTTCTTCTATTAATGCATTTTTGACATTGAATCCATATCTTCCATATTATAAATGATGCACAATAAGACCTTTTATTTGTTTTTTATTAGTATGGACATACTTAGTATGGAAACATCATGTGTTTGTGCCATCCTTTCCCTGCCTCTTTTCTGAAGTGCCCTTCCTCACTGGGGTCACAGGTTATCCCTGAGGGGATTGTGGGTTATGCATTGTAGGACCAGCAGTCAGTTTTGGGGGAGAGGCAATGCCACTGGGCATGATGTCCCAACTTGTGGCTCTAACAATCTTTCTGCCCCTTCTTCTGCAAAATTCCCTGAGCCATGGTGGATGAGTTTTAAGTACACTTCAGTGATGAGCTATTAGTATCCTCTGGATTTCTCCTGTGGTAGGTGTTGAATATTGTCAGGGTCTGTCTCCTTCACCCTGGCGCTGATTCCCAGGTTCATCCCAGAAGCAGCACTCTTTCTGATCTTCCCAATTCCTCTGTGGTTTCTGCTGGGGCTTAGCTGAAGTATGAGGGATATTTATCTCCTAGCATCTCCTTCCTGTCTGAAAAGAAAGTAGCAGATTCTCCAGTAGAGAGTTCAGTCAGCACAGGTTAAATTGGATAAGCATTATTAAACTTAGAAAGACTTTCATGGGTGTAGTCCCTCTTTAAGCCCAAGGTTAGAGGGAACTTGATATTGGAGAACAACATCATTGTCTGAATATGATTCTGAGCTCTTTCTCAGTTGCAGATATAAGTTCCTTTCCACTGAGTGAATCTCTTACCACTAACATTAGGCAGGTAATCAAGTTCTTTGACAGAAGTCTGTCTTGTTTTGGGAACCTTGTAGGTCTCTCCAATCAATAGCTTCACTGTGGCTGGTAACTGCATCCTGGTACTGGGAGTTACAGGACAGAGCCAAGGTGGGGTGGAGGGAGAAGAAACTCTTTAAGGTTAGGCTTAATTCCACTATCTCTAAGGCCCTTCCTTTTGGGTGCTACCCCCCAACCTCCTGTTGAGGGTTCAACTTTTTAGTCTATCTTCAAGGATAAAAGTTGTTATGGTACCAGTTCATTTTGTGGGGATAGAATGTTTTATTATTTTTCTAGTTTTTATTTTTTAATTTAAGTCTATTTTTTTTTTTGAGAAAGAGGGAGGGAGAGAGAGAGAGAGAGAGAGAGAGAGAGAGAGAGAGAGAGAGAGAGAGAGAGAGGGAGAAGAGTGAGAGAGAATGGATATGCCAGGGCCTCTGGCCACTGCAAACAAACTCCAGATGCATGCACCTCCTTGTACATCTGGCTTACATGAGTCCTGGGGAATCGAAGTGGGGTCCTTTGTCTTTGTAGACAAGTGCCTTAACTGCTAAGCCATCTCTCCAACCCTAGAAAGCTTTATTTTATTGTCATTTTTTTTTTTTTTTTCAGTAGAGACATCATATGTTGTTACCACCATTTTTTTCCTCCCTACCCTCATTCCACTGAGGGCCTGTGTCCTTCTCTGACAAAATTTCCTGTGCAGTTGTGGGTGTATTTGAAGTCTACTTTAGTGTTGAGCTCTGAGCCAATTTTGAATTTCTGCTTTGGTGCATTTGGAATATCCTTTGTGTCTGTCTCCATTGTTTTGGTGCAGATTTTCAAGCTTAACGTGGAAGCATCATTCTTGCTCATCTTGTCAATTTCTCTGTGGTTTTAGCTGAGTCCTAGCTGATGAGTACCAGGTGGATTATCTGCTGCCAGAGAGTCAACTATCTTTTACTGTCTTTTAAAATATTTTATTTATTTATTTATTTCGAGAGAGAGACAGAGAGGCAAGGATAAAGAGAGTGAGAAATAGAGAGAGCATCGGTACATCAGAGCTTTAGCTGCTGCAAAGGAACCCCAGATGCATGTTCCACCTTGTGCATTGGGCTTACATGGGTACTGGGGAATTGAACCTGGATTCTTAGACTTAGCAAGCAAACACTTTAACCACTAAGCCATCTCTCCAGGCTTTTTGTCTTGTTGATTTTGGTTGTTCTCAGATGTCCTTGCCTTCTGTAAAAGAGACACAGATTCTGTTCTCAGCCCCAATATGACCTTTTTTGAGTTGTATTTATTTGGTTTTACTGAGTCTGAAAAATTCATTTTTGAATTGATATTCAAATCATCTTATAGCTAATGTAATTATTGATATAGTTGGGTTTACTTTTGCTGTTTTGTACTTGTATTTTTGCTGCTGAAACCCATTTTTCTATTCTTTCTGTTGAATATTTTATGCTGAATTAAATGAATGATTTCTTACTTATTATGCCATGAAGTGTAATATATAAAAATATATCTATCTCAAATGAATGCACATATTTTTGGTTAATGCATTAACTTTGTTCTAATGGAGATTCATTGCTTACCTCCTTTAGGTTGTTTAGGTTATATACAAATGGAATTAGTTAATTTTATACTAATATACATAATAAATTCAAATTAGACACATGAAAATAATATGCTATTATTTTATAAGTCTAATAGCATATATTGTGTAAACTCTAAGTAGAATTTATACTGATTTTGTGCAAGTTTCCTTTAAATTATTTAAATGTAGAAAAGGGTAAATATTTATAATCTTATTACCTTATCTTTTTTTAGTTTAAGTATTTTTAATTTTATTACAACCTATTTACTTTCGTCACTTAAAAGTATATTGCTAATACTCACAATAATTCTATCACTTTTTTATTAGTTTTTTACTCTGTGAATACAATCAAGTTGGTACCATTGTTATCCTCTTCCCTGTCCTCCCCACTCCACAGGGACCCTCCTTGTTGGGGAATTTGGGTCTTTCATTGTGGGGTTAGCCATCAGTTATGGGTAGGAGGAAATGTCTCTGTGTATCATGACCCAACATGTAGCTCTGACATTCTTTCCACCCCCTCTTCGGAAAAATTTTCCTGAGCCATGTTGGGTTTATTTTAGATCTGCTTCATTGATGAGGTCTTGGGAGGCTCTGTGTCTCTGTATATCTGGTTTGGTAGGAGTTTATTGTTCTCTGTGTCTATCTCCTTCACCCTTGTGATGGTACTAGGTTCACAATGAAAACAGCACTCTTTCTTGTTTCCCCAATTATTCTTAGTTTCAGCTGGGTCCCTTTGAGGTATGATGGGGTAGTTCTTTCCTTAGGATCTGTGTCTATCTGAAAAAGAGAAGCAGATTCTCCAACAGAGAGTAAAGTTAGCACAAGATAAAAGGGATAACCATTATTTTTTTAAAGAGAATTTAATAGGTGTAGGCCCACTTGTAGCCCACGATTGATAGGAGCTTGATAATGGAAAGTAGGTTCAGTTTTGGATATGGCTCTGACTTTTTTCTCAGCTCCAGCTATGGGTTCCATTCCAATGAGCGTATCAGCCAAATCAAGAGCAGTTGGTTTCCCACCATGGCTGTGTGCCACTACTGCACTTGTGTGAGCATCATGTCAAGTTGTTTGCTGCTAAGTTCATTAGAGTTGCTTGGACAGATACTGGTCATTTCCCCCCAGTCATTCATGTGGAACCTTCTGGGTTTAGACAAGCCAACTGTCTGGGGGCTGACTCTCTTTCAGCTTCCATCCATGTCACTCCATGTTATATGTCAACAACATATGGTGTCTTCAGAAGTAGGGTCTTACCAGTAACTTTTGGTGGGTCATCAAGTACTCTGACAGAAATCTCTCTCTTTTTGGAAAACCTTGTAGGTCTCTCTGATCAAAAGCTCGTTGTAGATTATATTCACCTGCTAGTACTGGGAGTTACAGTTCAGTGTCCAAGAAGAGAAGGAACAAAAAGATAAGTAATATAAAAGAGATGTGAAAGAAGAGAGAGAGAGACAGACAGAGAGAGAGAGAGAGAGAGAGAGAGAGAGAGAGAGAGAGAGAGAGAGAGAGACAGACAGACAGACAGAGAGAAACAGAAGACTAAGGTCAGTTTTCATCATACCCTGTCCTGGGCTTTGTGATTCAGGTGTTCCCTCTAAGGGCCTGGTGAAGGTTCAACCATTTGGTCTGTCTTTTAGAAAGTAGTACTTTATGGTACCATTACCATTTGGGTCCATTTGTTTTTGTGAAAATATATTCTACCTTCAGTTTCTAAAGATATTTGTGCTGAATATGGACCTCTTAGTTGGCTTTTTGGCTTCCCTTTAAGACCTTTAAACAGATCAGTTCTCTATCAGCTGACCTTTGTCAGTTGAGATGGAGCTGTAATTCTTATTGCTTCCCATATTATTCCTCATCCTCTGTGTTCAGAATAATCTTTTGGGATTATTATTATTATTTTTTTTGAGGTTGGGTCTCGCTCTAGTCAAAGCTGACCTGGAATTCACTATGTAGTCTCAGGGTGGCCTTGAACTCACGGCAATCCACCTACCTCTGCCTCCCGAATGCTAGGATTAAAGGCATGCACCACCACGCTGGCAGAATAATCTTTGATTTGATGTTTAAATAGTTCGCTATAGAGTATACCTTTGTAGAACTATGCATTTTTTCTTATATACTAAGGGTGATACTGTTGAAAGAAAAAAAAAACAGGTTACATATGTTTACAAATAATTACTTATGTTATAATAATGCAACAATTGGTATATAAAGATCCTAAAAAAAACTTATATCACAAATTACATTTTTAGAAAACAATTATAGTATGAAAAGTACTATTGAGGATTAAAGATAAAGAAACACTGGCAAAAAGGTATAGCTTAACAACTTCTTGGAAATATAGCTACAGTCCAAAGTGGAAAACAAGCTCTACACTATTGTCTGAGTATTCTAGGTCTGAAATGCTAGTCCTCTCTAATATGCTGGACTTTATGTCCTGTCACACCAGATTGACCTTTTGAGGGTTTCTAGGTGTGGAATCAATATTTATAGAGTATCATTTTCTGAGACTCAGTGTCTCCAGGGAAAATCAAATTGTAACATGAGAAACATTAAATTTAGGAATTTCATATCCTTTGGACATATCTGGTCTACATCACACTTAGCCACAACACCCATAAAAACAAATTTTGTTAAATGCCTAATTTTTTAGAGTTAAGCAGTTGGACAAACATGTATATACATAGCTACACAAATATATCTGAAACAATGGAAAAGAGTTGTAACTAAGAGGTAAGAGCTTACATATAAACACTACTTTTTACTTGCAATATGATGGTCAGACTAAGTAGGAAATCCATATTCTTGAAGTGAAGTATGTGTCTATATGGGTAGAGCTCCCTGGAAAGGGAAATGATTTGGACTAAAAGGACAGGCTTCAAGAAGAACACCACAGTTAAATTTACTAGGTTTGATAGGGGCATAGTAATGCTTCATGATATGAGAGGACTACAGAGCACAGAGCTTTAATTTACACACATTGTCTATTGTCATAGGACACTGAACACTCCTGACCTCATGTGATATACTCTTAGTTCTGTACTTAGACATAACCAAAAGTAATTTTAGAAAAGAACTGGAGAGGTACAAATACTGACTGCTGGGGAAAGCTGGGGGAGTTTGGATATAATAACCTATTTTTTTGTGCTTCATTGACTTCTTTCAGGGATATAAGAGAGTGGCAGTGTTGGAACGATAGTTTAAGATGTATTAATCATCTTTTTAGCACTATAATAAAATTCATGAGATAATTATTTTTGCTGAGCTTAGGTAATTCCAACTCAGAATCAGGTAGACTGTTCTGAAACACTCATGGGCATGTCAGAAAGCAATGATAGGAAGTGCATGGGAGAGAAAACAGATCTATTGAACAGGAAGTAAAAGAGAAAGACTGAAGGGTCACTGTCCTCTTCAAGGGTATACAAGCAATGGCCAAAGGGCATTCCACCAGACACAACCTCATAAAGATCTCTTAACCTGCTGATACCAACAGCTTGGGGACAAAGCCTATAGCACACAAGCCTTTGCCAGTATAAAAGTTATAGTAAGGATAATAATATTTTAGTTGTTTTAGAATAATTTTAATATATTTAGTTATTTGCAAGGAGAGAGAGATATGAATGAATGTGCCAAAGCAACACGAATTCTGAATGTGTGCATTACTTTGTTCATCTGGCTTAAATGGGCAGTGGGGAATTGAACCTGGGTCATTAGGCTTTGCAAGCAAGTGCCTTAATGGCCGAGCCATCTCTCCAGCCCACAATAATAAATTTTAGACTAAAATTATATCATAAAGGTGATTGACATTTGGGGTTTGAAAGGAAAATTCCCCTTGCATACTATTGAGTGTGTGAATACTTGGTCCCCCTATGGTGGCACTGTTTGGAAAGGTTGTTGGATCTTTCAGAGATGAAATCTTGGAGGAAGTGGCACACAGGGGCCAGGGCTTGAGAATTTATAGCTTAGCCCCTCTTCCTGTTTGCCTTCTGCTTCCTGCCTCTGGCTGCAATATGACAAACCTGTCTGCCATATCTTCCTTGCTGTGATACAAATGCCAAGCCAAAGTATTCCATTTTTTTCCATCAATTGTTTCTGACCAGCAATGAGACAGTAAATAATATGCCAGTTCATAGTTGTAATGATTTGAAGAATTAACGACTGTCATGGACTGTGTTCTGAAGGCGGCCTAGACACCACTTATTGAGGAATTCTCTGAATATCAGCTTTTATCTATAAAATCCACTCTTTCAGATGAGATGCCTTCTATTGAAACAAAGGACAAGGGTATATGGTTTTCCTCCAGAGAGAGCTGCAATGTAGAAGAACACAAACCCAGGGCTCCTCAGCAGCTTCTCCTAAGAAGCTTGTCATTATGAGTACAGCTCCGGGGCTACAGAATAAGACATTTGGTGCAGGATTTCCAGAGATGCTTGAGCATGAGGAAGCTTTCTTTCAGGCTTTTGGTAACCATCCCTGAGGTTCAGATAAAGAGCTTCACTGATTTCTCCCTCAGCCCCGTGGGCATCAGCCTTACATTTGACATTGTGCTCCTTACCTTTGGGCCAATGACATTTTACCACAGACATGAAACACTCACGTCATGCAGTAAGCCTTTGTACTCAGCATGCATTAAGTGGCTTCTGATATCCTGAGTTAATGCTGACACTTGAAGGTTTATTTTTCCAGCAGAAGCTCTACTGGAACCTAAAACATGAGTACGCTGCAGAGCTGTGTTCTAATCTTACTAGAATTAAGCTTTGTTACAGCCTCTGCTAATGGACAGCAGAGAGTTAAACGCTGACAGTTTTATTCAGCATGTTGTAAGACAATCAAGTGCATCATCATATAATCACTAGATGATATGAGGAAAATCTGGGAAACCAAATAGTAACAAAATTTTACTATGATGGAAGAAATTAAGAGAATAAGAACTGTGGCCTGGGTTTCTAAAGGTTCGGGAAACTTCAAGGAAGAAAATCATACCAATTACAGTTGCCATTTCCAACTTAACTTATAGGCTCAGAAATCAGTCCTCCTAGTCTCATAATTAATGTGAGAAAGATATGTCCTACTTAGTGGACAGTTACGTTATTTCAACTAGAAAGCAATTTATAGTTTCATCAGTCCTTGTCTTTGGCATTGATGTGGGACAAATAGGACCATGAAAACAAGAATTGGACGGTTACTTCTATTTTCCTAGCTTCAGTACCTGAGAATATAATTCTATTTGGAAAAAAAAATAATTTCATATGTTTTGTTTGATGAAATCTATAAAGTGGGTTCTCATCAGACACAACTTGTGCGTCTATAGAAAGGAATCCTGGGACACAGAGACAGACTTGTGTGTGCAGAGATTGCAAAGGGAATGTGAACACAGATATCAGGGACAAGTGTCTACAAGCCAAGAAATACCAGAGATTGGCAACATACTTCCAGAAACTATGAGATGCATATGGAGCAGGCTTCCACTCCCAGCCTTCAGAAGGAGCCACACTGGCCAACTGCTCAGTCTCACACTTCTACCCTCCAGGTCTGTGAGGGAATACTTTCTGTTGTGCTCAGAGCTTAGCTAACAATACATAATTTCTGCAATTGTTCTAGAAAACAGATACAAATGCTATTTCCCAAACCAGTACCATTGTCTGCAGAAGCAGTCGACCTTCTTGACTGAGTTTACAGTCCTCTCTTTAGAGAGGTGAAGAAAGTATCTATGTTATTATTTTTTTATTTATTTTGTTTTGTTTTTATTTACTTATTTGAGAGTGACAGACAGAGAGAAAGAGGCAGGTAAATAGAGAATGGATGTGCCAGGGCCACTGCAAGCGAACTCCAGATGCGTGCACCCTCTTGTGCATCTGGCTTATGTGGGTTCTGGGGAATTGAGCCTTGAACCAGAGAGTCCTTAGGCTTCACAGGCAAGCACTTAAATGCTAAGCCATCTCTCCGGCCCCGAAAGTACCTATATTACTAGCAAGAAGTCTTTATGGGATCGTATAGTGAAATATATCAGTGTTGGAATTTGATTCAAGAAACCATTTCTTTGGAGTGCTATGCTTCATCTATTATCTGGGAAAATAAGTACAATTTCACAGAAGGAAAGAAAAAAAAATGAAAGCATCTCTGCTTTAGAAAGAACACGGGTTTTGTTTCTTTACTGGGCAACATAACTGAGACTTGAGAATGACTTCACCCACAGAAGCATTTGTAGAAGTTTATTGATAATTAGGGTTATGATTGTTATGTGTGTAGTTAATAATGGACTGCCTTATTCTTTTAGTTGATTCACTCAGCAGCCCCCACAATCAGCAAGACTTTATAGATAGCATTTGAGTGTTCACTTTGTCTAGAAAAAGAAAGTGCTAGAGACATAGATGTACAAGATTTTCTGGAAAGAAGCTAATGGTTTGGATGTCTGTTAAGAAACTTAGTTGAAAGATGAAACTTGAATAGATACCATCAGAGTCCATAGAAGCTTTGAACAACCAAGTGAATGAGATAACCTGTGCTGCTGTAGTCAGCCCGCCATCCATACCACTCAGAGGAGGTTCCCTCGCTCAGCACTGTAATGTTTACAACAGGGGGCACAACCACGTTATAATTCCATAGTGGGGTGAGATGATTGCTCTTCTTCCAGGCAATTAGACTTTTAAATGTTGGAATGGTTGACTCAAAAGATAGAACTCCACATATAATGGGGACTGTTGTAGTTTTTGTATTCAGTAGTAAAAGTTGGACTGGGGCAATGGTTCAGTCAGTAAAGTGATCGGTGAGTGTGAGGACTGATTTCAGATCCCCAGACACCACATAAACAACCAAATGTTGTGATGTGTGCCCATAATGCCAGTACTGGGGAGGCAGTGTAAGGAGAATCCTTAGGACTCACTGGATAGTTAGTCTAGGCAATTGGCTGAACTCCAGGTTTAATAAGAGACCTCTTATAAAAAAAAAATAAGGGGCTGGAGAGTTGGCTTAACTGTTAAGGTTTTTGCCTGCAAAGTCAAAGGATCCTAGTTCAACCCCCCAGGAACCACGTAAGCCAGAAGCACAAGGGGACACATACATCTGGAGTTTGTTTGGAGTGGCTAGACACCCTGGCATGCCCACTTTCTCTCTCTCTCTCTGCCTCTTACTCTATCTCAAATATATATATATAATATATAATATATAATATATAATATATATAATATAATATATATATATATATATATTAAAAATGGTGGTGTGAGATTAAGAAAGTCATCTGATGTCAATCTCTGGCTTCTATAAGCATGTATACACAAGTATGAGCACTCAGGCACATGTGTACCCATTTACATACAACATGTGCACACATGCATGTCTACCACCCACAAATGCACAAACAAAATCAATTGCACTCACCAAGGCAATTTATAGGAATATAACCCAGTTAGGATCTGTAATAGAAGGAATTGTTCAAGACCTATGTCTAGGATAACCATGTCAAGTAAAGGACTGTGACATGCTAAGTTGTTGGCTAAAATCAAAAATGATGGTGAAATGCTTAAGCAAACTAAGGAAGTTTGAAATTCCATCCATGGCTATATTTTCAATTGCATGGATTCTATTATATATTTACTTATATACTTTGATATTCATGTATTTGCATTTACATTGCACAATGTTTCATTGTTACTCTTTTTCTTATATCAAATATAAATGCATTGATATTGTTTCATCCTATAGTCAGTGTTTCAATCACATATATCTGGTTATCTACATATCTACATATGAATATATGGGCAGTTTGATAATGGATCTAAAAGACAAATGAAATTTACACTGGGACATATGAATGGCACTTCAGACTCTGTGTCTCCTCTTTCAGCCAGAGGGTCAGCATGTAATGAATTGTGTTATGTTAGCCTCAGGGTTATTCCAAACTTAAATCTGTAAAAAGCAATGCACATCAAAGAAGCGCTGCCATATTATCAGCTTCTAACTAGACTTCACTGTTATCCTTTTCTGGTCTCTCCTGCATTCTAGAAATTACATTTCCCAGAAGTGCCTTTCCTCTTGGATGTAAGGCTAGTTTGCTATTGGAGGGACTGAGCCCAATATGAGAAAGCAAGAAATAAAGGGAAAGTCTAACATAATCAAATGGCACAAGAGACGAGAGATGCTTAATGGCTTCTAATGTTCCACTGAGGACTATTGCTAATAACTATTGCTATAACTAATAATAATGATATGTGAGGTACAGGCTTCATGGTTCCTTGAGTATTCTCACAGGTTTCTGATACAGTTTTAAGAATAACATATCTTGATTTTCTCAACTGAGTTCTCAAAAGTACAGTTTCCTAATATTTGGCAGCAGAATTTTCACTTGTACTTTTTCAATTCTTTTTTTAAAATATTTTATTTTTATTTAGAGAGAGAGAGAGTGAGAGAGAGAGAGACGGAGAGAGTAATAAGCAGGTAGATGTGGGGACCGTGTACAACAGGACCTCTAGCCACTGGAAAAAAAAAAAAAAGATACAGATGCATGCATCCATGCATCCCTTGTGCATCTACATGTGTCCTAGGGAATTGAACCTGGGTCCTTTGGTTTTGTAGGCAAGCATCTTAACCGCTAAGCCATCTCTCCAGTCCCACTTCACCAAATCCTATAAAAGTCACCTTAAATTGAGATTAAATCATCCCTACTTTGGTGGTATAGGATGAATGATCACCCTAAATGATAGAGAGTGGCTTGAAGTAGGAGAAACTATGAAAATATGCACTTTTCACTTTACTTGAAACACATACAGATATACATAGTCCTATGTTAGGTATATGTCCTAATAATCCCATCACACATTCAAAACATAGTAACTCAAAGAAGTATTGAATACACCTCCCTTACTGACCCCAATACCTTAACAACAAACTGTACCATATGTATTGGACACCATGAGGGTTTTTTCCCCTCATGACGATGTAAAGGGAAGGGAACAGCAGCTCACTGCTGCTGGCCAGCATTTGACGCAGGATCATATTGTAAACCATTTGCCTGTGAAAAGATCAAACTCAAAATTTGAAGCATAACTTGTTCTACAAGAGTATCACTTTCGGGCTGGAGAGATGGCATAGTGGTTAAGCGCTTGCCTGTGAAGCCTATGGACCCTGGTTCGAGGCTCGGTTCCCCAGGTCCCACGTTAGCCAGATGCACAAGGGGGCGCTGGCGTCTGGAGTTCGTTTGCAGTGGCTGGAAGCCCTGGCACCCCCATTCTCTCTCTCACTCTCTACCTCTTTCTCTCTCTGTCACTCTCAAATAATCATATAAATAATAAATAAAAATCTTAAAAAAAAAAGAGTATCACTTTCTCACCATTGTGGGGTCAAAATAGTATAAACAGAACCATAGTAACTTCTTGGTCATCTGCAGTTTGTTTCATTAATGGATTTGAATACTGACATAACCACATATCCCATTATGTTGTTCATTTGATAATTGTCCTTATAATGTTTATATTATGTGCAGTGATTTTTGAATTATGGCTTATCAAAAAACAATCCGAGAAGTTTTACAGTAAATGCATTCCCTCATTTGTTAACTGCTAATAGGAAATTTAGTCTTGCAAATAAATCTGAAACCTTCCATTTTAAGTAAAAGATTAAAAATATAAACTTTAAAGCTGGGCATGGTGGTGCACACCTTTAATCCCAGCACTTGAGAGGCAGAGGTAGGAGGATCACCATGAGTTTGAGGCCACCCTGAGACTATATAGTGAATTCCAGGTCAGCCTGAGCTAGAGTGAAATCTTATCTCGAAAAACAATATGTGTGTGTGTGTGTGTGTGTGCGCGCACGTGCACGCACGTGTTCATATTTTCAAACTGAAACTACTTATTAAGAAAAAGAAACTTTATATTCCCTTCTCTCTTTAACTTCTAGGAAACATATAATACCCTGTGGCATTTTAGGTTAATTAAATATATACATAACATTAAATTATTTAATTATATGTAAATTTTAGATTTTCTAAATTTAAAACTAATAAAAATTATTTTCATAATTCTCAAAATTTTTTCTTACAGTTCCTCATCAATGATTTTATTTATTTATTTGAGAGAGGGAAAAATAACAGGAAAGAGATGGATAGAAAGAAAGAATGGTCGCACTAGGGTCTCTAGCTACTGCAAAGGAACACCAGATGCATGTGACACCTTGTGCATCTGGTTTATAAAGACACTAGGGAATTAAACCTGGGTCCTTGGCCTTAACAGGCAAGTGGCTTAACTGTTAAGCCATCTCCCCAGCCCATGAATCATTTTTAAACTAAATTATGGTACTAAATTGAGAATATTGATTTAATCTCCAGCACATTTTGGGAGTAATTCCTGTAAAGTAAGAAAATACCTGCACTATCCTGACCACCATTATTGCTGCTTGTTATTATAAACCAATTTAAAACAAATGCCTATTGTTATGTGCTTATTTATATAAAATGCAAACTACAAAGTATAAATTTATATTTTGGAGTCAATACCCACTAATTACATTAAGGCCTTAAATTTATTGTGATTAGAGGTAACAGCCATCAGTATTCAAAATGCATATAAAGAAAGGGACTAGAAACCTTAGAATACAACCAACATTTCACATTAACATGCTTCAACAAGATTGCCCTCAGTGCTGTATAATAAGTAAACTAATTCACAAAACACTTTGTGGAGAAATTTTAAATTATAAAATGAAATAGGGTAACGGAATTAATGCACAAAATATAGTTCAGTGTGGACATCAGAATATAATACTTAAAAGTTGGAATTTCTTTTTAAAATTGGCTTTACAACTCTACCTCATTTACAAAAAACCCTTCATTTTAACGTTAGTACACAATATGTGGTCTTTGACAAATATATCACAGCTTTTAAATGATATCTTTCCCAAGAAATAGCATCATCACTTTAATTAAAAATCATAATCAATAAAAATGAAGTTCAATGTGCTAAGTTTCTTATATAAATTAAAATCTCACTAGCAATTATTTAGAGGAAAATTACAGATTGTTAAAATGATCATTTTAACAAGGATATTGAGAGCATACAAACAACAAGAATTATCAAGAGACAGGGTTTTGTCACTGACCATGACATTATAATATAATTTAAAGTAATTGAATTATTAGGGTTAATTGGAGACTACAAAATTTGGTGTGATAAACTACAATCAATATATCAAAATCATTTGGTAACAAATCAGTCATAACTCCTTTAAAATAAATGGCCATATTGACTCTTATTTTTCCATATTGACTGTTATTAAACAAGTTTAATAGGAAATCAAAAGTCTTAAATGCCATAGGGTATTATATGTTTCCTAGCAGTTAAAGAGAGAAGGAAATAGAAAGTTTTTTTTTTTTTCTTAATGAGTAGTTTCAATTTGGAAATATTAAGAAAGTTGGCTTACTAGTGGTTATGGTTTCACAACATTTTGAATTCATTTTATGTCAATGAAATATATACATATAAATAAATATACATGCATATATTTGTATATATATATGTATATATATATATATATATATATATATATATATATATATATGTATATTTCTTTAAAAATGGCTTAAAAAGACAAAGTTTATTGGCTGCATATTTGACCATGCCTCAGTTACTTTCTCATTATGGTGACAATATATCCAACCACAGAAGTTTAGGGCAGAAAAGGGCATATTTTGGTTACAGGTTCAAGGGGAGCCCATCATGTCAAGGACAGCATGGCAGGAAGAAGAACCCCGTCACATCATCAGGGAGGAAGCAGAGAGACAGGTGATGGCTGCATGCTCAGCTAGCTTCCCCCTTTTTATGCAGTTCAGAAACACAAGCCATAGGATTGTGCAGTCTACATTTAGGATGGATCCTACCAACTCAATTTGTCTAATGTAGAAAATCCCTCACAAATGTGACCAAATATTTGTTTGCTTGGTGACTCTAAAGCCTATCAAGTTGACAGTCAGAGTTTAACCATCACATGCTATAATTTCTATATACTATAATGTTAACAAAGTGGAAAACTTATAAGCCAATCCTACTTTCAAAAAGTGTGTGAGGGGCTGGAGAGATGGCTTAGCCGTTAAGCGCTTGCCTGTGACTCCTAAGGACCCCTGTTCGAGGCTCGGTACCCCAGGTCCCACGTTAACCAGATGCACAAGGGGGCGCACGCATCTGGAGTTCGTTTGCAGAGGCTGGAAGCCCTGGCTCGCCCATTCTCTCTCTCTCTCTATCTGTCTTTCTCTCTGTGTCTGTCCCTCTCAAATAAATAAATAAAAATTTAAAAAAAAAAAAGTGTGTGAGGGCTGCAGAGATAGCTTAGCAGTTAAGGCACCTGCCTGCAAAGCCAAAGGTCCAAGGCTTGATTCCCCGGGACCCATGTAAGCCACATGCACAAAGCGGCACATGTGTCTGAAGTTCGTTGGCAGTGGCTGGATGCCCTGGTGCACCCATTCTTTCTCTCTCTCTCTTTTTTTCTCTCAAATAAATAAATTAATAATTTTTTTAAAAGTGTGTGATCTCATCAGGAAACAGAGCAAAAGGATACACTAAAGAATAATTTA